>NC_064924.1:31236256-31876792 GCF_023897955.1 Schistocerca gregaria | reverse complement strand
ATCCTGCTGAAAGGTAGGGTTTCGCAGGGATCGAATCTGAAATGTAACGTCCACTGTTCAAAGTTCTGTCAGTGCGAACAAGAGGTGACCGAGACGTGTAACCAATGGCACCCCATACCATCAAGCCGGGTGATACGCCAATATGGCGATGACGAATACACGTTTTTCAATGTGCTTTCACCGCGATGTCACCAAACACGGATGCGACCATCATGATGCTGTAAACAGAACCTGGATTCATCCGAAAAAATGACATTTTGCCATTCGTGCACCCAGGTTCGTCGTTGAGTACACCATTGCTGGCGCTCCTGTTTATGATGCAGCATCAGGGGTAACGCAGCCATGGACTCCGAGCTGATAGTCCATGCTGCTGCAAACGTCTTCTAACTGTTCGTGCAGATGGTTTTTGTCTTGCAAACGACTCCATCTGTTGACTTAGGGATGGACACGTGGCTGCACGATCCGTTACTGCCATGCGGATAAGATGCCTGTATCTCGACTGCTACTGATACGAGGCCATTGCGATCCACAACGGCGTTCCGTATTACACTCCTGAGCCCACCGATTCCATATTCTGCTAACAGTCATTGGATCTCGACCAACGCGAGAAGCAATGTCACGATACGATAAACAGCAATCGCGATAGGCTACAATCCGACCTTTATCAAAGTCGGAAACGTGATGGTACGCATTTCTCCATCTTACACGAGGCATCGCACCGTTTCACCAGACAGTGCCGGTCGACTGCTGTTTGTGAATAAGAAATCGGTTGGAAAATTTCCACATGTCAGCATGTTGTAGGTGTCTGCCCCAACCATGTGTGAAAGCTCTGAAAAGCTAATCATTTGCACATCGCAGCATCTTCTTCCTGTCGGTTAAATTTCGCGTCTGTAGGACGTCATCTTTGTGGTGTAGCAATTTTAATGTCCAGTAGTGTATTTAGACGTGGCCGTGTCAAGCAGTTCACTAGTAATGTTGTGTCTGAACATTACAGGTTCCTTTTTTCTAATCACCCCCGTTAACTTAAGTTTTACCACATTTAGAGCTAGGTGCCATTCATCATACTAACTACAAATATAGCCTAAGTCGTCTTGTATCCCCCTACAGTCACTCTACTTCGACTCGTTACCGTACATCACACCATCGTCAGCAAACAACCGCAGACTGCTGCTCACCCCGTCCGCCATATCATTTAAGTATACAGAGAACAATAGCAGTCCTGTCACACTTCCCTGGGGCACTCCTGACAATATCCTTGTCCCTGATGAACCATCGGCATCGATGACGACATACTGGACTCTGTTACTTAAGAAGCCTTCGAGTGACTAACATATCTGTGTACTTATTCCATATGCTCGTACCATCGTTAACAGACTGCAGTGCGGCACCGGGTCAGATGCTTTCCGTAAATCTAGAAACATGGAGTCTGTCTGTTACCCTTCATCCATAAATCGCAATATATCATGCGAGAAAAGGGCAAGCTGAGTTTCGCACTAGCAATGATTTCTAAAACCATGATGATTTGTGAACATAAGCTTTTCGATTTCTAAAACCTTGATGATTTTTGGACATAAGCTTTTCTATCTCAAGACAACTTATTATATCCGAACTGAGGATATGTTCAAGGATAATATAGCAAGCCGAAGTTAGGAATACTGCTCCGTAATTTTGCAAGTCCATTCTTTTGCCCTTGTTATATACACTAGTCACCTGCGCTCTTTTCCTGTTGCTTTAGAATTTGTGCTGGGCTTGACGTTCGCTTCTTTCCACGTTTCTTGACGCTTGCTAATGCTGCTGAGATTGGTCGCAACGTTGAAACCCTTGCCTTTTCTGATGTACCGTTTCCGCTTCTCACACCCTTCTTCAGATGTTGTTTCCATGTCCGTTGCTCACTCTGGGCCACGCGGCCTGGCCAGCTGTTTCCACTCTGAGCACCAAGTGAAGCCGACTCGGCCTGTTGCCACCCTCCCCCCCCCCCCCCCCCCCTTCCACCGAGTGAATACACCCGACACCTGAGCGCACCGCCAGAGCCGTGTGGTCCACGAAGGGAGAGTTACGTGATGTGTTCAACGATCTAGGTCTACATGCAATCCTCGCAGACGGAAATCCGACGTAGCGTGACATTCCATTCAGTTACGTAACTCTGAACACGTACCTTTATATGTGACACGAAATCTGGTGCATGGGCACACTTACCTCACGGTCACTGCACATACAACAGTAATGTAGAGAGTACGTGAGTATATGTTAAACCCCAACCTCCTTCTTCGAGCATGAGCCAAATCCTACAAGGGATTCAACACTGTAGCTTGCGGAACAGAGGATAGTTTACACGAGGTAGTGATGAAAGACTTGGTCGCAGACATAGTTTAGACTGTTGTCTAACACACGTAATAGTAAACAGTACTGTCTGGTTCCACTCAGGACACTTCAATAGAAGCTCGCCTTACAATTTAACAATTACATATTCCTCGTCAGAGACACAACAGCATCCACTATGGATAAAATTCAGCTTATAGTTCATAAAACTCTACAGCAGCAATGAGCAGAATTTATCTGCACCCACTCAGGTGCTCGGTACCTTGGTCCGGAGGTGCACTTTGGTCAACCATCCAGTTTAGAAAGCCCTCTGAAAGGAGGGGGAGACCCTCAGCTGTTTCTGCTGCACCAGCAAGCGCCGAAGAGAGCAGCAGCACCCAGAGGCGGAATGGCTGTCGCGCACAGAGGCAGTGGAGCAGAAAACGACTCACCTCTGACAAGAAAACGAGGTAGCGCCCGCTCTCACCGCTCAAAGGGTCTGCAGGAAAAATGGGTTAGGAAACAAAGACATCAGAGCTCATTAGCGGATGAAATGAACTTCTTTATAGTGGCACATTATTTCTAAGTACGCTACGATGTTACAAATCGAATAGAAAGCAGTTGTACGGACAGAAATCAAACCGGTAATCACTCTATCCTACTGTTTAATAAAACGTTGGAGATTGAGGAGCACATCCAGCAGTCTTCTATAAACGAAGACAAAAAAAAAAATTCATCTAAACAGCCTGTATAACATCAAGAAACAAGTTTTACATGCAACCAATATTTGCGAAACATCTAATGCAAAATCACCCAACAGACTATGAGATTAAAGAAGTTTCACGTCACATTTGTTGGGACTAGTGAAGTAAAATATTACGTAGAATACACTCGAGGATTAATCAGATACTACAGAGTAACAGTTGGTTGAAAATTTAATAATAAAAGCCTCTGCCATTGTACGAGAAACAACTACGATGTGTATGTATGCTGTTTATGTGTTTATATGTTGGCAGCGCTATGTAGCACTCTGCATTAATAACACTGACAGGGCTGTGCGGGCTTTGTAAGAGGCTCTCTGTGGCTGGTTGCCTCGCAGTTGGAGGTAAACAGCCAACAGTGACGGAAGTTGGGTGTGAATAGTCGGCAGTGATGGAGGTTAGAAGTTAGTAGTTACGTGTTGGAAGTTTGCAGTATTAGCGCGAGCGGGCGGCTTGAACATGTTTCCGTCATGGGCATTTATTACTGATGATCATATAATTTTTTTGAACTGGTTGTCACTTGATTAAGGTAAAATCTGGTAAATACTCTGCGACAAAATCTTTCCTTTGGTAACCACAAGCTTATTAGTAGTTACAGCCTTCAGTAGATAGAATCTCTTATTTAGCTGGCAGTGTTGGTGCTTGCAGCATTGCTGTAGTTAGTGTAATGAAGATTTTCTGTGTGGTAAGTGACTTACGAAATGTATAACTTATTGTTAGGATTTCTTCTCATTCAGGGACATTGCTTTGTATTAATTATTTGAAGTCAGGTTATCATTTTTCAGCGTTTGAGTTGTATTTGTCAGGAATAATTCTATAGGCCAGAAATGAAACGATAAAGACAAGTCATGGACTGTGCGGCTGGTCCCGGCGGAGGTTCGAGTCCTCCCTCGGGCATAAGTGTGTGTGTTTGTCCTTAGGATAATTTAGGTTAAGTAGTGTGTAAGCTTAGGAACTGGGACCAATGACCGTAGCAGTCTGGTCCCTTTAACTCCCACAAACCAACCAACGATCCAAGCTTAGGAACTGATGACCTCAGCAGTTAAGTACGATAAGATTTCACAAAAGGTTGAACATTTGATAAAGACAGGCAAAGTGAGAGTACGCTCAGTTTCACTCAGCAGTTTAAGCAGGCTTACCTGCATGCAGTTTCACTCA
Organism: Schistocerca gregaria; assembly: GCF_023897955.1. Taxonomy (NCBI): domain Eukaryota; kingdom Metazoa; phylum Arthropoda; class Insecta; order Orthoptera; family Acrididae; genus Schistocerca; species Schistocerca gregaria. The sequence goes on along the minus strand of NC_064924.1, from coordinate 31,872,575 downwards.
GCGATTTAAGTAAAAATATATAATTAAAGAACTTTCAGATGTAACACATAACTGACAAATCTTACGCCAATATTATACGATCGAAATGCTGTTCACATTCCTTCAGACCGTATACCTTATTCATTACAGACGGACAACGCTTCGATTTGTCAAACAATAAAGTGCGAATGACATGAAGCAAATGCTGCCTTATCTCTATGCCCAGAAGTCGTATCAGTGTGATGCAAGCAGAGTCCGCATCCACTAGAGGTGAGGTACGAAGGAACTGTTTAACACTGAAGGCGGTCAATTAGACTAACTTCGATTTAATGCGCGTGCCAGTGAAGTATACTGCCATCAACAGCACTAGGTATGTTTTCTTCCAACAAAACATAGCACACTCCCTTCATATAAGATGAGAACGCGAACGGCGTTCTGTTTGTAGGCGGAGATGAAGTGGTGTTGGGATGCAGTTCCAACCTGGTAAACTCATTTCAGTGGGAGGAATCTGAGACGTAGCAAAAACACGAAGGGCGAGTCAGGGTTGGAAACAGGTACGAACTTGCGCCCCCTCTCCCTGGGAAAGCCAGCCACCGGAACGGACAATTAATTTCGAGCACTCTGCTGCCGGACACGGAAGGCAGGGGATGCACGTGTGGGGTTAATTTTGATAAAAATTCACACAGGAATAATCGAGAGGTAACTAATATTCGAGTAATTAAATTGATTTTCATTCGCGTATTTAATATGAGTAGATTGTGAGTACTTCACTTCACTTTGCCGTCAATTGTGACCGTTGCGCCGTGTAGGATTTGAAGTATACTTTGCATTTAATTCACCTCTTTCTCTCTCCCAGGTCCCAGCCTTATCGATTTCAACAGGAAAGCGCGTGCTAGTCTATGCAGGTTATCTCAGAATAATTATCAAATGTATTTTATAAGATCGGTGGCCTAGTACCATCACATGTGTCGTTAGTAAGTTGCCGGTTCATCTCAAACAGGTGGTGAGCAATACCATATCCGGCAGATTAAGATCAAGATGCCGAGTGTCGAATTGCATTAAATGTTAATAGGACTGACGGTCAAATCATTTTATGACAGTTGCCTGACCTTCTCACCACCTGTGCAAAACTTAATTATGGGCCTCTCTGACTACCCATGACGGTGAGTAATGTAATAAAGCAGTATAAAATTAGAGGTGAGTCCATTGCATTCGGAGTCTAACGGAAAACTACTGTCCAGATATAAGTGTGATATTTTTGCGGGTTCTATCGCCACTATGAGTGTTGGCAGTGTGAGGCCCCCACATGCGTTGCTCATACTGTGGCTTCAAGCAGTCAGGCCTGCAATGTGAGTGGTCTGCCAAGCGAGGGGATTCATTCTTATTTATCAAGTAAAATAAGCTCTAGTACTCACAATTAAGTTACAAATTATTTTCCTGTTTGAATATTACGCAACGGAAACGGAAACGCACATCTGACTATTAGTAATTTACACCACTCTGACTGTTCACTACGCACTGGCAAAACCACATTTTCTTTCTTATTTAAGAGCTTTGATCAACACGTGGACATCACACTGAATATGAATGGCGCACACATTATAAAATCTGGGTATGATGACAACATATTATTCAAAGGAAAAGGCCACCAATCTTTTTCATTTCACTATCTTATTTATTCCGATAAATTCTATAACCTAAACACACAAATTTTGTAACGTACAACAATAACACATGAGAAATTCCGCCCAGTGAGCATGGCTTTACATTGGTGATTCACTATCTTATGGTCTCGTAATTATTTAACGCTATAGTGCACTTTCTGGATAGGATGGTGGATCTTTTGCTATATCTCACACTTCGACTCTCACACCCATCATCACGAAAATTTGCTCTAGACCGAGTGGGACAAAAGGTAACATGCATATCCCACTGCCTCTTGTTACTCTCCCATGCCAACCACACATACTTAAATTTCATGAAATACATCACACTGGCAACATACAATATATAGAATAGTCACAATGTTATAATCACATCACTTTCAGATTTTCCACTTCAATTAGTATTTATCCCAGTTTAACACGACACTGCCCCACTTCGTAACTTTTCTTTTCTACTATGAACTCTGGAGGATATATGCACGTCTTCCTGTGCAATGCAAGCCAAGTGGCGTTGCTGGATAGACGGCTGACTCACCTTGCTTCTCTCTAGAAGTATTATAGTTTGAATCAAGCGTAACACGTAAACATAACACGCAAAGTAATATTAAGGACATATTCATCACACACGTGAGTCCTCAACTGATACCATAGACGAGTACTTCTCATTATCCTTTGTCTGATACACAGATTGACACTCACACAGTACTCACCACGTGGAAGAACTGGTCTCTAATTTCGAGTCCTGCACACGCCATTTCTTAAATATTTCCAACTTATAGTACACACTATAGTAATTCAGCTTAACTTAAGCACTCCGAAGTATTTCAACTTATTGCTACACATGGTTTCATTGTGACTTTTGGTCGCTTCGAAAGATTACTGTGATCCGCTTAATATTACCTACCTGACAGTTAATTCTCCCCACAGAAGTTCCTGAAATAGAGAAATTATTATTCCAAACTGCTCTTAAGTATTTCACATGCATACCATATCTGCACTCTTTTGTCTTTACCGAGCACACCCTAGACAGGTCATACTAACACTAGATCCAGCTGAAACATGGCTGTTCTTCCGGTCATCTCGCTCCTCTGTCAATGTGGGGGAAGACCATGCTACCCATTGGTCAGCCACATTTCAGGCGCTCAAAGCTCTGGTAAGATTCCTCTCTTTGGTTCCACCAAAGGTGACCAAAGGATCGTCTCAAAGATGATCATATATTCACATTCACAGATCACAAAAACTGGATGTAGGGATTTATTTTGTGGGAGTGCTGTCGTGATCAATTAAGTAAATAAATTGTCATTCTTTCCCACACTGGTATACGGCTTCGATGTATTAATTGAAATTGAGTTATTATTAGAAAAAATGTGTTGCACTGACAAGAATAGCGAAGAATGTTGTACCTATTTTCAATGTCGGGCGGTACTGTACCCTTTCAGCACATCTCGCTAACCATAAGTACTTCAGTACCTGCGGAGCAGCCTGAGATGTAATCACTGTGTGCAATGAGAACTAGAGATTTTGGAAGATTCTGCTCTTTTTCTGGAGTAACATTCATTCTGGTCGGATACCACCATTATGAGTTCCCTTCTGCACAACTCTGATAGCCATCATGGCTAACATTACTTAGATATTGACCCTCCCCATCTTCAGTTACTAACCGTTAATGGCCTCAGGTTTCAGTATCATCACGTATAGTAATTTCGACTGCACGTAGTTTACAAATATTGTCGTTGCCCGCAATCTTGTCCTTTATTTTGATTCTTTCCACGTCATTCTTGGTACTTCCTTTTAATGATTTGTAGAAGCATGCTGTTTAGAGAGCGTAAATGATTACGTATAATTCCAACAAATTTCCTCCAATTGCACTGCATCTCAGTATTCTGTACCTTACAAGATGAGATGAATATTTGTCCCACATTATTTTGATTAACAGTGCCTTAGGGTGAAATGCAACAATTATGTATCATGTGCAAAGTTTATAAGAATGTATTAAAATCTCATCGGTTACAGTATCGATCTTTTCAACTTACTAAGCTCCAGCAGCCCATCTACATGTTACACTTGAGAATACCAGGACTGAAGAAACAATAACTGTGATTCTGTGCTCTCATGCACTTCCCCCCTTCTTGATATAACCAAAATTACATTGCACTCAAGCGTTCTCTTCAAAACTGAGTCTGTACGCCTTAGTAATGTTAATCCTATGTAAAGTAATTATCCGTTCACACATATTGGGAGTCAAGTTCGAAGGTTGTATTTGAATTTCCGTACCTATTATTAGTCATATTCACAACATGTAGGCCCTTTACTTAGGAATACACCCATGAGTTAGATTTTACACTATATTGATTAGTTCGCATAGGAAAAGCAACAAAGGAGAGAACATAAATGTGTAAGGTTTAAATGGTTCAAATGGCTCTGAGCACTGTGGGAATTAACATCTATGGTCATCAGTCCCCTAGAACTTAGAACTACTTAAACCTAACTAACCTAAGGACAGCACACAACACCCAGCCATCAAGAGGCAGAGAAAATCCCTGACCCCGCCGGGGTCGTGGGAACCCGGGCGTGGGAAGCGAGAACGCTACCGCAAGACCACGAGATGCGCGCTAAAGACGTAAGGGGAGACTGTTAACATTGCTTACGAAATTAGCGCTTAAAGTTTTTACAGTATGTGTATAGAAAAGAAGACTGGTGAAAATGTTTATTTTCTCGTCGAACTACAACCGTACCTTTTTTATGTGTTTGTGTTCTTTAAATGTTTGACTGTTCATTATGGAAGTGGACGTAAATCAAGATGAAATGGGAGATACGATACTGCGTGAAGAATTTGACAGAGCACTGAAGTCGAAACAAGGCCTCAGGAGTAGACAACATTCCATTAGAACTACTGATAGCCTTGTGAGACCCAACCATGACAAAAATCTAAACTCTACTATCTAGTGAGCAAGATGTACGAGACAAGCGAAATACTCTCATACTTCAAGAAGAATGCAATAATTCCAATCCCAAAGAAAGCAGGTGTTGGCAGGTGTGAAAATTACCTACCTATCAGTTAAATAAAGCACGAATTCTGTACAGACGAGTGGAAAAACTGGTAGAAGCAGGCCTCGTGGCAGATCAGTTTGGATTCCGTAGAAATGTTGGGACGCGCGAGGCACTACTTACACTTCGATTTATCTTAGAAAATAGACTAAGGAAAGGCAAACCTACTTTTCTAGCATTTGTAGGCTTAGATTTATTTAATTTAATCGTATGGCTAGGGCCCACTGTCGGGCAGGCATTTTACCGGGTGCCGGTCTTCCATTTTGACGCCACTTCAGCCATTTGCAGTCGATGAGGATGATAGGATGATGATGAGAAGGACACCCAGTCACTGAGCGGAGAAAATTCCCCGACCCAGCTGGGGATCGAACCAAGGCCCAGAGGATTGACAATCCTTCGCGCTGACCGTTCAGCTACCGGGTGCGGACTGTAGGCTTAGAGAAAGCTTTTGATAATGCTCACTGGAATAATCTCTTTCAAATGCTGAGGGTGACAGCGGTCAAATATACGGAGCGAAAGGCTATTTACAATTTGTACAGAAACCAGACGGCAGTTATAAGAGTAGAGGGGCATGAAAGGGAAGCAGTGTTAGAGAAGGGAGTAAGACAGGGTTGTAGCCTATTCCCGATGTTAGTCAATATGTATACTGAGCAAGCAGTGAAGGAAACGAAAGAAAAATTCGGCGTAGGTATTAAAATCCACGGAGAAGAAATAAAAACTTTGAGGTTCGCCGATGACATCGTAATTCTGTCAGAGACAGCAAAGGACTTGGAAGAGCAGTTGAATGAATGGACAGTGTCTTGAAAGGAGGATATAAGATGAACATCAACGAAATCAAAACGGGGATAGTAGAATGTAGTAGCAATACATCAGGTAATGCTGATGGTATTAGTTTAGGAAATGGGACACTTACAGAAGTAGATGGGTTTTGAAATTTTGGGGAGAAAATTAACTGATGAAGGGCTATTTAGAAAGGATATAAAATGTAGATTGGCAAATACAACGAAGGTGTTTCTGCAGAAAAGAAATTAACGTCGAGATTACATACAAGCGTCAGGAAGCCCTTTCTAAAAGTATTTGTATGGAGTGTAGCCATGTATGGAAGTGAAACATGGACGATATGTATTTTAGACAAGCAGAGAATAGAAGCATTTGAAATGTGGTGCTACAGAAGAATGCTGAAGATTATATGGGTTGATCACATAAGTAATGAGTAGGTACTGAATAGAATTGGGGAGAGGAGGAATTTGTGGTACAACCTGACCCAGACATGGGATCGGTTGGTAGGACACATTCTGAGACATCAAGGGATCACCCACTTAGTACTGAAGGGAAGTGTGTGGGATAAAAATCGTTGAAGATGCCCATGAGATAAATACAGTAAGTATATTCAGAGGGATGTAGGTTGCAGTAGTTACTCGGAGATGAAGAGACTTGCACAGGGTAGAGTAGTATGGAGAGCTGCATCAAACCAGTCTTCGAACTAAAGACCATAACAATATGAAGATCCCATACCTAATATCATGAAACTGATCTCAAAATATACCACTGAAGTGACAAAATTGATGGGACTGCTATATGCACATGTACATGTGGTGGTAGTATTTGCTGTAAAACGTATAAAATTTGAGTGCATTGGCACAGGTGTTGTTTATACTCAGGTGACTTTTCATTTCTGAAATGGTGACGGATATCAATATTCATTGATCCACAATATCAGCAATGTCGAGAGAATACCAAATTTGAGGCATTACCACTCACGATGGACAATGTCGTGGCCGACGACCTTCGCTTACGAATCCAGAGCAGCAGCTTTTGCTTGTAGTTGTCAGTGCTAACAGACAATCAACAGTCTGTGAAATAACTACAGAAATAAATGTGAACGTAGAACGAACTTATCCATTAGGACAGTGCGGTGCAGTTTGGGGTTAACGGGCTTTGGCAGCCCTTACTAAGAGTGCCTTTACTAAGAGCACGATATTGCCTGCAGCGCCTCTCCTGGACTCATAGCCACATCGGTTGAACCCTAGACGACTGGAAAACTGTGGTTTGGTCAGAGGAGTCCCGATGTCAGTTGGTAAGACCTGATGGTAGGGTTCGGGTGTGGGGCAGACGCCAAGAAGCCATGGATCCAAGTTTCAACAAGGTATTGTGCAAGCTGGCGGTAGCTCCATAATTTTGTGCACAGTGTTTACACGGTAAGGACTGGGTCCTCTGGTCCAAAACACCGATCACTGATTGTAAACGGTTATGTCTGGTTACCGCTAACGAGCCTGTGGTTTTCCGTGACGCCTGTCTTCTCTTTCTTTCCACCTTATAGCGTATTGATACCCAACAACAATTGGACTTTCTTCCACTTTACATACAGTGTGTCCTAAAATACTCTATGTCGTCATCTTTAGCTTGTGGAGTTGTAATAGCCTCATTACTCCCATGAATTCCAACATCAGACCTTGACCAACGAAACTATGCTTAGATTTCTTCACATAAGCCTGAGTTTACAGCAGATGTAATTTTGACAATGATTAATTTAGTTAGATGTTCGTATTAATGCATAGCCTATACATCTTATGCAGAATTAGCCAATATCAGTAATTTCTGAACCTGGTTTTTCAAGACTCAGAACTAATTGAATGCATCTCTTGCAGCCTGAACATGAGCCTCACAGTTGTTACCATACCTTAGAAAGTTGTCCTAATAGAGTCGATACTGATATAAGTTCACAGCTTTCATGACCCGTTTCAATTCGAATAAACGGTCTTGGGTCACATCAAACGAAAGATGTCTTTGCGGAAGGATCGGCATGGCTACTAACGGGTTTAATATGGTTAGTTCCAACTGCTCACTGCGTGTCCTTCCTATCGCAATTCCATTATCGCTGGAAAAGAATATGTGTACCCCAGTTCTCTGCATGTTATGTTATTCAGGTGAAACTGAGAGAAAGTTCTGTAAATATTTGCGAATTGTGTAACTGGAGCAGACTTGGGTATCATTTATGGTGATGGTCTTCCGCTATATACTCAAATGCCATGTGGCAACTGACATCATATTCTGGGATGCCACTGGACATTTCAGAGCAAAGATTGCTATGGAGGTATGGACTTATGGTAGGCTATTATCTGTGCTGTTCTAGCACAATGTTGGTAAGCAGTAGCGAATAGACAGCTGGTTATTAGGGGCTGGGTTTCTTTGCACTGAGACATTGATGTTGCACGGCAGTTTTCACGTAGCCATTTGTTTATACTGTAGAATTCGAACCAATGACAACTTAAAGTCATTCTTTTGGCCATGCTGTTATGTCTACTTTTTTAGTAAGTCTAAGTCACATTTAGTGTCACGGAAATGACATAGGACACCCATATTTCTAACTCTTCTGCAACATGGACATTAGCCAAGATATTGTATGTTGTACAAAACTGTTAATCATTTTAACGCATGAGAATGCATTTCTCGTCTTGTGGTTCACCACTCAGATATCCGCGACTGGCTGCGACATGAACGCATGGTGAACGTTTGGTGACAGAAATAAATTCTGCTAACTTCGCTATCTGGGCTCTTGGATTACTCCTTGAGGATAAAGAATTGATACCATAACACATACAAAATATCAAATCACTTTATTACATCTTCAGTGACATGAAATTTTTAACTTTGTGACAATTCATGTCCACAGGAATGTCATGTATATTTATTGCTGCCTCCAAACACAAATTTTTACGTGATACCGTAAAAGATAATAGCATATTTCCTCAAAGTACAACTGACTATAAACTTTGCTACATTGTTCCAGCCAGTGCACACACCGCTCGCTGTAGTGAGGTGATGCTGTCGTCGTCGACGACGACTGCAGTTGGAGTGAGCGGCACTCCACTCTGGTGTAAGCAAGCATGCAGCAGCAGTGGTATATGGGACTTTCGAGGCCATGACTATGACAACGTTACTCACTCGTGGTTGCATCTGGCAGTGACTGTGCTTAGTTGTGGTTCCATTGCGAGGCAATGACCTTGCTGTGTGACCTCGTTCTTCAGGTGACACCGAATGCCTTCCCTCCAATCTTGCACTTTGTCGTCCTGTAGTACTGTGTCATGTGATGATGGCAGGCGGGAGGACTTAATGTGAGCATAGATGAGGAGGCACGGAATGGAAAGACAGCCAGTGGCAGCTCCCTGTTCGCACTCCAGTAGCCACCTTGCCAGTGATGGAGAACACCAGCCCAAAATCTGGCCACAGAGTTCGTGCCCACATTGAGTGACGCAGCTGCTGTGTTTGGTCTGGCAGCAAAGAATCCTCCCACGTCATGGTGATGGTTCTCCAGGGGTGGCGCCTCTATGGACGTCAGCTCAGGGTGAAGGATGGGTGGCGAATTCAGCGACAGTGTCTGTGCAGTGGCGCAGTGGTGGGTGCATGGTGGCTGTGGGGGTGGGCGCTGCGTTGCCTGCGGCAGCAGTTGTGGCAGCTGCAGGACAACAGTCTCTGTCGGCAACACCTCAGTCATTGTCAGCTGCGTCTACTGTTGTGGACCCCAGCGGCGTGCTTGGACCGTTGTCAGACCAGCAGAATTGTGATGTCGTCATACGACCACAATGCCGCCTGAGAGATCGATCCGCCGGATGCCATTCTCTCGATAAACAGAAGAACGGCTGTGTTATCCAGAGAGTACACAGCCAGTCGCAGTACCTACGCTCTCCGCGAGGCACCGCTAGGCCACTTCATGTCCAGCATGAGAGTAGTGCAGTTGTGCCAGTCTACAGTCCGTAGCCGCGCTCAGTGTCAGCCAGCGCCCATGTTACTCATCGTCTGCAGCTCAGTCATTGCTGCCATCAAGTTTCTGTAGCTCCGTTCCAAGTTAGTCTCAAAATTCACCGGATTCGACATTCAACATTACGAGAGATTAATTCGTCACTGCAAGATTTCTGACTTTTAAATTATCTCATTCTACAGACGCTTACTCTAGTCGCAACATCTGTAACTGTCAACCAACTGATCATGGACTACAGAAAAGTTAAGTAATAAATACTTTCTTATTTTGTACTCCTGCTAATTAATTATGTTTTCCTGTTGTAGCTACCGAGCAGTCTTGGCAGAGTAGAACCCACGTTTCCACCTCCTTGGCTACCTCATATTTGCCACCTCATGTTGATGGACTCGATTATGGTGGAAGATCGAGAGCCATCAAGAATCACAGATATGAGAGTGCCAAAGCTGGATCTGGTGATGCCAATGCAGCCCAGCAAGGGTTTGAGTGACATAAACGTCCCAAAACGTTTGCAATGAACTTTGTTCCCAGTGCTGTCCCTTGCAGTAATTGTTAAAGGAGACTTCATTCTGTGACTGAAAATTGATCTGTGAGGGCAAAATTAATTGTTCCTGTAGAAGATGTAACTGTGTGACAACGACCATGTAACAATTCTACTGGCGATTTCGCATCATGTGGCAAGGGTTGCTCCTATGAGTGCAAGTATTGAGTTTCTCTGTGTTACTTTGAAAGTTCACACGAATCGTTCAGCATCACTGTTAGACTGAGGGAGATTGGACCAGAGTATGTCGATGGTGGCACAAACGTGTAGAAAACTGTGGACCATTGTCTGAGACAAGGACCTCAAGAAGACATTCGAGAGGAAACCTAGAAGGCAAAGCTGATACGGTAGTTGCAATAGTGGTGGATGTCATGGGGACAACAAAAGGACATTATTGTACATGTCTGCCATCATCAACCCTTGCTTGTTCCAGAATCGACTCTTGAAATCAGTAAGGATTTACTGTCTTTGTGTGTATGGACGTGGTCACTCAAAAAGGCGTTGTGGCGAAGCTCATTGATCTTCCTCACACACATTACAACGAGAGGGCGATTTTTCAGTCTGGACATCTGTGCCCTGGCAAGTACAAAGACGTCAGGCAAGTTTCTTTTTGCGAACTATACCCCAGTGGTCTTGGTGGAAGAAAGACAAAACTTCGCACTGAAGGGAGTAGTTATTTGCAACCCATGCACTGTCATTCTCTGTACACTACATCAGAATACCTGACCACATAGATAGCATGTGACAATATGAAAATTAGTACTGTGTCGGCGGGTGGTGGCTGGTGGTGAGTGCAGATTTGCCGACAGATCTGCCCTCAGTTTTAAGTAATCCTCAGACGAATGTGGTGGGAGTTTTAAGGTTTTGTGATTTATCCAGCTTGTTTACAGAAGTTTTAGGGAGACTTTTATGTAGAACTTGAAGCAAGCAGTCTAAATTTGCCAGATGGTTGGCTGGTATAAGACCATTTCCAACAACACTATCCAAATAACATATGAAGGGACTTCTGCTGTTAATTGTTCCAGGAACCATTGAAAAATAGCAGAAGGTAAAGCACTTCTGATCAGTAGTCTTTCAAACTGAAACGATCCTAGATTAGTGTTAAATACAAATTATTTAGACTGCTCGTCCAGTGGGAACTGTAAATGTGTCTCATGTAAATCAGTCTTGGAAAAGAATCGGCCATTTCCAATCTATCGATTAATGATATGCGAGAGGAAAGGAACCCATGACAGGTTGTGAGTCTACTGTGGCTTAAAATCAGCACAGAGATGTAATATTCCTGACGGCTATTTGAGTATGACCAAATGTGACACCCTTGCGGAAACAGGTTGTATCACACCATTGTCTCTCCATCGTTGCATTAGCAACTTGCTCATGTGTTGCATATTGGATAGACCTCCCGTAAATACAGGTTGAACAAATCAAACAAGTTTAAACCAGAAATTTTTTCACTGTTTCTAGCTCTGGGCTGCCGACGCTATCACTGATTAGGGAAGCAGACGCATCTGTGTCTAAGTGAAACTCAGTTGTTGCTTTGAGCCAATGTTAATTCAACAAAAGCTTTGTTCTTCTTTCTGTATAGCAGAAGATTTCTGTAAAGTACAAATGCAAGCCTTCGTGTGAGCCAGCTTTAATGGCAGTGCCAACACAATATGTATTTCCTGTACTGAAGCTGTGTGGCAGCCCAATACGCTCCTGGCTGCCTTGTAAACACACTACTTGGATATGATTCTCCCTACGACACCAGAAACATTTCGCGTCATGACAAGGACATGCTTTTCTGTTATGGTTTGAAAAACAGTGAGGGCAAGACTTCAGCACCCTATACTGTAGTGCTCCACAGGTTCCACGAGACTGAAAGATTTTGCCTTCATGTTTAATTAAAGTTTCCAATATATAAATCTATGCATCACGAATTATTTCATTTGTGTATGCACACTGACGAGTGCGCCGGCCGGTGTGGCCGAGCGGTTCTAGGCGAAATAGTCTGGAACCGCGCGACCGCTACCGTCGCAGGTTCTAATCCTGCCTTGGGCATGGATGTGTGTGATGTCCTTAGGTTAGTTAGGTTAAAGTAGTTGTCAATTGTCGGGGACTGATGACCTAGGATTTTAAGTTCCATAGTGCTCAGAGCCATTGGAACCATTTGAACTGACGAGTGCCACTTGATTTGGTAGTGGGTACCTGAAGAAATATATAAGGGCAACAGAGAAGAGTGGAAAAGAGTTCTAGTGATGGAGAAATCGATTCACATAAGCGACTTTGACAAAAGAAAGATTGCTCCGGTCCGACGCCTCAGAATGAGGGTATCAGAAACGGCGAATCTGGTTTGCTTTTCGCATGTACCGTCTTGAACGACTATGGAAAACAACTCAAGGATGCTGAAATGACGTGTAGTCGACAAGATGTTGGGCGTTCGTGCCTCATCCCAGATGCTCGAAGTCAGAGGCTTCCCTGCTGTGTAAAGCAGGATAGGCAACCCTGTGAGCAGATCTGACGACAGGGTAAAATGCTGGTGGCGGCACAAGTATTTCGGATCAGACCGTTGTTGAACATGTGGCAAAACAGCAGGCGAAGCTCTCACGCTGACCGAATAATTTCCTCAACTGCGACTGCATTGTGTAATAAATCACCGAGATGTGTTCGTTGATGAATGTAAACATTTTGGTTGGCCAGATGAATCACACGTGTTGCTACGCATGCTGGATAGTTGTTTCAGGATACACAGTTATCCAGCCGAACGACTGCTCGTAACGTGAATCTCGTCACGGGCACAGGCTGAGTTTTTTATTTTTTTTATTTCACTATGGGGGGCATTCAAAGGACGTTCAATAGTAGTAAGAGAAACCACCGTGACGTCGGTTGGTGAAAATTATTGTAGACCACCTGCAATGCGTTGTTCGTGCTTGACGTCTCTCCTGAAGAGATAGCATCTTGTAGCGGGATAACTGTCTTTACAATAGATGTATTTGAGGAGGGTAATAGTGACCTCTTGTTGATATCTTGGCCTTCACATTCTCTTGACCTGAACCCTTTGGGACACATCTGTGTTGCTGTTCGGCAACAGTTGCTCGCCGAGAGACCTCCTGCTCGTGTTTCGCCGGAATGGCGAGAGTTGTTCGCGGACACTTGGTGCCGCGCAGCTGCCCGCGACTTTCCGAATTCTTGCTACCCTGAGGTGCAGCTGTCATGCGTTGAGCGGGTTACTGGCGGGTGGGCGGTCGCACTGTTCTGGACCTTCAACGAACATACTTTCGGAAGGAGCAACAGACCGCTGTAGAATTTGTGTGGTAAATATTTAATACGGTTTTTCTATCCTCGGTGAGAACGTGATAAGCTGCTACCTTAATATTTTTGCTGCCTTTTATATATATATGTAAATATTGTGCTGTGGATTTGGTCCTTGAGTGTGGGTGGAACGAAGACAAGTCGATTCCTTCACGACTTAAGCCGTTACGATGAAGTATCTGGGATCACACATCAGTGGGCTTGAATTTCAATACAGCGAAACTCACGAGTATATCTGGGGTTTTGGAAGACGACTGTGTGAAAACTGACACACTTACAGAAAAATTAGACGTATCAATGGACAGAGCATCACCGCAAGTTTCGAATCGTAAAAATGCGCTGTGGTGTATTTTCACAGCGCAGCACTAGAGGGCAACCATGTCAGCGAATACAGTTGAGCGATTCGCTCCATTTCATCGCGTCGAATTTGTTCGCTCCTGCACATGGGCAACCCAATGTCTACACCTTCCTGACCCGCAACAGCAGCAACGAATAGCGTGGACCGCGCGCAGATATTGACGTAAGCCAACTCACAAACTGAGCACTTGTAGTGTGAGCTAAAACCGTGGATAAATGCTCTGCGCTCTAACGTGTGTCTATTTTCTGTATGTCTTGAAGTTTCCGCGCAATCGTCTTTCGAAACGCTTGAGGTACTTATAAATAACCACGAACGTCAGTCAAGAGACAGTGGTCCAAAGACGGCCACGTAACATACCATTCAGTGGGTCGGAGAGACTCAATCCAATACATTCATACTAATACAGTCATTTTTGAAACGGCTTTATTCCGAAAATTGACAAAATGAGTTAAGAATGGTACCATATTCTGTACATATCTCTGATTAAAAGGGGTTTATTCCACAAGTTGTATGTATTTTTGCGATCTGGTTGCAGCAGAGTTATTTTTGAGAAGGGCTAACTCATGGAATAATGCCCTCTCAATAGAATAGTGATCATGTTCGTATGCCATCTATCGAGGCTTATTGCACTAAGCACTATCCTTCGCTTTACGTAGCTCAACTTCAGCACCTGTAGGTAAATGTATTTTGTATCTGTAATATGTCTGTAGTGCATGTATATCATGAGCCGTTGCGAAGAAAGTCGCAAATAAAATGTGCTCGCTCTCATTTGATTATATAAAGGAATAAGTGCCAGAAAATATCAAATAGTTGTGTTTCTTTTTCCACGGCTGCACTGGGTAAATTAAGAATCCCTGTAAAATTCGAGGGGTTGGAACATTCCTGGGCCCAGAAACGTTTTAAAAAAAGTTAAAGAGTTTTCTCTTTCTCTTATTCGTTGACATTCGTGCAACAGGAAGTTCAAAATGTTCAAATGTGTGTGAAATCTAATGGGACTTAACTGCTAAGGTAATCAGTCCCTAAGCTTGCACACTACTTAACCTAAACTATCCTAAGGACAAACATACACACCCATGCCTGAGGGAGGACCCGAACCTCCGCTGGGACCAGTAGCACAGTGCATGACTGCAGCGCCAAAGACCGCTCGGCCAATCCTGCGCGGCTTGAAGCTGGTACCCAGAAGGGCTCATAGAGTGAACACGGGAAGAGGATATTGTGAAATGATTGCCAGTGCTTCCAAAAATCCTATGTTCACTTTAAAGCTAATATAAACTGAAGATATCTACAAGCTCACTATGCGGTGGTCAGCAGTCTACAGGAAATGTTGATGGTGATTGGGGGGAATTTTGGAACTAATAACAAGGCAGACTTTTTCAAAAATATAGAAATTCAGGTCTCAAACAAGTTCCTTCATGCATTTTCGATGTAGCAAGTTACAATGAGGCGCTTCTGAATACAGAGGAGGATTATAGGTGTATACCTTCGATGTCTTATTTACGGAACTGTCTGTCGTTCTTAAATTTCAAAAGGCTATTAACAGGAACAAAATGCAAAACATACAACCTTTACTTGATTATATTACGCATGAATACAGCTATTTCTACAATGATTTAATGAAATGGACTGTACGTAGCTCTGATGCTGCTGCTTCTGGTTATCGATGAAACCATTTTGTGTGTATTTTGTTTAGGATTACAATATCATGAAAATGTATAAGTAAACAAAGGAAACAACTTAAAATGCTACTAAAAACATAACTTGCCAATGCTTAAGAATTACATCCTTAAGAAAAGGATCTTATTCCAAGATTTTTGACTTCTTTTCTTTTCAAAGAGATTGCGAAAGTTACTAACTGCAATAGTGGCAAAACATCCACTTCATCCTGTAACATTCCATGAAGTCACCCGCAGAATGTTATCCTTTGTTCCCGAAAACTTGAAATTTTGGAAGAAGTTTCTTCCAAAAATTTGTGTTTCAATTGAAAACTACCAAATAAGGAAGCATTTTACGGCTAAGAATTTGTGAGAAGTACAATAGGAGGGTTGGACCTCAGAACACTGCATTGCTGGCTAAGTGAAGCATCCACCGAGGGCACAGACGGCACCAGGACTGGGATCGACCCCGGGCGCGGATACTCAGCAGAGCGCCCTGATGACCGCCCTGCCTGCCACGCCCCCCTCCACTGGATTGCACAGTCTCGTGTCGCCTCAGTGTGGCCTGGGTAGTTTGCCACCGACCACGCGCCGCTGCCGTTGGGCAGTGAGGCGAAGCGGCGCGTCGCACCGCCACGGCCGCGCACGGCCCGCCAGAGCAGCGTCCCTGGACACGGAGGGGTGGCCGGGTCGCGCCAAGCCGGGCGCACAGTGAATGCCGGCCGGCCACACGGGAGTAACTGACGCGACCGCCAGCCGACGCCCCACCGCCTCTCCGCTCTCCTGGAGTTCGCCACACTGATCTCTGAGTGAAACAGACCGCGCTGCTTACGTCCCGATCTACTACCTAATTTCTACGACTTGTAGTGAAACTACTTAACGAGAAACCTCACAAGAGTCTAAAATTACTAAAACTACTTCTGGTGGAACGTGGGTATTGCTACTCCTTCCTTTTATCAAGCCATACAGATTCTCGAATATTATGCACTCTGCCAAGCCTTTCGGGTCTGCTTAGCCTGCCCCTCCAGCATGCGTTGTCAACTTATCAAATTCCTCAGTCTACCCTTCCATCTTGACCACCTCTGTAAATCCTACGTTATCTGCAAGATCGACGCTACCCAACCCATTGTTTCTTCACCGCTCACTGATCCTGCTACTCTGCCATACCTCTACCATGACATTTCCCCCACACTACAACTCCATACCTCCCACATCTTCTCTCAACGAAACTTTAACCGCTTTTCCTTAGTAGAGCATGCAATACGCCTGAGATATAGCCGTTCTACAAGATCCAGTAAATCCTTATAATCCCACCCGTCATCAGAGCTCCCTTTTCCTCCAGTCCTCTCCTCTCACTACGCAGCTCTTGGTTCAGAGCTGCATCCCTCTCGCCTCTTTCCCCATCCCTTCTCCAAATATCCACATTCAAGCAACTCAAATCCATTATATTTAAATACTAAGTTCCCCTGATACGTTTCACTCTGGCAGTTTCTTTCCACTCAGCTCTTCACTCAACCTGTACCCATTTAGTAGCTCTGACATCAGCCTATCGATTTTATTTCATGCAACTATCTATATGTTTACATATCTTCGTATGTGACACTCGTTTTCCATTCATCTGTGTCTATGTTTCAATTACTCACCAAATCAACAGTTCGTATCGTAACTTATGCAACTAACGATCTGCCTTTGAATTGCACAAAACGTTTATTTTTGTTGAATGGCATGTTCTGTTTTTATAGTATAATTTTTTTTAAATTATGTCTAGTGTGCACCGAGTTGTATTCTTTAACTTGTATTAGCTGGATGTGATTAACACAGAAAATTATTAATAAAATGTCAAAAAATGAAACACAGAACCTGTGACTTTTCGTTGAGTATCGTATATTGCGAGAATCGGAACCGTTGGTTCTTTTTCTTTAAGCAGGATTAAAGAAATGAACTAGCCAGACCGTTCCAACAACGATTCAAGTACTAGTGGATAACCAACATAATTTACTCAAAAGTTCATCTGTAATATCGACAATTCAGATTCATTAACAAATTAACCTTTTCCATCTATTTCATCTCATGTTATGAGAAAATATGTTACAAAGTCTCACAAGATGCTTCCAAGTGTTTCTCACTAATATAACTTTCGTAATCATAAATTTGTATTTAGGTCAAATAACACAGACGTCAAAAACTAGCTTTAGTATTGAGTCAGGTACAGTTTTCAATGATTTTCACTGCCAATTGATACGTGCTGAACACGCAAAATTTGTTGAGAATTATTACAGAAATAGCTGTCAAATAACTAAGCGTTAGAATCATTCTAAAGTGTTAATAAACCGATATTGTTCAAAATAATAAATTAAAAAGGGCTGCGTTGAACTGAATCCTTAACATTTGTTCACATAAGAGCATCACCCAAGTACTGTCGTACAAATACACGTCGTGTTTGGTGTGACAGCGTGTCTCACCCTGACCGATCCATTCTGCCACGTGGCCTACGAGGTAGCAACGGGAACTAACGGAACGTCCAGGCAGCGACAACTTGTCTGCCATTTTGTGAAGGGCGCGGACGCAGAAGCAAAGTCAACGCACTCAATATAAAACTTCCTGGCAGATTAAAACTGTGTGCCCGACCGAGACTCGAACTCGGGACCTTTGCCTGGTCCCGAGTTCGAGTCTCGGTCGGGCACACAGTTTTAATCTGCCAGGAAGTTTCATATCAGCGCACACTCCGCTGCAGAGTGAAAATCTCATTCTGGAGCACTCAATATACCTAGGAATACGACTGTGGGACAGATGTTACAAGACAAAGCTGACTCTGACAATGAGGAGCTAAGCGAAAGGGAAAGGCAATGAATCGTAAGAAAGCTCGAGTGTAATACCCGATTACACGCACCTAAAACACGAATCTAGCTGCTTCAAGAGTGTGGTAAGCAGACAGTGAAACAAACTTTCTGCAGTTACGTTGGTGCATGTGTACAACGGAAAGTGACAAGTAAGAAACCATGAGTGAAAAAAGTGATACAACCAAAATACTGTACCTTGCAAATGGTTTGGGGGTGTCAGGTCGATCACTTGAGGTTGTGTTTCGTGTCGGTGAGCTGGTGTGTACCAGGCTCAAAAGGTGCTCAATATAACAGTACGAGACGCCAGCTCTCCACGGGCACAACCATCCCCTGTTGCCTCTCAGTTCCGCACAGCGGCTTCCAGATGGCGCTCACATAATACGGAGCACTTTCTGCATCAACGCTAAGTCCATCATCGCTTCATGTTGGTTGTTTCTTATTCTGTCCCCACTTTTCTGTTCTAGCGCCACCACGTTAGGCACGCTTTACTCCACTGTGTTATCTGGCACTGCAGATAGTAACGTTCAGTTACGAAATCCCAACAAGAGCCAATTGATCTGATGGGCGATGTGTGGTGTGTTGAAAGGCAAGCGAAGGACTACAGTCTTAATATTTGCAACTTGCTGAAAACGTTTATGGAGGATATGCTTTGGTATGTGACTATATTTCGCCGTCTAACGTGGAAAAAATTACCTTCAATTACCAAAGAGTGAGCAAAGAGATGTATGCTAACATTCTGAACCAACCGACTGTTGGTGATTAGATGTACAGTTACGTTTTCATAAGGTAATAATCCGAAACACTTATTACATTTTGCAAGGAGAATTGTTTATTTCTAATTGATCCGACATTACTGACACACGACCTCAGTCGCCAGACCTTAAGCTCACAAACAAGGAATGGCCAAAATGAAACCACTGATGCCAAAAGAAATCGCAAAACGAAAAAAGGAAATAATTAATGTACAGTAATGAAATTTCGAAAGTAAATTTGTCTAAGTAACATATTTAAGTGATTAACATTGTTAGATCACAGGTTATTGTAAGCACAATATAAGCCATTGCAAATGTGAAATTCTGGTAAATTAATAACCAGTCTAACTGCCAGAATATTGAATGTAAGCGTGCAAATGTGCGTGCATTGTGTTGTGCAGGTGCCAGATGTCAGTTTGTCAGATGGAGTTGCATGCCTGTTGCACTTCATTGGTCAATACAGGGACGATTAACGCTATCTGTAGGTGACATTGTGGTTGTTTTCTGGCGATGACTCATATGTGCTCGACTGAAGACGTATCTGGTGATGGAGCAGACCAAGGCAACACGTCGACACCCTGTAGAGTACGTTGTGTTACAATAGTGGTATGTTATCCTGGAAGGCTGTTCAGGAATGGCAGCACAACAGATCGAATCACCGGACTGATGAACAATTAACCACAAGAGTGATCCAGCTTTCATACCAAGTCACACGCCAGGCGACAACTCCAGGTATACGTCCAGTGTATCTAGCAATCATGCAGGTTACTTGGACGCCCTGAACTGACCTCCTTCTAACCAAAACACGACCATCAAAAATACAAAACACCTCCACCTTCCTTTCACTTTACACCAGTTAAGTTGCAAATGGCGATGGTTTGCCGAGTCAGGGCGTCTAGCTCAAACCTGCCCTTGAGGTGACCGATCTGTGCACTTCGTTGTGTCACTACGGTGGCAACTGCTGCTCAAATTGCTGCTGCATATGCATTATGATGCACCAGAGCCATATACCCACACTATGTTCTTCTTTCTCTGTAGCGCTACATGGATATCCATATCCCCGTCTTCTTACAACCATACATTCTCGTGGCCACCGCTGCGAGCAGTCATGTACAGTGGCTGCATTCCTGCCGAGTCTTTCTCCTATATCGCAGAAGGAACATCCAGTTCTCCGTAGCGCTATTACACGACCTCGTTCAAACTCAATGAAGTGCTGATACCGACGTCTTCGTCGCCTTAAAGACATTTATAAATGGCACCAACTCATCAGGTCTAATCTCAAAGAAAACTAACGCTCACGAACTTTACAGCGCGTATTTAAAGCTAACCCGACTTACGTCCTCATAACTGCGCTGCTAGCGCCGCTCCAATGCGACTGGCGGAAGATGCTAATACACCTTATCTCTGTGTTGCGATTTTTTTTCCTGTCAGTGTAGAAGGGTGAAGAGGACTACAGTCGATTCTACATATGGAAAAGCTAAAGGAACAGTGGGAACTAATTGAGCCTGTGTACAACGCAAAGTGTGGAATGATGACTATGTTTTTAGGGATGCCACGCACCGAGGGGAGCTTACCATGTCGTGTGGCTGTGGGCTAGGCTTACTTCTGATGCTGCCAGTCGTGAACTCAAAATGACAGCGGGACTCAAACTCTTCGACTACCTCTATCCTATCTCTGCTTTCTTTATCTTCTTGATATTACATTTTTGTTCTAAAATCTGTCATAATATATACCACAGGGACAGCTTGTCATGTTGTTGTTGTTGTTGTGGTCTTCAGTCCTGAGACTGGTTTGATACAGCTCTCCATGCTACCCTATCCTGTACAAGCTTCTTCATCTCCCAGTACCTACTGCAGCCTACATCCTTCTGAATCTGCTTAGTGTATTCATCTCTTGGTCTCCCTCTGTTGTGGTTGGCAGGAGAGCCAACACGGTGTTACTACAGGAGGCCGAAAGGCACGCGTTTTAGCCCACGCAGGCTAGCGTGAAGTCTGGAACAGGACAAGGAAATTAGACTTCAGAAAAACGGACGTAGCTGGTGGAATAAACTTTAATCCATTAATGGTGAACGTCGCTCTTGACATTAGATGATTCGCAGTACCAATAGTAACTGATAATGGCGCCTTGCTAGGTCGTAGCAAATAACGTAGTTGAAGGCTAGGCTTACTATCGTCTCGGCAAATGAGAGCGTATTTTGTCAGTGAACCATCGCTAGCAAAGTCGGCTGTACAACTGGGGTGAGTGCTAGGAAGTCTCTCTAGACCTGCCGTGTGGCGGCGCTCGGTCTGCAGTCACTGATAGTGGCGACACGCAGGTCCGACGTATACTACCGGACCGAGGCCGATTTAAAGGCTACCACCTAGCAAGTGCGGTGTCTGGCGGTGACACCACACCCTCTACGATTTTTACCCTCCACGCTGCCCTCCAATGCCAAATTTGTGATCCCCTGATGCCTCAGAACATGTCCTACCAACCGGTCCCTTCCTCTCGTCAAGTTGTGCCACAAACTCCTCCCCAATTCTATTCAATACCTCCTCATTAGTTATGTGATCTACCCATCTAATCTTCAGCATTCTTCTGTGGCACCACATTTCGAAAGCTTCTATTCTCTCCTTGTCCATATTATTTATCGTCCATGTCTCACTTTCATACATGGCTATACTCCATACAAATACTTTCAGAAACGACTTCCTGACAAATCAATACTCCATGTTATCAAATTTCTCTTCTTCAGAAACGCTTTCCTTGCCATTTCCAGTCTAGATTTTATGTCTTCTCAACTTTGACCATCATCAGTTACTTTGCTCCCCAAATAGGAAAACTCCTTTACCACTTTGTCTCATTTCCTAATCTAATTCCCTCAGCATCGCCCGACTTAATTCGACCACATTCCATTATCATCGTTTTGATTTTGTTGATGTTCATGATATATCCTCCTTTCAAGACACTGTCCATTCCGTTCAACTGCTCTTCCAAATCCTTCGCTGTCTCTGACTGAATTACAATGTCGTCGGCGAACCTTCTCCATGCATTTTAATACCTGCTCCGAATTTTTCTTTTGATTCCTTTACTGCTTGCACAGTATACAGATTGAATAGCATCGGGGAGAGGCTACAACCCTGTCTCACTCCCTTCCCAACCACTGCTTCCCTTTCATGTCCCTCGACTCTTATAACTGCCATCTGGTTTCCGTACTAATTGTAAATAGCCTTCCGCTCCCTGTATTTTAGCCCTGCCGCCTTTAGAATTTGGAAGAGAGTATTTCAGTCAACATTGTCAAACGCTTTCTCTAAGTCTACAAATTCTAGAAACGTAGGTTTGCCTTTCCTTAATCATTAGTCTAAGATAAGTCGTAAGGTCAGTATTGCCTCACGTGTTCCAATATTTCTACGGAATACAAACTGATCTTCCCCGATGTCGGCTTCTACCAGTTTTTCCATTCGTCTGTAAAGAATTCGCATTAGTATTTTGCAGCTGTGACTTATTAAACTGATAGTTCGGTAATTTTAACATCTGTCAGTACCTGCTTTCTTTGGGATTGGAATTATTATATTCTTCACATGACTCGTAAATCTTGCTGACCAGATGGTCAGGACTGGCTCTCCCAAGGCCGTCAGTAGTTCTAATAGAATGTTGTCTACTCCCGGGGCCTTGTTTCGGCTCAGGTCATTCAGTGCTCTGTCAAACTCTTCACGCAGTATCGTATCTCCCATTTCATCTTCATCTACATACTCTTTCATTTCTATAATATTGTCCTCAAGTACATCGCCCTTGTATAGACCCTCTATATACTCCTTCCATCTTTCTACATTCCCTTCTTTGGTTATAACTGGGTTTCCATCTGAGCTCTTGATAATCATACAAGTGGCTCTCTTTTCTCCAAAGGTCTCTTTAATTTTCCTGTAGGCTGTATCTATCTTACCCATAGTGAGATAAGCCTCTACATCCTTACATTTGTCCTCTAGCCATCCCTGCTTACCCATTTTGCTCTTCCTGTCAATCTCATTTTCGAGACGTTTGTATTCCTTTTTTCCTGCTTCATCTACTGCATTTTTATATTTTCTCCTTCCATCAATTAAATTCAATATTTCTTCTGTTATCCAAGGATTTCTATTATCCCTCGTCTTTTTACCTACTTGATCGTCTGCTGCCTTCACTACTTCATTCCTCAGAGTGACCCATTCTTCTTCTACTGTATTTCTTTCGCCCACTCCTGTCAGTTGTTCCCTTATTGTCTCCCTGAAACTCTGTACAACCTCTGGTTCTTTCAGTTTATCCAGATCCCATCTCCTTAAATTCCCACCTTCTTGCAATTTCTTCAATTTTAATCTGCAGTTCATAACAAATAGATTGTGGTCAGGGTTCACATCTGCCCCTGGAAATGTCTTACAATTTAAAACCTGTTTCCTAAATCTCTGTCTTACCATTATATAATCTATCTGATACCTTTTAGTATCTCCAGGATTCTTCCATGTATACAACGTTTTTTAATGATTCTTGAACCGAGTGTTCGCTGTGATTAAGTTATGCTCTGTGTAAAATTCTACCAGACGGCTTCTTAGCCCCAATCCATATTCACCTACTATGTTTCCTTCCCTCCCTTTTCCTACGCTCGAATTCCAGTCATACATGACTATTAAATTTTCGTCTCCCTTCCCTATCTGAATAATTTCTTCTATCTCGTCATACATTTCATCAATTTCTTCATCATCAGAAGAGCTAGTTGGCATATAAACTTGTACTACTGTAGTAGGCGTAAGCTTCGTGTCTATCTTGGCCACAATAATGCGTTTACTATGCTGTTTGTAGTAGCTTACCCCACGCCTATTTTTTTATTCATTATTAAACCTACTCCTGCATTACGTCTACTTGACTTTGTGTTTATAACGCTGTATTCACCTGACCAAAAGTCTTGTTCCTCCTGCCACCGAACTTCACTAAATCCCACTATATCTAACTTTAACCAATCCATTTCCCTTTTTAAATTTTCTAACCTACCTGCTCGATTAAGGGATCTGATATTCCATGCTCCGATCCGTAGAACGCTAGTTTCTTTTCTCCTGATAACAACGTCCTACTTTACCCAAGAGGACGCCATCATCATTTAACCATACAGAAAAGCTGCATGCTCTCGAGAAAAATTACGGCTGTAGTTTCCCCTTGCTGTCAGCCGTTCGCAGTACCAGCACAGCAAGGCCGTTTTGGTTAGTGTTACAAGGCCAGATCAGTCAATCATCCAGACTGTTGCAACTACTGAAAAGGCTACTGCCCCTCTTCAGGAACCACACGTTTGTTTGGCCTCTCAACAGATACCTCTCTGTTGTGGTTGCACCTACGGTACGGCCATCTGTATCGCTGAGGCACGCAAGCCTCTCCACCAACGGCAAGGTCCATGGTTCATAGGGAGGAGCCTGTCATAACGAGGCAATGTGGTTTGCCTCCACTTTCTCACGGACACGGTCAATTGCGCATATTGTCAGAACGGTTTCTGTGGTATAGGTGAGAAGAGAAGATGTTAAGAGTAGGAAACTACGTGGCGATCAAGATCCGCGATGAAGCGATCTGTTAGACGCAAGGAACTATGGGTACAGAGGATATGCTCTTCCTTTCTCGTTAGGTTATTGGGCAATACAGTGGAAACAGACGCATGTGACGTTTCCAGTACAGTAATAGTTCCACTACATCTCTTAAATTTTCCACACAGAATAAACTGCGACATCTAGAAGGGCAGCATCGGAAAGCAGTGCTCAGCGACTTTCTGAGAGACATTGACCTGCCGAGAAAGTGAATCAGTACCCAATGCACAGTCCAAAAGACTTTCTTGTTATTGTTATTAACAGTGCTTCAGATAACAAAGACAGTCCACAGTTTCACTGTAAGCCTATTTTAGTTGCTGACGTTTATGACAACCTGTTAAAATTTTACTGGTATCATTTCAAATGAACAGAGGAGGAACAATCACCAGTTTGCTCAATCAGCTACAATATCTAACATGTTTCAGTGCAGGAAAACATCCGAACGTCACTAGACACGTGGATTAATATGTGCATGCAACTGAAACCATGGCAGTATACGAATGTAGAGAATGAAATAGCATATTTACTGCCAACAAGGCGGACGCAAATCCTCATCTAATTTTTGAAGGGGTTGTCAGTCTTGTAACTGGTTTCATATGGCCAACTACAACTGATTCCTCAAAGTCAATCTTTTCATCTCAGAATAGAACATGCACCCAATATCGTTAGTAATTTGTTTGTATTTCAGTAGATAGTATTTGGGGGTAAAAGCACACATTTTTATCAGAAAAAGGCATGAAATTAAAAGTATTTTATC
Organism: Schistocerca gregaria; assembly: GCF_023897955.1. Lineage (NCBI taxonomy): Eukaryota > Metazoa > Arthropoda > Insecta > Orthoptera > Acrididae > Schistocerca > Schistocerca gregaria. The sequence continues at coordinate 31,847,361 of NC_064924.1, read as the reverse complement.
TAAATTAAAAGAAAATAACAAAAAAATAGTCGTTGAAGATCACCGAAAAAATACCCTCTTTTTACCCACTTCTTTTACATCAGGTTTCTAGAATATTTTAATCCTTTTTATCTTCACTATTCCTCCATATTTTAACCACTTTACCTTGAAACTTTTTTTGTGAGCAATTATTTCCTTATCATTTGACAATTATTCTAAGAAAAATAGAGCTGCAAATGAAGAGATGATTTGAAATATCCGTAACTAGATTTTTTCCTTCAATGTGTGCATAGAAAACAGAAAATAGCTCTGAAACATCTAATAAATATTTTTCATTTCTCTCTCATATTTATTCCGTTAAAATGTTTAGCCATTCATTACCCAGGATGTATGTTTAGAAATATAAACAAAAATCTGAAAGATTTTAACCTAGAAACTCAATGTCATGAAATTTCCTATACCATCCCATTTCTTCATTCCTTTATATCTTGGTTTAATATTCCTATTTTCAAGATAATTAAAAACCAAAATCTGTACCATATAGCGCACAGAACTCTACTGTACTAGCTAGTATAAAATTCATTATGAAGTCCACGGAGCTCTACTGTGGAGCAGCGTTTTCTCATTGCAGCAGAGCCATCTGTAGTTAGTGTATTGTGTCAAGCCTGAGTGTTTGAAAAGCCATTGATTTGTTTGTCTGGCTTACGTATTACGTCAACTATAGACCTGCTTGCCTGGGGCTTCAGTGTAACCTAGTCCTCAGTGGATCAGAAACATAGTGTCTCTGTCCTGACTAGTGAGAGAAAAATACGATGGCAGTTTTCTCGTCTCCAGTTGGTTGAAAATATTATCGTGAGTCAGCCACATTGGACAGATTTGGCCCTATCTGTCCCCTCACCAGCACACTATTAAAAGGTCATTCTGCAGGAGCACACTTCAGTTTTGATCAGATAGCCGTCAGAACCTCTTGCAGCGATGAAGCGTCAGCAGTGAAAGTGTTCTTTCCCTAATTGAAAGAGTGGCAAGCCTGCTCTCACTGATGGTGGTAGCCATCATGAACTTCGTGTGCTCCAATTTAATCATTCGCTGCTGTGTAACCTAAAATTAATTATGATTTTTCTATTGTTTCAGATGGTAGTAGCATACTATCGCCATTAGTGGAAACTAATTAGAATTAATCACACTTGCATGAATGTTCTTGTTTCTAGGTTGTATCAGTTGAAGGGCTTATTTCAATAGTGGTACAGGTCCATTACCTCCACTTTTCTGCCTAAAATGCTTCTGAAATTAACGATCCAAACAAACGGAAAGAAAGGTTCATCTCTAGCAACAAGCCATATGCTTGAATATTTCTGGTATCTCAACTGCAGATTTTACAGCGCTCATTTAACTTTAGGACTGTGTATGTCAAGATGAACAAAAATGGACTAGTACCACTAGTGGTAGAGTTATTATGCAGACACTGTGAGAGAATGGGTCGAGCACTCTCAGCTCTTCACCCTGTTCTCATAAGTTAGCTTAAAAAGGACGGATCCACTCCATCACAGATGAGTAGGTATGTGAATAATGCTTCTTCTTCTGTAATAAATGTTTTGATCTTTCTTACATGCTGTGCTTGTGACACATTACTTTGTTTTCTCGGTGTTCGATAATTATGTTGATGATGATATTGAGCTAATGACCCACAAGCAGACAAAAATGACAGAAGGTCCACATAAAATACAGATCAGAGGATGAGCAAATACCACTATTCACTATAGTCATAATTTTTCGTGCCTGACATCATTACTCACGCAAGACACTTGTTGCTGTCTTTTTTTCTAGCAGAGCACTTGAGACTACCTTCTGGAGGCAGACCTCAGCCAGGAACCACAATATCACTTCGCAACCCACTATTGATTTATCTGGAAACGCTAAAACCATCATGTTTGGGTAACTCTAGACTAGAGTCCACACATGCAAGGACATCTAGGCGTCACCTCATCCCGGACCATTATGTCTACACTCCTCATATGTGATTCTGTCATCTCACCTGGAGCATTTTATAATGCCACCACCTCATATAGAGCCCTTATGATGTTGCTTTCCATCTGCATCATCATCTATTGATAGTCTTCAGCTGGCTAGTAGCAGGTCGTTCCAAATATTCTAAGAAAAATAGAGCTGCAAATGAAGAGATGATTTGAAATTTTCGTAACTAGATTTTTTCCTGGCTCTAGACCAGGTCAGTTGCAGACGCATATCACTCTAGTCCATCACTGTGGTCACATTGGTAGGTCTACTGCGGGGTTCAGAGATCCCGATCTTTCTTTTAATGCATGAGCTCACGTTCTGGAAAGTGAGCACCCTAAAATCTTAATAGATCCGAGTTATCCCACCATAAAATGCGGTGCTGCGCTTTGCTGAGAACTAATGTATTCACCCAAACAGGAAAATGGTGTGGAGGAGAATATTATCATCTATATTTTGGGGAAACTGGCTTGTTAATTCAATGTTTACAAAAAAGCAGAGAAGATGGTCTGGTAAGTTATACAGCACTATACGCTACTTGGATGTCCACAACTATGGGTCTGACACATTAACTAGGTTTCCATTTATATCAAATTTTCTGATGATGTTTCAGATAGGAAGGCATGAATCAATGTTGAAAATATTAAAGATAAATTCTGCTTCTGCTTTGTGAAACAAAATTATATGAAACATGATCAGTGTAAGAATACATATAGAATTGACAACATTTGTGGCGTTCTTAACTTTCATGGCGTCTTCTTCCTCGTTACACTGCAGATAGCACATAAATTCAAGAGGCAGAACCCGCATTACCCAGTTCATGTTTATATCCTACAGAATGAGGAACGCAAGACAGAAGAAGAGCACACTGTGCAGGAAAACAAAGAAGCAAAGCATGAAATTGTTGGATCCCTCAACCTTTCTAAAGTAGCCCGTCATCATGAAGAATATGTAGATTTGCTGGCATCCTCCACGATGGACAAACTGAGCTATGTAATAGTCCAGAACATGCAAATTTATTTTCTGCCAAAAGGAGTAAAAAGAAACATAAATTTCACTGTTGTTCTAGATGCCTCAACTCCTTTACTACTAGAGAGAGTCTAGAGAAGCACCTGCCTGTTCAATCCTGAAACCAGTGGAAGTGCCAGCTGAAGAAGACAACTTTTCTTGAATTTAAGATATATGAAGTTAGTAACTGCTCTCGAAAGAACAGGTACCATTGATGACCGTGCAGCTTCTCTAGAATAAATGATAATTAATTGAAACCCTCAGCTGCCGACAGGTGTTGTTGATATACCTCGATGGGGACAGCTGAAAATGTGTGCCCCGACAGGGACTCAAAACCGGGATCTGCTGCTTACATGGCAGACGCTCTACACAATTGAGCCACCGAGGGCAGATATGAACAGTCCGACTGCAGGGACTTATCCCTTGCACGCTTCCCGTGAGACCCACATTCCCAACTGTCCACAATCTACATACGTAATGTACCTGATAATTAATTACTTATTCTAGAGAAGCTGCACGGTCATCAGTGGTATCTGTTCTTTCGAGAGTAGTAACTATCTTCACATAAAGTTAAAGGCTACCCAGCCTTGACCTTCGTATGTGTGAATGTGCACAGGTTGCCCGAACTCTTTCGGGAATCGTCACCTTAGTGTGCGAGTGGAATGAGTGACTGGGCAAATATCTGTTAGCTACACGTAGGTTTGCCTTTCCTTAATCTTTTTTCTAACAAGGGAACCTCCTCATCGAACCCCCTTTAGATTTAGTTATAAGTTGACACAGTGGATAGGCCTTGAAAAACTGAACCCAGATCAATTGAGAAAACAGGAAGAAGTTGTGTGGAACTGTGACAAAATAAGCAAAATAAACAAACTGAGTAGTCCATGGGCAAGATATTCATCATCAAGGACACTGTGCGCTCAGGAGCGCCGTGGTCCCGTGGTAGAGTGAGCAGCTGCAGAACGAGAGGTCTTCGGTTCAAATCTTCCATCGAGTGAATAGTTTAATTTTTATTTTCAGTTTATGTGAGAAACCCTTATGTTTTCATCACTTTTTTGGGAGTGATTATCACATCCACAAGAAAACCTAAATCGGGCAAGGTAGAAGAATCTTTTTACCCATTCGCCAAGTGTACAAGTTAGGTGGGTCGACAACATATTCCTGTCATGTGACGCACATGCCGTCACCGGTGTCGTATAGAATATATCAAATGTGTTTTCATCTGGAGGAATCGGTTGATCTATGACCTTGAGATCAAATGTTTTCGGTTTCCATTGGAGAGGCACATCTTTTTGTCTACTAATCTCACGGTTGTGCGATGCGGTCGCAAAACACAGACACTAAACTTATTATAGTGAACAGAGACGTCAATGAACGAACGGACAATCATAACTATGCAAAAATAATGAAAGTAAACTCTTCACTCGAAGGAAAACTTGAACTGAGGACCTGTCGTTCCGGAGCTGCTCACGTTACCACGTGACCACGGCGCTCCTGGGTGCATAGTGTCCTTGATGTTGCCTATCTTGCCCATGGACTACTCAGTTTGTACATTTTGCTTATTTTTTTCACATTTCCAGACAACTTCATTCTGTTTTCTCAATTGATCTGTGTTCAGTTTTCCAAAGCCTATCCACTGTGCCAACTTATAACTAAATCTGAGGGGAGTGCGAAGGGGAGGTTCCCTTGTTAGAAAAAAGATTAAGGAAAGGCAAAACCTACGTATCTAGCATTTGTAGACTTACAGAAAGCTTTTGACAATGTTGACTGGAATACTCTCTTTCAAATTCTGAAGGTGGCAGGGGTAAAATACAGGGAGCGAAAGGCTATTTACAATTTGTATAGAAAGCAGAAGGCAGTTATAAGAGTCGAGGGGTATAAAAGGGAAGCAGTGGTTGGGAAGGGAGTGAGACAGTGTTGTAGCCTCTCCCCGATGTTATTCAATCTGTATATTGAGGAAGCAGTAAAGTAAACAAAAGAAAAGTTCGGAGTAGTTATTAAAATCCATGGAGAAGAAATAAAACCATTGAGGTTTGCCGATGACATTGTAATTCTGTCAGAGACAGCAAAGGACTGGAAGAGCAGTTGACCGGAATGGTCAGTGTCTTGAAAGGAGGATATAAGATGAACATCAACAAAAGCAAAACGAGTATATTGGAATGTAATCGAATTAAATAGGGTGATGCTGAGGGAATTAGATTAAGAAATGAGACACTTAAATAGTAAAGGAGTTTTGCTATTTGGGGAACAAAATAACTGATGAGGCTCGAAGTAGAGAGGATATAAAAAGTAGACTGGCAATGGCAAGGAAAGCGTTTCTGAAGAAGAGAAATTTGTTAACATCGAGTATTGATTTAAGTGACAGGAAGTCATCTCTGAAAGTATTTGTTTGGAGTGTAGCCATGTATGGGAGTGAAAAATGGACGATAAATAGTTTAGACAAGAAGAGAATAGAAGCTTTCGAAATGTGGTGCTACAGAAGAATGCTGAAGGTTAGATGAGTAGATCAAATAACTAATGAGGAGGTATTGAATAGAATTGGGGAGAGGAGGAGTTTGTGGCACAACTTGACTAGAAGAAGGAACCGGTTGGTAGGACGTGTTCTGAGGCATCAAGGGATCACCAATTTGGTACTGGAGGGCAGCGTGGAGGGTAAAAATCGTAAAGGGTGACCAAGAGATGAATACCCTAAGCAGATTCAGAAGGATGTAGGCTGCAGTAGGTACTGGGAGATGAAGAAGCTTGCACAGGATAAAGTAGCATGAAGAGCTGCATCAAACCAGTCTCAGGACTGAAGACCACAACAACAACAAATACATGTATTGACCCATGTCGACAAGCTGCTTTTTTGAATGCAGGATTGTAGGAGATTTTGGTAATCTGTCCATAGGCATGGCAAGATGGCAACCTATGAATTGGTGGACAGTTCAGAGCATCAGAAGACGAGACTTATAACATGTACCTTGATATTAAAGACTTGTATGGATATGTCATGCAACAGTATCTATCTGATGGAGGGCCTTATGGATATCTGAAGACCATGTCTTCAGATTAGAAGATATCACAGGTGAGGAAACTGATTCTGGTGAAAGGTACGTCATGAAGATAAACCTGGCGTATTATTCTACTTTGCATGACATGCACATTAATTTGCCTCTATGTATAGAGTACCTAGTCCCACGCAATGGTTCCATCACCAAACCGATGACAATTCTGTTGGCAAAACTCAGATACATAATGCACTATCCAAACTTCCAGCTGTGTATACACTTAGAAATAATCTGCTTAGAGTCGCCTATGGCATCTTCTTGAACCAGACACGCCAGCTGGAGGAGTATATTGATGTTAATACCAAACATAGGGGTCTCGCTTTGTGTCACTAGGGGACTTTTTTTTTAATTAGTGGATTGTGGTGTCGATACGTCGCTCGGCTGGCGCCAGTACTTCTCTCCCGCTAGTGTCATCTTTGCTTTCCATTTTCATTTGGCCATCCGCATGTCAGTTGTTCATTGTGGGTCCAGCTATTTAAGTCTGCAGCGTTGAGGCAGCGTGGTGTGGTCTCTCGGTCACGAGGTACACTCCTGGAAATGGAAAAAAGAACACATTGACACCGGTGTGTCAGACCCACCATACATGCTACGGACACTGCGAGAGGGCTGTACAAGCAATGATCACACGCACGGCACAGCGGACACACCAGGAACCGCGGTGTTGGCCGTCGAATGGCGCTAGCTGCGCAGCATTTGTGCACCGCCGCCGTCAGTGTCAGCCAGTTTGCCGTGGCATACGGAGCTCCATCGCAGTCTTTAACACTGGTAGCATGCCGCGACAGCGTGGATGTGAACCGTATGTGCAGTTGACGGACTTTGAGCGAGGGCGTATAGTGGGCATGCGGGAGGCCGGGTGGACGTACCGCCGAATTGCTCAACATGTGGGGCGTGAGGTCTCCACAGTACATCGATGTTGTCGCCAGTGGTCGGCGGAAGGTGCACGTGCCCGTCGACCTCGGACCGGACCGCAGCGACGCACGGATGCACGCCAAGACCGTAGGATCCTACGCAGTGCCGTAGGGGACCGTACCGCCACTTCCCAGCAAATTAGGGACACTGTTGCTCCTGAGGTATCGACGAGGACCATTCGCAACCGTCTCCATGAAGCTGGGCTACGGTCCCGCACACCGTTAGGCCGTCTTCCGCTCACGCCCCAACATCTTGCAGCCCGGCTCCAGTGGTGTCGCGACAGGCGTGAATGGAGGGACGAATAGAGACGTGTCGTCTTCAGCGATGAGAGTCGCTTCTCCCTTGGTGCCAATGATGGTCGTATGCGTGTTTGGCGCCGTGCAGGTGAGCGCCACAATCAGGACTGCATACGACCGAGGCACACAGGGCCAACACCCGGCATCATGGTGTGGGGAGCGATCTCCTACACTGGCCGTACACCTCTGGTGATCGTCGAGGGGACACTGAATAGTGCACGGTACATCCAAACCGTCATCGAACCCATCGTTCTACCATTCCTAGAGCGGCAAGGGAACTTGTTGTTCCAACAGGACAATGCACGTCCGCATGTATCCCGTGCTACCCAACGTGCTCTAGAAGGTGTAAGTCAACTACCCTGGCCAGCAACATCTCCGGATCTGTCCCCCATTGAGCATGTTTGGGACTGGATGAAGCGTCGTCTCACGCAGTCTGCACGTCCAGCACGAACGCTGGTCCAACTGAGGCGCCAGGTGGAAATAGCATGGCAAGCTGTTCCACAGGACTACATCCAGCATCTCTACGATCGTCTCCATGGGAGAATAGCAGCCTGCATTTCTGCGAAAGGTGGATATACACTGTACTAGTGCCGACATTGTACATGCTCTGTTGCCTGTGTCTATGTGCCTGTGGTGCTGTCAGTGTGATCATGTGATGTATCTGACCTCAGGAATGCGTCAATAAAGTTTCCCCTTCCTGGGACAATGAATTCACGGTGTTCTTATTTCAATTTCCAGGAGTGTAGTACATGGTTGGGAGGTTGGCTCTTACTTGGGGCACATGCACATTGAATGTGTTACGAGTGGGGTGCTGGGACTGTAGACGGTAGCAAAGTTGGGTTCTGGCACGATGGGTGGTGTCTGCTATTGTGCCCACCAAGCATGAACTTTGAGAAGAAGAGCTTATTTGAGCATCACCTGGATCAACCGTCTGCTCATATTGTGTGTGTTTGATTAAAGCTAGTGCAACTGTGTGCCTAGTTATATCTATTAATGATTAATCAATGTTGTCTACAGTGTGTGTTTGGTCCTGAGTGTGCTATGTCAAGTTAAGTCACACGTGTCATGATAATGGGCCTCAGGAATTCCACCTTTGTTTATTACTACTTGATAAATGATCAGCAGATATATGTGAGCTAGACTGGTGAGCAGCTCATTATTTACTGATTGTGTGTTTATATTGGTGCTAAACGTGCTTTTCAAATACAAATATGTACATATTAGTGATGAGTAACAAAAGACGATGCTTTCTCGTAAAAATCGCAACGTGTTTCATGAAAACATAGTTGTGCCTGGCCTTGTCCTTCAAATAAACTCAGCTGTTACTATCGTGTGTTATGGTGCTTAAGTGAATGCCAAAGTTGTTAAGTTAAAAGCCTTTTTTAGGCAAGGTTTCTTATTTTAAATGTTATTGTTTTTGCCTTGTGTAGTATAAATTTGTTAATGCAAACGTGCTGTTTTAGTTGAATTATGTTTGAGTTACGTGGAGCACAGTGCATTTCGTCCGGTACAGTGGGACATCGCATTAGGGCTTGGCGACTTCGTCATTGCAAGCGGAACTGTGACTCGTTTGACTGGCTCCATGTGGAGGCCCTGTTCCTCGGTCACACCCCTGAGTTGAGTATTGCTTTGCTATTTGTCTCTGACTCCGTCAGGTCTTTAAGCTTGGCACCCTATTCCTCCACTACTCTGGCGAAAGTACTTTGTGTCTGAAGTATGACTTCGATCTTGTAATGTTGAGTGGATCTCTGTCATTAGTGCCCGGTCAGATTCGTTAAGGCTCTGCTTGGTTAATTGTCCTTTTTGATCGTTTCGGATGTTATTAGTACCTTGTGTGTGAGTTCTAATCGTTTAAAGTTTTATAAAGCAAGGTTTTACGTGTGTATGTTACCAAGCAATCTTTAGATATCAAGGGTCTCTTTTATCAATTCTTTGTTACTTTAATTAGTGTACTGGGATCTAATTGATTATTCTTTAGTCAGAAGTTTGAGCACTGGCTATCTACAGTACGGGGGAATTAACGTTTGAGAAGTTACCTTTTTATTTCTTGCATTTTGCAGTATCTATTTTCATTATGTTGTTACAAAGGGAATTCATTGTATGGTCTAGTCTTGCCGGTTTTGAGTTTGGCAAGTTTCGTTTTTATTAAATGTTTGTGCCAGGAGCAACTTTAATTAATGATTTATCCATTGGCTGAGTAAATGTTCATAGGAGTTTGAGAAAAGTGTATGGTTCACAAATGGTGGAATTTGTGGGTCTTAGATCCAAAATGTATGCATACCATACACGATTATGTGTCGCCCAAAGGCAAGCTACAGTTGTGCACCATGCAGTATCTGTGGCTCTCATGACTGACGATTACTGGAGCGCCTCCTGTCTAGTGAGGATCCTTGTTCCTCTCCACATATTGTGTGCATTCAATAATGAGACCATAAGCTGTACAGCGTTACGTCGTGATATCAACAGATCGTTTGTGTGTGAGGATAGGCTCGAGAATCTTCCACAATCATGCTATTTCTTGAGTGATTAAGCTCGTGAATTGGATATTTATCTGTAAACAGCAGATGTGCAGGTTTTTCAAAACAGTCGCATGAATCATTTGATTTATGAATAGCTGTTTACATCTAAGTTCAAAAATGGTTCAAATGGCTCTGAGCACTATGGGACTTAAGATCTGAGGTCATCAGTCCCCTAGAACTTAGAACTACTTAAGCCTAACTAACCTAACGACGTCACACACATCCATGCCTGAGGCAGGATTCGAACTTGCGACTGTAGCGGTCGCGAGGTCCCAGACCGAAGCTTCTAGGACGGCCCGGCCATCCCGGCCGGCTCCCTACACGTAAGGGCGTGTATTGGGTTCAATACACACTGTGTGTGTGTGTGTGTGTGTGTGTGTGTGTGTGTGTAGTTTTCCTCCGTTTGCTGCTAGCCATTATTAGGGTTTTTTTTTTTTTACTTGTGTATATTACAAAAGATCTTCAGTAATATATCACAAATTTCTCTAATGTGAATGGACACAACCAAATAAGAAAAAAGCGATCTCTAACATTGCACCAAAAACCATAATTGCCACTGATGACGTTGTTTTTAGTCATACACATTTTATCTAGTCACTAAGAAAAGAATGTACATCTTCAGTAGTGGATCAACAAATTATATGCTGTGAAAGAACACAAGTGCATTAGTAAACGGAAGGGATGTCTAACACTGCATCAAAAAATAATTGTCATGCTTGATGTTGTTTGTAGTCATACACAATTTATCTAGTTATTAGGAAAAGAATGCACATCAAGCTAACGCTGTGTACCACCGTAATGTCTAGTCATTCAGAAAAAAATAATTTCTAATTTGTACTCAACGCTATGTATTTCTCTCTGCATAAAAAATTATTGTATATATCTACTGGGCAAACTAGGAAAAAATTTCATAAATATAGCTCTTCTGCACTTTTCATTTCCCAAAAGAATGTGTAATTTTTTGGGTGGTACGACTGGATGTAAAAATGTGTAACCATTATATAAATCAGGTAATGGATCCAAATGCATTTTTTTCTCTCATTGTAATCACACTATACTGACTGAGCTACAAAGGCACCACATTTTTATTTGAAATAAAATAAAAACAGTTTCTCCGTGTGTCTTATTTTCTCTTTTTAATTTCGGATAACTTCGTGAGATATGGTGAGGACATTGTGAGTAAGTACAAACACATTTCTTTGCTGATAACACATATGAAACTATTTTGTAAATACACCCTCAGAAGTGTTCACGTTAGTAAGCTTTGAAAGAGCATACGAAACATTACCTAAAAATCTTTATGCATAATCACACCAACCAACACAGTCATTCACCGCCCATTAAATTACTGAACTGGCACGCACCAAGTTTCTGAATGTCGCTCCTGTAAATAACTGTACTGTAACCTATCCAATCATTATTTGAGTATTTTTTAGGTAGACAATAACACACGCTGAGGGACAACCCAGTAACACATGGGGTGCAGTTTGATCGTTGGATAGAGAAGCCACTTTGGAGGAATTCCCAGGTAACTGCCACCTCTCGTATAGTGAAAGCATATCATTCTTGCCACTAAAATCGGGATATTCAAACACTATTAGAGTATTGAATTCATAACATGAGGAAATTCACATAACTATACGTTTACTACCACTCACATTTAGATTGCACATAATAGTGAATTTTTGTGTTACGCCACTGTCCCCTCCCAGATTATGGTGTAGAAGTAGGTGATAATGGTACTCACCACTCGTGATATTTCTGCGTCGAAGGCTCAAAGCTAGACGAAAGAGAGAGTGTAAACTTGAAGTCTGTCGAATCTGTTAAGTGCAGCGGGGATTCGAATCGCTCCTGTCTCTCGGGATGGTCATCTGTTTGTCATCAGTAGTCCGTTGCAATGTAAAAAAATTAAAAAAGTATCAGTAAAACAGCAAATAATAATGAGAAAGATATGAGAAAATTAATACTTACATTTGAATAAAACAGTTCCATTACTTTCATTCTCCTCAGATTCGGTGGATGATATGTACCAATTCACTGTGGCAGTGGTACAAATTAGGAATACCACTCTCATGATCCCCCCTCGTCCATTTTGTGGGGAGGCTTGTGTGCCTCAACGATACAGATAGCCATACCATAGGCGCAACCACAACGAAGGGGTATCTGTCGAGAGGCCACAAAAACTTGTGGTTCCTGAAGAGGGGCACAGCAGATTTTTTAGGAGTTGCAGGGGCAGCAGTCTAGATGATGACTGAATTGGCAGCGCAACCACAATAGCACTGCTGTGCTGGTACTGCGAACGGCGGGATGCAAGGGGAAACTACAGCCGCAAGTTTCCCTGCGGTAATGCAGTCTTACTGTATGGTTAAATGATGATGGCGTCGTCTTGGGTAACGTATTCGGAAAGTAAGTTAAAAATTTAAAAAGAGAAATGAATCGGTTGAAGTTTGAAATAGTGGGAATTAGTGAATTTCGGTGGCAGGAGGAATAGTACGTCTGGTCTGGTAAATACGGGGTCAGAAATAGAAAATCAAATGCGGATAGTACAGGAGTAGGTTAAATAATAATAATAATAACAATAATAATCATCATCATTTAAGACTGATTATGCCTTTCAGCGTTCGGTCTGGAGCACAGCCCCCTTATAAAATTCCTCCACGATCCCCTATTCAGTGCTAACATTGGTGCCTCTTCTGATGTTAAACCTATTACTTCAAAATCATTCTTAACCGTATCCAGGTACCTTCTCCTAGGTCTGCCCCGACTCCTCCTACCCTCTACTGCTGAACCCATGAGTCTCTTGGATAACCTTGCTTCTCCCATGTGTGTAACATGACCCCACCATCTGAGCCCGTTCGCCCTGACTGCTACATCTATAGAATTCATTCCCAGTTTTTCTTTGATTTCCTCATTGTGGACACCCTCCTGCCATTGTTCCCATCTACTAGTACCTGCAATCATCCTAGCTCCTTTCATATCCGTAACCTCAACCTTGTTGATAAGGTAACCTGAATCCACCCAGCTTTCGCTCCCATACAACAAAGTTGGTCGAAAGATTGAACGGTGCACAGATAACTTAGTCTTGGTACTGACTTCCTTCTTGCAGAAGAGAGTAGATCGTAGCTGAGCGCTCACTGCATTGGCTTTGCTACACCTTGCTTCCAGTTCTTTCACTATGTTGCCATCCTGTGAGAATATGCATCCTAAGTATTTGAAACCGTCCACCTGTTCTAACTTTTTTCCTCCTATTTGGCACTAAATCCGTTTATATTTCTTTCCCACTGACATTACTTTCGTTTTGGAGATGCTAATCTTCATACCATAGTCCTTACATTTCTGATCTAGCTCTGAAATATTACTTTGCAAACTTTCAATCGAATCTGCCATCACAACTAAATCATCCGCATCTGCAAGATCTGATTATTTTGTGTTCACATATCTTAATCTCACCCAGCCAGTCTATTGTTTTCAACATATGATCCATTAATAATATGAACAATAGTGGAGACAGGTTGCAGCCTTGTCTTACCCCTGAAACTACTCTGAACCATGAACTCAATTTACCGTCAACTCTAACTGCTGCCTGACTATCCATGTAAATAACTGTAATTGCTTGCAAAAGTTTGCCTCCTATTCCATAATCTCGTAGAACAGACAATAACTTTCTCCTAGGAACCCGGTCATATGCCTTTTCTAGATCTACAAAGCATAGATACAATTCCCTGTTCCACTCATAACACTTCTCCATTATCTGCCGTAAGCTAAAGATCTGGTCCTGACAACCTCTAAGAGGCCTAAACCCACACTGATTTTCATCCAATTGGTCCTCAACTAATACTCGCACTTTCCTTTCAACAATACCTGAGAAGATTTTACCCACAACGCTGATTAAAGAGATACCTCTATAGTTGTTACAATCTTTTCTGTTTCCATGTTTAAAGATTGGTGTGATTACTGCTTTTGTCCAGTCTGATGGAACCTGTCCCGACTCCCAGGCCATTTCAATTATCTTGTGTATCCATTTAAGACCTTAAATTCCACTGTATTTGATGAGTTCCGATTTAATTTCATCCACTCCAGGTGCTTTATTGCAGTGCTATCTATTGAACATTTCCTCCACTTCCTCAAATGTGATCCTATTTCCATCATCATTCCTATACCATTTCCTTCTTACCTCCCTTTCGAATACTGCTAATTACACTCCAGAATGGTTTTCCAGCAGCTTGACCCATAGTCTCCAACCTGTTTCGAAAGTCTTCTTAAGATTTCTTCTTGGATGCTGCAATTATCTGTTTGGCGTTGTTTCTTTCTTCAACATAACTTTCTCTGTCTACCTGAGTTGTAGTATGTAGCCATTTTTGATACGCGTTCTTTTTCCTTTTACAGGCTTCCTTGACTGTGTCATTCCACCAAGCTGTTAAATAATGAATAAAAAAATAGGAACAAGGATAAGCTACTACGAATAGCAAGCATAGTGAACGCAATATTGTAGTCAAGAAAGACACGAAGTCCACACGACTACCACAGTAGTACAGATTTATATGCCAACTAGATCCGCAGATAATGAAGAGGTTTGAAGATATGTATGGTGAGACAAAAGATATTACTCAGATGAACTTTTAATGGTCGTGAGGGACAGGAAGTCGGCAGTAGAAAAAGTAAGAGAAAGAAAAGTAGTAGGTGAACATGGACTGGAGGTAAGGAATGAAAGAGGAATCCTCCTGGTAGAATTTTGCTACCACATGGTTTAAGACTTATGAAATAAGGCTATAGACGTGGAAGAGGCCCGGAGGCACCAGAAGGTTTGAGATTGAATATATAATGGTAAGACAGATTTAGGAAGTGAAGTCTGGCCACAATTTACTTCTTATGAACTGTAGATTAAAACTGAAGAAACTGTAAAAAGGTAGGAATTTAAAAACATGGGGCCTCGATGAACTAAAAGAATCAGAGGTTGTTGAGAGTTTCATAGGGAGCGTTAGGGAACGATTAACAAGAACGGAGGAAAGGTGTATAGTAGAAGAAGAATGGTTAGCTCTGAGAGATGCCATAGTGAAGCCAGAAGAGGATCAAATAGGTAAAAAGATCAGGACTATTAGAAATTGTTAGGTAATACAAGAGATAAGGAAATTATTTCCTGAAAGGAGTAAATATAAAAATGAAGTGAACGAAGCAGGCGAAAACTCGGCCTGCAGCACTAACAGGCGGATTGAGTAACCTGAAAGTGCTGCTGCGGTCCCAAGCCCGCATAAAGGAGGAGGGCCGGCACCCAAATAAGCCGTGAATGAGAAGCCACGACACGTCTCAAGGCACCTCTGAGGTTAACTAACCCAGTTGTAACCCTGTCAACGCCTAGGTGTTGACCCCAACATAAATCATTCGATGGCGAGTTCGCTTATAGAAAGGACTACCAAGGTCTTTACCAACTCATCGTCAATGACAACGTCAGTGAGCCAACGGATTCTGGGGAGCTTACACCAGCATGCAAGAGATTGAAAAGTAAGAAAGTTTCATACACTTGCTACCTACAATGTTAACTCACACCTCAAAACTGGAAAACTGAAACGTCTTACAGATACTTTGGTCGAGCAAAAAATTATTGAAACTGCATTACAAGAAACTTGACATACAGATGAAGCAGCATTTGAATCGGGAGGATATCACTTTATGAAGGGATAATTGCCAAGAGAGTAAAGACGAGTGTTCCTCAACTGGGCACACGCTTGATAATCAATAAACTAATCCTGGGAGGCATCACTGACTTCAGCTCCAAAAACAGTAGACTTTCCACACTTACCTTTAGCGAAGAAAATAAGATTTATACCAAGGTCAATGTACATGCTCCCACAAATGAGACTAATAGAACCGACCCAGAGAAAGCAGAAGAATTTTTGGAAGACCTGGAGGAAACACTATCCAAGATTCCAACTAAGAATGTTACCACACTACTTGGAGACTTCAGTGCTCATCTAGGTAAAGAGAGAAAGTACACAAAGATAAATGGGAACTATCCAGCCCACTACAGGGCTAATCGGAATGGCGAACGACTAGTGGAAATTTGTAAGACCTTTTACCTGACAGTAAAATCAACGGCTATTAAACGCCTTCCAATAAAACAGAAAACATGAGTTTCTCCCACTCCATTACTATGAGAGTTTCAGCTTGATCATGTAGCGATGTCAAGAGATACAGAGAAGGAAATTCAAAATGTCAAAGTCCTCAGGGGTGCAAATTTAGACTCAGATCACATTCTATCCAAAATAAAAATAAAAATTTTACCAAGAGCCCATCACACTAAAAAGACTACCCATATTGTGAGGTATGGTACCGAGAAACTTAGAACTAGCAAAGTTTTTAAGGCTAGCTTGAATCAGAAAAAGAATCCAGGTTGGGAACAGTTTAAAAGTGCACAGATTGACAGCGCAAAGGAAACAGTTCGCCTGGAGAAGAGGATGAAACGCGCATGGTGGTCTGTAGAAGGAGATAAAGCAATCGAATTGCGTCAGAAAACGTGGGTTGATTGATGGTCTCTTAAAACACCAGAGATTCTAAATAACTTCCAAGACGTGAGGGTAAACAACTGTTAAGACTATCAGAAATCTCTAGAGGAAATATCTGCAAGAACGTTTGAAACTCAAAAAGTCCAAACCTCACCTTTAAGAATAAAGAAGGAAATAAAGTGTATGGAGACATGAAAACAGTCAGATCTTGGAGGAATATTCTGAAGACCTCCTGAATTGTGAAGCGCCATGCGAGACATTCAATTACAATGAGAGAGAACTAAACCCTGACTCGGAACCACCAACTACAGTAGAGGTTAAGAACATTGTAAGAACTTTGCAAAATAACAAAGTACCTCGGGAAGACGGGATCATTGTAGAACTCTTTAAGTATGAGAACGAGAATGTGATCATAGAACTAACACAAATTATACAAAAAACTGGGAAGAAGAGCAACCTCCAGGACGTTGGACATCGGCACAGATACATCCTATACACAACAAAGGCGATAAGACGGAATCTGGGGTCTACAATTGAATTTAATACTTTTTACCTGAAAGGTATTCTGAAAAGTACTGCCAAATAGAGTGGACGAAAAACTAATTCCACAAATTAATGAGTACCAAGAAGGCGTCAGGAAGGAGAGATCACTCGCAGAACAGACCCTTAGTCTGAAACGGATAATCGCGTATCAAAAATAGAGGAGCAAAAACTTAGTGCTTACATTCGTAGAATTCAAGAAAGCCTATGATTCTGGAGACAGACACACTCTGTTCCAAATTTTAGGGCAGATGAGTTTGGGTAGAAAATCCAATGAACTGGTTAAACAGACCAAAAGCGACACGACATCGAAGGTCAAGTTCAGGGGAAAGCTATCGGAGGCCTTTAAGATTAAAACTGGAACAGGGAGATGGACACTCCAGTTTGCTCTTTAATTGTGCCCTCGATAAGCTGCTCAGAGAGTGGAGATAAGAAATGAAACGTCTGGGTAAAATCGGACTGGGATGTAAGAGTAAAGGAGTAAAGGTAGACTGTCTAGCATTCACAGATGACATTGTGATCATGTCCGAATCACTAGAAGCGGCAGTTAACAAAACCATAGAAGTGCAGGGACAGGCAGCTAAAGCAGGCCTACAGATCTCTATCGGGAAGACACAGTATATGACAAAGATCACGACAGCTCCTAGATGGATGACAATAGAAGGAGGGAAAATTCAAACGGTGGAGGGATTCAAATACCTTGGGGAATGGATAGGCACTGGACTGACCGAAAAAGAAGCAATGGGAGCACGAATAAACAAAATGAACGTAGCATAGAAACTAACTATCAATACCTACAATAAGAAAAATATTTCGGTAAATGCAAAACTGAAACATTACCAGACAATGATCCGCCCTGAAGCTCTGTATGCAACAGAAACTCTCACCTTAGCAAGAACCGGAGTGATCAACAGGCTTGAACTGATAAAACGAAAGATTCTCAGGGGAATATTAGGATCTCGAAGGAACTGTATACCAAGATAGAAAAAATTTGTGACACCATCAGGAAAAGGAGGAGTATGTTCTTCAGACACATCCTCAGAATGGACCAGGGGAGGTTAACATGGCAAATCACACAAATTCTGATGAACAAGAAAACAGTACAGTGGGATAAGATAGATGCCGCCTACAGGAAAATTAAAGACAACAACCTAATGTGAATTTCAAGAGCTTAGAGGGAAAATGAGTCCTAAGCAAATAAAGGAAAACAGAAAGGTGAGAGGAATTATAGAGCGTCCATACAAGGGCGCTGTACTTGAAAGCAATGTTATGGAACTGGAAGAGGTTGTAGACGAAGATGAGATGGGAAGGAATTTGACTGAGCAGTGAAAGGCCTAAGACGAAACAAGGCGCCGAGAGTAGACAACATTCCGTTGGAATTACTGAAATTCTTGGGAGAGCCAGCCATGACAAAACATTTCCATCTGGTGACCAAGATATAGGAGCATTACCCTCAGACTTTAAGAAGAATATAATACTTCCATTTGTAGACTCAGAAAAAGCGGTTGCCAACGTTGAGTGGAATTTCTCTATCAAATTCTGGAGGTGGCATGGGTAAAATACAGAGAGGGAAAGGCTATTTATAATTTGTACAGGAATCAGATGGCACTCATAAGAGTTGAATGGCACGAGAGGGAAGCAGCAGTTGAGAAGGAAGTGGGACAGGGTTGTAGCCTATCACTGTTTTTATTCAATCTGTATGATGAGCAAGCAGCAAAGGAAACCAAAGAAAAATTTGGAGTAGGAATTGAAACCCACGGAGAAGAAATACAAACTTGAGGTTTGACGATGAAGTTGTAATTCTGTCAAAGACAGCAAATGACTTAGAAGAGCAGTTGAAGGGAATGGACAGTGTCTTGAAAGGAGGATATAAGACGAACATCAACAAAAGCAAAACAAGAATAATGGAATTTAGTCGAATTAAATCAATTGATACTGGGTGAATTAGACCAGTAAATAAGACACTTCAAGTGGTAGATGAGTTTTGCTATTTGGGAAGCAAAATAATTTATGATGATGGTAGTAGAGAGCAAATAAAATGGCTACGGGAAGGGAAGGGTGTCTAAAGAAAAGAAATTTGTTAACATCGAGTATAGATTAAAGTGTCAGGAAGTCGTTTCTGAAGGTATTTATATCGAGTGAAGCCATGTAGGGAAGTAAAAAATGGACGATAAACAGTTTAGGCATGCAGAGAAAAGAAGCTTTTGAAATGTGGTGCTACAGAAGAATGCTGAAGATTAGATGGGTAGATCACGTAATTAATGAGAAGGTACTGAACAGAATTGAGGAGAAGAGGAATCTGTGGCCCAACATGACTAGTAGAAGGGATTGGTTAACAGAACACGTTCTGAGGCATCAGTTTAGTATTGGAGGTAAGCGTGGAGGGTAAAAATCGTAGAGGGAGAATGTACTAAGTAGATTCAGAAGGATGAAGGTTGTAGTAGTTACTTGTAGATCAAGATGCTTTCACAGAATAGAGTAGTGCGGAGAGCGGCATCAATCCAATCTTTAGTCTGAAGACCACCACAACAACAACAGTCTCATGATGCTGAGCACACTAAGGAGATGTGCTAAGAGGGATGGAGCAGTGGTGGAGCTGTGGCCAATGTCAGCACGGTAATGGTGGGGATGGAAAGGCGGTGTTTAGGTCATAAATTATCATAATTAAAATGATTCTTACCATTTTACGCTAAAAACATTCGGACAGCTAGGAAAACATGATTCCAAGTGCCCCACTCAGCTGTCATCTTGACAATAATTACGGTACTTATATTGAGAGTTATTGATCATTAATTGTCATTATGATGACAGTTATTAAAAACATCCTAGCGATTAAAACTGTGTGCTGGACCGAGGCTCGAACTCGGGACCTGTCGCATTTCACGGGGAAATGCTCTACCTATTCATTATCATCTGATGGTAAAAAACACGGGCAGAAATTAACAGTTTGTTTATATGAGGCTCATTTAATTACGCTAAGGCAACCGGCTTATTTGTTCACACAAGAGAGAAATGCTCGTCATTTGGGCGAAACCGGCGTAAGTCCAACACTTGTCCCAGTATTCATTCGATGATATATTTAATTACGCACTCCCCATACGTTTTAAACTTATTACTGCCTCTGCAACTACTGTATTCTTTCCCAAAGCCTGTGTCCCTACTTCTCCCTAGTACTCTCCAACACGTTATCAGTTTTGTTCTTCGTTCATCCAAATCTTGTGTGAACTGAAGACTGCATTCCACTAACAATATGTTCTGAGAACTAATAACTTAGGGATGATACATTTCAAGCCAACTGCATCCCTTCGACACGGCATACTTGACCCCTCTGTTCGATGAGTTTTTGTTCTTCATGTTATGGACTAACAAGTTTCAGCCTAGCCCTGCACTTTTCTCTAGACATGCGCGCCTAGCCTGGCTGTTGCTGTGACGAAGGGGCGTAACGTCGCACTCTGACTTGTACCTGTGTACAGCGCGACGCTGGCACCCCGCAAGGCGTGCTTTTGTCGTAACGCCGGGTCTATGGGCTGCTTATCGTAACCACTGACAATAAACATAATGGTCTGCTTACAGAGGGCACGTTATACTGCATTCCAACCACATCCATTCTGTTTTCTAGCAATAACAGAAGTCTCCGCACATTACCAAAGATGATCAAATTGAGGTGGAATAATTAGCCATGAAAATTACTTGCCATTGATCAATTTTCACGCTTAAACATACCTCTGTGATCCATCAGCGGGGCGCGTACGGCAACCACTCGAGGGTATTTGCTAAATAATTTAGAAGAACGTCAGTAAACGCACAACCTCGATTCTTTAAAGAATCGGAGCCCATTGTTTCAAACAGCCTGATGCAAAGGTTTTATGGTAACAACAACGAACATTTAGTGACAAAATGTTTTCCTTTCGTTGTTTTGCGGGGCCTGTAAGCGAGGAAATGCTTCGAAAATATTCGAAAGTATATCTAAAGCTTGTTGGAAGTAGCTAAAAGGCGCCATTCGTAATTAATACGTGAATACAATTTCGGTAACTTGCGTCCCGTAGGTTACGAAGTCTCAAAAAATAGACACCTGTGTTAATTCTTCTTTTGAGTGTACTATGACAGTAGTTTATATACTTCAATTCGGTCCCGAGTTGCATAAAATACTGAAAACCAATTTTCTGTTCTCCCTGCAAGTTGACAGAGAGGCAAATTGCAACTCGAAATCCGAGAGTCTGGGTTACTGTTTTATCTGTTTAGTAGGATTAAAATCTCGAATACATCAGAGGAAGTAGAAAATAGTTTAGCTCGTTCTTCTCTTGTGAGCCGAAGTTAGTCA
Source organism: Schistocerca gregaria (assembly GCF_023897955.1). NCBI lineage: Eukaryota > Metazoa > Arthropoda > Insecta > Orthoptera > Acrididae > Schistocerca > Schistocerca gregaria. The sequence goes on along the minus strand of NC_064924.1, from coordinate 31,826,232 downwards.
AAAACTGGTAAAAGCCCGAGCAGCAGCGGTACTGGAAGTTAAAGCAGCGCTCTGAAAACTAATGCAAACAGTGACTGGGCAGATTCAGCCAGGGCTAACAGCGGAACCTGTAGCCTCGGTCCTGCGCACACAAAGAAACACAAAGAACTCGAAGTTTAGGAGCGGCGTTCAGCAGGAACAGATCCCAGGAAATGCAGCTGCTACAGGTCTCAGGTGTTCAACATGAAGATTACGTCGGTGTTAACGGCCCGCAAGCAACGGGGGAGGGGGATTGTAGATCACACATTGAACGCGCGTTACGTTGCAATTGTGACGCAGTAGCTTACACCAGTTAGGTTCCCTATTCGTCATAGTATTTCTGCCGGGATACAACTGTATAGGATGCCCAGTTAAAATCTCCTTGGTCTCCAAATGCAGTTAAAAACAACTATAAGGGATACATACATAAATATCATGTAAAGCAACTCGGATGATTGCTTTTGTTTTGTTACAGGTGCTAGACAATTACCAGAAAATGCATGCATCTCAAGAAAGAGCGCAATACGTAATGCAGTGAACGGAAACAATATCAGCCACGGGTGTCTAAAGAAGTTCGCCACGTCAATTTCAGTAGGAGCACCAGACCTTTGGAGGATTATGGGTTGCTATGAGAAATTCCTAACCACTAGGAGCGTAAACAGACGTCAGGTTCTGGAACAAAACACACAACTGAGGAAACGCTAGAGGGGGTCAGAGAGGCCTGCTGATCGAGAATTACGGCAGCTAAAGGTCCCTTGCGCAACAGTCAAAGGCTACTGCGTAAACCACCGGTCTTGCAAGCTTATGAAGTTCAAATTTTCCAAGCACTGAATCGAAACGACTTCCTGTTTCACTACAAATTTGGTTCTGAGATGTTCGACCGGACTGGGCAATATGACGTTTTCCCTGACGATGGAACCCTCCACAAATGTGAAAACGATAATGGCCATAAAATTCGCAAATGTGATTCGGAAAGCCCACCTTGTTGGACTCTGTGTTGAGATGTAGTCATTTCTGGTATATTTGTAACACCCGAAACAAAAAGGTATCATTCAGGAAAAAAAATCTACACGGAACATTTCTTGTTGCTTGGAATTACGGCGCAAGCTGCTAGTATGCATCATACATATTTTCTAAAATTGTATATCGAAATATGGGAGAATTTGTGTGACAAGGATAATGGAAGTTTCGTGAGGCCACCATTTAAATGTATCAATTTTTATTTTCCCCACCACTTTTCTCGCTTACCAATTCGACATATATATTCTACACATCTCCTGATACCTCCCCTCCGTACCCATCATTCCCTAAGCCCATACACAGGAATGTGCCCATCATTTCCTATCTGTCCACCTGGCCGAGCGGTTCTAGGCGCTTCAGTCTGGAACCGCGCGACCGCTACGGTCGCAGTTTCGAATCCTGCCTCGGGAATGGATTGGGTTAGTTAGGTTTAAGTAGTTCTAAGTTCTAGGGGACTGATGACCTCAGAAGTTAAGTCAAATAGTGCTCAGAGCCATTTGAATCATTTCATCCTCCCACCTCTACCTGATCATCTGCCCCCTCCCCCCCCTCCCACTCTCTCCTCCACCTCATCTCTCCAATTATACCTTCCTCCCTCCTCGCTCAGTTCACATCACTCTGCCCCTACCACTGTCTCTAACTCCCACCCTTCTTTTTCTACATGCCAGGTACCACTCTATACCTTACACCTGCTTCCTGCTTCTCCACCACCTCCCACTCCCCCTGTCAATCTCTTTCCCTCTCTTTCACGATCTCCTCCTTACCCTCTCTGTCCATCTCCTCCTCCTCTTCCTGCCTGTCCTCTTCTCACTACTCTCTTGTCCATGTCCTCCACCCATTCACTCAGTCCATCTCATCCTCCTGCACACTCTCTCTGTCCATCTCTACCTCCCTCTCTCTTTGTACATCTCCTTGTGTGCCCCACCCTCTCTCTCTCTCTCTCCCTCTCTCTCTGAAAATTTTCTCTTGTATCTTGGCTGAAATGCTGATACCTTTGAAGTTTGCTGTTTTTGTGCTAAATTTAGTTGAAATCGATACAGAGTATTAGAAGGAGATTTTGAACATACATACTGATATGCTGCAGATATCAATTGGCTTGTTGACCACAGGTTGCCCCAAATGTGCATATGGCACATATTTTGCAGAGATCTCCTTTTCTGTCTCACTCCGTTCAATTTCTTCACCTTCCTCTGTCTTTCCAGCAGTTTTTTCTATCAGTTCTCTGCCCATCTTTTCCTCCTTCATATCCACCTCCTCTTATCCTCTGCTGATCCCTTGCTCTTTATCATACTCCCTACTCTCTCTGTCCATCTTTCCCCCCTATTCCTTTTACATCTGCTCATTACCCCTCTCCATATTCCACCTAACCCCTACATACCCAATCCCACGCCCCACTACTTTCTGTCCTTCTCCATCTCCTCCTCCCTCTGAGCGTATTCTCTTTCCATATCTCCTCTGCCACCTCTATGATCATCTCCCCCCTGTAAAACTCCTTCTCTCACACGGCTCTTCTCTATAGGCGTCCTACACCATATCTCTCTGTCTGTACCCTTCTCTCATGTCTCTCATTCCACTTCCTTCTCGTCCTTCTGTGCACGTCTCCTACCTCTCTAACTGCACATCTCATCCTCTCTCCCCTTTGGCTATCCACCCCTTCCCCCTCTGTCTGTCTATGTATTTCTCCCCATACCTGTAACAACTCCTCCTATCCACTCTCTCTGTCCTCCTCTCTGTATATTTGTCCACCTCATCTTCTCCCATTCCTGGCAATTTCTTCTTCCACTTCTCTCTTTACCTCTCTTTCTTCTCCTCTGTCTGTCCATTTCATCCTATACCTTCATTCTATTTGTCCATATTTGTCCATATGCATCTCTCCCATTTTCCTCTGTTTCTCCCCTCCTCCCAATTTTTATATCGGTCTTTATATACTGTAACGCACGAGACATCATACAATATTTCAGTCAATAATAGTTTCATGTCCCTACTACACCACCACTGGTCTGCCACTGTGATCACATGTGGTTAAGTTTTTTTATGAACTGTGCTAACACATGCTCAAATTGCAAATCGGGTTTTAAGTGGCTGAAGGCCCACAATTGATTTACATAAATTTATTTACATAATACACAATAAAAGAAATTTTCTTATAAAACATTGGCTATAATAGATTACTAACAGACCATTAAACACCCATGAAAAGGACAATACAGACAACGACACTCAGAAGCCTCAAGTGGGTGGTGGGCCTGCCCTCAAAATATTAACGTTCACTTAGGTGAAACAGGTAGTGGGCCCCACTACACTCGATCTGTCGGTAACCCAACCACGGGACAGTCACTGACCGACGGACAAAAGACTTGCTCGCCGCCAATCGGTATATACAAAAGCAAAAACCAGACTCTTACAGAAGTAATTATCCACAATGAAATATGTATTAAGCTATCAAACACCATGTTGGACGGCGACGACAGGTGAGGAAAGGACGCTGCCTGAAATTACATTAATTGCCAGGGCAGGTAACCGGCAGACTAATGGCCACAAGGCAGAAAATTCCGCTGGTGCACTTGAATTGTAGTGAACCAATATAGTTGAAATGGTTCAAATGGCTCCGAGAACTATGCGACTTAACTTCTGAGGTCATCAGTCGCCTAGAACTTAGAACTACTTACACCTAACACACATCCATGCCCGAGGCAGGATTCGAACCTGCGACCGTAGTGGTCGCTCAGTTCCAGACTGTCGCGCCTAAAACCGCACTGCCGTCCTGGCCGGCCGAACCAATATAGTTAACTCCACCGCATGCCGGCTCGATTCCACCACTACAAACACTCGGTGTTGCTCACAGGAAAAACTCCCGAACAGCGAACCAACGAAAGGAACGACACAACATGAGCGGACGTGGCTTGGGTACTTAACACACCATTCAATATTGACTATAAATAGGTTCGGTAAGCCACGAAGCATGTAGCGATCGGGCAGCTCCAAACACGCTCCGACACTGCGAAGGGACCGCCAGAGGATCCAGCTGACTGCACCTCCCTGGTCTGCACCAACCGATCGAATCACTGCAAGTACGAAAACAACATCTAAAACAAGTTATCAGTGGAAATGACAGCACCTACAACACAATTTGACAAACACTTGCACAAAGACATGAACGAAACTCAGCAGTGGCTGTGCAATCACGACGACAAATCAGGAGTCGATAGAAAAACACAGCCAATACATAAACGATCGGCAAGCCAATACACGTCATCCAGCCGGGCGACAGACCGACAATCCATGAAAACGGTCCCCGGCACAAGTGATGCGTGGAGGCAACGGTCAGGAGAGCCATAGGCTTGCAGGCCTAACTGCTGCTCCAACCTCACTGAACTAGTGCCACGTTCCAATTCCACAACTAGCAGGTCCGAACTGCACTCCTGTCACAATCCAACTGACTGGCCACCCGAACTCATGACCCGAACTGCCTTACGACAGACAACGACGGGGATGTAACAGAAATCGAGCAAAGACACTACTGGAGGGGATATATTATTACCCGCTCCTAGCGCCGGTCACGGTCAGGCAAAGCAGCAACTCAGTGACAATAGTAATTTAAAATGACGTAGTGAGGTAGAAATACTTTAAAAACGTGGTGTAAAATACTTGATGACGGAAACACGAGCACACACGGCTCACAATCTACATCCTACTGAATCTGCTTAGTGTATTCATACCTTGGTCTCCTTCTACGATTTTTACCCTTCACACTTCCCTCCAATACTAAATTGGTAATCCCTTGATGACTCGGAACATGTCCTACCAACAGATCCCCTCTTCTTGTCAAGTAGTGCCACAAATATCTCTTCTCCCCAATACTATTCAATACCTCCTCATTAGTTATGTGGTCTATCCACCTAATATTCAGCGTTCTTCTGTAGCACTACATTTGGAAAGCTTCTATTCTCTTCTTGTCCAAACTATTTATCGTTTCACTTCCATATATGGCCGCACTCCATACAAATAGTTTCTTAAACGACTTCCTGACACTTAAATCTATACTCGATGTTAACAAATTCGTCTTCTTCAGAAACGCTTTCCTTGCCATTGCCATTCTACATTTTATATCTTCTCTACTTCGACCATCATCAGTTACTTTGTTCCTCAAATAGCAAAACTCATCTAGTACATTGTCTCATTCCAAAATCTAACTCCCTCAGCATCAACCGACGTAATTCAACTACATTCCATTATCCTCATTTTGTTTTTGTTGATGCTAATCTTGTATCCGCCAGTCAAGACACTGTCCGTTCCGTTCAACTGCTCTTGTAGGTCCTTTGCTGTTTCTGATAGAATTACAATGTCATCGACGAACCTCATAGTTTTTACTTCTTCTCCATGGATTTTATTTGCTACTCAGAAATTTTCTTTTGTTTCCTTTACTGCTTCTTCAATATACAGATTGAATAACATCTGGGATAGGCTACAACACTGTGTCACTCCCTGCTTCCCTTTCATACCCCTCGACTCTTATAACTGCCACCTGGTTTCTGTACAAATTGTAAAGTATTGCACATGGTGGCCACTGAGTGACGCGCGTTTCTTCGGCTCGCGAGTTTTTCCGCTCATTGAAGGTGTTACAGAGAAGTGCGACAGTCCACAACGTGTGCATCCGACTAAACAAGTGTTACTTGCCATGGTGTATTTTTCTCCGTCGATTACCACAAGTGATAAGTGATAAGCGAGTGAAAAATGGGAAGAGCACGAGTAAGCGGCAGCAGGCGAGGCTACAGGGGCGCAGGCAGCGCGGGCGTCCCGTCTCCGGCGGCAGGTGAGGCCCCGCTTCCCGACATCGGGGAGCTCGTCCGGTCCCAGGTGAGTGCGGCGCTGCACAGCAAAGACACGCTAGACGTAATCGTGCAATCCATCACGGACTCTGTGACGGCCGCGGTCATGGACAAACTACAAGAGTCTGTCGGGCGCAACAGCACCGAAATCCAGTCTCTTAGAAAGTCCTTGGCCGCACAAGAGAAAAAAGCCGCCGAGCTAGAAGCTAAACTGTCTGCTGCCACCGATGAAATTGAGCAGTATCAGCGAAGGAACGGCTTGCGCTTGTTCGGGGTAGCTGAAAACGATCGCGAAAACACCGACGACCTGGCCATTAGCCTCGTGCGTGAGAAACTTGGCGTGCAGATCGACGTGGCCGATATTGACAGAAGCCATCGTGTTGGGCGCAGGATACCAGGCGCCACGAAACCCAGGCCTATAATAATTAAATTTGTGTCTTACCGGAAAAGAGCTGAAGTGTTTGCTCAGAAAAGAAAACTCGCCAAGAGTGGGGTTACCCTGAGGGAAGATCTGACGCGCGAAAGACTAAAAGTTTTGAACGCTGCGATCACACAGTTCGGCCTTCAAAATGTATGGACCCAGGACGGCAGGATCGTAGTCAAGACGGAAGGAGGGAGGAAAACGGTGACGAACATGTTCGAACTGAAAGACCGAGCGAAATCTCGCGAGACACAAAGTCTCATATTGTAATCTGTCTAATATAAGTTAATTTTTATTCTTTCTTTTCATGTTTTAGCTTAAATATTGCTCCGTTATTTCTATAAGTACCATAAGTACTCTATTTAAAATCAGTCAATTATTTCACATAAATATTGTTTCTTTATTTGTCTATCATAAGTGCTCATCTATACTCATATTGTCAGTCAAATGGGAATTAACATTCTCCATTAACAGGAATCTCCTTACAACCGCCTTTCTATATCTGTTATTTTCATCTTCGCCACTACCACTACTACTACTATTATCTTTTTCGTAACCACTACTGCCACTTTCCATCTTTCTTTTCGCTCCCTTCTCCGATACTTCCAGCGTGTTTTTCACCTTTAGTTCACAGACGCTTGAGTCAGTCCCGACCTTGGACACCTGTAAACATGTCTTCCCCCGTGAAATCCAGCTTTTGTCCCTCTTCCGGCCAGCAGGTAAACGGAGCGCGCTCGGTCCTACAGGCGGCCACAATGGGACGGACCGGTTCCGGCGGCGGGCTCTTTGTGGCCCACGCGAACGCGCAGTCGCTAACGGCTCACTTCGACGAGTTCTGTGACCTGTTCTGCCAATCGCTGTTCCACATTATCCTCGTCTCTGAAACTTGGTTGAAACCAAACATTTCTTCCGACGCTATCCGAATCGCTGGTTACTCTCTCCTAAGGGCAGATCGTGAAACACGACGCGGGGGTGGTGTGGGTGCCTATGTTCGCTCTGATCTGACACCTACTGTACTATTCACATCGGATGCAAAGGGCGAAGGAGAAGCAGAGTTCTTGTTTTTCGAAATAAATACATCAAATCAGAAACTGCTAATTGGAGTAATCTATAAACCTCCAAACGTCGGTGCCATGTCCTCCTTTCAGTCTGCCCTGTCCTCACTCGTGACACAGTATGAACACATAATCATTACGGGCGACACAAACATCGACTTACAGTTAAAATCTCCCTCTGCCGAAAAACTAAGGCGACTGTTCCACTCCAATGATATGAGTTTAACACCGCTGGACCCAACTCATCACACGCCACACAGCCACACACTCATAGATATAATAGCAACAAAGCGACCAGATAAAATAATCCGCGCCAATCAGACATCCGCTCCGGGACTCTCTGCTCATGACGTGATATTCTTAAAGTACTCAGTGCATACTACCAAAGAAAAATCTCACCTGGTAACCTACAGAAACTTAAAAAATGTTAACCATGACGCTCTTCAAAATGATTGCTCAGACATCCCTTGGCATGATATAAGCAATGAACCGACTTTAGACGGAAAAATTCGGCAGTTATGTAGCAAAATTATTGCACTGTTTGATAAACATGCTCCTCAACGCACTGTAAAGGTAAAGAGAGCTCCTGCTCCGTGGCTCACCACTGCATTACGCCAGTTAATGAATAAACGTGATGCTGCACACAGGGCCTTCAAGCGTAACCCAACTCCTGAGGCGTACGAAGCTTATAGGAAACTCCGAAACAGAACGAAGCAAAGCGTGAGAAATGCCAAAATCAGACATGCCCGCTCTGTCGTATGCGGCATATCAAAACCTGCTGCACTGTGGAAAAAGCTGCGCAGTTTCGGTATAGGGAAGCGAAGATATGGCGCTGTTTATCAAGCGTCTGCAGAAGAATTAAACGATTTCTTCTCAACAGCATGTAATCTGCCACGCAGCGACAAATTACCAGCCCCAAGATATCAATCTCTCGAGAGACAAGTTTTTCCTAAAACATGTCACTACCGGCACAGTACACAAGGCAATTATGAGAATCTCTTCCGAGGCAGTAGGAAATGATGGGGTGAGCAATGGCATGATTAAAAACGTCGTAGCCACTATTATTCCAGTTATCACAGACATCTTCAACCTGTCTCTTGTCAGTAGTATATATCCTACTGAGTGGAAGCAAAGTTTAATCCAGCTTATACCCAAGACTGACAACCCTAAGTCGCCAGGTGACTACAGGCCGATCAGCATACTACCTGCAATATCTAAAGCCCTAGAATACATCGTCCATGAACAGCTGACGGATTACCTCAAAACTCATAACATCCATGACGAATATCAGTCAGGCTTTCGAAAGCACCATAGTACAGCAACTGCATTAATCAAAGTAACTGATGACATTAAACATGCTATGGACAGACGTGAAGCTACTATCCTAACACTGCTTGACTTTAGCAAGGCTTTTGACGCAGTTGACTTCGATATATTACTAATTAAAATGAAACAGCTAAATTTCTCAATCAGCGCAATACACTGGTTCGACAGCTACCTCAAAAACAGAAGTCAACAAGTCGTTTGTGGGTCGGAAAAGTCATCATGGAAAAGCGTGCACTCTGGAGTTCCCCAAGGCTCCGTCCTTGGTCCACTACTCTTCTCACTGTACATTAATGATATTTCTTCAGTGATTCTCTCCTGCAGCTACCATCTATATGCTGACGACATCCAACTGTACATAAGTGCAAGCCCCAAAAACATTGCTGGCGCAGTAGCGAGTAGGAACGCAGATCTTTGCTCTGTTTCTCGATGGGCACAGAACCTAGGTCTGAAACTAAACCCCAAGAAATCCCAGGTCACACTTATATCTCATCCAAAGTTAATCAGCCGGTACTTTCGCGAAACGGTCCCTAAAATACTCCTCAATGGTACCCAACTACCATACCAAAAAGCAGTAAAAGACCTTGGAATAATCTTGGATGAACACCTAAACTGGGAAGAACAAACAGTCACAGCTTGCCGGAAATCGCTCTCCTCCCTACATGCAATTCAAAAATTTAGAAAAATATTTCCAACCCATGTTAAACAAAAATTAGTCCAAACACTAGTCTTGCCTAATCTTTACTACTGCGATGTAGTTCAACATGGCACAAATAGTGATAATTCTAGATGCCTCGAGCTAGTGATGAATGCTTGCGTCAGATACGTGTGCAATATTCGGTTGTATGATCATATCAGTCCTTCATACTCCCAGGTAGGTTGGATACGCCCACATAAGGCACACGATCTCCACACGATGTGCTTACTTCATGGATTTCTTAGCCACTGGTGCCCCCAATACTTATCTTCTCACATTAAACATCTATCATCATTCCACAATCGCAATACCAGATCGGATACGTCTATCATCTTGGCTGTACCTTTACATAACACAAAATCTTTCTCCGTGTCATTCTCCATCTCAGCCATACGACTATGGAACGCACTCCCCTGTGACCTGCGTCTTATCCAGAACTACTCAACATTCAAGAGGGAACTCAAAACTTACATATTAGGGACGGTATAGCCACCATTGTTGTGCCCCTCCCATCTCTTTCTTTCTCCTCTCCATCACAGCTTCGAATTTTACCATTCTTTTTCTCTTCCTCTAACCTATCTACCTCTTATATATCTCTTTCACCCCATTCTATCGTCTTATGTCTCTGCTCAATGAGAATAACTCACAAGCTGCAAGAATATAACGAGAAAATTAGCAACTAACCGACATTCACAAAAGAAATGTATGTTTACTTTCATATACATAGTCACTATTATTATTATTATTATTATTATTATTATTATTATTATTATTATCATTACTATTATCATTATTATTATCATTATTATTCTTGATTGTTATAATTATTTTTATTGTTATAACTATCATTGTACTACTGTTATAATCTCAATTTTTTTTGTTTAACATCAATACTGCATAATACGTTAAATGTCCTTAATGTTATTTAGAAACTGTAACTCGTTCAATCTGAGTATGCCTGGTTAGGTGTAAGAGAGGGCCTGAAGGCCCTAATCTTGCCAGGTAAAATAAATGCATAAATACATAAATAAATAATAAATAGCCGTTCACTCCTTGTATTTTACCCCTGCCACCTTCAAAATTTGAAAGAGACTGTTCAGCCAACATTGTCAAAAGCTTTCTCTAAGTCTACAAATGCTAGAAATGTAGGTTTGCCCTTCTTTAATCTATCTTCAAAGATAAGTCATAGGGTCAGTATTGCCTCACCTGTTCCAACATTTCTACGGTCCAAACTATTCTATCCCAAGGTCGACTTCTACCAGTTTTACCATTCGTCTGTAAAGATTTCGCGTTAGTATTTTGCAGCCGTGACTTATTAAACTTATAGCTCGGTAATTTTCACATGTGCCAACACCTGCTTTCTTTTTGAAGTCTTAAGGTATTTCGCCTGTCTCATACATCTTGCTCAGTAGATTGTAGAGTTTTGTGCGGGTTGGCTCTCACAATACTGTCAGTAGTTCTAATGGAGTGTTGTCTACTCCTCGTGCCTTGTTTTTACTTAAATCATTCAGTTCTATGTAAAAATCTTCACGCAATATCATACCTCCCATTTCATCTCCATCTACAAACTCTTCTATTTCCATAATATTGTCCTTAAGTACATCGCCCTTGTATGGACCCTCTATATACTTCTTCCACCTTTCTGCTTTCCCTTCTTTGCTTAGAATTCAGTTTCAGTCTGAGCTCTTGATATTCATAGATGTGGTTCTCTTTTCTCCGAATGTCTCTAATTTTCCTGTAGGCAGTATTTATCTTACCCCTTGTGATATATGCCTCTACATCCTTACATTTGTCCTCTAGCCATCCGTGCTTAGCCATTTTGCACTTATTGTCAATTTCATTTTTGAGACGTTTGTATTTCTTTTTGCCTGCTTCATTTACTGCATTTTTATATTTTCTCCTTTCATGAATTAAACTCAATATTTCTTCTGTTACCCAAGGATTACTACCCCTCGTCTTTTTACCTACTTGATCCTCTGTGCCTTCACTATTTCAAATCCCAAAGCTACCCATTCTGTACATTTTTCCCCCGTTCTTGTCAATTGTTCCCTTATGCTCGCCATGAATTGCTGTACAATCTCCGGTTCTGTCAGCTTATCCAAGTCTCATGTCAATATAAGCGCACACTGCGCTGCAGAGTGAAAATCTCATTCTGGAAACATCCCCCAGGCTGTGGCTAAGCCATGTCTCCGCAGTATCCTTTCTTTCAGGAGTGCTAGTTCTTCCACCTTTCTGCTTTCCCTTCTTTGCTTAGAATTCAGTTTCAGTCTGAGCTCTTGATATTCATAGATGTGGTTCTCTTTTCTCCGAATGTCTCTAATTTTCCTGTAGGCAGTATTTATCTTACCCCTTGTGATATATGCCTCTACATCCTTACATTTGTCCTCTAGCCATCCGTGCTTAGCCATTTTGCACTTATTGTCAATTTCATTTTTGAGACGTTTGTATTTCTTTTTGCCTGCTTCATTTTCTGCATTTTTATATTTTCTCCTTTCATGAATTAAACTCAATATTTCTTCTGTTACCCAAGGATTACTACCCCTCGTCTTTTTACCTACTTGATCCTCTGTGCCTTCACTATTTCAAATCCCAAAGCTACCCATTCTGTACATTTTTCCCCCGTTCTTGTCAATTGTTCCCTTATGCTCGCCATGAATTGCTGTACAATCTCCGGTTCTGTCAGCTTATCCAAGTCTCATGTCAATATAAGCGCACACTGCGCTGCAGAGTGAAAATCTCATTCTGGAAACATCCCCCAGGCTGTGGCTAAGCCATGTCTCCGCAGTATCCTTTCTTTCAGGAGTGCTAGTTCTGCAAGGTTCGCAGAAGAGCTTCTGTAAAGTTTGGAAGGTAGGATTCGGATACTGGCAGAAGTGAAGCTGTGAGTACCGGACGTGAGTCGTGCTTCGGTAGCTAAGTTGGTAGAGCACTTGCCCGCGAAAGGCAAAGGTCCCGAGTTCGAGTCTCGGTCGGGCACACAGTTTTAATCTGCCAGGAAGTTTCATATCAGCGCACACTCCGCTGCAGAGTGAAAATCTCATTCTGGAAGTCTCATGTCCTTAAATTCCCACCTTTTGCAGTTTCTTCGGTTTTAATCTACAGTTCATAGACAATAGTTTGTGGTCAGAGTCCACATCTGCCCCTGGAAATGTCTTGCATTTTAAAACCTAGTTTCTAAATCTCTGTTTTACCAAAACATTATCTATCTGAAACCTTCCAGTATTTCCAGACCTCTTCCACGTATACAAACTTCTTTCATGATTCTTGAACCAATTGTTAGCTGTGATTAAGTTATGCTCTATGCAAAACTATACCAGGTGGCTTCTTCCTTCTTCAATTACACCCCTTCCATATTCACGTACTACGTTTCCTTTTGCTTCTTATGCTACTATCGAATTCCAGTCACTCATGACTATTAAATTTTCGTTTCCCTTCAGTATCTGAATAATTTATTTTATCTCATCATACATTTCATCAATTTCTTCGTCCTCTGCGGAGCTAGTTGGCATGTAAACTTGTACTACTGCGGTAGGCGTGAGCTTCGTGTCTATCTTGGCAGCAATAATGCGTTCACAATTCTATTTGCAGTAACTCACCCGCACTCCTATTCTTTTATTCATTATTAAACCTACTCCCGCATTACCCCTATTTGATTTTGTATTTATAATCTTGTAGTCACCTGACCAGAAGTCTTGTTACTCCTGCCACGGAACTCAACTAATTTCCACTATGTCTAACTTTAACCTACCCATTTCCCTTTTTAAACTTGTAAATTTCATTTTTGAGACGTTTGTATTCCTTTTGGCTGCTTCATTTACTGCATTTTTATATTTTCTCCTTTCATCAATTATTTTCAATATTTCTTCTGTTACCCAAGGATTACTACTACCCCTCGACTTTTTATCTACTTGATCCTCTGTGCCTTCACTATTTCAAGCTGCCCGCCTGATTAAGGGATCTGACATTCCACGCTCCGATCCGTAGAACGCTTTTTTTCTTTCTCCTGATAACGATGTCCTCTTGAGTAGTCCCCGCCCGGAGATCCGAATGGGGGACTATTGTACCTCCGGAATATTTTACCCAAGAGGACGCTACTATGATTTAAACATACTGTAAAGCTGCATGCCCATAGCAAAAATTATGGCTGAAGTTTCCCCTTGCTTTAAGCCGTTCGCAGTACCAGCACAGCAAGGCCGTTTTGGATTTTGTTACAAGGCCAGATCAGTAATCTAGACGGTTGCCCCTGCAAGTACTGAAACGGCTGTTGCCCCTCTTCAAAAAACCACACGTTTGTCTGGCCTCTCAACAGACAGCATTGTGGTTTCACCTATGGAACAACTATCTGTATCGGTGAGGCACGCAAGCTTCCTTACCAACGGCAGGGTCCATGGTTCATCGGGGAAATTAACCGCTGTTACGACAAATTCATCAATGAGTTATATGAACGGCATGCACATGTGGAGCAGCAGGTAGGTCATGCGAGGAATTGTGAGGATAACGTTAACAGTGATGGGCAGTATGAAGGAGAGCGGGACGATTCGGGACATGAGAATGATTACATGTTTAGTCTGAGTATTTGTAGCCCATGCCCAGTTTGCAACACAGTGCAAGGATACGAGATCTCTCATCACGACTGGAAATTAAAGGATTTGCCTATAACAATTTGCTGTCTGCGCAGAAGTTTTATGCGTTTTGCAGTTCCGTCAGTGGCATCCATCCAAGAGTAAGGTTACAACGGTTGTACTATTCTGTGCCTCCGACATGTCGAGACATACACAGAGCTGATACAATGATATAGAACGGATATTCAACTGTGAATATTTAAATTTGGAACCTGCCATAAGAATGATGTTGATTGCTAGAGAATGTACAACTTACAAAGAGTTAGAGAGCTTGTTATCCGTATATTGATCAAAAGTAATGCAAGATATCATTAAGTGTGGGATTCTAATGAGGTCGAAATATAATCAGCTGGAGTTTCCGAGCCCTAAACGTTTCGTTCAGAACACTGCCTCACAAAGCAATCCTGGTCAATTTAGAGCACCTGAAGTATCACGAAGGCCAACGTGATGTGGAGTACACTTATAACTATACTGGAACAGGAAACGGTGGAAACAGCAGTGAACGAGGAAGGAGCTAACGTGGAGAAACCCCTAATGGGAGAAATTGGAATAGGCAGAACTTTGGGCATGCAAGGCAATCTGGGGCAGAATCAACAAATAATAACCAGAGCAGGATTACAACTATGAGTAGAAATTCCTTGAGTTGATCTGAGACGAAATCAACCAGGAAACAGGCTTCTGTCGTCTGGGTTGGAAGGTAACACAATGGTAAAATTTGGGGTCAATCATATTGCTATAGAGAATGTAAGGGCAGTTCTCCTAGAGGAAGCATACAGAGGGAAGGTGCCTCGTGTGAGTCTAGTTACATATGTTTTATTGATTCGTTGATTTTGTTTCATGTGTTTGACGTGGGGAGATCCCTCTCAGTAGGTAGTGAAAGAGCATTTCAGAGGTGGAAGGAAATGGAGTACTGGCCAGCCATATGGTAATGACAACTCATAATACAGGGAGAGATCTTGGGTAAATGTGCAGCAGTAAAGAGGCAGGATCAAATAGTGTATACGTATTAGGTTGTTCAGTTGGAAATTAATTTGTTTGTAAGTAGTCCATAAACGTGAAAGTAAAGTTGAGAATTAATTTTTAGTTCACTACTGGTAATGTTCGACCTTGCGAAGGAGATAAAGTTGGGTGTAAAGGAAGTGGAAGAGAGAATAAGATTTGAAAGTAGTGTCCTAAAACAGAAATGGGAGACAAGCTACCTGAGGGTTTTTACAAGGCAAATATTGCGAAAAGAATTGCAAGTAATCGTATGGAAGTGACCTGCTGCTTTTCATTAATAATAGTTAATATCTCTGTTGTATTGTCTCTATTTCTTAAAACATGGTTCGTAATAGTAGGCGACATTGAGGAAAAAAAGAATTTTGTATCTTTGTTTTCACTTTTGTATAAAGATTATCAGTATTTTTGCCTGTATCCAAATTTTGTGTCTGAATCTCAGTTCCTGGTGCATTGAACTGAATATAGTTTGTTGGCAGTGATGGAGTAGGAAACCTGCAACCACAGGTTACTTCAGCAGTGCAATAGGCACTTTTGGTCAAGGTAATTCCCACAGCATGGTAAGGAAGTGGTCAGCCTCTTGGAGTACTGCCCCCTTACCCCCACACCATTAAAGAAAGAAGCAAACAGCAGGCAGCTTTCCATAACAAACTTCAGTATACTTCTGGTAAGGCAGACCTGGTGCAGTTCACTCCAGAAAGGGCACAATGATGATATTAGAATATTGCTTAAGTTGCAACGTTCTTTTAATTATTTTAAATTATTCGTGTTTGTTGTTGGATACACAATGCGTAATGTTTGTCTTACGAAAATTTACTGTGTAATGTGTTGTTGAGCAAATGTTGTTCTTAATCAGTTTTGCTGCAATCGAAAGAAAAATAAAACAACTTAATCTGGAAAACAAGTATATAATGCCTATAATTAAATAAATCCATCTCGTGGTCACTGCGTTCTATGGTCGTATGCAATAAACTGCTAAAATTGCTTATGCAAATAAACAATGAAATACAGCATGTTTTGCTATTGAGTAGCAACAGATATAATCTTGGTATTCTGTTCTCTCCTCCACAGGCATACAAAGTATTCAATGTTGGCTCAGCGAAGTACAGTGCTGGCTGTAAAAATAGTTTCATACAAACATTAATACTTTTCTGATTCTACCACATATATATTTTTCTGACTTTGAATGAAAATCGTTTCTTCTAAAAAAATATTCATTCGATGTGGAAGGGGATGAGGTACTCATAAGGCGCAATACCAAGACCGAACGGTTCAGTCTGAAAACTGTATTCAAAACTAAATTTGCTTCTTCACAAATCTAATATGAAACATTTTACATTAACTTCAAAATCAGTGGAGTTCTCAGTTGTACTACAGTTCTCACTTACTGACATACGTAAACACACTTCCACTGTTACATGACAAATTCTAACATCGTTTAACAAAATAGATTCCAAAATTTATCTTGTATATATGGTTCTCGGGCGAGACGTCGAATGTCATAGTGAAAGCACCACAATATTTCGTCAGCGCAACTGGCCGAGATCTTCAGGTGCGACGAACACACTGCTAAGGCATGACTAGAGCCCACTATTTAGGCCAGTCCTAGGCAGGAAGTGCGCATGCGTGGTAGACGCCAAATTCGATGGCCAATAGCGACGACATCTACCGATAGCTGGAAGGACAGCAACGCCACCTACAGGATGAAGAACCAAAGACTTCGGCGCACTCGCGGAGGCTGCCGCTGCTGCTCTGAGCTGCCATTGGCCGCCCCAGTGACCTCTGTCGGTAGCCACAAGCAAAAATGCGCGTCCGCGTAGGGGCGTGACTATCCTCCCGTTGTCAACAGAATGTTTATGTTGCTGGCGAATCGTCATCGCCGCATGAACAGTAGTACTCCTCTCTGCTCGATGCGACTTCAATATGGCCACTGCTGGATCCCAAGCTGCGATGAGCTGAAAGCCCGTGTCTCTGGTTACAAGATTCGTCGAGCTACGTATTTCCACTGCTTCCTTAATAACACTGTCCCAGTACGAACTCGTCGACGAGAGAATTTCGGTGTGTTTATAATTCATAGAATGGCCTGTACTGAGACAATGCTCGGCCACTGCAGACTTCTCTGGTTGCTTCAGTGTAGCGTCGGTGTTCAGTATCTCTCTTCTACAGTGCGACAAGTTTGTACGATGTACGACATGCCGCAGTTACAAGGAATCTCCTAAACACCGGGTCTTCTTAGGCCAAGGCTGTCTTTAGATGAGCCCAAGAGAGCTCTGAGTTTTGGCTGCGGACGGAATACACATTTAACTTTATGCCTCTTCAATAATCTTCCTATTTTTGAAGAGGCACCGCCGATGTATGGCAAGATGACCACTCCCCTTTGTTCTTCGCCTTCTTCCACTTCCTCACGTTGGGTAACCCGCTTCGGGTGTAAGGCACGGCGAATCTCCCGTTCGGAGTATCCATTTTGTTGGAAAGTGGTACGCAGATGGAGTAGCTCATTGAATAAGCTGTCTGAGTGTAATATGGATCGTGCTCTGAGAACCAACTTCCTGAGTACGCCACTTCGTTGCGAAGGATGGTGACAGCTAGTGGTCTGTAAGTATAAGTCCGTGTGTGTTGATTTACGGTACGCTGCGTGACCTAATGTGCCATCTTCTTTTCTCCGGACCAACACGTCTAGGAATGGAAGTTCGCCGTTTTTCTCCATATCCATGCTCAAAAAATACATTCAGCGATGCAGTGCCGTGAGGACAGATAACAAAGGTGTCGTCCACATATCGCCAAAAACACGTAGGTTCCAAATCCGACGATTTGAGTGCTCTCTCCTCGAGGTCTTCCATAAAAAGATTAGCCACAATATATGACAAGGGACTACCCATTGCGACGCCGTCAGTCTGTTCAAAGTATTGTCCATTGAATAAAAAGTGTGCCGAGGTGAGCACATGTTGGAATAAGTCTAAAAGTTCCCCATCCAGCTTCTCACTAATGAGCAATAACGATTCCTGCAATGGTAGTCGAGTAAAAAGTCAGTCTACGTCAAAACGTACGAGTATATCTGATGGTGCGAGTCGTAAGTTCTTGAGCCGACGAATAAAGTCTGATGAAATATTGTGGAGTTTTCACTATGACATCCGACGTCTCGCCCGAGAACCATATATACAATATGTCCGTTCGGAAAGCCTCAAGTAACAAAATTCATCTTATCTGTGTCAGGTTTACAAAATACACAAAATTACAAATCTACCATACCTAATCAACATATACATTAAACCTGATGGCAAATACTTGGTTCCTACATTTTAGGGTCAGTACTGTAGAATTAACAAGATCCACATTGCGTTGCTATATACTTAAAAGTAAATATACAAAATTTCATTACCTTACAAAACTGTATTATGCTGCCTCCATAGGCCAACAGCTAAATTCTCACAGCTAGCGACTAGCTTAAAGTCTTACATCGTACCTTTAACAGAGTGAAACGGCAACTTATTCTGTGCTTCATTCACCCCTGCTTACAATCGTTTCTGCCACTCAGGCAACATCTTTGGTTCAGTGATACCAAACATACACTCTGTTCCACATGTGATAACAATTACATGTCGTGTTTCATGAAATATGTTAGAAAATGGGGCTTCACATACAAGTGGTTGCCTCACATAACCCCCCAGTAGATTCGAATGACTCTAAGTACTATGGGACTCAGTCCTCTAGACTTTAACCTAACTAACCTAAGAACATCACACACATCCATGCCCGAGGCAGGATTCGAACCTGCGACAGTAGCAGCAGCGCGGTTCCGGACTGAAGCACCTAGAACCGCTCGGCCCGAGCAGCCGGCCCCTCCAGTGGGGTTTGTTAAATTTGCCATATGGATTGGATGTGCAATGGACACGTAATATTGGTCAAATTTTTTTACATCAGAATTTATAATTTGAATAATTGGTATTACGTAATCATTACAATATAATCTGAAAGACAGTACAAATCATTGAGCTCCTGAGTAAGCTGGTGCTATGGTGCATAAGTAGTAAATGTTAAGTCTGGTCATCTTATGTACAAAATGTTCCTGATTCATGTTGCCAGAAGATGCATAACATTAGTGATACTAAGATTAAAGTAAAGAAAAGAAGGTAATATTAAAATGGTTAAGGAAAGGTTTTTGCATGGCTGCATTATAAAGTCCAACACATTGCAGTCTCATATTTGAGCATTAGCCACAGTAGGTTGGTATAGTGTCCAAGAACAAGTCTCTGTAGTGTCATTCGAGCACAAAAGAAGAGATGGTACCTGTACCATATTTACCAATACCCAAAGCTGGTTGTTCGTAGTACATCAACATTGTGATGATCATCATCACTACATCTGAAATTGGAGATTCTTCATTGATCCATTGTGCATAGCCACACTGAAGTATGAAAGGTGATAACCAATAGCTCCAGTGCCATGGGTAGAGGGAGGAAATTGGATAATGGAAAGTGGGAAGCAGTAAAACAGGTAAGGTAGTGGAACATATCCTACTAAATGTAGCAAAATGTATATGTAAGTCCTAAAGCAGCTTAAACTGACTATTGCAACATGGCAGATTCTAGTAAATGTGTGAACACTGAACAGTAAAGATACAATATTCTAATAAAACCATAAATTGAACTAAGCCATAGTGCTGTACATTATGATATGTCAATTCTCTACAATGTAATGAGAAGTGTGGCAACAGCCTTCCTGTAATATATTAATTCTGAAGAAGTGGCATAAGTCTGTTTCTGAGTATATCAGTAGTAGCATACATGCTAAATAAATAAGACATAAAGATTTAAGCAAACAAGGCAACATAAAATTGTTGGTAATATACAATCCTTCATAATCTGCAGTAACCTATATACCCATCACAATGTATATAGCAGTGCTTAGGCATATTAGAAATATAGTGAGATGGCTACAACCTCATTTTACATAGTAAACATCATGACAAAGTATTTGAGAAGGTAGAAAGAAATACTCATGGTTAGGCTCCATGTGGGCTTTATATAAAGTATACATATTAATGGAAGATCATAGGTTGGTTACAAGTGGCCATTATAGAGTACACTTGGGTACATAGCTAACTAAAATTGTAGTCTAAATTTAAAGTACCAGGCTCTCAGTGGCCATTTGACATAAATACTTACACAAACTCGCCATAAAATGTCATTAAAATTAGAGTTCTGGCTCTCTGTGGCCTTGTTAATGCAGTACTGTGGCATAATTAACTAAGAAAACCTAACAGTAAAATCAAGAACTGGATGGCTCCAGGTGGCCTTCTACTTGGAATACATGCACATCTTAATAACTAAGACAACAGTAGAGAAAAAATCAATCAGAGGCTCCAAGTAGCCTTCCTACACACACAAATGCTGGTCTTAATACCTATAAAATGTTACAGACATCATATTTGTGGTTCAAAGTGGCCAAGTCCTACAAAGAAATAATTGCTGACCTTAATAACTAAAAAGTGACAAAAAATGTTCTTTGAGGCTCACAGTGGCCTGGTTTTACATGAAATAAATATTGATCTTCATTGTTACAGTGACAGAAAACTTCTTTCTGGATCAAGGTGGCCAAGTTTACATAGGATAAACATCAAAGCTAAATCGGCATGGCTACAAGAACAAAGTGCATAAATAGTAGGATTATTTAAAAGTATGGCTCTGTATGGCCTACGTTAGTACATATTAGACAAATAGAATCATAAAGACACAATAGTTGTAAGTTGTGTAGCACCCTTGGAGCTTCATTAAACTATCTATTAAATGACCTATATCTCTAACAATGCATATATCTACAGGGAAGAATATGGGAATGACTGATAAGGACAGTGCACCATATCTGTAAAGAAAATGATTAACAGTCAATTGTCGATCGTCTTGAGTCAAGAACTGCTATGGCCAAAGCAAAGAAAAAATATGATTATAGTATGTGCAAACATAAAGACTGGAGTACTGAGCACAATATAGCTTACTGACTAGTTAAATGTAACATATTACAGTAAATAATTAGATAAATATTCGAAGATGCGAATGAATTGCAGATACAATGGAACCTAGAAATTTGACTATTAATCTGGAAACAAAAAAAGGGCTGTTATGCACGCTAACATAATAGGGTAGTACCATAAGCAATCTTAAAGGAACGGTGAAAAAAAATGTTTTTAGTGTAAAGTTTCTGTGACAGTCTCCCACAAACACCTCTACTTATGTGGCACAAGGTAAGGCAGATTTTTCTAGAAAGGATACAAATTACATAAAATACATATTAACGTCATAAAATATCATTAAGATAAATCATCAATATGTCAATATAATCCTCATTATTGTAGTGCAGCTCATGGCATGAACACTCATTAAACATCAACATTCCATCATTATTCCAAAAAATTGGTGCAGCTTGGGGCATGAACACTTATTAAATATTCCAATAATACTTTATACCTAACACAAAATGCAGGGAAAAAATATCCTTCATCATAAATCTTTACAGGAAATCTGCCTAATTTCCACAGTACACTAAGAGGAAAATGTTTATAAAGGCCTGCCAGGAAACAGTGTGAGAAGTGTCAACGGTGTTTAATTCCCTATAAGCTGCTTATGTCGTGCTTTATATGTACTGCATTTTCAGCACTTTCACGTGCTTCTATTTATGAGCGTAATGTCTCGTTTGGATACAATGAGACATTGGTGTATTGGTTCTGAACAATACACAAAATGAGTGAGAACATGTGATGCACATGAGTTACAGGGTACATTAATTTCTTAAATCTACATAGTTGAAAACAAGTAAACTAGTAACATCATCAAGTACAAGAGATATAGCAAATTAATTTCTTAAATCTACATAGCTGAAAACAAGTAAACTAGTGACATCATCAAGTACAAGAGATATAGCAAATTAAACCATAATACTTTGCATAAATGAAACATGGCAAAATTATAAAGTGCAAATAGTGACTAACCTAACAAAAAATATAATTACAATTCATCAGACAATAACATAAATTTCAGCATAGTATCATAAAAAGTAGCACATTGCATGGTATCAGTAAAGACAAAATAACATCAGAAACAAACGATCTTTAGATGTACAGGCAATATGCAAAAGGACACAAATTCTTCTTATGAAAAATGTTTGATTTACAGTTTGCAGCGGTCAGACCACCTGAGGGATGTGATCCGCTGGACACACGTCAAACTAAATGTTGTCACTCTCAGTTGTTGTTTTCATGAACACCCATATGAAAAAAGGAAACGTAAAAACAGGGTACCAATGAAATTGGTAAAAGCATGTTAAACGAATCAGGTGAAAAGATGTGTGTTCTGTCATATTATTATGTAAACTCAGATGTAAATCAGAATAATCATACACGAAAGCTGGCAATATAAATACGCACATCTGTAAATTAAAAAAAAAATGGCAGTCAGCAGAGTTCCTGGAAAATAGGAAAAAAGATTCATACAAAGTCAAAAGGCGAAAAAATAAATAGTTGTTGTATGTGATCATCGAAATTCAGTGTAGCTACATGAAATAAATCAAAACAAAAGTTATTCTACACTCCTGGAAATGGAAAAAAGAACACATTGACACCGGTGTGTCAGACCCACCATACTTGCTCCGGACACTGCGAGAGGGCTGTACAAGCAATGATCATACTCACGGCACAGCGGACACACCAGGAACCGCGGTGTTGGCCGTCGAATGGCGCTAGCTGCGCAGCATTTGTGCACCGCCGCCGTCAGTGTCAGCCAGTTTGCCGTGGCATACGGAGCTCCATCGCAATCTTTAACACTGGTAGCATGCCACGACAGCGTGGACGTGAACCGTATGTGCAGTTGACGGACTTTGAGCGAGGGCGTATAGTGGGCATGCGGGAGGCCGGGTGGACGAACCGCCGAATTGCTCAACACGTGGAGCGTGAGGTCTCCACAGTACATCGATGTTGTCGCCAGTGGTCGGCGGAAGGTGCACGTGCCCGTCGACCTGGGACCGGACCGCAGTGACGCACGGATGCACGCCAAGACCGTAGGATCCTACGCAGTGCCGTAGGGGACCGCACTGCCACTTCCCAGCAAATTAGGGACACTGTTGCGCCTGGGGTATCGGCGAGGACCATTCGCAACCGTCTCCATGACGCTGGGCTACGGTCCCGCACACCGTTAGGCCGTCTTCCGCTCACGCCCCAACCTCGTGCAGCCCGCCTCCAGTGGTGTCGCGACAGGCGTGAATGGAGGGACGAATGGAGACGTGTCGTCTTCAGCGATGAGAGTCGCTTCTGCCTTGGTGCCAATGATGGTCGTATGCGTGTTTGGCGCCGTGCAGGTGAGCGCCACAATCAGGACTGCATACGACCGAGGCACACAGGGCCAACACCCGGCATCATGGTGTGGGGAGCGATCTCCTACACTGGCCGTACACCTCTGGTGATCGACGAGGGGACATTGAATAGTGCACGGTACATCCAAACCGTCATCGAACCCATCGTTCTACCATTCCTACACCGGCAAAGAACTTGCTGATCCAACAGGACAATGCACGTCCGCATGTATCCCGTGCCAGCCAACGTGTTCTAGAAGGTGTAAGTCAACTACCCTGGCCAGCAAGATCTCCGGATCTGTCCCCCATTGAGCATGTTTGGGACTGGATGAAACGTCGTCTTACGCGGTCTGCACGTCCAGCACGAACGCTGGTCCAACTGAGGCGCCACGTGGAAATGCCATGGCAAGCCGTTCCACAGGACTACATCCAGCATCTCTACGATCGTCTCCATGGGAGAATAGCAGCCTGCATTGCTGCGAAAGGTGGATATACACTGTACTAGTGCCGACATTGTGCATGCTCTGTTGCCTGTGTCTACGTGCCTGTGGTTCTGTCAGTGTGATCATGTGATGTATCTGACCCCAGGAATGTGTCAATAAAGTTTCCCCTTCCTGGGACAATGAATTCACGGTGTTCTTATTTCAATTTCCAGGAGTGTATTAAGCGCTTGACGCTGCTGATGTGATGATTGCCTCGCGACTTTCACGTTCGTTAAGTTTCAATGTGAACCACATTGGGATGAGGAATATTACGCATCCTAAACGTTCCGAATTAACAGTTCAAATTTACCGCAACGACGCTTTGTTGAGCACTTAGTGAGTGCGTACCAATATTTTTTGTCTTATGCGAAATTCCTGGAGGTTACTCACCTATTTTTGTTGACGTTTGTGGCGCTGTGCTGCACGCTTTATAGTGTTAAGTGCAGCGTCTATAATTTCATGGTGACGTAATCTTCTTGTGGACGGAAAAGAAACAAATCCACGAATTTTATTAGGTGGATCTATATTTTTCAGTACAAGATGCTGTGAAAGTATGGTAGAGTCGTTTGGTATGGAATTGATGACGTCCAGAAAAACTGAAATGTGTTTTTCCCAGTTAATACGTTTTTTGTGACAGTAGATGTGACAAAGGTTTCCAATCTCTTTCATGATGCGCGCTGATGAGATGGAAGAAGCATGGTATCTGGAAATAATAATTGGTGTAATATTTCTAGCTTGCAATGTGCGTTTCCATATTACTGATCGAAACTGCGGTCCATTGTCGATTACCTTCTGAATATGTCCAACAAGAGGCAAAAAAAGTTTAGTAAAACAGTTAGACATAGCTGTATCAGTGGCTTTTCGTAACGGAGTGAAAGATACAAAAGCAACGAATTCTACAGCAACGAATATATAACAGAAACCTCTAGTAGGTCTTGGAATGGATCCAAATAAATCAACAGCAACCATATGTCTTAATTTCATGAGTACAATTGTGTGCGGAGGGGCAATGTGATATATTGCAGAAGATTTAGTCTTTTGACAAATTTTGCTATTCGCCAAGACTCGTTGAATAAGCTTCTCCATGTTTGTGAAATAACTATTTTGTCGTAGTATCAAAAAGCGTTTGCGAGCACCGTAATGGGCTCAACTCAAGTGTGTATACCAGATTAACTTATTGACAAGTTCTTCAGGTATGCAGAGGGTCCAATTATCGCTGTCAAGGTGAGCGCGGCGAAACAGAATAGTAGTGTAGTAGTGTAGTAATTTCTGATTGTTGTCTGGCTGGTGTGAGGTCAGTGAAGTTTGATCTCTTTCCAGACGTCGTTCTTGCTCTTCTCTCTGGCGATGTCTTTTAACGATGCTGAAATTAATTTGACAAAAATTAGCGGCTATTTCTTACTGGTTACTGCACAGTGAGCGAGAAAGAATCTACTACAGTATTCTGGATTCTTCCGATGTGGACAGTCGTAAAATCAAATTTCTGTAAATAAAGTTTCCAACGACTATGTCTGTCATGAGTGAATTTAGCTGATAAAAGAAACTGAATAGCTCTGTGATGTGTGTATACTGTTGTGTGTCTGCCACACAGAAACTGACGAAATTTAGTGAAAGCCCAAACAACACATAACGTTTCGAGTTCAGTGATAAAATAATTTCTTGCAGCCGATGTGAGGACACGGCTAGCAAACGCGATGTTCTTGTTAACAGTTGTTCCATTTTCCTCTATTTCCTGAAATACATGGACACAAAGTGGAGTCTTGGATCAGTCTGTAGCTATCGAAAAATTCTTTGCTGTTGCCAAAATCAAGGTTAAATTGTTTATTATTCACTTCATGATTGTGGTAAAAATTTCTTTGCCGATGGTCGTTTCGATGTGACTGTGACCACTGGTTTTTGTTGGAGAAGTTATTCCCTTGTGGTTGCATAACATTACTGGATTGTACTGGCAAAGCTGGGCGGTGCCACATTGACCTTCGGCTGGGAATGTCGACCATATTGTTGTTGGATATTTCCGGGCTGCTGCGGTTGCGGCAATGACTGCGGCTGGAAACTGTGATTCTTGGCTCCCAAATCGTGATATAGTACCTGCTGCTAGGTCTAGGGGTCTAGGGGAGGTCAGTCGGCTTTCGGCCGTGGTCGCGTGCGGACCGGCTCCGCGCGCCGGACAGCGCACCGTAGTTTGTTTACTTCCGCGTCGCGGTATTTCGTGTTGTGTAGCGTCCATTTCTATTGCACCTCATGGCGCACTGTTACCGCCGAGCGACAGTTAAAGTAACATTCCAAGCCGAACATGCTAGACCACGCGCTTTTGAAATTGAGCAATTCATTCGCGAAGAGCTACGTCTGGACCCTCAGGAAGTGATAGGTATTCATTTCTCTATCACTAGCAGCATCGTCTATATTAAGATGACGACGGAGGAAGCGTGTGCTAACGTAGTTCGACAACACGCACGCGGACTCAAGTTCAAACATTCTGACGGGCATATTGGAGACGTGACGGTCGATCACGCTGGTTTCGGACTTCGAACAATCCGGGTTTTTTAGCTCCCTTTCGAAGTGCCGCAAGATGTGGTCGTCGAAGCTTTCCGACCCTATGGCAATGTTGTGGGGCACATCGCGGAGAAATGGCAGACATTCACGACATACAACGTGTTGAATGGTGTCCGCCAAATCAAAATCGAACTCTCCAAACATGTACCATCCTATCTGCTGATAGGTGGCGTGCGAGCCATCGTTATGTATGATGGCCAGCCGCGGACGTGTGCCGGTTGCGGACAGGAGGGCCATGTTCGGTCAGAATGTCTCCGCCGACGTTTGCTCCAGGTCCCGACCAGTGACTCAGCTCCCAAAGTGACGGCCGCTTCTTTACCAGATAGCTACGCCACAGCCGTACGCAGCCCCGATGCGTCACTTCACGAAGCACCTCTTCTCCACCCGGCACTCCCCACTGGAAATGACGGTGCTGCCATGGCCTCACCGGCACCATCTCCTCTGACGGCTACGACACCACCAACTCTCCAGAGCACGATGGACATCGACGCGAATGCGGTGCCTACCTCTGCCTTTCTTCAGACAGGCGCGACCTCGGACATCGAACATCCACATTCTGATTCAGAACAGCACCTCCGAAAGCAACGGTCGCCCAGAAAACGGAAGAAGAGGAGTCAAACGCCATCTGACGACACACTTCTTCATGTGGCATCACAGGCAGTGGAGCTGATACACGACAGTGATCTCCCTTCGAGCGTTCTGACGACAGGAGAGGCTGCTCCTGATGTCCAATCTGAAGAACGATCTCACACGAATATGACGGATTCCAAGGAGGGTGCCTCCCTGGACCCCACTACAGCAGCGTCGCTACAACTCGCCCTCGAGGAGTGTGACAGTCGCTCACCGTCTGTTCCAGTCTCCTGGGCTGATGATATCGACGAAGGAGCAGTTCGAGATGGTGGTCCTCCCATCAGGCAGTGCCCCATGGAGGTGCCTGACCCACCTTCCAGCCAGTGATTACGACAACGGTGACTACGTCAGATGTTACACGCCAGCCAGACATCTCTGCCGGAACATCTGTGCCAATGGTGGGAGCACGCCCCCAACATTACCGCATAGTGACGATGAATCTGGCCACCATTCGGCCCCCCCATAAACTGGCAATGTTCCGTGAGACCATTTATGCTGCTGATGTCGACATTGCCCTCCTCCAAGAAGTGTTTGTCGCCGATTTCCATGCCCCCACTGGCTACGTGGCACACATCTCCCATGCTTCTGACAACGGTAGTGGAGTTGCCATCCTCCTCCGTTCTGGACTCCCTGCTGAAGATGTAGTGTACCTTGCTAATGCTAGGGGTATGGCTCTCACGCTATTCGGCGTCCGTATCCTCAATGTATATGCGCCGTCCGGCTCCAGTCGACGTCGTGATCGACACACTTTCTTTGCTGACGAGGTAACGCCGCTGTTTGTGGGTCCCCTAGATGATATGGTCCTCGGTGGCGATTTCAACTCCACGCAAAGGCCTGAAGATCAATTACCGCATCATTCCCCTTGTGCGGCCCTCTCCGTCATCATCGACAGACTCCAGCTTGTTGACACATGGACAAAGGTGCATGGCACCCGTGCAGGTTTCACATATTATACGGCGCATTCATCTAGTCGTCTCGATCGTATATACCTCACACGTTCCCTTGCTGCCGACACTCGACATGCCGAAGTATGGCCTCTGGCTTTCTCTGACCATGACGCCTACATCTGCGATGTCGTCCTCGCCCGCCAACAAGTGTGGCACAGCCGCAGCTTGTGGAAATTCAACGTTTCCCACCTGACTGTCCCTGACTGCCGACGAATCGTTGAGGATGCGTGGGCCCTCTGTCATCGTCGTCGCCCCGCCTACGCATCCACCTTATCGTGGTGGGTATCATGCGCGAAACCAGCTCTGCGCAGGGCGCTGATAGGATATGGCAAAGACTTCAAAGCCTGGCAAGCGAGCACCATGGACTTTTATTATGCAGTCCTTCGTGACTGCACTTCGATGGCCTTCTCTCCTGATCGTCAGATGATGGTGCATCGTGCTAAAGCGCAGATCACTTCCCTCACGCGACGGCGCTTAGAAGGGACTCTTGTCAGATCCTGCACCCGTGACCATATGCCTCATGAAACGCCATCGATGTACCACCTTCTCAGGGAACGCCGACGTCGTCGTCGAACCCTCATCCACGATCTCACAGATGCGGAAGGACGACGACACACTACGCAATGCGACATTGGTCACGCTTTCTATTCTCATTTCCGTCAACTGTTCGCTGCCGTCCCTCATCCCCCGACCTTAATTGAGGAGGTGGCAGCAATGACTGTCAACACCATGCCAGAGGTTGTGGCTCAAGAACTTCAGGAACAAGTGACCTCTGATGAAGTCCTAGATGCTATCAAGGTGGGGGCTGCCAACAAGTCCCCTGGACCTGACGGCCTCCCCCTCGACTTTTACAAGTATTTTAGCTACCTTTTGTTACCTGCTTGGACGTCCATCTGTCGTGAATTGATGTCACCCACAACGATGATCCCAGCCACCTTCCTTGATGGGGTCATCATCCTGGTCCCTAAGCCACATGGGCGATCACGGATCTGTGATTACCGGCCCATCACTCTACTCAACAGTGACATGAAAATTTTCACCCGTTTGTTGGCCTCACGCCTCAAGAAGGCAGCAAGATCCGTCACCTCCCTTGATCAGACTTCGTTGGGTGGTGACAACAACATCCATACGGCCCTTTGCCGTTATAGGGACATGATTGCGCTCGCGCGCTCGCGACATCTACCTGGCGCATTGGCATCGCTTGACTTCCGCCAAGCTTTCGACCGTGTCGACCATACTTTTCTGAAATCGGTCCTCCAACACATGGGTTTTCCGGTTCGTACAATCACCGTGGTAATGCGGCTCTTGAGCGGCGCAACTTCAAGAATACTCTGTAATGGTCGCCTCACCGCGCCTCTAGCGATCGAGCGCTCTGTCCGACAGGGATGCCCACTTTCCACGATACTGTATGCTTTGGCATTAGAGCCCCTCCTACAGGGGCTTCGCCAACGCCTGGTGGGCCTGACATTGCATGGGCACCGCTTCTGTTGTACAGCCTATGCTGACGATCTAGTCCTCTACCTCCGCAATGAAGACGATGTTCGCGCTGCTCTGACTTGGGTGACGACTTATGGGGAGGCATCGGGCAGTTCTCTTAACATTTCCAAATCGAAGGTTCTGCTCATTGGTGAGGGTCTACCAGAAAGATCTGTCGCTCCTCTAAGTGTGGCCACCAGCGTCCGCTGTTTGGGCATTGATTTTATGAATGACCTCCGTCGCTCAGCGGCAACCAACGGTCGACGTCTCCTACAAACGATCAGGGCTGGCCTTGTGGACCACCGGCTTCGATCCCTCGACATTATACAGCGCGCGCAATACGTGAATGTTTATCACGCCTCACGCATCCCCCATGTGGCACAAGTGTTCCCGGTTCCGATTACCCTCGCACGTCGTATGTTGATGGCGATGGGATCCTTTGTCTGTGCCGGGATGTTATTTAAAGTTCAATATTCCTCCCTTGCCCTCCCGCGGGAGCGTGGTGGAGTGGGCTTATTCCATGTGCCAGACAGAGTTACCGCACTTTTTGTTAGCTCCCAACTGAAAGTCTGGCGTCGCTGCCCGACGAGCCTGACCGGACTGCTTTTGCGTGAATACGCACCAGTCTCCATGTCAGCCCCGGTCATGTTATCCGACATTCCACCCTCCTTTTATCACTTTCGGTACTTCTTCTTTGAAATCAGTTACATTCTGCACTCCTTACCCCTTCTCCGTATACTCCAGACAAAGACTGTATACGACACCTTACAAATGTGTCAAACCCCCAACCCCATTGAACACAAGTTTCCCCAGATCATATGGCGCCGTGTGTGGAAAGCAGTGCATGCTGGTTACCTCGACACCAGCGTTCAGTCCACCTGGTATATCACCGTCAATGGCAAACAGGTCAACCAGTCTCGTTTGCACCGCATCCGCCTTGCTGACACACCACTCTGTGTTCACTGTGGTGTAGAGGACACGGACGCTCATCGGTTCTCATGTGGTCCGTCTGCTGACGTCTGGAGGCTCGCGCAGCGTATCCTGGCTTTCCTCACCCGACAGCCGCCTGCTCAGATTATTTTCCTGACGCTTCTATTCCCGGATGTGATTCATTACCCCACAACAAAAACTAATGCCGTGAATTGGATACGCGGTCATACAGTCCGCTACCTTTTTGGGCCCGATGAGAAATCAGAACTAGGTTATTGGACGTACCTTAACGATCGACATTGTGCACTTGTTCGCAACCCCAGATACAAGCAGTTCTTTTCCAATTTTCTACGGAGCGCCTTTCATGACCCGCCTTCCAGCTGGAACGTCCAAGCCATGAGATGCTGATGCTTTTTTGCCGATATGATGTTCTGAACGTACTACACACGGAATCCCCACTAAAATTTCGAGAAGACACGTTTGGATGTTCCGCCAATCAGACGGCGCAAGCGACTCCTAGAATTCTGGTGCAACGACTGCCATAATACAAAAAAAATGAATAAATAAAAACATACATACAAAAAAAAACAAAGAAAAATAAAGAAAACAAAAATGCAATACAATAAACTAAAAACAAAAAAAAAGTTCTTGTTCACAACAAATTTCATTTTTTTTTATCGCTACTCTCTATGTCTCTTCCCCCCTACTTTCTTCCTTTCCTACACCTTTGCAGTAATAGGTTAGTTGTTTTGGAATAGGTGTAGATAGGTGCCAACGCCTGAAGAGGTGCATTTAATTTTATTTTTTTGTTAGAATACAAGTGGCGGTGGCAAATAGACATTTTTTTGTAGTTTTTCCTTTCCTGTCCAGATATAAAAAAAAAGGGGGTAGCGTATTTGACTCATAATCAAAACGACTTCGGTCCTGGGTTCCGTCCCCGCCACTGCCTAAATTTTGATTGGCGGCCGAAGACTTCCGGCATAAGAAGTCAGCCTCATTCTGCCAACGGCCTTTGTCAAAGAGGGCGGAGGAGCGGATAGAGGTTCAGGGCACTCTCTTGTCCTAGGGGTGGGAAATTGCCCCTAAAGGCGGAAGAATCAGCAATGATCAACGACATGAGAATGCAGAAGGCAATGGAAACCACTGCATTAAAGACACGTAACGTCTATCCACAGGACATGTGGCCTGTAGTTGAAGAAGTGTCATGATGATCTCTCCATTGGCAAAAGATTCCGGAATAGTCCCCCATTCAGATCTCCGAAAGGGGACTGCCAAGGGGGAGGTTACCTTGCGAAAAAGTGGAAGGAAGACGAGGATTTCTGGTCGGATGATTATCGGGTGATATCAACAGCAGCAGAAAATGGTATAACAGGTATAGGATTCGTTATGAATAGGAAGGTAGGGCAGAGGGTGTGTTACTGTGAACTGTTCAGTGACCAGGTTGTTCTAATCAGAATCGACAGCATACCAACACCGATAACGATAGTTCAGGTATACATGGCGACGTCGCAAGCTGAAGATGAACAGATAGAGAAAGGGGATGAGGATATTGAAAGGGTAATGCAGTATGTAAAGGGGGACGAAAGTCTAATAGTCATGGGCGACTGGAATGCAGTTATAGGGGAAGGAGTAGAAGAAAAGGTTACAGGAGAATATTGGCTTGGGACAAGGAATGAAAGAGGACAAAGACTAACTGGGTTCTGTAACAAATTTCAGCTAGTAATAGCGAATACCCTGTTCAAGAATCACAAGAGGACGAGGTATACTTGGAAAAGGCCAGGAGATACGGGAAGATTTCAATTAGATTACATCATGGTCAGACAGAGATTCCGAAATCAGATACTGGATTGTAAGGCGTACCCAGGAGCAGATATAGATTCAGATCACAATATAGTAGTGATGAAGAGTAGGCTGAAGTTCAAGATATTAGTCAGGAAGAATCAATACGCAAAGAAGTGGGATAATGAAGTTCTAAGGAATGATGAGATACGTTTGAAGTTCTCTAACGCTATAGATACAGCAATAAGGAATAGCGCAGTAGGCAGCACAGTTGAAGAGGAATGGACATCTCTAAAAAGGGCCATCACAGAAGTTGGGAAGGAAAACATAGGTACAAAGAAGGTAGCTGCGAAGAAACCATGGGTAACAAAAGAAATACTTCAGTTGCTTGATGAAAGGAGGAAGTACAAACATGATCCGGGAAAATCAGGAATACAGAAATACAAGTCGCTGAGGAATGAAATAAATAGGAAGTGCAGGGAAGCTAAGACGAAATCGCTGCAGCAAAAATGTGAAGACATCGAAAAAGATATATGATTGTCGGAAGGACAGACTCAGCATACAGGAAAGTCAAAACAACCTTTGGTGTCATTAAAAGCAACGGTGATAACATTAATAGCGCAACTGGAATTCCACTGTTATATGCAGAGGAGAGAGCAGATAGGTGGAAAGAATACATTGAATGCCTCTATGTGGGTGAAGATTTGTCTGATGTGATAGAAGAAGAAACAGGAGTCGATTTAGAAGAGAAAGGGGATCCAATATTAGAATCGGAATTTAAAAGAGCTTTGGAGGACTTACTATCAAATAAGGCAGAAGGGATAGATAACATTCCATCGGAATTTCTAAAATCATTAGGGGAAGTGGCAAAAATCCGACTATTAACGTTGGTGTGTAGAATATATGAGTCTGACGACATACCATCTGACCTTCGGAAAAGCATCATCCACACAATTCCGAAGACGGCAAGAGCTGACAAGTGCGAGAATTATCGCACAATCAGCTTAACAGCTCATGCATCGAAGCTGCTTACAAGAATAATATACAGAAGAATGGAAAAGAAAATTGAGAATGCGCTAGGTGACGATCAGTTTGGCTTTACGAAAAATAAAGGTACGAGAGAGGCAATTATGACGTTACGGCTAATAATGGAAGCAAGGCTAAAGAAAAATCAAGACACGTTCATAGGATTTGTCGATCTGGAAAAAGCGTGCGACAATATTAAATGGTGCAAGTTGTTCGAGATTCTGAAAAAAGTAGGGGAAAGCTATAGGGAGAGACGGGTCATATACAATATGTACAACAACCAAGAGGGAATAATAAGAGTGGACGATCAAGAACGAAGTGCTCGTATTAAGAAGGGTGTCAGACAAGGCTGTAGCCTTTCGCCCCTACTATTCAATCTGTATATCGAGGAAGCAATGATGGAAATAAAAGAAAGATTCAAGAGTGGAATTAAAATAGAAGGTGAAAGGATATCAATGATACGATTCGCTGATGACATTGCTATCCTGAGTGAAAGTGAAGAAGAATTAAATGATCTGCTGAACGGAATGAACAGTGTAATGAGTACACAGTATGGTTTGAGAGTAAATCGGAGAAAGACGAAGGTAATGAGAAGTAGCAGAAATAAGAACAGCGAGAAACTTAACATCAGGATTGATGGTCACGAAGTCAATGAAGTTAAGGAATTCTGCTATCTAGGCAGTAAAATAACCAATGATGGACGGAGCAAGGAGGACATCAAAAGCAGACTCGCTGTGGCAAAAAAGGCATTTTCTACTAATATCAAATACCGGCCTTAATTTGAGGAAGAAATTACTGAGGATGTACGTCTGGAGTACAGCATTGTATGGTAGTGAAACATGGACTGTGGGAAAACCGGAACAGAAGAGAATCGAAGCATTTGAGATGTGGTGCTATAGACGAATGTTGAAAATTAGGTGGACTGATAAGGTAAGGAATGAGGAGGTTCTACGCAGAATCAAAGAGGAAAGGAATATGTGGAAAACACTGTTAAGGAGAAGGGACAGGACGATAGGACATCTGCTAAGACAACTGTAGAGGAAGACAGAGATTGGAATATGTCAAGCAAATAATTGAGGACGTAGGTTGCAAGTGCTACTCTGAGATGAAGAGGTTAGCACAGGAATGGAATTCGTGGCGGGCCGCATCAAACCAGTCAGTAGACCGATGACAAAAAAAAAAAAGAAGAAGCTGCTGTTGAATAGACTGGCTGTCAAAATGTTGTCTTTTGTAGCATGTCCATGAAAATGGTGATCGGAAACAAATCTTTTATTTCTCTTGCTATGGAATGGGCGGGATTTCTCGTTGTAATCGAATGAGTTTTTACCTTGATTGCCGTTATTGAAGTTCTTATCGACAAAAGAGTAGTCCGATTGCTGAATTTCTAATAATTGGAATAAGTCGCAAAATGCTGAAATGCTTTCATTTTGCTGTCCGGTGAGAAGGTTAACTAGTAACGAACGCGGAAGTTTCGAGATGCATAATTGTATACCTTTCGGTCAGGTATTCGTTTTGTTGAACCATATATTCAAAAAACTGGGTGATGGTTGTAAAATTGGAGTGTTCACTTGGGTAAACTAATTAGTTGGTCTTTAATGCCTCGCTTAGTTGTTTCCGACCAATACGCAGATTGCAAAACATTTTGAAACTCTTCGACGTAGCGACATTGCGTTGCCATGAGTGTCATGCGCAGCGAAGGTTCTCCCCCTAAAACGATACAAATAAATTCGAGCTTGTGTGTCACTGGCCAGTTTGGTGGTAGCGAAAATGAAAATTGATGCACTCAATCAAGGAGACGCAGATCTGTGCGGTTATTTCAAAATACCTTGAATTTCTTTACAGACAGGAAATGTTTATAGTCGAACCCTTCGCAATGCAGATTTTGAGAGGGTTCGGCGGCGTAAAAGAACTGACTGTGAGATGACTGGCTTGTATGAAAGTCACGCACTCTTTGTAGTCTGCTCAGATTATTGTGAGGCTGAAAAATAGGTGGTTGCTGCTGCGGCACGGCAGTTTGAAACTGATAACGTGGCGAACATTTTGGAGCACCAAGCTGGTTTAATGTTTGCTGCATGTACTGATATTCTTGAGATTCGGTGAACGGAATGAAAGCTATGTCGTCTGATCTATTTTCGGTTTGATTTTCAAGTGTTTCTAATCCTACCTACAGCTCATCACAACTTTCCGTGTCTGTAGAACTGTTTGAATCCAAAGCGTCGACTTGCTTCTGTAGTTTACGTGTAAGTTTCTTCATCTTTTTTAAATCTGCTTTAATTGTGTCGGCGTCCTGCACTAGTTCTGTTTGTTGAAGACGGGAGCTCAACGACTCAATGTCATCCGTACACTTTTCTTCAACTTTTTGGATTGGTGTGTCAACAGTGGTTTTCAAATCAGTTAATTCTGTCTGTATTTGATTCTGTGATTCCTTTACTCTATTAACCTCGTCTGTAACAGAATTTATACTAGCATCAACTTGTGTTGTAAGACTAGTGAGCCTCTGTATTGCTAATGACTGTAACAACTGATGTGATAAAGACTTTGTGTTGATTTTCTGAGGTCTCAGTGTGAACTTTAAGACCTGCATCCAACATCCAATCGAGTGTCTTGTTGATCTATTCTTCCATTAGATGATTAGATTTGATCTGTAAGCTTTTTCTAAGTTTCACTACAGTGATGTCTTAAAGCATTGATGTCATCTCTCAAAGATCTGGTACTGCTGCGCGCTGCGTGGCTACCGCTTAAACTTTACCCCAAAGACGTTTTTCAATGGTCTTAATGTCTGTGTCTACCTGTTTAAAACAGTTATCAGTCGTTTCTGTGAACGACTGAACCTCGTCACCTATGCTGAAACATTGTTCATCACTTTTATTAAATCGTTCATTCAACTGATTCATGGTGTCAACTTGTATTTCTCGTATTAATTGTGGTGGTGTCAACCTGTTCTTGTCGTATGCTGAAAAATTGTTCACTGAACTGAGTATTCAGATTAACTATCATTTGCATGAGATTTTGAAGCGTCGCTACCGTATTCTTTTGAAGTGATGCATCGGGTGTCATTTGTGTTTTGTGGCGTGGAGATATCATCTACATGCATGGACGTCTCGTTTGTTGCATTATCTGTCCGACTACCGTTATAAAATTCTGAAGGACTTTTAAGAACAGACTGAGTACTTGGCACTATTGTTTCCTCTGACACGCTGTTGGCAATCTGATTAATTGCGTGCAAGGTAGGCAAGTCACTGACCTCATTCAGTAACCAATCAAATTTTGAACTGTCCACATCAGCAATGTGTAGATCAGCGGCGTACGCAATTCGGGAACCTAGCATCTGATTACGAGTCTAACAGCTGGATAAAATTATAGTATCAGGAAATTATACATTGTTTTTGGAAACGGAAGTCGCGTTTTCTGTGGTGCTTTGCAGCTGTTGCACCGGAGAGTGGTCACTATCATTCTCGACACTGTTGTCAAAAACCAGAGAATCGTCCGTTTCCGTATCTTGATTTGTGGGGTTTAGCGCCGGAACGTTAACACTTTTTCCAGGCATCGTACATCACGTAGGGTGAAAGCCCAAAGAAAAAAATTCAACACTCATCTCAATGAGAAAAAAAACAGGAGCATAAAAATGTCGATGAACTGTGGAATAATTTTATGCAAGTTAGTAAGCTACGTATCCCCAAAAACCTAACTACTATTATCTCTACAGAGTGGTTGAGAGAACAGAAAAAATATATATATGACTACTTCAAATATCAAAGATTTAACAAAGCGAACAACGGGCAGAAGTGTAACTTTCTTTCAAAAAATTTTGTGAGTTAGGTAGTCGGGATTAGCATGGAGGGTCAAGGTCCCTATAACGTCAGTCCTTAAACAAAACTACTAGCAGATCAATAAATTAACAATTTATTCAAGACCTCACTTATAAAACAGCTAACATGCAATGAACACGTAGCCGTCTTAGAAACAACATCCAAAACAGATTCCTTCTGAAGCAAGCAGCAAATTAGAATTACTTGATGAATATAAATTACAATATGAAGTAATTTAAAAAAGTGGCTCAGAACAAAAAAATTTTGAGCAATAACACAATCATAACAATACGTTACACTCAATCTAATTCATTGGCAAACAAATTTAATTTTTTTAATATACATGAGAGATGTTAAATGTTTATCAAATGGGCAGTGACTCCAGGTTTCCCTGGGCAAAAGGTGACTTAAAATGCCGGAAGCAGCAGACCAGCCGTCCAAAACAACACCTAAACACCGGGACCCAACCGGGAGTCATTTCCCGTTAGGCGACACTTCACAGCTTCTGTACACCGAAGCGGAACGTGGCACCGCTACCACACACCCCAACTCGCAGAAAACTGGAACACCAAGCAAACATCAATTAATATAAATTAAGAGATCAATAAACAATATAATTTTTTTTAAAAAAGTGCGTTCAACAAAAACGACTTAAATTTTGCAGCAATATCAATGCTGTAAAACATTTAAACTAAGACTTGTACATAAATGCAATGCTGTAAAATAGTATTACACTCGTACACTCTCATAGTTTGCCCAACAGTATTTGCACATATGATCAAGGCCGAGAATGTGTACAAAGATGAAATGGAAATAATTTCAAGGTAACATCACATTATTCAAATGCACAACTTCACAACAAAACTAGATTTTGTGTCTTTAATTTCGTTCCATAGGTCTGCAATGTAACTGCCAATTGTCTATGCTTGGTATGCAGAAAATTACAACTAGACTATGACCTAATATCTTCAATACCTTACAGTTATTACATATTTTGGGAGCACTGATTTGTTTAAAGGAAGGTGTGACTGCTGGTCTCCTTGCGATCACACACCTTGCCGGCTGCTCTTACTCCAACAATACATACATTAGAGCTACAACCAGCAAGTGACAGTCGCTACAAAGCAAATAGTTCCACGAAACGAAGGCACCAAAACGACTTACACCTTCGATGAAGAGCGTTGTTCGAGATGGTCTCGAGGAATGAGTGCGTCCGAGAAAACAGGTACCAAAGCAATGCGACGAACAGCGCCCGCGGTTCACATCAGGCAGGGGCACCACAAACTCGTGACCCCCTGCGAGGTAGACCGGCCGCGCCGCTGCTGGCCCAGCCAGCGTGTGTTCCTCCTTCGTGTCCTCAAGCACGCCCTGGCGCCTCGCAACAAGTACCCGAAACCGTATCACAACAGGGCGAAGATCGTAGTACAGCCAAAGAGCTGGCGTGCCAGAAAAGCGCACCACGGCTCAAATGTAATTTTGTGGTATACAAATTTACTGTGTGTTATG
This sequence comes from Schistocerca gregaria, assembly GCF_023897955.1. Taxonomy (NCBI): domain Eukaryota; kingdom Metazoa; phylum Arthropoda; class Insecta; order Orthoptera; family Acrididae; genus Schistocerca; species Schistocerca gregaria. The sequence goes on along the minus strand of NC_064924.1, from coordinate 31,787,773 downwards.
TTATTGTGCAAATGGTGTGCTTAATCAGTTTTACCGTAATCCAAAGAAAAATTAAACAACTTAATCTGGAAAACAAGTATATAATGCCTATAATTAAATCAATTCCTCTGAAATTTTCTGAGTCTCGTAAGCACTGAGTTCTATGGCCCTGTGCAATAAACTGATAAAACTCCTTGTGCAAATAAACAGTGAAATACATTTTATTTTGCTTTTGAGTCACGACGGATGTAATCTATTCCGTTTTCTCCTCACTTTGCACGCAAAATATTAAATCTTGGCTCAGTAAAGTGCAATGCTGGCCATAAAAATAGCTTGATATAAACATTAATACTTTTCTGATTCTGCCACATAAATATTTTTCTGACTTTCAATGAAAATCGTTTCTTGTAAAAAATATTCACTGGATTTAAAGAAACCCGATGTGGAAGGGGATGAGGTACTGATAAGACGACATGCTAAGACCGAACAATTCAGTCTGACAATTGTATTTAAAACTAAAGTTACTCGTTCACAAAATCTAATATGAAACATTTTACATTAACTTCAAGACAGTGAACCTCTCAATTGTTCTACAATTCTCACTTACTGACACTACAATTGTTACATGACAGAGTTTAACATCATTTAAAAAAAATAGATTCCAAAATTTATCTTGCCTGTGTCAGGATTACAAAATTCACAAAACTACAGATCGGGCATACCTAATCAACCTATACATCAAACCAGATGGCGAACACTTGGTTCCTACATTGAATGGTCAGTACTGTGACATTAGCAAGATCCACAGTTGCTGCATACTTAAAACTATATATACAAAATTTCATTATCTTACAAAACTGTATTACACTGCGTGCATAGGCCAACAGCTAAATTCTCACAGCTAGCCACTAGCTTAAAGTCTTACAGCCTATCTTTAAAAGAGTGCAACTGCAAATGACTCTGTGTTTCGCTCGCTCCTACTTACAATCGATTCTGCCACTCAGACAATGCCTTTCGTTCGGTGGTATCAAACATACAATGTCTTCTACAGGTGATAACAATTACATGTCATTTTTCATGAAATAGGTTATGAAATCGGGCTCCACATATAAGTGGACTCCTCAAAAACCGTATTAGAATATTATATTAGAATATTGTTTAAATGGATTGATATCCTAAATAACACTTGTTCTTTCAGCGATACGATATTATTAGAAGGTTTAGTTGCTCAAGTGAGAATGACTTTGTTTTCTGGGAAGTTACTGTGATTTTCAGGAGAATGCCCTAGATTCTGGCAGAGAGGCTACGTGCTTTTTATCACACAGAGGGATTAAATTCGTTGCTATCTTGTACATAGAGGAAGTGAATTAGGTAGCCACCATTTCTTTGTAGGGAGCAAGATAATTTAACTATCACAATGGAAGAAGATCAAGGAACTCCAAACAAAGCCACAACATGAGCTGTTCAAAGTGCATCTCCTGTCGGAATATAGTATTAGGGAATTTCATCAGAACATACTCCAAGAAAAGTTTGATTCAATAACAACGTCGATATAAAATGGAATAATATGAACACCTGCATCACTGAATCTGCATCAGAAGCACTTGGCAAAACGAGGAAAAGAGATGGAAAAAATCTCAGAATTTGGAACACAGAAATCAAAGAAGCCATTCAAGGAAATAATATAGCTATTTGAAGTTTCTTCAGACAAAAACATAAAAAAATTAGGAAATATACAAAATAGAAAGCCTCTTGAAACACGACAGACAGGGTAGATAGCAATGTGTATGCAAGGTCATGAAAGCCCTCAACATGGAAGACAAAGACACTGCATCACTGAAAATTATACCCAACTAGTAATGGATAAATCATTATACAGACTTTTGGTGCTGAAGGTGGCACTAGAGGAAGTATATCCAATGGAACAATAGACCTATTTACTATGGACTAACTACAAAAGGCTTTCGGAGGCGTGACGAAACAAAATAGCTATTGGAATAGATGGAATAAATGCAGAGCTAATTAAGTATGGAGGGTTATCACTAGATAAAAGACTTTTACAATTAATAAATGAATGATGGTCGAACAGCAAGATCCCAGACCCTTGGTATACAGCAGAAGTAATCTCTCGTTTCAGAAAAGGGAAACTGTCATGGCACCAGTCTTCAAAACACTTCCTACAAATTATACTCAAAGATAATGAATAACCAACTCCTCAGAAACTACTATTTCTGAAGAACACCGTTGGTTTAGACCAATTGGTTTAGACATATCCTTATCGCCTAATAGGGGTAGTGGAAAGTCTTTACAAAACCACAGACATTGTAATAAATCCATATAGTAGTTGATGAGAAGAAATGGACTATCACCTACCCTTTTGAATGTTACATTGACTTCATTCTTCGCAAATGGAAATGTTACGTAAACAAAGCAATTAAGATAACGAACATGCAATGCCTGAATATACTTTTGTTTGCTGATAACATTGTTCTTGTTCAGAAGAATGAAGATGACATTCCAAGATTTCAACATAACTTGGTACACATAACACTTATGTCTAGGAAGGATCGCTGTGGGGCTAAGTAACATAAAGCCATTAAAGTGGTGGGAGGTGCTGTGAGAAAGCGGTGTAGCCCATGACACGCAAATATTAATACTTCAGTCTTCCAGTATTTGAGAATGAGAGCATTTAGCGACTTGCAACAAACTTTACCCATAGTTTCAAATCTATATGAAACCTTTTTCTCGATGATAACACCCGCAAAATACTGAAAGAAAGAAATCACCTACTACATTTTCACTGTTCATCCAGTAAAACTACTGCATGAAACATGACGTTTTAATTAATTACTACTTTACTACTAACTCTAGCCGTGGCAAATTTCGCAGACAGTATTCGCATATAGCACTTAATGCAACAGAAAAACATCATTGCACAAACATTTTGAACGACATGTCACAAACTCTAAGATGAGTTCAAAAGTTACGTATGCTGCAAAACGTTTACATTTATTACGTTGTTGCTACTAATTCTATTCGCAACACTCTTCGAAGACAGTGTCTACATTTAGCTACAAAAAATATATCATTTTACGACACATAGTTCAGAATACATCGTCAAATACTGAGTTTTGTCAAAAACTAACGCGTCGTGTACGGCGTTTTATTTTATTACTTCTTTACTATTAACTCTATTCGTAACACATTTCACAGACACTGTTTGTCTATATGGCTCAATGTACGTACAAACATATATCATTGTATGATACGTAGTTTAGGAGATATGAAGTCAAATACTGAGATGCGTGAAAACTAACGCCTTATGGATGACGTTTTAATGTATTACTTCTTTGCTACTAACTCTGTTCCCTGGAACCGAGTAACCGTTACGGTAGCATGTTCGAATCTTGCCTTGGGCATGGATGTGTGATGTCCTTAGGTTAGGTAGGTTTAAGTAGTTCTAAGTTCTAGGGTACTTACGACCTCAGATGTTAAGTCCCATAGTGCTCAGAGCCATTTGAACCAATTTTTAACTCTATTCGCAACACGTTTCCCTGACGGTATGCATATGTGGTGCTGAGTGTACATAGAAAAATGTCTTACTGTACGATGCATATTTCAGGATATATGGCGTAATAAAGACTGTTATGCGTGAAAAACTGTCGCGTCATGCATAACGTTTCCGTTTATTACTCTTTTGCTGCTGACTCCATCCTCATCACATTTCACAGAGAGGAGCCACTTATAATCGTGGATGTAGCTGGCACATAATTCAGGAGGTACGACGTCATGACCATTGACATGTGTGCAAATCAAACTGCAGGCCTATATTCGCTAGATGAAATATGTTAAATGTGAGTGAAATATATCTGACATGAGCCTGCAAATTCACTGAGGCACATTCTAAACCCCAGGAACAATTTTAGTCAAATTTGGTGCACATATTCGTCACAAAATGCAAACAAATACTGTAGTGCTATAAACACCACACTCTTGTTGGGGTGAGCGTGATAACTTGCAGAGAGAAGGAAGAAGTCGGAGATTGGAAGAGACTGGAGAAGGAGATATGGAAAGAGAGAGAGAGGAGAGGACGAAATGGACAGAGAAAGGAGAGAGGAGGAGACGGACAGATACAGGAGGAGGAAGAGAGAGGCAGAGAGAGGGAGAGCAGGAGATGACCAAACAGAGGGTAGAAGGAGATGACCACGCAGAAGGGGACGAGTAAATGGACAGAGAAAGAGGAGAGGGAGGGATGGGCACAGGAGGGAAATGGGAAGAGACGAACCGATAGAGATGGACTGAGAAAGGGTGGAGGAGGAGATGGACAGAGAGGTAGAGTAAGAGAGGGAGGGAGGAGGGGCAAGGTATGCAGAGAGGGGAAGAAGTAAATGCACAGATGGTAGAAGGGGCAGACTGACATAGAGAGGAGGAGAAGAGATGGACAGAGAGAGAGGCAGGAATAAGTGGAGAGAGAGCAGTGGAAGGTGGGGATGGAGTAACAGAATTTGTAATAGATGAATGCCTGGGGAATGCTGAGTACTCAGCTCGTAGCAGTAATGAAACTGTTGATAATATCTGCTTTGTGTCTCATTAGTGGTTATGTTTTGCGAGAATAATTTAAATCATATTCCCTTCACTGTAGCACATTGCGACACTGCAAAAAGTAATATTTCAGCTAGCTCCAGCGTGTAACATACATCGACTCTTAAAACTATTGCCGTCCACAAACAGCTATTATCTACGAATAATGAAGTCCGGAGCTCGTGGTCAAGTGGCTAGTGCTGCTGCCTCTGAATCACGGGGTCCAGTTTCGATTCCCGGCCTATGCCTGGGGACTGGATATTTGTGTTGTCCTCATCATTACATCATCATCATCATCATCATTCGTGACAGTGGTTGGACTTGACTTTGAACAAAAATTGCTGTGGAAAAATTGGGACTTTGTATGGATAGTGATGACCCTGCAGTTGAGCGCCCCACAAACCAAACATCATCGTCATCATCAATGAATAATGAAATAGAAGAGGGAGTTTAAAGTCATTCACATTCAGCACATTTAAAACACCGTTCTGGATCTGTTCCCAGCGCTGCCTATTGGCAACCACTCACTGCTGACACTAATGTACTACCAGGCATGCCCTGCCGATACTGAGCTACAACTCAGGATGCGTGGCACTGACTCAACTCGCTGACGTAGCGTCGTTCGTGTCATCATCCTGTCCGTCACAGAAAAATAACTACTTTTATGAACACAATTCTCAGACACATCGAGATATATTGACGTCCACACGAACTCATTCAAGCAATTGTTGAAACTATTTGCAAGCGCGTCATATTTCGCTGAGTCAATTTAAAGGCATGTGCTAGAAGCGTCTGTCTTGTCACCTCTGAGATGTAAAACAATTCATAGATCTAGGGCAAAAATATACATCCTGAACTCTGAAACACAGCACGCAATACATAGAGCGAAAAGGGTGAAACGCTAAAGAAAAAGGCATTAGTGATTACAAGGAATGTATTAAAAATGACGTCGGTCAAGTGACTGTCTAGCATATAATTTTATCTGAGTACCATAGAGTTTGCACTTTGAAGCAATATAAATTGCCATTACTGGCGAAAGATGAAAAAAGATTCATAATTGATAAAGTGAGCGCAATAGAGTGTGGTCATTTTCGTAAAGCTGTGGCTAGTCAAGAGCTGTATGCACTGCAGGAGGTGATTTATAATTACTTTAGCACTGAAATACTGGCTATAAATGTAATTTAGTGAAATAGTAACCTACATGTTGTGGATAAAGAAAGACATAAAATGAAACTGTAATGACAGTTATGTTATGGATATTTTATTATAATGAAAATGTCGCGCACTGGTTATAGATGGATTACGAAACTGTAATTGTAATCTACCTGTTGCGTATGTAGAAAAGATGAGACTGGTGTTTTCCTTACCGTAAGAAATCTGCAGTATATCATGACTTACATATCTGAGCGTTTCCCTTTTGATTTATACTTCTCATTTCTATTTCGATCTGTGTGTCAGATAGAATATTCCCTCTCCTTCATAGACGTGTGTCAGATAGAATATTCCCTCTCCTTCATAGACGTGTACAATTACCGACATAGTATCACGTCTTAGCATTCAGAGAACGTATGTGTAAGGTGTTGGCTGTGTGCAGACAATCGAAGTACAGTATAAGCCTGTTCCAACCTGGGAGGGGACAATTACGCTGTTGGCATCACCACCGGTCGAGAGCGATGTGTATAGCACAATTACCTTAGCATCTCTCTGATTAGCATTTTTTCAAGAAAGGGTTAAAGCTTAAGAAGAATTGGAGAAACGAGAGTGGGCGGTAGGATACAGAGCAGGTCTTGTGATAGCTAAATACGTGTGTTGGCTTAGAAGCATTCTCATAGCAGTATTTATAAGAAGAAACATAGCTTTTGAAGTTGAGGAATGTTATTGTTGTTTCATTTTTGTGGCAGATAGTACTGACTTGTGATTGGGGAGGCTAAATGTGTCTACCACAGTTGGCATAGAAGCTCTCTGATTTGTATGTTTCCTGAAGAGGGACATGGCTTAAGAAGGAATCAAGGAATATGACTGGACAGTGAAACACTGTTGATTGGGAGAGCTCAGTGTGTGTTTTCGCTTCGAAACTCGCTGAGTGGGTTGTTTCCAAAGAAACGGGTGTGGCTCTGGAATGACGAGGTGTGAGTTAGGAACGAGTTGTTGCTTACAAAAAGATGGGGGACGATGACACGATGTGTTTGCTCCTGGATGTGGGTAACCCCAATGTCGAAAGTAAGATTTGGTTCCAAGAGTTCTTTGCTCTGCAATTGTGATAAAATTTATTAAAAGAAACATAAGAAAATTTGGCGGGAATGTTGAGCGGGGATACTTGTGTTATTTGATGTGGAACACTTTTAAGGTATGTGTTTTCAGTCTGTGCGGCTGCAGGTCAATATTTGTTTAAATATTCAATATTTGTTTAAATATTGTGTTGGAGATGTTTTGGACAACTATATCTTCTGATCTGGGATTTTTATTTGTTCCTCTAAGTCTATTGTGGAATTTCTCTTTTATTAGATGTAGGTAAAGTTTTCTGGTATATTTGTGATGAAAAGTTACTTACGAACGCATTAACATATCAGCATCATAGAACAGTTGTGAACGGTGTGTTATAAATTGTGCAGTGGATAGCTATGAAGGCGAATGAATGGGCCCATTAACGAAAGGAAATGGAAAGCATCAACTAGGAATTCACCGCGAGCGAAACCTGCGGCGGAACTTGCTCATACCCTCACAAAACCTCGTCTGAGCGCTTCCATCACTCTCTCGTGAAAGGGAACTCCAGCGAGTTTTCTACGCACGTGGTCGTAATTCCCCGCCGAGGTCGTACTTTCCATCGTGGGGCCGCGGGGAGTTGGGGGGGGGGGGGGGGGGGGGGAGGCGGCAGCACGCGACAGCAGCGCCGCCGCACGACACGGGCAGAGCGGGAATTACGAGCGCACACTTCATCCTTGTTTTTTTTTTTTTTTTTATGAATCCAACAGCTGAAATAAGGAAGCCGAGGCCTCATAAAGAGAAAGAACTGGCACACGAAACTACGATAGGTATGGTTTCCTCTCAGCGATGTTAAAACTGATATTATCATGGATAATATAAGATAACGGTTGTCTACAACTTGAACAGAGACAATATTGTTGTTACAAGAGTCGAATGACTTAAAGACGAAGCAGTAATAGCGAAGATAAATAAGGGAGTAGGTTACAGTACAGTAGTTCACCCACTGCTTGAATATTGCTCACAAATGTGGGATCCGTACCATATAGTGTTGATGGAAGAAATTGCGAAGATCCAACGGAGAGCAGCGTGCTTCGTTACAGGATCATTTAGAATCGCGAAAGCGTTGCGGAGACGATAGATAAACTCCATTGGAAGACTCTCCGAGAGAGACGCTCAGTAGCTCGGTACAGGCTTTTGTTGAAGCTTCGAGAACATACCGTCACCAAGGAGTCAAGCAGTATATTGCTCCCTCGTATGTATATCTCGTGAAGAGACCATGAGGACAAAATCAGAGAGATTAGATCCCACACAGAGGCATACCGATAATATTTCTTTCCACGAACAATACGAGACTGGAATTGAAGGGAGAAACGATAGATGTACTCAAAGCACCCTCCGCCACACGCCGGCAGGTGGCTTGAGGAGTATGGATGTAGATGTAGATGTCCTAACCTCCATTTCATTCACTGCGTATTTTGAACAAATAAGTCTACTTATAGCGCTGCTACCTATCGGAATTTCGTGACACTAAAGGAGCTGAACCGCTAGCAGTAGCTGTTACCATGGTCCTGTACAATATGTGGGAGTGAAAGTACACTGCCAGACTGCGTCAACATGGTAGCGTATAATCCATATGTGGCCGTCACTGCAGAGCATATGGTGTTGGTGCGTGTAACCAAAGCATCACGCTTTCTCTCTCTCTCTCAAAACCAGCAACGTTGAAATGCACGTGGCATTCTGAGGCATTCATTAGTCCTAGACAACAGCGGCTGAGGTAGATGCATGATATCTACAGCTTAGTTTTGTGGTAGGGAGCGTCAAACCGTCGAAACAGACATGTCGACAACTTTCACATCGCTCCACCTTCTCGATAACTGATGTTCGTTCGGTTAAGGCCATGCAGATATGACGGTGGCGATGCGATGGTGTGGACAAACCTCTGGCTGTTGTTGTAGTATAGCGCCCTGTTCAAGTCAAGGCAGCACGGTGTGGCAAATGCCACATTTCTACGACCTATCATTCTGAGATCGACGAGGCATACCGGCCATTAGTCTTACCCTAAGACATTACTTGGTTACTCTCAAACATGTGTTCTCAGTCACGCCCTTCTGGTACCACGCTTGCGTCAGCCTTCTCGCTGACTGGTTGCTCGTATGTACACAATAAGACAAAAAAAAAAAAAAAACGACGCACCACGAAGGAATTATCCGAGAGGGCGGGGGTGAGGGGGGCGAAAAACATTAGCTGTGGTGTGAATGCACAGACGAATAAATAATTACAATTTCAGAAAAATTGAATTCAATCAAAGAAAGAACTTCACAAATTGAGCAAGTCACGAACGCACTGGTCCATCTCTGACTGTTTATCTAAATAGTTATTTGGCTTGGCACTGACTCATAGAGCTGTTCGATGTCCGAATTCTATCCAACTTGCGCGTTATATCGTCAAAATCCCGAGCTGGTTGGAGGGCCCTGCCATAAAGCTCCAAACGTTGTCAATTTGGGAGATATCCGGTGACCTTGCCAGTCAGGGTAGAGTTCGGCAAGCAATAGAAACTCTAGCCGTGTGCAGGTAGACCTTATCTTGCTGAATCGTAAGCCCAGCATGGTTTGCATCAAGGCCAACAAACACGCAGCGTAGAATATCCCGCTGTTCTGTAAGGGTGCCCGCATCTCGTGGTCGTGCGGTAGTGTTCTCGCTTCCCACGCCCGGGTTCCCGGGTTCGATTCCCGGCGGGGTCAGGGATTTTCTCTGCCTCGTGATGGCTGGGTGTTGCGTGATGTCCATAGGTTAGTTAGGTTTAAGTAGTTCTAAGTTCTAGGGGACTGATGACCTCAGATCTTAAGTCCCATTGTGCTCAGAGCCATTTCAGCAATTTTTTTTCTGTAAGGGTGCCGTGGATGACAACCAAAGGGGTCCTCCTATGAACAGAAACGGCATCTCAGACCGTTACTCCTCATTGTCAAGCCGTATGGCGGGCGACAGTCCGGTTGATTCCCACCCCTGTCTGGGGCCTGTCCAGACACCTCATCACTGTTCAAATGGTTCAAATGGCTCTGAGGACTTTGGGAATTAATTGCTGAGGTCATTAGTCCATTAGAACTTAGAACAATTAAAACTTAACTGACCTAAGGATACCCCCCCCCCCCCCCAATGAACCATGGACCTCGCCGTTGGTGGGGAGGCTTGCGTGCCTCAGCGATACAGAGGGCCGTACCGTAGGTGCAACCACAACGGAGGGGTATCTGTTGGGAAGCAAAAACAGCTAATGATGGTCGAAGCAGAGAGGATATGAAATGTAGACTCGCAATAGCATGGAAAGCGTTTCTGAAGAAGAGAAATTTGTTAACATCGAGTATAGATTTGTCAGGAAGTCGTTTATGACAGTATTCATATAGAGTGTAGTCATGTACGGAAGTGAAACATGGACCATAAATAGTGTGGACAAGATGAGAATAGAAGCTTTCGAAATGTAGTGCTACAGAAAAATGCTGAAGATTAGATTGGTAGATTACATAACTAATGAGGAGGTATTGAGTAGAATTGGGGAGAAGAGGAGTTAATGGCACAACTTGACAAGAAGAAGGGACCGGTTGGTAGGACATGTTCTGAGGCATCATGGGATCACAAATTTAGCATTGGTGGGCAGCGTGGAGGGTAAAAAACTGTAGAGGGAGACCAAGAGATGAATACACTAAGCAGATTCAGAAGGATGTAGGTTGCAGTAAGTACTGGGAGATGAAGAAGCTTGCACAGTATAGAGTACCATGGAGAGCTGCATCAAACCAGTTTCATGACTGAAGACCACAACAACAACAACGTAAGAACATCTCACACATCCATGTCCGAGGCAGGATTCGAATCTGCGACCGTAGCGTTCTCGAGGTTCCAGACTGTAGTGCCTAGAACTGCTCGGTCACTCCGGCCGGCCTTTACTGTTCGCCAGAGCTCAGTTCTGAGCGTGACTCTCACAGAGCCAATGAGAGTTCAGAAAAGGACGTGTCTGGAGACGCCCCAGAGAGCAGTGGTTTACCCACCCGATAGCCGGCTGCCACACAGACCGACGGCAGGGAGGGGAGGTCTGGGGAACTATTTCATTTCATAGCAGGATCTCTTTGGTTGTCGTTCGCATGCCGGCCGCGGTGGTCTCGCAGTTCTGGCGCGCAGTCCGGAACCATGCGACTGCTACGGTTGCAGGTTCGAATCCTGCCTCGGGCATGGATGTGTGTGATGTCCTTAGGTTAGTGAGGTTTAAGTAGTTCTAAGTTCTAGGGGACTAATGACCACAGCAGTTGAGTCCCATAGTGCTCAGAGCCATTTGAGCCATTTGTCGTTCGCAGCAGCATCACAACAGAGCGGTACGTCGACAATGTTTTGTTTAACATTCTAGACTTACATTTCAGCAAGATAATGCCCTTCCTAACACGGCGAGAGTTTGTCTTACTTGTCTTCGTACTTGTCAAGCCCTTCTTTGGCCAGCAAGATCGCCAGATATCTCCCAATTGAAAACGTTTGGAGCATTATAGTCAGACCCCTCCAACCACCCCGGTATTTTGACGATCTAACGGGACTGTTGGAAACAATATGGCACTATATTTCTCAGGAGGCCATACAACAGCTCTGGCACACCATACCAAATCAAATAACTTCTTACATAAGAGCCATACGTGAAAACATATTACTGTTTTGCTCAGTTTTGTGAAGCTCTTTCTCTTGATCAAATCATCCAACTTTTATGAAATAGTAATCATTTGTTTGTCTGTACGTGTAGACGACATCTATCTATTTCCGTCCTATTAGGAAAATTGATTGGAAGTGCGTTGTTTTCTTTTTGTTTTAGAGTGTAGTTCTAGACTTCCCCTTCTGTCATTCGCATCTTTCTGCCCACACGTTACGATTTTCTCCACTCGTCAGATGCATCTTATTATTATTATTATAGAACCTTCTTCTGTTTCCTGTTGTGTAGCTTGTTTAACGTATCAAAAATTTTCTGGTAACGGATAACAGTTTCCATGCAAATGAACTGCTACTGAGCCTTAATAAAGCACAGTGTGTACAATTCCATACTTATCAAACCTTAATCAAAACATTAGAAATTACACGTGAAGATAAACCTATCAAAGAAAGAGAACAATCGAAACCGTTGCATCTTTACATGATTTAGAACTTTAATTCGAAGTCAGGGGTTCTTATATGTCTTAGCACAGCAACTCTTAAATTACGGATTTTAGAAGATTGTGAAGACTGACAAAAAGTTCACGTACTTTTCGTATTCCATTGATTGATGTCCTCCTAAGGCATCATATGAGAGGTATCTCCTCGCTGAGGAAGAAAGTAAGTGTTACACACTTCGATAATTTGCACTGAGAAAGACTACTGTAATAGCATAGTGATTCGTCCAGAGCAGCAAGTGAAGCGTTAAAAGGTCGTGTACTTGACTTAAAACATTACTGATTTTAAAGTTGTATTAGGTACTGCACGTAACAGTTTTCACATACACAGAGATTTTCCCAGAAATATTAACACCATTAAAGATATTCATCGTATTAAACAGCTTAATTTTCATATTGTGTGTCCTAGTACATGAGAATCTCATTCAGTGAGAGTAGAATTACCTCTGCTCGCCCTCTCCTTCCTTTCTCGTTGGTCGAAAGCGGGGAGCCATCGGCAGCTGGACGACCTGTCCCGGGGAGCAGAGTAAGGGAGGAAGGAAATCAGTTGGTCGTTAGAGAGTCCCGCTCAACTTTGGCGATTGAAACTGTGCAAGGTGCGGCGCGGCCAGCCATCGGCTAATCTATAATTAATGGCAGTGCTCGGTGAGTGGCGGCGGTGAGCTGGGGTGGGGTGGGGTGAACTGTGTCCGCGCGTCCCGCCCCGGCCGCTCCATTACTGCGCAGCCGCCAAGTTGCCGCCACCAGGCGGCGGCCCCAACGACAGGACACCGCGCAGAACTAGCGGAGTCGTTAATTTTGAAGCTCAGAAGTCTCAGAGCTCCTAGGTCGTAAATTTACTGCAACACTCTCCCATTCTCGACATCCGCTATTTCTTTCGTAGGTCCATAAAATACTAAGACGAGAGTGTACCTTCTGTACAAATGTTCAAACGTATTCATAAAAGTCGGTCTGTACCTTCAATGAGGTGACGATGAGCAGAGATAGTACGACATGCACAGTTGCCACGTACGTGGCGTGCAATCGTTTCTAGCGTGATCCTGAGAGCATACATGAAATGTATTCACGGTAACGAATATGAACAACTGTCAGCTGCGTAAAGGAATTACGACAGTGAAAAGTTCGCCTCACCATTCGGCTATCCGAGCACGACCCACAACCAGACCCAAAATTTCATATGACGTCGACCGTGCGTCTACGCCCTGTACGTGTACTTCCATTATGTACAGTGGAGACATTTTACTTGAAAGGTGCTTACCAAATGTTGGCGTGTAAATACGATATTGCAGTGCATTTGTTATTCCGAATTACTATGAATGTTCTTTCGGATACGCATGCATGCATGCGGTTGGGCCAAAATTTCTGTACTGTCTTCCATCGGGTTTCCCTAAATGGCAGGCAGCACCGCATAACAGCCACGCTTTGAGGGAAACAAACCAACAGCCAAACAGGCGATGACAACTGGAAAACACGCCGAAGATTCCAGGCGATTAATAGAAACCTTTCCTTGCAGAGGTCGCCGCGACGTATCCGGCCACGGATTCCTACGCTGGGTTGCTATTGGCTCCAGCTCACTATATAGGCCCAGCCGGTAGAAGGCAGACCAGTCTTCGTCCGCTGGTAAAGGCAACCGCCATAGCAGAGTCTCCGAGAATACATCTTCAAAGCCGCTGTACTGCACCGCCGATCGAAGTACCAGCCGTCAGAGAGGAACCAGATCTCCGGCTATATCGACGGCCGTCTACAGCTATTGTACAGCCACCTATCGTATTGTAGAAGAAGTTACGTTCAATAAACTGTTGGAGAATACAACAATTTCCATTTATTCATTTGATTCTACAGTTGATGGCTGTCCATGTAGCGCCCAGCGCAGCGCCGCGAAACGTCATCAAGAAGGCGAGCCAATGGAAAGAGCGGGCTGCACCTCACCTCCAGGAAGACAGAGTTGAGCGCCCCCTGTCAACGCTGATATAACGAGTCGCCCATCCCTGGTCGGCCCACTTCCGTTGCAGACTTCGATAGCATCAACACGGAGAAAGGGAGACGTTACTAAGCCTGATACCTGCAAGTGTTGATAGACTGTCAAAGTACTCCAACAGAAGAGTCGAGAGGCAAATTAAGCAACAGCTGCCTTCTTTGTAGAAATAAAGTGTTATATTACTGTTAAAGTTTTGTACAGGTGATTTTCGATTTCTGCCACCAGCCATCGCATTTTCTCTCCTTTCTTGTTTTTGTCGGTGCTGACACCTTCAATAGCCGACACAACAACCTCTACCCGCAACTGCGAATTTCATAATGGCTGTCGTCGCCGCAGCGCCTGTTGCTACGGACATGTCTACGTTTCCGAAGGAACATTGCGCTGTAATTCTGAATAACACAGTGACTGCAGTGTTGTCATAGCGTCCTGACAGCACTGTACACCACGTCGTCTCTGTGCAGGTCTACAAGCATTCGGTATCCACCGCCGATTAAAAGCCTACAGACCCGTTCCAGACTGTTCCATCATTATCTTCCGCTCTATCCATCCACACACCGTCGTACAGACTGTCTCACATTTTTGAATCCAGTATCAAGCTTGTGAAGGGCGCTCGTTTTAGCTAGAAAAAACTAGATATCTCGGAAATGAAGCATCGTACGAAGTAAATATTCAGGGTGAAAAGTTCTTCGTAGTGAAACGGATATCTGGCTGTGCTACACCTGGCCACCTCCTAACCACCCCTTTCGCTTGGTGAACTTTGTATTTTCAAATAGGAACCCAGGAAGCCTGCCCCCTCCCGCCCACAATTATATTGCATTTTCGGATTCTCCACAAAAAATATAAATGTTTAGCCAAACCATTGTTTTCCATTTGTGGTAGGTGGTGCTGTAATCTAAAAATATCAAATGTGCTTATTTTTACAATCAAGAAATTTCTGCTACGATGTAAATGTAAATATTTGTGATCTAACGGTTGATATTTATGTTAGAAATTTCCTTTAGTGTTACAAATTTCACTGTGCGGTACAATATCATTAGCCGTTTCACTGTCTGGCTAGAAACTACGTTTAGCGTGATTGAGGAACATCGACGTGGATGTAATAGATGGTTTATATCGGTGAGTCGCCTTGCCTCTCTCCATAGGGGTAATAATTTCGGCGAGTCCCCTAGCCTCTCAATGTTAGGGTGCTTGATTTCGGTAAGTATCCATGGCAGGTGCGCCTACCACTATCACCTCATGGAACATTTTACTTGAATAGAATGGTTGTGATCTGTATTGGGCAGATAGTTGTTAAGCAGTCAGATCGAGATCTATGGCTGTAGGATGGAAATACACATCGAAACAAGGCATTCAGATGCTGGGGTTCGAGGGCTGTCTCAGAAATAAAGCATTCCAATGGCTTGGGGTTCATCACAAGGAATCCAGCACGGAACAGAGAACTACGTTACCGTACGAGCACCTTATATGTCAGAAATAACACACACACACACACACACACACACACACACACACACACACACATACATACATAATACGCGCGCGCGCGCGCACGCACGTACATAGAGAAAAAGAGAGAAAAAGAGAGAGAGAGAGAGGAAGAGAGGACAAAAATTTTACCACACTTGGAGACATTTGTGACGTCGTACACACACACACACACACGTACATATAGAAAGAGAGAGGCGAGAGAGAGAGAGAGAGAGAGAGAGACAAAAACTTTCGCACACTTGGAGACATTTCTGAGGTCGTAGTGGAAAGCTGCCGAGAAGTAAAAAAAGTCTTACAACACGTAAAGGTAGTAACTTTACTGTGAAAGAGACAGAAAAACAAGAAAAAATTAAAGAAAGCAGTCTAGTTAAAAAATGCCCTGGATGCCACGTGGCATTCTGTGCACGTGGAGGTCGTGCAGTGTTTGAGGGGGCTTCCTCCAGCAACGCGCTTCATGTCTCAGCTGGACTGGAGCCATCTCAATCGGGCTCATGCTGCAGGCCTTTCCATTCTGTTGACTTCAGCCTCCAGGACAAAAATAGATGCTGTGTGCTCCTCAATTATTGTGTTGGATGACGAAGTAATTAACGAAACATTAAGCTTAGGATTGATAGATAGGCTGAGCGTCATCTTCTAACATTACAAATCTTCTCAAAATCACCTTAATAGCGAAGATAGTCGTCTCATGACTAAAAGGTGACTGACCTACTTGCGTAAAAACCATCTGGGAGTATGTACGTCACCTGTCAACCTCTGCACTTCCCTAACATGAGGAGTCACACAAATCGAACACATATCGAAGAGGACTAGATACTTCTGATCCAGATCTTGTTACAAACGACCATCACGCACTGCCACGCGAGGTTAGAGTTCACACTCAGATTGGTAGCGGTCACTTGGAGGCTGTATCGATGAGGTGAGAAATTGTTGCGTACTGTCTCGTCGAAATAACCCTTCCAGCTGTCTCCAGAATGGCAGTCTGAATACGATTTGCATTTTTTCTAGCGGTAGTGACGAGCCACAATTAGTAGGCAGTGGTCATCGCGTGGTGCTGATTACTCCAGGCGCCAACTAAACGGCAGATCTTAACTGTTCTGTGCTTCACAACAGCTGCTGAATTTTCGAATTATGTCTACTTGATGGGGGTCATGTCGGTGGTCAGCTTTCCACACTTCCTTCTTGCCGTAAAAGATTAACGTTTGCAAAGTCTCAGATCAGAATAACATTCCAAGATACGCTAAGAGATTCAGCAGTGTGGATAAACCACGCCGTGGTGCTCGCGGATGGAGACACAGGGCGGTCCACCAAACTGCACTAACAGTGACCGTTTGTTTACTTTTATCTCTGTTTGACAGGTGGCAGCAGGCAAGGATTTCCTGAACTCAAAGGAGTAACTACAAAGTTGTGCAAATGAGAGTTCTCACAGCGTGTCACTGCAATAAGACCTTCTCCAGTTTCTCCCAGCGTCAGTTCGCAGTGAGGCCACTGGAATTCGGAAGTTACGTACCCTCCTTGCACCTTCTGGCGAAGGCGCTGTCAGGGGTGCACGTTAAGGAGACTTAAATGTCCGCCACCGTCGGTCACTGAATGAGGCGACGCACTGTACTACAACCGGTACTTCGCCAGAAGGTGGAATGAGGGAAGATAACTTCCGAGTCGCAGAGTGCACACTGCGGATTGACGTAGAAAGAATCGTTATTTAGAAAGTGTTTTCCAATATACGTGGTTAAGATCCTGAGGAAGGTGGATCTATTCTACGGAGGAAAATGGGTAGTATATGAACCCAATATCAAGAATAGCAAAGGAGAAGAGTAAAAATGGAAGACCAAGTTTTCTTTTGTCGGAAACTTTAAATGAGGTAGAATTTGTAGTAAGATACCTTCTGTAAAATACTATGTAGCATTAACAAGGTTGGAATTAGAGACTTTTCAGAGCTAGAAAAGGGGGGGGGGGGGGAATTCTGTAGCACTGTTTGAATAGGTAGCGGCCCCAACGGTATCTGATGATTCTGTGGAAGCCCAGTGGCAGAGAATTGCAGAAGCAGGAGGCAGCCTGCGAGCACAGCACAGGGTGACTCAAATGTGCAAATAAATGGGTAAAAATTGACACACATGCCTGAAATGACACGAAGTTTTATTGAAACCAAAAATGAGTGCAAAAACTCGCCAGCAGATGACGGCGTCATCATAAACTGGTAGCCACCGATTTTCTGACGCGGACAGAATTTGCGGAGACAATGACGATCAGTTATCTCACTTTTAGGCCCATTTCACACTCCAAGGCTCTCGGACAGCCTTCATTGTCGCAAAGGTATCCAAGATGGTGCCAAAGCCTCCGTCTGGGTGGTAGATGTGGTAACTCAGCGCTGATGACGTCACCTGATACGTCACCGACTAATGCCAGCCTCCCACATTCCCCCTCCCCCCACTTGGAAAATTGTGAAAAAAAACGCAGTCTGTGCTGAGTTATTATAGTTATGTCATGTGTGCAAACATTCAACTGCACTATGTCATCAAAAGTAGGCAGGCACCTGGCTGAAAATAACTTCGTGGCACCCTCCAGCGGTACTGCTCTGATTCAGTATGGTGTTGGCCCGCCTTTAGCATTGCTGACAGTTTCCACTCTCGCAGGCATACCTTCAATCAGGTGCTGGAACTTTTCTTGGGGAATGGCGGCCCATTCTTCATGGAGTGCTATACTACGGATGGGTATCAATGTCGATCGGTGAGCCCTTGCAGGAAGTCGGGGTTCCAAAACATCCCAAAGGTGTTTTATGGGTTTCAGGTCAGGACTCTGTGCAGTCCAGTCCATTAGAGGAATGCTATTGTTGTGTAACTACTCCACCGCAGGCCGTGAATTAGGAACAGGTGCTCGATCGTGTTGAAAGATGCAATCGCCATCCCGAAAAATGGCTCCGAGCACTATAGGACTTAACTTCTGAGGTCATCAGTCCCCTAGAACTTAGAGCTACTTAAACGTAACTAACCTAAGGACATCACACACCATCCATGCCCAAGGCAGTATTCGAACCTTCGACCGTGGCATTAGCGCGGTACCAGATATAGCGCCTAGAACAGCTCGGCCACCTCGGACGGCTCGCCATCCCCGAATTGATCTTCAGCAGTGGGAAGCAAGAAGGTGCTTGAGGCCTCTACATAGACATATGCTGTGTTAATAACCCCTCAATGAAAAACGCGAGCACTCCATGACACCATTGCCTCCAAATTTTACTGTTGGCACTACACACGCTCGTAGATAACGTTCACCGAGAATTCGCCATACCCACACCCTGACATCGGATCGCCACATAGTGTACCGTGTTTTGTCACTCCACTCAACGTTTAACCACTGTTTAATCGTCCAATGTCTGCGCTCCTTACACCTAGAGAGGCGTCGTTTGGTATTTACTAGCGTGATGTGCGGCTTCTGAACAGCCACTCGATCATGAAATCCAAGTTTTTCCACCTCCTGCCTAACTGTCATAGTACTTGCAGTTGATCCTGATGGGGTTTGGAATTCCCGTGTGGAAATCTCGCGTACACACGTATGACATAAGTTACACTCAATCACGTGACCACAATCGAAGTCCGCGAGTTCCACGGAGCGCCCCTTTCTCCTCTCGGACGATGTCTAATGATTACTGGGGTCACTGAGATGGAGTACCTGGCAGTAGGTGTCAGCACAATGCACCTACTATGAAAAACATATGGTTTTTTGGGTGTTTGGATGTTTTTGACACATAGTGTAATCACACATCAATACGCTTCTGCTATGGTGAGTGGCGCTGTCCTAATTATCAATGCAGGTAAAAAAAAACACCGAAAAGAGAGGGAGCAACATGAAATTAAAACTTATGGTGGAAAACAACCTCCTAACTACATATTTGGTATGCTAATGCTATGGGAATACACGGTGCTGTAACTGCACAATCAAGATCATCACCAAACTGTGAAATTAACTTGCCCTACGCGGAAACTGGTATGAAATTACCTTCTCCCGACCACTTGGCGTGGATGACTGTGTTGCTTCGTGGCCTGGTTGTTCGCACTGGGACAGGTGGACCTGCGCCTGTGATGACCTTCGCCAGCCACCACTACTCATAGTATATCGCCGGTTGGCAGCAGTTCCCTCTCCTCTCCTAGCAGTGATCTGCACAAGGTCAATAACGCCAAGCAGAAGCTAAATTACGTGGTGATTTAGGACTCTTTTGATGAGTGAATATCATTCTCATGAATTGAGAATTCAGTGGAGGGTACATAAACCCAGTAGGGTTTTTGAACTCGCGCCTTTCCCTGCTGGAGACAAAAATCACTCCCTTTACTGATCACCCGTGATACCCCTCCATCAAGTGCAGTGCGATGCTGTACTGCAAGTTCATGCATCCAACCAAACAAGGATGTGCTACACAGGAGATCACCATCGTCTGCATTTGGCGAAGAAATGGAGTGGTATCATGAAGCTTCTCAATTGCTATATGGTTTGAAGATTTCACCTTAAGCGCAATACAAAACAAGTTTTCTGAGATGCAGGTCAGAGGCTGAAGTAAAGCAATCAGCCGGGTAATACTCGTCCACATACATACTCACGTCCCTGATCCAGTCAATGTAGGGTTCAGCTATATCACGCTTCCTCATGATATAGCTGAAAAAATGACTATCGGTATTGCTTTTCTTGGTCAGTTCTGGCTTGCGAGAGTAATTATAAAGTGCATCCAGAGCGTTTATCTCTACACAGCGGAGGTACTGACGCCCGTGGCTTTGACGTTATCGAGTTCCCCTTTAAACCCAAGGACATATCTGAATTTGAGGCACAGAATACCGATATACTGCTTCATGTTTACATCCTGGATAAGCGCAAGTCAAATGATAGTGAAGTTTCGAAACAGAGCCCTTGGGTCTGTCCATTTTTCGGAGTTTGTAGGTTAGCGTAATACGCATGTTAATATGCTGTTATTCTCAGATGAAGAAAATAAGAACAATGACGATTACCTTTACTGCTGGATCAGGGACATTTCCTACCTCCTCTTGTCCCAACTGAGTAGACACGGGCATAAACAGCATGTTTGCCTGAATGACTTTTCCACATGTGAGTTGTTAGCAAGCTCATAGTTCAACCAGGAAACCGGTACTTGTAATAATTTCTACACAAGAAAACTAATTCTTAAAGTTGGCCCACCACCTGGAGCAATGCCCCATTTTAGTCTGCGCATATTTTGAATGACCTCTTACTTTTGTGGTATGCTGTGAAGGCGACCCATCAGTCTTACATACAACCTTCACAGAAAAACACGTACCTAATGCTTCAGTCCACCAGCTCTTATGTACGTATGATTCAGGTCTTAACCACCACAAATCGTACATTGGGGATAACGCTGAGATTTGGTTCTTTACTGAGCTGAAGAAACTTTCGTGGGAGGTTGATAAGCACTGCAGCACCAACATTCCAATGATCGAGTCAAAAGGGAATACTGACTTGTACGAGAAGGTGTTTGACTTTCATATTTGTAGGCAGCCGTTAGATTGGAAGGCAGGACTTCCTCGTAAGGATGATTGCCATCTAACTGGAGAGTTCCCTGAAGCCGAAGTATAAATTTTCACAACACATACCTCTCTTTCTCCACAATCTAAACGGTTATCATGCTCATTTTATCATTTGGAATTTTTTCCACAATCTAAACGGGTATAATGCTCAGTTTATTAATTCGGAATTTTTTTAATTTCGGTATGAAGAATGATCAAGTCAGTTTTTGTCTGGAAATATGTACCATTCGCCAAACGAATGACGCCAAGAATTACTCTCTGTTTTCTGGACTTGATGCGCTTTTTGCCGACACCACTTCAGAAACTTGTTGAGCCCCTGTCTCAGGAGGACATGCACATCACCAAAGGTGCATATTTAGATGATGCACAGTTTCAGCTTGTGACAAGGAAGGGGGTATTCCCGTAAGAATATTTGGATTGTATGGGGAAACACAACGAAACCAGGCTACCTGACATAGCTGCATCCTCCAGTAACCTTACAGGCAATGCAATATCGAATGCAGAGTATGAGCATGCCGTGAAAACTCTGGAGGAGTTTAACATCCCAAATTTCGGTGAGAATGCAGAACTTTATATTGATACACTTGTGAGTTTACTGTCGAATATTTTCGTGAAATTCCATAGTGTATGCATATTATTTGGACCCTACTTTCTATTACACAGCGCCAGGGTTGTTTTTCCATGCACTGCTCAAGAAAACGAAAGTTAACATTGAGCTTTTGACTGATGCTGACAGGCTTCTTTCCTATGATTGAGAGATCTGAGGTGAACCCTGTCAATATGTGCATAGCTGTGCCAAGGCGAACAACCCACACGTGGGTGAGACATTCAATGCATCAATGATTCGAGCTATATCATGTACATAGATATCAATAATTGACATGGGCATAGCATGCAACAATCTCTACCAATTGGTAGCTATCGAAGGATGTCCAAAACCGAATGTGAGGGATTAGGTGGAAAACTCAATTATATGGTGTCTGGTGTAGGATATGTTGTGGAGGCATACCTAATATACCCTAATAATTTGCATGAAATTCAAAGTGATGTATTGCTCTGTCCAGAGCTATTAGTTCCACAGGGCGGAACCATCGCCATGCCGATGACTACACATGGGAACAAGAGAGATACATCACACATAACAGATATCTCCAGCAATCTCTCGAATTAGGGAAGGTGCTATTCACAGTTACGTGTACTATCTCTTACAAACTCTCACTCTGGTTGAAGGTTCAAATGGTTCAAATGGCTCTGAGCACTGTGGGACTTAACATCTGTGGTCATCAGTCCCCTAGAACTTAGAACTACTTAAACCTAACTAACCAAAGCACATCACACACATCTATGCCCGAGGTAGGATTCGAACCTGGGGTCGTAGCAGTCGCGCGGTTCCGGACTGAGCGTCTAGAACCGTTAGACCACCGCGGCCGGCTGGTTGAAGGCGTATATTGATTTGAATAAGAAACAAAGGGCATCTGTAAAAAATAATTTCGAAAAAGACTTTTAAAAAATGATTAATAATGCAGTTATCGGCAAGATAATGGAAAATTCCCCCCCATGAACCACGGACCTTGTCATTGGTGGGGAGGCTTGCGTGACTCAGCGACGCAGTCAGCCGTACCGGAGGTTCAACCCCAACGGAGGGGTATCTATTGAGAGGCCAGACAAACGTGTGGTTCCTAAAGAGGGGCAGCAGCCTTTTCAGTAGTTGCAGGGGCAACCGTCTAGATGACTGACTGATCTAACCTTGTAACACTAACCACAACGGCCTTGCTGTGCTGGTACTGCGAACGGTTTAAAGCTAGGGGAAACTGTAGTCGTAATTTTTCCCGAGAGCATGCAGTTTTACTGTATGGTTAAAAGATGATGGCATCCTCTTGGGTAAAACATTCCGGAAGTAACGTAGTCCCCCATTTTCATCTCCGGGAGGGGACTACTCAAGAGGACGTCGTTATCAGGAGAAAGGAAACTGTCGTCCTACGGATCGGAGATTGGAATGTCATATCTCGTAATCGAGCAGGTAGGTTAGAAAATTTAAAAAGGGAAATGGGCAGGTTAAAGTTAGATATAGTGGAAATCAGTTGAGTTCGGTGGCAGAAGGAACAAGGCATCTGATCGGGTGACTAAGGGATTATAAATACAAAATCAAATAGGGTAATGCAGGAGTAGGTTTAATAATGAATAAAAGAATAGGAGTGCTCGTAAGCTACTACAAACAGCATAGTGAACGCATTATTGTGGCCAAGATAGACACGAAGCCCACGCCTACCACAGTAGTGCAAGTTTATATGTCGACTAGCTACGTGGATGATGAAGAGATTAATGAAATGTATGATGAGATAAAAGAAATTATTTAGATAGTGAAGGGAGACGAAAATTTAATAGTCATGGGTGACTGGAATTCGAGAGTAGGAAAAGGAAGAGAAAGAAACGTAGTCGGTGAATATAGAATGGGGATAAGAAATGAAAGAGAAAGCTGCCTGGTAGATTTTTGCACAGAGCATAACTTAATCATAGCTAACACGTGGTTCATGAATCATGAAAGAAGATTGTATACATGGAGATACTGGCAGGTTTCAGATAGATTATATAATGGTAAGACAGAGACTTAGTAACCAAGTTTTAAATTGTAAGACATTTCCAGGGGCAGATGTAGACTCTGACCACAAACTATTGTTTTGAACAGTAGATTAAAACTGAAGAAACTGTAAAAAGATAGGAATTTAAGAAGATGTGTCCTGGATAAACTTAAAGAACCAGAAGTTGCAGACAATTTCAGGGAGAGCATTAGGGAACGATTGACAAGAATGGGGGAAGAAATACAGTGGAAGAAGAATAGGTAGCTTTGAGGGATGAAATAGCGGGAGCAGCAGAGGATCAAATAGGTAAGAAGATGAGGGCTAGTAGAAATTCATGGGTTACAGAAGGCATATTGAATTCCATTTATGAAAAGAAAAAATATAAAAATGCAGTAGATGAAGCAGGAAAAACGGAATACAAACGTCTCAAAATCGACAGGATGTGCAAAATGGCGAAGCAGGGATGGCTAGAGGACAAATGAAAGGACGAAGAGGAATATCTCATTAGGGGTAAGATAGATACTGCCTACAGGAAAATTAAACAGACCTTTGGAGAAAAGAAAACCACTTGTATCAATATTAAGAGCTCAGATGGAAAACCAGTTTTAAGCGAATAAGGGAAAGCAGAAAGGTGGAAGGTGTATATATTCTATACAAGGGCGATGTACTTGAGGACAATATTATAGAAAACTAAGAGGATGTAGATGAAGATGAAATGGGAGATATGATACTGAGTTTGATATGGCACTAAAAGACCTAAGTCGAAACTAGGTCCCAGTAGTAGACAACATTCCATTATAACTACTGACAGCCTTGGGAGAGCCAGCCCTGACAAAACTCTACCATCTGCTGAGCAAGATGTATGAGACAGGCGAAATACCCTCAGACGTCAAGAAGAATACAGTAAATCCAATCCCAAAGAAAGCAGGTGTTGACAGATGTGAATATTACCGAACTATCAGTTTAATAAGTCACAGCTGCAAAATACTAACGCGAATTCTTTGCAGACGAATGGAAAAACTGGTAGAAGCCGACCTGGGGGATGATCTGTTTGGATTCCGTAGAAATTTTGGAACACGTGAGGCAATATTGACCCTACGACTCATCTTAGAAGATAGATTAAAGAAAGGCAAACCTGCCTTTCTAGCATTTGTAGACTTAGAGAAAGCTTTTGACAATGTTGTCTGAAATACTCTCTTTCAAATTCTGAATGTGGCAGGTGTAAAATTCAGGTAGCGACAGGCTATTTACAATTTGTACAGAAAATAGATGCCAGTTATAACAATCCAGGGGAACGAAAGGGAGCAGTGGTTGCAAAGAGAGTGAGACACAGTAGTAGCCCATCCCCGATGTTATTCAATCTGTATAATGAGAAAGCAGTAAAGGAATCAAAAGAAAAATTCGGAGTAGGAATTAAAATGTATGGAGAAGAAATAAAAACTTTGAGGTTCGACGATGACATTGTAATTCTGTCAGACACAGCAAAGGGCTTGGAACAGTAGTTGAACGGAATGGACAGGAGGGTATAAGATGAACATCAACAAAATCAAAACAAAAGTAACGAATGTAGTCAAGTTAACTCTGGTGATGCTGAGGGAATTAGATTAGGAAATGAGATTCGTAAAGTAGTAAATGAGTTTTGCTATTTGGGGAGCAAAATAACTGATGATGATCGGAGACGATATAAAATGTAGTCTGGCAATGGCTAGGAAAGCGTTTCTGAAGAAGAGAAATTTGTTAACATGGAGTATAGATTTAAGTGTCAGGAAGTCGTTTCTGAAAGTATTTGGGTCGAAGTGAAACACTGATGGTAAATAGTTTTAACATGAAGAGAATAGAAGCCTACGAAATGTGGTGCTACAGAAGAATGTTGAAGATTAGATGAGTAGACCACATAACTAATGAGGAAGTGTTGAATAGAATTGGGGAGAAGAGAAATTTGTGGCACTACTTGACTAGAGGAAGTTGTCGGTTATAAGGACATGTTCTGAGGCATCAAGGGATCATCAATTTAGTATTGGAGGGCAGTGTGGAGGGTAAAAATCGTAGAGGGAGACCAAGAGATGAATACACGAAGCAGATTCAGAAAGATGTAGGTTGCAGTAGCTACTGGGAGATGAAGAAGCTTTCACAGGATAGAGCAGCTTGGAGAGGTGCATCAAACCAGTCTCAGTGCTGAAGACTACAATGTAAACAACAACAACAATAGAAAATTGAAAATGCTTCTCTAAATTCTTCTTAGGTTATGTTGGGAGGTATCTTTGGACATAAGGAGATAGCTCCAGACAACATTTCAAAGGGACTACTATATGAAACAACAACTTTGTTGATGTGGAGATGTCAAAGACTGCAGTAGTGTTTATGAAACCTGTCTATGTGGGGATGTTCATACTAGACCTGTCCAAATCCCCGTGTACCGATTCCATTATAAGTTTGCAAAACCTCATTTCTCTGATCCTAAGTTATTTTATATGGGTGCAGGTGAAGAGATGAGATCCGTGTGTAGTAATGTGATGCTGCAGTGAACAATTCTACTCGTCTTCATACATGGTCGATAATCCTTATGGTGTTGTTCCACAGAACACGACGGTTATGGGTCCAATGGTAAACGAGTTGAATGGGTCACCCATGTGGAAAAAAGTGGTCGCTTTGTGATAGATGGCGCTGTAGTAGTCACAAACATATGGTTCGTAATTTTAGACGAACAGTTGGTAACAGGTAGATTTTTAAATTAAAGTACAGAATGTAGGTACATTTGAACATTTTATTTCGCTTGTTCCAATCTGATACATGTACCTTTGTGAACTTATCATTTCTGAGAACACATGCTGTTACCGCGTGATTACCTGTAAATACCACATTAATGCAATAAATGCTCAAAATGATGTCCGCAAGCCTCAATGCATTTGGCAATACGTGTAACGACATTCCTCTCAACACCGAATAGTTCGCCTTCCGTAATGTTCGCACATGCATTGACAATGCGCTGACGCATGTTGTCAGGCGTTGTCAGGGGATCACGATAGCAAATATCCTTCAACTTACCCCACAGAAAGAAATCCTGGGACGTCAGATTCGTTGAACGTGCGGGCTATGCTTCGACGACCGGTCCACCTGTCATGAAATATGCTATTCAAAGCCGCTTCAGCCGCACGCGAGCTATGTGCCGGACATCCGTCATGTTGGAAGTACATCGTCATTCTGTGATGCAGTGAAACATCTTGTAGTAACATCGGTAGAACATTACGTAGGGAATCAGCACGCACTGAACCATTTACATTGCCATCAATAAAATGGGGGCCAATTATCCTACCTCCCATAATGCCGCACCGCATATTAATCCGCCAATGTCGCTGATGTTCCAGTTGTCGCAGAGATCGTGGATTTTCCGTTGCCCAGTAGCGCATATTATGCCGGTTTACGTTTCCGCAGATGGTGAATGACGCTTCGACGCTAAACAGAAGGCGAGCAAAAAATTTGTCATCGTCCCGTAATTTCTGTTGTGCCCAGTGGCAGAACTGTACACGACGTTCAATGTCGTCCCATGCAATTCCAGGTGCAGAGAAAGGTGGAACGGGTGCAATCGATGTTGATGTAGCATTCTCAACACCGACGTTTTTGAGATTCTTGATTTGTCTGCTACTTATCATTTAGTTACAAAATAGCAGGTCAGCAACTGGAAGCAGTTAATTCCATAAATTATCTGGGTGTACACATTAGGACTGATTTAAAATGGAATGATCATATAAAGTTGATCGTCGGTAAAGCAGATGCCAGACTGAGATTCATTGGAAGAATCCTAAGGAAATGAAATCCGAAAACAAAGGAAGTAGGTTACAGTACGCTTGTTCGCCCACTGCTTGAATAGTGCTCCACAGTGTGGGATGCGTACCAGATAGGGTTGATAGAAGAGATAGAGAAGATCCAACGGAGAGCAGCGCGCTTCGTTACAGGATCATTTAGAATCGCGAAAGCGTTGCGGAGACGATAGATAAACAGTGGAAGACTCTCCAGTAGAGATGCTCAGTAGCTCGGTACGGGCTTTTGTTGAAGTTTCGAGAACATACCTTCACCGAGGAGTCAAGCAGTATATTGCTCCCTCCTACGTATATCTCGCGAAGAGACCATGAGGATAAAATCAGAGAGATTAGTGCCCACACAGAAGCATACCGACAATCCTTCTTTCCACGAACAATGCGAGACTGGAATAGAAGGGAGAATCGATAGAGGTACTCAGGGTACCCTCCGCCACACACCGTCAGGTGGCTTGCGGAGTATGGATGTAGATGTAGATGTACTGATGTGCGGATTAGCCGCGACAGCAGCTAAAACACCTACTTGGGCACGTTCATTTGATGCAGGTCGTAGCTGACGTTTCACATGTGGCTGAATGCCTCCTGTTTCCTTACATAACGTAACTATCCGGCGAACGATCCGGACACTTGGATGATATCGTCCAGGATATAGAGCCGCATACATAGCAGACGTCCGTTGGGCATTTTGATAACAATAGCGATACATCAACACGATATCGATCTTTTCCGCTATTGGTAAATGGTGTATTTTAACACGGGTAATGTATCAGGAAGAAAATACCGTCTGCACTGGCGGAATGTTAGGTGACACCACGTACTTATACGTTTGTGACTATTACAGGGCCACCTACCACAAAGCGAAAAAAGGGGTCCAACTAAAACATTCATACTTCTTAACGTACTACACGAATATGTAATAAAAATGGGGGTCCCTATTTGAAAAAAAAAATGTTGGTAAGCGTTTGACCTATGGAAGCGCCATCTAGCGGGCCAACCATAGCACCATCTGGTTTCCCCCTTTAAGCTAGACGAGTTTCGTTCTTTGTAGTTTTTTCGTTTGATGCATATTTCGTGAGATATTTGACCCGGTCACTATCAATGGACCACCCTATATACACTCCTGGAAATTGAAATAAGAACACCGTGAATTCCTTGTCCCAGGAAGGGGAAACTTTATTGACACATTCCTGGGATAAGATACATCACATGATCACACTGACAGAACCACAGGCACATAGACACAGGCAACAGAGCATGCACAATGTCGGCACTAGTACAGTGTATATCCACCTTTCGCAGCAATGCAGGCTGCTATTCTCCCATGGAGACGATCGTAGAGATGCTGGATGTAATCCTGTGGAACGGCTTGCCATGCCATTTCCACCTGGCGCCTCAGTTGGACAAGCGTTCGTGCTGGACGTGCAGACCGAGTGAGACGACGCTTCATCCAGTCCCAAACATGCTCAATGGGGGACAGATCCGGAGATCTTGCTGGGTGACGCGCGAAATTTGGCACGTACTTCGATGCGAGATGCCTTTAATAGGTTCCACAACGAAACATTGTCTCGAAATTTGATAGAAAATCCGAAGAAATTCTGGTCGTATGTAAAGTACACAAGCGGCAAGACGCAGTCAATACCTTCGCTGCGCAGTGCCGATGGTACTGTTATCGACGACTGTGCCGCTAAAGCGGAGTAATTGAACGCAGTTTTCCGAAATTCCTTCACCAGGGAAGACGAATGGAATATTCCAGAATTTGAAACACGAACATCTGCTAGCATGAGTTTCTTAGAAGTAGATACCTTAAGGGTTGCGAAGCAACTCAAATCGTTTGATACAGGCAAGTCTTCAGGTCCAGATTGTATACCGATTAGGTTCCTTTCAGATTATGCTGATACTATAGCTCCCTACTTAGCACTCATATACAACCGCTCGCTCACCGATAGATCTGTACCTACAGATTGGAAAATTGCGCAGGTCGCACCAGTGTTCAAGAAGGGTAGTAGGAGTAATCCATTTAACTACAGACCTATATCATTGACGTCGGTTTGCAGTAGGGTTTTTGAGCATATACTGTATTCAAACATCACGAATCACCTTGAAGGGAACTATCTATTGACACGTAATCAGCATGGCTTCAGAAAACATCGCTCTTGTGCAACGCAGCTAGCTCTTTATTCGCACGAAGTAATGGCCGCTATCGACAGGGGATCTCAAGTTGATTCCGTATTTCTAGATTTCCGGAAAGCTTTTGACACCGTTCCTCACAAGAGACTTCTAATCAAGCTGCGGAGATATGGGGTATCGTCTCAGTTGTGCGACTGGATTCGTGATTTCCTGTCAGGAAGGTCGCAGTTCGTAGTAATAGACGGCAAATCATCGAGTAAAACTGAAGTGATATCATGTGTTCCCCAGGGAAGCGTCCTGGGACCTCTACTGTTCCTGATCTATATAAATGACCTGGGTGACAATCTGAGCAGTTCTCTTAGACTGTTCGCAGATGATGCTGTAATTTACCGTCTAGTAAGGTCATCCGAAGACCAGTATCAGCTGCAAAGCGATTTAGAAAAGATTGCTGTATGGTGTCTCAGGTGGCAGTTGACGCTAAATAACGAAAAGTGTAAAACGATCCACATGAGTTCCAAAAGAAATCCGTTGGAATTCGATTACTCGATAAATAGTACAATTCTCAAGGCTGTCAATTCAACTGAGTACCTGGGTGTTAAAATTACGAACAACTTCAGTTGGAAGGACCACATAGATAATATTGTCGGGAAGGCGAGCCAAAGGTTGCGTTTCATTGGCAGGATACTTAGAAGATGCAACAAGTCCACTAAAGAGACAGCTTACACTAAACTCGTTCGTCCTCTGTTAGAATATTGCTGCGCGGTGTGGGATCCTTACCAGGTGGGATTGACGGAGGACATCGAGAGGGTGCAAAGAAGGGCAGCTCGGTTTGTATTATCGCGTTATAGGGGAGAGAGTGTGGCAGATATGATACACGAGTTGGGATGGAAGTCATTACAGCATAGACGTTTTTCGTCGCGGAGAGACCTTTTTACGAAATTTCAGTCACCAACTTTCTCTTCCGAATGCGAAAATATTTTGTTGAGCCCAACCTACATAGGTAGGAATGATCATCAAAATAAAATAAGAGAAATCAGAGCTCGAACAGAAAGGTTTAGGTGTTCGTTTTTCCCGCTCGCTGTTCGGGAGTGGAATAGTAGAGAGATAGTATGATTGTGGTTCGATGAACCCTCTGCCAAGCACTTAAATGTGAATTGCAGAGTAGTCATGTAGATGTAGATGTAGATGTAGACGGGATACATGCGGACGTGCATTGTCCTGTTGGAACAGCAAGTTCCCTTGCCGGTCTAGGAATGGTAGAACGATGGTTTCGATGACGGTTTGGATGTACCGTGCACTATTCAGTGTCCCCTCGACGATCACCAGAGGTGTACGGCCAGTGTAGGAATCGCTCCCCACACCGTGATGCCGGGTGTTGGCCCTGTGTGCCTCGGTCGTATGCAGTCCTGATTGTGGCGCTCACCTGCACGGCGCCAAACACGCATACGACCATCATTGGCACCAAGGCATAAGCGACTCTCATCGCTGAAGACGACACGTCTCCATTCGTCTCTCCATTCACGCCTGTCGCGACACCACTGGAGGCGGGCTGCAAGATGTTGGGGCGTGAGCGGAAGACGGCCTAACGGCGTGCGGGACCGTAGCCCAGCTTCATGGAGACGGTTGCGAATGGTCCTCACCGATACCCCAGGAGCAACAGTGTCCCTAATTTGCTGGGAAGTGGCGGTGCGGTCCCCTACGGCACTGCGTAGGATCCTACGGTCTTGGCGTGCATCCGTGCGTCGCTGCGGTGCGGTCCCAGGTCGACGGGCACGTGCACCTTCCGCCGACCACTGGCGACAACATCGATGTACTGTGGAGACCTCACGCCCCACGTGTTGAGCAATTCGGCGGTACGTCCACCCGGCCTCCCGCATGCCCACTATACGCCCTCGCTCAAAGTCCGTCAACTGCACATACGGTTCACGTCCACGCTGTCGCGGCATGCTGCCAGTGTTAAAGACTGCGATGGAGCTCCGTATGCCACGGCAAACTGGCTGACACTGACAGCGGCGGTGCACAAATGCCGCGCAGCTAGCGCCATTCGACGGCCAACACCGCGGTTCCTGGTGTGTCCGCTGTGCCGTGCGTGTGATCATTGCTTGTACAGCCCTCTCGCAGTGTCCGGAGCAAGTATGGTGGGTCTGACACACCGGTGTCAATGTGTTCTTTTTTCCATTTCCAGGAGTGTATACAGGGTGTTACAAAAAGGTACGGCCAAACTTTCAGCAAACATTCCTCACACACAAAGAAAGAAAATATGTTATGTGGCCATGTGTCCGGAAACGCTTACTTTCCATGTTAGAGCTCATTTTATTACTTCTCTTCAAATCACATTAATCATGGAATGGAAACACACAGCAACAGAACGTACCAGCGTGACTTCAAACACTTTGTTGCAGGAAATGTTCAAAATGTCCTCCATCAGCGAAGATACATGCATCCACCCTCCGTGGGATGGAATCCCTGAAGCGCTGATGCAGCCCTGGAGAATGGCGTATTGTATCACAGAAGTACACAATACGACCACAAAGAGTCTCTCCATTTGGTACCGAGGTTGCGTAGACAAGAGCTTTCAAATGCCCCCATAAACTAAAGTCAAGAGGGTTGAGGTCAGGAGAACGTGGAAGCCATGGAATCGGTCCGCCTCTACAAATCCATCGGTCACCGAATCTGTTGTTGTAAAGCGTACGAACACTTCGACTAAAATGTGTAGGAGCTCCATCGTGCACGAACCCCATGTGTCGTACTTGTAAAGGCATATGTTCTAGCGGCTCAGGTAGAGTATCCTGTATGAAATCATGGCGGTGAATCGAGGAAGTACAGTATATACTGACGAAACTAAAATGAGCTCGAACATGGAAATTAAGCGTTTCCGGACACATGCCCGCATAACATCTTTTCTTTATTTGTGTGTGAGGAATGTTTCCTGAAAGTTTGGCCGTACCTTTTTGTAACACCCTGTATAAGATATGTGGTGTCTTGTGCAATATGGGCAGGTATAAATATATGTTAACACACATTGTGTGCTTTGTAATTAGCCCTTGAAATGAAAAAATTAAGTTTAGTACAGTTTAGTGTTTAAGTTTCGCCTGCTGCCAGCCATTTAGTCAAATTAGTTTTTAAGGTAGATAGCTCCAAGTCCATCTAAAAATTTTCTTGGTCAGAGGTAGTGTTGTGTTAACATGTAAATATTCTCGATGAGTGCTACTGAAAATTGCAGATATTCTGAACCAGTACAACTGAAAATTGTAGAATATTCTTAACCAGTGCTACTGAACTGTAAAGATACTCTCAGTCAGTTCTACTGCTGAGCGAACTGTGGAGGATTTTTTATTTCTAGTCATAGTTATAAGTAACAGTAAAAGTATTCCTGGAATGAAAAATATTAACCGCGCTCCTCCTCCTACGGCCACAGGTTCGAATCCAGCCTAGGGCATGGATGTGTGTGATGTTCTTACGTTAGTTAGGTTTAAGTAGTTCTACGTCTAGGGGATTGATGACCTCAGATGCTAAGTACCATAATGCTTATAGCCATTTGAACCAATCAAAAATATTAGTAGCAAATTGTAGTGATAGTTGTTCGTAAATAATAAAGTATCTCTATATTGAACTAAATTGGAGAACTGAGTTGCATCTGAAGAACTAAACTGTATCTCAAGAACCAAACTTTAAGAATCGAAGTGTATCTCATCAATCTAACTGTATTTGTTGTTCAGGAAAGAGAAGCAAATTATATCCAAAGAATCAAACTACATCTATGCTAATGGAATAAACAGAATAACTTTCTCCAGATGCATATCTAGAGGATATGTGTAAGACTGAAATGACATTAGTTTTGAACATGAGTGCTAGTAATAGTAAGCTTTGAGATGGCCAATAACAAAATGTATGTACTGGTTACAAAGGAACGTGCCTATTGTGCAGCACATGTTCCTTTAAGGCAGCAGGTGGCATGTGAATGTGTCCAGTCCAGTGACATATACGAAACAGGTCTAAAATTTTATCTCAATTTCTTAAGGAGGACCAGAGACTTGGTATTTGGGTAAAGTTACAATGCGAAAAAAATTATACGGAATGTGAGGTAAAAATACATTTAATTCTCATCTAAATTAGAA
This sequence comes from Schistocerca gregaria, assembly GCF_023897955.1. Lineage (NCBI taxonomy): Eukaryota > Metazoa > Arthropoda > Insecta > Orthoptera > Acrididae > Schistocerca > Schistocerca gregaria. The sequence continues at coordinate 31,754,192 of NC_064924.1, read as the reverse complement.
GTAATTTTACATTTTCATACCCAGACACAGCACTATTTTCACATGCATTCTTCTTCTCCTTCCTGAGTCGGTCGATAGCAGATCACCCACGGAATTACAGATCTTTAATAGCTACATACTTGAAGATTCAGTGAATCCATGTGATCCTCTCCTCTCCTCCTACGTCGATGATGCTACCCACGCAATCGAATAATCGAAGTGATGTCACCATATCTGCGTAGGGTATACCCGGATCATCTCAGTAAATACCATGGTAGAAACGTGTAAATCACTTTGCACACCCCGATGTTTTAGCGCACTTCACATCCTTGAAAGGCCTCTACAATGCGGTTCTCATTGACAATACGTCTAATAGACCAGCACCTTCCGTATACGCTGTGAACACGACATCTTTCATAATGAACTGTGTTTATATCTACAGCAATGTTCAAAACAGGAAATAGTTAATTGTACAGCCATGTATAATTACTGCATACTGGGCGTTCGTCTCGCTGGCGATGCATATGTTGGCACGTTTGTGTTACCTTCTACTGCACGTTGAGTCTGGACGTCAGGGCCGCCTGCTGGCCGTTTTCACTCAGCTCTGAACAGGCAGTGAGGGACGGACACTGGCTGACAGCGGACGTCTCCTGCCCGCTACAGCTTCGGCCTGGCTTTCGAACGAGCCGGCGGCGCGCGTAACGAGAGCCATGCAGGTGACCTTGCGGGGCCGTATCGTCGCGGCTCGGCTGTAGACGTGCAGCGGGGCCGGCCCGCGTCTTTCCCGGAAAGCGGCTAGTGCGTTCCGCCTGACGGTACTTTCATGCCTCGGCAGATGCTGCTGGCTGGTTCTTTTCTCAAGTGACCGCGATGAGAGAGTAATGTTGCATGTGCAATGTATTTCTCATACAATGTCTCACCTTGCAAGCCCTACGTGTTCGGAATCTCTAACGCAACTCCATGCTGCAGCTAGCTGTCTTGTTCCAAATTTAAACTCAACTCGATGTGCTAAACTACTGTGTTGAGCTGCCCGTCGTCATTGTTTTAATGTCTTGAATTAATGGCGTCTCCCGACTGGCCTCATTGCTGCTTGGCTATCCTATGTATGATGAGTTATAGTTTATAGCAGTTATAAAAGCGTCAGCTTTGATGGTGTTTAGCAATTAAGGATTGTTTGATAATCATTTTAATTGATTCAGCTGTGGGTTCTTGGTGACACATAGTAAACTAACTAAACAAGCTCTGTTTTTGGTCTTGTTTCACAATTTTGCTTCTGGTTGTAAGCCCATTTTCAAGTAAATTACTGATTCCCAAAGATGATAATGCACAAATAAACATTATGACAAGGCAAAGATAATCATCTCAACTTTTTAAGTTATCGATCCATAGCTTAATGTACGATTACGTCAATGACCATTTTTAAAAAATTTCATAAATTGTTACACATTCAGGAATTACACTACAATGGCTGGACTTAAGTTATGCATCGGCTAAGAACTTTTTAACGACGGTTGACTGTGGCCAAAAGTTTTGCTTTTATCCTGGGGTTGTAATCTCATCTAAAGTAGGTTAAAAGTTGCATTTGGTTTGCTCGTTTAATAATAGGTGTCGGAATATACACATCTGTATTTTAATTTCCAAAGTTTCTTATTAGTTGAGTCCGGCCTCCTTTTCCTTAACGTTGTCCTTCTATCCTGTCATTGTGGTCTCATCTAAAAGAGGCGAATAATTGAAGTGGGTTGATAATAGATGTGGGGATATACCGCATGTGCCTTCTGATTTCTAAAATTTCTAATTGGATAGACGGGGAGGTCAATTTGTAACAGGCTTAAGGCACATTGTAGAAGCTGAGGCTGATGAAGCCGGATTCAGCCTTTGCAGAACATTGCGTGAACAATAACCACAAATACACAATACAGGGTGAGTCACCTAACATTACCGCTGGATATATTTCGTAAACCACATCAAATACTGACGAACCGATTCCACAGACCGAACGTGAGGAGAGGGGCTAGTGTAATTGTTTAATACAAACCATACAAAAATGCACGGAAGTATGTTTTTTAACACAAACCTTCGTTTTTTTTAAATGGAACCCCGTTAGTTTCGTTAGCACATCTGAACATATAAACAAATACGTAATCAGTGCCGTTTGTTGCATTGTAAAATGTTAATTACATCCGGAGATATTGTAACCTAAAGTTGACGCTTGAGTACCACTCCTCCGCTGTTCGATCGTGTGTATCGGAGAGCAGCGAATTACGTAGGGATCCAAAGGGAACGGTGATGGACCTTACGTACAGAAGAGACTGGAACAGCACATTACGTCCACATGCTAACAGCTTTTTATTGGCCTTTTTCACTGACGCACATGTACATTACCATGAGGGGTGAGGTACACGTACACACGGGGTTTCCGTTTTCAACTACAGAGTGGAATAGAGTGTGTCCCGACATGTCAGGCCAATAGATGTTCAATGTGGTGGCCATCATTTGCTGCACACAATTGCAATCTCTGGCGTAATGAATGCCGTACACGCCGCAGTACATCTGGTGTAATGTCGCCGCAGGCTGCCACAATACGTTGTTTCATATCCTCTGGGGTTGTAGGCACATCACGGTACACATTCTCCTTTAACGTACCCCACAGAAAGAAGTCCAGAGGCGTAAGATCAGGAGAACAGGCTGGCCAATTTATGCATCCTCCACGTCCTATGAGACGCCCGTCGAACATCCTGTCAAGGATCAGCCTAGTGTTAATTGCGGAATGTGCAGGTGCACCATCTTGCTGATACCACATATGTCGACGCGTTTCCAGTGGAACGGACATTTTCGAGCAACGTTGGGTCATCATTCTGTAGAAACGCGATGTATGTTGCAGTGCTCTCCGATACACACGATCAAACAGCGGAGGAGTGGTACTCAAGCGTCAATTTTAGGTTACAATATCTCCGGATGTAATTAACATTTTACAATGCAACAAACGACACTGATTACGTATTTCTTTATATGTTCAGATGTGCTAACAAAACTAACAGGTTTCCATTTAGAAAAACGTAGGTTTGTGTTAAAAAACATACTTCCGTGCATTTTTGTATGGTTTGTATTAAACAATTACACTAGCCCCTCTCCTCACGTTCGGTCTGTGGAATCGGTTCGTCAGTGGTTTACGAAGTATATCCAGCGGTAACGTTAGGTGACTCACCCTGTATATGTACAAGTACTACACACCGAGGAAAATAACTGAATTTGACCCATTCTATTGCCGATTATTCTAGTCAGTCTTACTCTGCTATAAATGGGGCTTCTTGGATTCATGACGCCAGTAGCTTGTTACGTGTGGAGCCATCACAGTATGTCGCCCGGCGACGAGGGTGGTTTGGCTGCCTTACTGATGGAACCACGGCCTAAATTTCTATGTCTTGTGATATTTTGCTGAAGTTTTCTTAAATTAGTAATTGTAACTGAAGCCAGAAAACGCAAATTAACATTTCTTAATCCCCCTGTGCGTGGATAATTCGAACTCACATTGAATGTTTAAATAATTTGGTTATTGGTTGCTCTGGCCTGGAAAATTTATTATGTTTTAGGTAAGCTAGCATTTAGATTCCTTTGGACACAATACCAGTTTGCCATTGAGATTCTCTGCTTCCAGTGTTAACGTTTGTTAGTCGTCGTATTATTTCTGATTTTTTGCCACAGGTAAATTTTGAGAAGTTGGTTTTAATTGCCTTGATGAGCAAAACTATTTTTAAACGGATACTGTATAACTTGGTCAAAGACGTGGGGAAATTAGCAAATATTTGGGCACGCTGTTTAGGTGTATTTTATTACTTTATTTTTCTATCATACACTACTGGCCATTAAAATTGCTACACCACGAAGATGACGTGCTACAGACGCGAAATTTAACCGACAGGAAGAAGATATTGTGATATGCAAATGATTAGCTTTTCAGAGCATTCACACAAGGTTGGCGCCGGTGGCGACACCTACAATGTGCTGACATGAGGAAAGTTTCCAACCGATTTCTCATACACAAACAGCAGTTGACCGGCGTTGCCTGGTGAAACATTTTTGTAATGCCTCGTGTAAGGAGGGGAAATGCGTACCATCACGTTTCCGACTTTGAGAAAGGTCGGATTGTAGTCTATTGCGATTGCGGTTTATCGCACCTCTACATTGCTGCTCGCGTTGGTCGAGATCCAATGACTGCTAGCAGAATATGGAATCGGTGGGTTCAGGAGGGTAATACGGAACGCCGTGCTGGATCCCAACGGTCTCGTGTCTCTATCAGTCGAGATGACAGGCATCTTATCCGCATGGCTGTGACGGATCGTGCAGCCACGTCTCTATCCCTGAGTCAACAGATGGGGACGTTTGCAAGACAACAACCATCTGCACGAACAGTTCGACGAAGTTTGCAGCAGCATGGACTATCAGCTCGGATACCTTGTCTGCGGTTACCCTTGACACTGCATCACAGACAGGAGCGCCTCCGATGGTGTACTCAACGACGAATCTGGGTGCACGAATGCGGCCTACCGGCGGTTCTAGGCGCTTCATTCCGGAACCGCGCTGCTACCACGATCGCAGGTTCGAATCCTGCCTAGGGCATGGGTGTGTGTGATGTCCTTAGGTTAGTTAGGTTTAAGTAGTTCTACGTCTAGAGGACTGATGACCTCAGATGTTAAGACACATAGTGCTTAGAGCCATTTGAACCATTTTGCACGAATTTGAAAAGGTCATTTTTCGGAGGAATCCAGGTTCTGTTTACAGTATCATGATGGGTGCATCCGTGTTTGGCAACATCGCGGTGAACGCTCATTGGAACCGTGTATTCGTCATCGCCATACTGTCGTGTAACCCGGCTTGATGGTTACACGTCTCGGTCACCTCTTGTTCGCATTGACTGCACTTTGAACAGTGGACGTTACATTTTACATGTGTTTCGACCCGTGGCTCTACCCCTCATTCGATCCCTGCGAAACCTACATTTCAGCAGCATAATGCACGACCACATGTTGCTGGTACTGTACGGGCCTTTCTGGATACAGAAAATGTTCGACTGCTGCCCTGGCCAGCACATTCTCTAGATCTGTCACCAATTGAAAACGTCTGGTCTATGGTGGCCGAGCAACTGGCTCGTCACAATACACCAGTTACTACTCTTGATGAACTGTGGTATCGTGTTGAAGCTGCATGGGCAGCTGTACCTGTACACTCCTTCCAAGCTCTGTTTGACTCAATGCCCAGGCGTATCAAGGCCGTTTTTACGGCCAGAGGTGGTTGTTCTGGGTACCGATTTCTCAGGATCTATGCACCCAAATTGAGTGAAAATGTAATCACATCTCAGTTCTAGTATAATTTATTTGTCCAATGAATACCCGTTTATAATCTGAATTTCTTCTTGGTGTAGCAATTTTAATGGCGAGTAGTGTTGTTTTGTTTTAAAAATTTTAGTTGACTTTTATGAACTTTAATTATTTGTGCAAAGAGTACATTCAGTATTTAACCCTGTGGTTAAGTCGAGTCTGAAAATGCACGACTATGGTTTGCCAATTGCCTCTGCAATTTTAATCGATATTGTCTATGAGATGGAATGTTAAAGTAATTTTGGCATAAAGGAGCTGACTGAGTAAACGTGTTTAATTTACCTCAGAGGTGATATCAGATTTTGAAATCTCTGTATGAAATTTGTTATTTATTGTAATCATTACAACCAGTTAAATTAAGTGGTTGCTAATCCAGTCCTGAAATTAAATAAAGAGTGTATAACTATGAATGCTTCTGCCCCTGTGTGTTTTTGTGTCCCACTTCCACTCCGTAGTCACTTGTGATGCACTTTGCGTCGTTTTAGCTCGGAATGACGCATAACATAGGCTGCATTGTTTTCTGGATAATTCACTGAAGATTCAAAATCAGTTGGTACGTCTATACGTCCAGATATAATTATCTCGTTCTATTTTAAGCAATCTATTAAGATGATTGGCGCCAGCTTCTTGAATTTCCATGGACTGAGTAGACATTCTTCCTCTTCATGCTAAGAATCATGGGATCTGGCATTCGTGTCAAATGCTAGACAGTACACATTTTCATCCCATTGCGAGTGTAAATTATCAAACTGGTAGAATTCCGAATTCTTGTAATCTCTGGCGTTAGTTAAACTGCAATTGTAGAATTTGGTGGAATCATTTGCTATGTTCCCTATTCTGCTCGTCTGAAAGGTAAGTGCGTTGAATCCGAGCATCTCCAATTGAACAGAGGTTTCAAAAGATCCAGTTTGTTAGAGGTCGGTAGCAATGGGCTCTCGAAAAGCGCCCATGGATGATAGAAACACACTGGCGCTCAGAACTCTTGAACGCTTCAAACGCTGCCCATTCGTTACAGTGATGTGTGGCATTTTCGATATTCTTTTACTGATGGTGATCTCGTTCCCCAGTTGAGCCCCTTGAGTGTATGTGTTGTTATCTGTTGCACTCTGTACGAGAAGTTCCTGTTTAGCATGTCTACAAAAAAATCCCATAAGCAGCTTTACACGTATATACCCAGTAAATCTCTTGCCCTCTCACTCTGTTCTATCCATGGCTCGCCTATGAACTATCAGCATTGTCTAAATTTAGGAAAACAGAGGGAGAAGCAGATACATACATACGTTTTAAGAGTTGATGCTATGCCTACATTGTGTGTAGTGTCAATCTCGATGCCAGTAAGTTCGTATCTTATCTCATGAAACAGGAATATGTCTCTGCTTTTGTGAATATTGATAGTTTACCAGTTGCTGTTATGTAAATAAAACCATTATGCATTCATGCACCCTCACATTGGAAAAAAAGTATTGTTACTATTATAATGTATCTCTGGTGCTGTAAAATATTGCATAGTTGATTAGTAGCTGTTATGTAAAACTAAAATTGTTGTAAGTTTATGTAATAACTGTTTGAAATGAAAGTGCTGTTACTAGTATAAAACTATAAGTTAATTTATTATCTGTCTTATTATTAATATTAATTGATCATTTCACCATTAAAGTTGTTGTGTGGAAGTAAATAAGAACAATTTAAAGAATTCTTTGTTTATTTACATAAAATCATTCACATTTACAGCAGGCATACAGCATTGATGCAGTGCTCCACTTGATCACTTTTACTGCCCAAATACTCAAAAAAATTGTAGTGCACTCCCCTCACACACTGAGGCAAACAACATAATCTGTCAGTGTTAATTGCTAAAACACAATACAGGTCTTTCAGCGTAACAGCATTTGCATGTTTTAGATGTATACTCATATCCTATAGGTCAATTCTAGCATTGCCCCACCATATATCTACTATATACACATCATGACCAAAAATATGAATGTCAGTAGGGGAGTGAGATGTGTCGTACATGACTGTCATCATCCTAACAATATATTTAGTCATATTGCATAGATAGGCTGACTCATTTTGGCACTCATGGGGTGCATATTTTCTATAATTACTTCAATGTTATTGTCAGGTGCCAAAACAGTTTTTACAATTTCAGTACCACTAATACTTACATTGAATGTGTTATAAAATAACAGCATCTTCTGGGACTTAGCTGGTGAGGTTATGTTACAGTATGTTTGGGTGACAAGAGGTCCAAAGGTTCGGGACGACCTTCTGTGGGCTGTGACTGTGGAATCATCTGAATGTTCTTGGTCAGCACTGGAGCAGGCACTCATTGCGGCTGCTTCTTAGACTGTCCCACAACATGAGCATGTCGTGGGACAGTCTAAGAATGCAAGACGTTCTATGGGCTGCAGCTACTGCTATGCATATGCAACAATTATAACAAAAGCTACATATAACGAAGCATACATACTTAATGTTAGTAATTAGAGATGGTCTGATGTAACACATGTCGATAACCTTCTTCAGCACAGCATTTGACTGCTTCTGATACACACCCAATGTTAATAACTATAGATGGTCTGATATAATACATGTAAATTACCTTCTACTGCGTCCCAGCTGACTGCTGCTGCTGCTGGTGGTGGCACGTCATTCTTGACTGCAAATGACGATGCACACTTCAGAGTTGGTGTGCTCAGGGTGAGCATGCTTCATGCTCCATGCAAGTTGCTGGAGAGCTGGAGAGGTCCCACGAATGCAGAGTGGGGTGGGGTGGTGCCCCATGCAAAATTTTCAGAAGTGCAGTGTGCCCTGCCTTCACCTCACCTCCTTCACCTCAGCACGTGCTATGATTCCCCAAATGTGCTTTCAGAAAGTGAGTGCTGATCCTGCTGCCAGTGAAATATTCTGCTAACAAAAGTTTGGAACACCATCTTAAAATGTGATCTGTGACGCTAAAGGCCTCACTAAGCTCGACACTTTATGTATTGTCCTGTTAGAGCCCATATACTTGACAGTGTTTACTACTTGCACGCTTTTTGGTCGTTTCCCAGTTATGTAAACATACTGCTGCCACAGTAGCACAACACGAGTACTCCAGTATCAACAACAGCTTCATTCAGTTTGTGTTCAGCACTGCCGCAACATTCCATGTTGAGGCATACAAACCTTTGATAGACTTAGGATAGTGGTTTGACTTTCAGCAGGTTGTACACAGCAAGATGTTGCCAATCGGCTACATGTCGCTCAAAATGGTGTATCTGTGGTGTGGAGAATGTACAGAGAGACAGGATATGTGAACGATAGACCTCACAGTGGCCATCCTTGTATGACAACACCAATGCAGTATCGTTTCCTCCAAATGACGGCCCGCAAGTGGCCAGCATCAACTGCCACAAATATTGGAGATAACTTCTCCCAGGTATCAGGGATTCATATCTCATACCAAACACAGCGTAGAAGATAGCATCAGGGTGGTCGTTATTCTGGAAGCCCAGTTACAAGTATTCCACTGACATAACTGAAATGACCCACTTGAAGGACCTGCGTTCTTGCACATCAACATTAGACCATTACAGAATGGAGTAATATCATGTTTTCTGATGAGCACGATTGGTTTGCGAGCAGACACTAGACGTGCTAAGGTTTGTAGAAGCTATAGACTATGCCAGGAACGCCGTTACGTTCAGAACCTTATGAGTTCGCAAGTGGAAATATAACGTTCTGGGCAGAAACAGGTTGGGACAGCGCAGCCCTGTAATACCCATCTATGGCAATTTGACTGGTGCCCAAGACCTCCAAGATGTCCTACAAACAAAGATAAACATGATAGTCTCATCCAGAACATACCTCACAGACAGGAAGAAATCATCTGTGTGCAAGGAGGACATACTCACTACTAAACGCTGATAATCATCATCGAGAGATATATATATTCATTACTTTATTTTCAAGAAGTACGCTCCGGAGAGAGCCTGCTTTGTTTTGTAATGATTTTATGTAACTAACTAAAATCGTTCTTGTTTCAACAAAGAATGATGTTTATTTTGTTAATAATGTATTGTATAAACCTCAATGGATGTACTACAATAAGTCACTGTAGTAGACTCTATGATGTTCCAAACTTTTGTTGAGGAGTGTATAGGGTGCACAATGGTCTAAGCTGTAATATGACACCACAGATAAGAAAACCCTGATGCTGAAGTCAGCCGTATACCCAGCGCCCTACTACTCATGCTTACTTAGGTCTGAGCTCACTGCCGCTCAGCCCAGTCAGCAATTACAGCCGAACACGGCAGTATCATCTCTCTACCAAGCCAGCAGTGCGATAGTTGCGTTTTACAGAAGTCTGCATAAATGTTTCTCATCACATCAACTCTTTGAGAAGAGGCAAGCATCTTGTTCTGCATTATGTGAGACATTAATTTTCTGTACAGTAAGAAACACTCATAACATTCTTGTGAACATAGAGTGTTACAAAGTTAAGTATTCCATCTAGTTCAAGTTATAATAAAGTGATCTAATATTTTGTGTGTTGTAGTATTATCTCGACGCTCGATAGTAAACCCAAGAACCTACTACAGAACCGAGGAGTTTTACTCGATCCATTACATAATTTTCAACCTTTTACGAAACACTGGCGTTGCCAGACATAGGCTTCAAAGAGCTGATGAACGTGTGCAGAAAGAAGGTGCTGAAATCCTCCCTTAGATGACTATGTTAATAAAACAATATAAAACTGTTTCAGAACGAAAAACTAAATGATGTTCTGAAACATCCACACTGAAATAAAATCAACTGTTTTGGAGAACAAGATAGACGTGTTCATGGAATTAATTGTATTAAAGTGTACGGCACTAATTTATTAGTCCAAAGATGTGTTTGAAGATCATTAGCAGCTGTTTTTTCTTTTAATGAAAATTTAAACTCTATTAGCATGTCAAAGAAACAATCTCTCAGCGATATCACGAAAAGCTGACATAAACTATGAATATCAGAATATTAGGAAATTATAGGCACGAGATGGGATACGTCAATGAAAATTGATGAGTTATACTGTTGAGAAAGTTACTGAAGCTACCAGGAATTACGGAAAATAATTAACTATATTTGAGAATTTTTAATACCAGCCAAAGGTAACTGAAGTCATTGATTTTTGTGTTAACAGTTGCCCTTGTTTGACATAGTAACCTAAATCAACTGATAGAGAGAATCTTTGACTGAAATCGCGTCATTATATTTTGAAGACAGGTTTCTGATATACTCCGTGACCACAATTCGACTGCTGGAACAGAAAGTAATACCAATATTCTGACATATATGTGTGTTTGTGTGTGATTAGGTGCTCCTGCGAAACAAACGCTGTATCATTTGAGAAATACAGAGGTGAGCGTGTGTGCCGGGACTCATCTCAGTTCACTGCTAATAGCACCACGTCACCACAACGCGTCTGTGCCTAGCATATAGGTATTGCTCCATAATTTAAGAGTTGAATTAAAAATTAAAGTTGCTTTACCAAACTTTGTCAACACGTGCTTTAGTGTATTAACGTTTAAATTGATCAGATGAATATCTTTCCCCAAGTACATGGTTTTATGAAAAATTAAGTGGCGCTAATTAATATAGCTAAAGAGCCAAACCCTTGTATGAAGCGTCAGTTCTACATAAATACAGTAACTAGTTGCTCCACTGAGCTACCTCTAATAGTTTTCGAGTAATTTAGTGAAAACTAAACCTGGAACAAAAACGTCCTGATCTGTAGTAGATTAAGTATCTTTATATTAATGGTAGAAAGTTCTGATTACAGCACGTGATGAAATTTATTAACTAATAGGGCTATAACGACTTTCAAGGCCTGGATGTATATAATAACAAATTCAAGGTCTCTTAAAGTCGTAATTCAGAGGTAAATCCTCTCCTGTCAGTTCCGTCCTAAAAATTCTAGACGGCAAAGTTTAAATGCAGGCGAGCTAAATTCTTTTTGTGATTTTAACCAACTTAACTACATTGATACAAAAATTGTGAAGATTTTAAATTGATTCATGACAGTGTTATAAACTATTACGTGTCCGAGAAAGCTGCCATTTAGAAGCTACTACCGGGGGCATTGAGCGGATGTCAGCAGGTGTTCCCTTGGCCTTCCGCTGCACCCGTATGTAAATACGGCCGGAGAGGCAGTGACTTCACTTTGCACCCAGCTACTCAAATGCCGGAGTACGCGCTGACGTCAGAGACAGGCTGTAACTAGACGCTTATTTTCTTTAATAATAGGAAGTGAAATAATACACTGTGCTGGATCGCTTAGATTTTGCAGAAGTTAACTGTTATTGCGCCGCCCATAATGTGAGCAAATCCGCGTGGGAAGTGCTGAAATTATATTTTGTGGCCCTCAGTTATTTTCGTTACCGGAAGTCAGGGTGAAATGCCATGTAATGGAAATTTACCGTTGAGGTCGCCTCTGAACTGCTCATAGTGCTCTTTAGGATAGAGACATTTATTATTACTGTTATCGTCAGGAATATTACCGTGTTGTGCGCGTGAGTTAAAAATCTTCATTTATAATTATAGTCCCTGATCCTGCTGAGTAAATATAGAATATAAATATTTCCTTCAGTGGGTTTGACAAGAATGTGGACTTGCTGACTGGAAACTATGGTCAGGATGTCTTACGTCGCTTTCTGACTGATCACAGAAATATTTTCGAGACTGTTGTAAAAGACGGTGAACAATATTCTAATATTTACTATTCGTTATGATCTATTCCTATTAACCCTCGCCCGCATCTCGTGGTCGTGCGGTAGCGTTCTCGCTTCTCGCGCCCGGGTTCCCGAATTCGATTCCCGGCGGGGTCAGGGATTTTCTCTGCCTCGTGATGTCTGGGTGTTATGTGTTGTCCTTAGGTTAGTTAGGTTTAAGTAGTTCTAAGTTTTAGTGGACTGATGACCATAGATGTTAAGTCCCATAGTGCTCAGAGCCATTTACTAACCCTCCGCCCCACAGTGCGATCCTTGGAAAGGAAATGGAGTACTTCAGTTTTGCAACTTAGCTACGTTAGATACTCTCGCCGAGACGTTTACGTAGCCACTTTTCGTCCCATAGTGTCCATATAAATAGTTTGTGATGTAATCATTCTGAGAAGGAAGTGCAACACATCCTTTTTGAGGCCAGTTTCGGTTGACAAATTGCGGAATTTACTGTGGAACATCGTCGAATATTCCCACTTCAGCGTCTATAGTTTCGTGAAGTTCCGATAGGTGGCGGTGCTATACGTAGCCGTCAAAATGGGGCCTGTAACGGAGGTACGTCCCTAGGTTTTACAGAGTTTCTTTTGGCGGAAAACTAGAGCATCGCAGATATTCATAGGCACCTTCAGAATACATATGGTGACCTGGTCGAGCAAACCCGTTCGAACTCCGACATCCGGCCGCTCGCACATAGCTGTCTCCCCCAGCGTTGTAACGTGCAGACACACTCATTCGAGGTGATCGACGGATCACATTCAAACCATTTTCTGTTTGTAGTGCTCATACGCTCGTCCTCCAGTTAGGATTCTCAAAGTTGTGCACCCTCTGGATTCAGTACATTTGTCGCTATAAAGTGCAAACCAACTTCTCCTTCTCCATCACAACACGAGGCCTCACACAAGTCTGCGCTCCCGAGACTGTTCATCCTCGTCCACCCTACAGCCCGGATTTCACACCGTTCGACTTTCTTCTGATTGGCCCGACGAAGTATGGACTCTCCCGAAAGCAACACGTGGAAGCTGGCGAGATCATTCGTGCAGCGAGGCGTTGGCTCCGAGGTCGGCCAGTACAGTGGTACTATGCGAGCACACAGGCAGTCCCAGTAAAATGGCGAAAGGCAGTCGCACTGAACAGAGATTACGTTGGAAAGTGGGGTTTGGTAGCCAAAAGAGTGGGGGATAATATAGTGTACTGGAATCTTGAATGAAACCAATCTGCTTTCAAAAAGAATGCATTGCATTACTTATTGAAAGCTCCTCGTACTTGCCTTGGCAAGGCACACAGAGTGTTCTTCCACTGCTCTTAGCGGCGCTGAAACTCTTATATTGGAATAACCTTCAGCTGATCTGTTACAACCATTTTCATGTGGCCCAGGATCCGAAAACGTCCTCAGAAGCGTGTTTTCAGTTTCGGAAGAAAGTCACATTTACTGAAGTCGGGCAAATAAAGAGGTGGTGGAACCAAAGGAATGATCTTATAGGAGAAATGTATACTGAAGTTGCTGTGTGACGAGAGGCGCTGTCCTGATAGAAAACCCATTTGCTTTTTTGAGTGTGGTCTCACAAACATGATCCTTATGAGCAATCATTTAAGAAACTCCCAGTAAAAATGTCCATGAATCCCTTGGCCTTGAGGCACAAACTCTTTTTGAACGATTACATGGCTATGATAAAAGCTTATCAGCAGGTATTTGGTCTTTGATTTGCGCATTCTTGCAGTTCCTGGCCCTGGAGAACTTGGAGTGCGCCATTCCGTGTTTTGGTTCTTCGTTTCCGGCTCAAACGTCCAAGTCTCGTGAAATGTAATGGTTCTAGGAAATGGGGTTCGTTTTCAATCAATTCCAAAAAGTGAACGCACTTGTCCTCCCTCATATCCTGCGTGAAGTGTGTTGGAACCAATTTCGAACAGACTTTCCTCATCCTCAATTCACTTGGCAATAACTGATGAATTGCGGTGAGACTGTCCCTATCGTTATGACTGTCACCCGACGATCTGCTTTCACAGGATCCCAGACTCTTTCGGTAATCGTATCGGTTCTGCAAACCGAAGGCCTCCCACTGCAAGTATTGCTTTCAGGCGAGTCTCCCTCCTGCTAACACCTTAAACCATCGAAAACCAATATCCTTGACAAAATACTCGCTCCGTAGGTCTGCCAAAGTTTTGCGATCATTTCCGTTCCAATTTGTCCATGTACAAAGCAAAATTTGATGCCACACCGTTGCTCGAAATTCGTTCCGCTCATTTTCACAACAAGTAAGGAAAACTTTCTTTACTAAAAAAAAAAAGCGCTACGGACAACAAACGAGACACCAGCACGTTCCAGCTCGCGGTGATGACACATCACGTGTTGAACTGCCTCACTTTTCAAGACTGCATTGCCGTCGTTGTGGATCGCACACTGCGCTGTAAGTCTCGTTACTTCGTTTTCGCACCTGCTATTGCGCTGAGTGCGGAAAAACAGCAATTATTGGGTCCCACTCGTGAGAAGACCACTTGAAGATTCTGTTAGTTCTGTTTGGTTTTCATAGGACAATGTTGAGTAGCGCGTAATCATTCTGTTCGCAACACGGAGTCGCTTAAAACAGTTCCATTCTGGTGTCATAGAGTGCAGTGATTAGGGAGTAGAGGTAGTTGGGGGAGTAGACCAGAGAGCTAGGTCATCGGTCTCATCGGATTAGGGAAGGACGGGGGAGGAAGTCGACCGTGCCGTTTCAAACTAATCATCCCGGCATTTGCTTGGAGAGATTTAGGGAAATCACGGGAAACCTAAATCAAGACGGCCGGATGCGGGACTGAGAGTCTCGTTTGACAGTGCAGCACTGTCGCCAACTCATTCTCATTCTTGTCGATGTATGACATTTGAAAAGTCCCAGTTGCGCTTTGGAAGTCTCTACGACACAAGAAATTCTAGACTAGCGACAAAAAGAAGCTATTCATTTATTGCGCAGTAACATTTCCCCTTTATTAAGAATTTTTTATACTGAAGGGTAACTGTTCTCAAAAAAAATATTTGTTATTTTATTTGGTAAGGTTGCTACTGTTGGTCTCTGTGAAAAGTACAGCAGTACAACATTTTGTGCTCCCTAATAAAGGCGGCAACAGGCGCCCCGAAATGGAGTCATTTTGTTTGGAGATTATGCAATATTCGTAGTTATTCTCCACTGGAGGTGTCTGAAAAGAAAAGACATACTTTTAGTTGTTTTTAATTGTCTGTTCCCTTTATCTAAGGCTGTCGGCCGCCAGGTACTTGGGAGATGCAGGGATGCGGCTAGGGTGCGGCGAGGAATAGATGTTTCACATTACACAAAGAAAGAAAGTTGCCTTCCAGGTGCGAATTTTTATTTTTTCAAGTGATTGGTTCCGAGGTTTCGCAGAGTCGCAGTCTTCAGATTATTATATTGTGAATCCCCGAACCCCGGATCTGAAGAAATAAAAATTTGTATGTGAAAGCTGACTCTGTGCACAACTGTAAAACAAAACAGGTGCATGATATACACTGAAACCAGTACCACTGCCCAGATTCACAAAATGTTCCGCGGTGTTAATAACTTGCACAGCTCGTGATTCTTACAGACCACTTGCTATCATTTAAATTACGCACATTGCAGTATTGATATTTCATAACGGCACCTATTTAGGTTAATGAGCTAATGAAGCAAATAAGAACGCACAAGCTGGTTGTTACGCATGATACACACTCTCCTAATGAACATCCCGTGGTAAAACAGTAAGCGCTCGACAGTAGACAGTAGCTCGTCAGTTCGAGGAGCACTGAGCAACGAACACGTGAGTATATTCCATGTTACGGAGCCTCTCCAGACAGTGCCGAAAATACTTTTCTTCTGCGCATCGTTTCATCCCCGAGCGGCTGGTCCCGGCGGAGGTTCGAGTCCTCCCTCGGGCATGGGTGTGTGTGTTTGTCCTCAGGATAATTTAGGTTAAGTAGTGTGTAAGCTTAGGGACTGATGAGCTAAGCAGTTAAGTCCCATAAGACTTCACACACATTTGAAATTTTTTCATGCATGTGGTAGGCCCTTACAGAACAACTTATCGTACGTAATGGGGACGGATAAACAATGTTTAAAATTTATATAATTTGGCAACTTTTTGTTTTCAGTTTCTTATTTAGTCAATTTTGTTTCTTTGACAAAATGTACCTACGTTTTACCGAGGGATGGGAAATCCATCCCTACGTTCCCACATTTTGGAAAAAAAGAGCTAAAAGTAACTACGCGCAGGGTGTGTCCCTACGGTTCGTAACTGTGCCGAGCAGCAGTTTAATGAGACGCGGCTCACATTTTCAGATAGACGGGTGTGAGCTGCCGTGTTAGCGGCTCCTGGTCCGTGTGCTATTGGCAGGATGTGCCGGCTCGGCCGGAGGTCGCCGCTGGGGAAACTTTCCGCCTGCCTCGCGGACGCCATTAGGGAGTGTGTGGCAGGCGGCCTTAATGGCGAGGCGCGCTCCGCAGCCAGCCGGATCACGTGTCAGCTCGCAGAGTCATCAGCCGCCACTGCCGGCCTGCGGGAGCGGATTACACGGGCCGCTGGCCCGGCGCGTCGCCGTGTTTCTCCCAGTGCGGCTGCGCCAGTAGCGGCAGGGAGAGTCCGTAATTAGGGCGAGGGCAGCGGGCGTGCTTTATTACGACGACAGCGCGCCGCCAGCGTTGCTGTACTCAAAGCCCGTGGTTTGTCGCCTGTCCTCACGAATAAACTAGGACACTGATCTGCCAGATCAATGTGACCACCCAGCCGCTACGTCTATCTTTGGCACAGGCAACAGAGGCGCTGAGCCGTGACATGGAAGCGATGGGGAAGGAGGGGAGGGGGGGGGGGGGGGCAAGAGTTCTGACGCCACGTTCAATCACGTGAAAGATGTCTTCATGGGCTTTGGATATGGAGAGTTCGGGTGCCAACATATCAATTGGAAGATTGCACTGCGTTCTGAGAACCACTCCCTCACGCTCCTGGTCTTGTGACATGGCGCATTATCTTGTTGAAAAATGCCACTGCCGTCGCAAAATATGATCGGCATGATCTCTGCAACCGATGTGCGATGCACCACGACCGTCATCCTGTATCGTACGAGCTCCGTTAGACCCGTGGATTCCCAAGTGAATGTTCTCCAGAACACAATGGAGCCTCCTCCAGCTTGTCTCCAACCAGCAGTACAGGTGTCGAGGAGCTGTTGCACTGGAGGACGACGGATCGCGCGCTCCCATATATATGTATGGAGCTCGTAAACCGTTCCAGTCTTTCAAAATCTGTTCCATATTAATACGTTTACTGAAACAATCCTTGTCTTAACTGTAATGTTGTTGCAGTTAGGTGCCTTCTATTCGCATTAAAATATAGTGTGTCGATAAATAAAGTGCCATTTTCGAATCGCTTTAGGAACACGACCACTGCTCAGAACGACGTCAGATTTGAACAGCATATCAATCACGTTGGGAGAAATGTCATAGGGCCAACATAGTTAACGAAAATGGATGGTGCTGTAAGCGTCTCAAAGTAAATGGAATAGGATACAAATGACAGATGAATCGCAGTTGATTGCTATGTTTAGAGTTGCACATAACATTATCCGTGCTGTTCAACATGTCTGATCGCACAAGTTCAGCAGTCAACAGTTGCGGCATTTTTGGTTAGGTAAGCCCACGCACCGCGGCAAGGTCGTACCACATTATCATCATCATCATTTAAGACTGATCATGCCTTTCAGCCTTCCGTCTTGAGCATATCCCCCTTATAAAATTAATCCATGATCCCCTATTCAATGCTAACATTGGTGCCACTACTGATGTTAAACCTATTACTTCAAAATCATTCTTAACCTAATCCAGGTACCTTCTCCTTGGTCTGCCCCTACTCCTCCTACCCTCTACAGCTGAACCCATGAGTCTCATGGGTAACCTTAATTCTCCCATGCGTGTAACATGACCCCACCATCTAAGCCTGTTCATCCTGACTGCTACATCTGTAGAGTTCATTCCCAGTTTTCCTCTGATTTCCTCATTGTGGACACCCTCCTGCCATTGTTCCTATCTACTAGTACTTGCAATCATCCTAGCTACTTTCATATCCGTAACCTCAACCTTGTTGATAAGGTAACCTGAATCCACCCAGCTTTCACTCCTACACAACAAAGTTGGTCTAAAGATTGAACGGTGCACAGCTAATTTAGTCTTGGTACTGACTTCCTTCTTGCAGAAGAGAGTAGATCGTAGTTGAGCGCTCACTGCATTAGCTTTGCTACACCTCGCTTCCAGTTCTTTCACTACGTTGCCATCCTGTGAGAATATGCATCCTAAGTACTTGAAACTGTCCACCTGTTCTAACTTTGTTCCTCCTATTTGGCACTCAATCCGTTTATATTTCTTTCTTCAACATAACCTTCTCTGTCTACCTGAGTTCTAGTATGTAGCCATTTTTGATACGCCTTCTTTTTCCTTTTACAGGCTGCCTTGACTGTGTCATTCCACCAAGCTGTTTGCTTCATCCTACTTTTACACACTGCTGTTCCAAGACATTCTTTAGCCACTTCTAGTACTGTGTCCCTGTACCTTGTCCATTCCTTTTCCAATGACTGTAATTGACTACATTCAACTAACTGGTACCTTTCTGAGATCGTTGTTATGTTCTTGAGCCTGATTTCCTTATCCTGAAGTTTCTCCACTCTTATCCTCGTACATATGGACCTCACCTCCTGCACTTTCGGCCTCACAATCCCAATTTCACTGCAGATTAAATAATGATCAGTGTCATCAAACTATCCCCTGAATACAAGTGTGTCCCTCACAGCCGTCCTGAATTCCTGATCTGCTATTATATAGTCAATGACAGATCTGGTTCCTCTGCCTTCCCAAGTATACCGGTGGATGATCTTATGTTTAAAAAAGGAGTTTGTGATTACTAAGCCCATACTGGCACAGAAATTCAAGAGTTGTTTCCCGTTCCTGTTGGCCTCCATATCCTCTCCAAATTTACCCATAACCTTTTCATACCCTTCTGTTCGATTTCCAATCCTGGCATTAAAATTACCCATGAGCAGAACACTGCCTTGTCCTTTACTCTAATAACTACATCAGTGAGTGCCTCATAAAAACTATCCATCTTATCTTGATCTGTCCCTTCATAATGCGAATATACTGACACAATCATAATTTTCTTGCTAGACACTGTCAAATCTATCCATATCAGTCGTTCGTTTACATACCTTACTGAAACTGCGCTGGGTTCCATTTCTTTCCTGATTTAAAGCCCTACACCCCATTGTGCTATTCGTGCTTTGACTCCTGACAGGTAGACCTTGTATTCTCCCACTTCCTCTTCTTTCTCACCCCTTACCCGAATGACACTAACAGCTAAAACGTCCAGCCTCATGTTACTTGCAGCCTCTGCCGGCTCTACCTTCTTCCCAGTGTAGTCCCCATTGATATTAATAGCTCCCCATCTCATTACTACACTCGTGGAAATTGAAATAAGAACACCGTGAATTCATTGTCCCAGGAAGGGGAAACTTTATTGACACATTCCTGGGGTAAGATACATCACATGATCACACTGACAGAACCACAGGCACATAGACACAGGCAACAGAGCATGCACAATGTCGGCACTAGTACAGTGTATATCCATCTTTCGCAGCACTGCAGGCTGCTATTCTCCCATGGAGACGATCGTAGAGATGCTGGATGTAGTCCTGTGGAACGGCTTGCCATGCCATTTCCACCTGGCGCCTCAGTTGGACCAGCGTTCGTGCTGGACGTGCAGACCGCGTGAGACGACGCTTCATCCACTCCCAAACATGCTCAATGGGGGACACATCCGGAGATCTTGCTGGCCAGGGTAGTTGACTTACACCTTCTAGAGCACGTTGGGTGGCACGGGATACATGCGGACGTGCATTGTCCTGTTGGAACAGCAAGTTCCCTTGCCGGTCTAGGAATGGTAGAACGATGGTTTCGATGACGGTTTGGATGTACCGTGCACTATTCAGTGTCCCCTCGACGATCACCAGAGGTGTACGGCCAGTGTAGGAGATCGCTCCCCATACCATGATGCCGGGTGTTGGCCCTGTGTGCCTCGGTCGTATGCAGTCCTGATTGTGGCGCTCACCTGCACGGCGCCAAACACGCATACGACCATCATTGGCACCAAGGCATAAGCGACTCTCATCGCTGAAGACGACACGTCTCCATTCGTCCCTCCATTCACGCCTGTCGCGACACCACTGGAGGCGGGCTGCACGATGTTGGGGCGTGAGCGGAAGACGGCCTAACGGTGTGCGGGACAGTAGCCCAGCTTCATGGAGACGGTTGCGAATGGTCCTCGCCGATACCCCAGGAGCAACAGTGTCCCTAATTTGCTGGGAAGTGGCGGTGCGGTCCCCTACGGCACTGCGTAGGATCCTACGGTCTTGGCGTGCATCCGTGCGTCGCTGCGGTCCGGTCCCAGGTCGACGGGCACGTGCACCTTCCGCCGACCACTGGCGACAACATCTATGTACTGTGGAGACCTCACGCCTCACGTGTTGAGCAATTCGGTGGTACGTCCACCCGGCCTCCCGCATGCCCACTATACGCCCTCGCTCAAAGTCCGTCAACTGCACATACGGTTCACGTCCACGCTGTCGCGGCATGCTACCAGTGTTAAAGACTGCGATGGAGCTCCGTATGCCACGGCAAACTGGCTGACACTGACGGCGGCGGTGCACAAATGCTGCGCAGCTAGCGCCATTCGACGGCCAACACCGCGGTTCCTGGTGTGTCCGCTGTGCCGTGCGTGTGATCATTGCTTGTACAGCCCTCTCGCAGTGTCCGCAGCAAGTATGGTGGGTCTGACACACCGGTGTCAATGTGTTCTTTTTTCCATTTCCAGGAGTGTATTTGTTTGCCAAGTAGTATCTTAGGAGTCCCTGGTTCGTCAGTTAGAGGTGGGACTCCGTCACCTCCAAAGGTCCGAGGCATTTTGCTCTGATTGTTGCCAGCATCATATTTAAAGTATCGGGGAAGCAGGTTGCTAGCCTTACTTGCCCCGAGTCCCATTGAGTTTTACCCCTAACGGTTGAGAGACTAACCGGTGGATTTGGTAGTCTTTGCCGTATGAGCACAAAGGTGACCACGACTGAGAATATGTCCGAGATGCCCAGCCTTATCCCAAAGTAACTGGTATCCCGACTGTTGGGACCACTTACTTGGCCACTCATACGTCGCCCGTGGTTCATGAACTAGGACATGACTACAGGAACCCACACCATGAACCACCGTAGCACATTAGCAGGGAAAAATTTGTTTTTAATTCTCTTCTGGCTAAAACCATATTAAACATCAAACTGATGTCGGTTTTCAATTGCCCTGGGGCCAAAAACCGCCTGAAAAGCAAAATGGTGTGTGTTTTTAAACGTCATGTGTCAACAGCTGCGTGAAGAAAGACAATAACATTGGTCTCAAATTGTCGTGAGACTTGCGCAAAATGTGTTCAGTAAGCTGTTCACCATTTCCTGCCACAGGCTGAAAACGAGAGAAAACATGTTCCAGATCAGATTGCCTCGACGGTCACGTTCAGAATGAGCTCCGCAGTGCGTGCCTTCAGGTTAGCTACGTTCGTAATTGGAGCACAGAACAATAGATCTTTCAGACAACTCCACAGCCATAAGATCAACTATTTAAGATCAGGTGAGATGAAAGGCCAGGCTCTGAGGAAATTACAGCAGATAATTCTAGCATTTCCAAAAATGCTTCTGCGGCAAAGCTTGACTGGTCGTGAAACGTACAGAGGAGAGCCATCTTACATGGAAGTGATTGTACCCAAAGACTCTCACAGCGTTTACACGTTACCGTGGAGTTGACAGGACCCCAAGCACTCAGCTTCTCGAGAAGACACACTCCTACAACAAACGACGCCGTCAACCGCCGCCACACAGTTGTCTTGCTGGCAGGTCAGCAGGGAGCAATTTCTGAACATGCGGAATTGTCTGTGGAGATCAGTGCAAGATGTTTCGTAGCATTGCACATGCTGTGGTTGCCACCATATCCTACGTGTGGGCAGTTCCTTGTGCACTGCCTGTTTGCACAACCACCGATCGACCTATCCTGCAATGCTGTGGCCACATCCTCGGCAGACGTACTTTCGAACTTTGTAGACCCTTAGCAGACATCAGGCCAACGCACATTTTTCATGTAGCTGTGTTCAGAACTTCTGCGGGGCTACTGGCGCAGGGTCACCAATTTTGTAAAAGAACTTTCCCATCGACCTTTAGAGGAAACAATCGGAACGTGGGTCTCACAGGCTAACTGAGGAAGAATCGTGTGACGTGCGATTGTTGGTGTGCATATCCTGACGCTTACAGCACCAACAACTGGTTAATTTTTTTTCTTTTTTGTTCTATGACGCTCCCGCCTAGTGAATAATATGCTGCTCAAATTTGTCGTAATTATAAAAAGTGGTTCTCATTTTACAAAATTTTGAATCTCGAACTTTTGTTACGGATACCCTGCTTTCTTTGAGTAAGTCTTCACTTTAGGACCAATAGCTGACGCATTAAAAATCACATTATCCATTAAAGTGTTGCATATCAAAATGTGTAGCTTAGATCTTTAAGTCATGGCCTCCTCACAATAAATTTTCTGTTCCTGCATAACTCTACGCTTGCAGCAGATTTCAGAAATTGTGTGAAGAAAGGCGGTGTTCCCTTGTCCACCAAGGGCCTGGTAAAAATGATTACGAAAATTTGAAAAGACATATTCAGTTGAAGTGCAGTGTGGCAGATTGAGAAAAATATTTGTTTTGACGTCATTTTAAGGTGTGGTCTCAGCACTGCAGGAGGGGTGGAGCGGCGGTGTGCAATCATGTGCAGGGGAATTGCCTGAACTCTTTACGTGCCTGTGAGCAACGTGCTCAACATCGAACCAAAGATGTGGCACTGCTATCCATAAAAAATTACACGTGTCCAGGAGTTATTCCCTGCTGACTTACCAATAAGACAAATGTTCGGTGTAGATGTTCATAATCACTTGGAACTGGGGAATGGAACTGGAGAAGCACGTTTCCCTCTCCAAAGACATGTCAATACACTAACTGCACAACACAGGCAGTGGAAAATCCGCAACCAGTACAGTTTCATTCCGCAGAAGTAACCGTTGACAACATCACTCATCGTGGGGCCGTATTTTTTGCAGGAGGCTCCTCCTGGTACTGTAACTTGCACCACCACTGGGGAACGCGACTACAGTCTTTGGCGCACTAACGTCGTTCCGATCCTGCAACAGCGTGGCTGCCTGGCCAGGGTCATTTTTATTCGAGATGACACTGCACCGGACACTGTACAGCCAGTAAGGCAGCCGCTACCGAGGCACTGAGATTATCACTCAACACGCATTTCACACTTCATGTAGTGATCGTTCTTGCCAAGATTTAATTAGAGTTGTCACCGAAGTTTTCTCTGAACACCGCAGTGGCTTACTAAGTATGGTCCTACTGAAGGTGGTACAGCATGGCTTTCCTGAAACATTTCACCTGATTTACGCTGCCAGTGGCACGGAAAGGAGGAAGGTAGATTAGGTGTTGACGTCATGCGTACAGGTTGCTCATTAGCAACAAAATGCAGGCTCAGATTAAGGAACTAAATAAATCGTGCCCATTCAAACGAACCATCCCAGTGTTCACCATAATACAGTTAGGGAAATCAAGGGGTTGGGGTTGTTTGTGGGAAGAGACCAAACTGCGAGGTCATCGGTCTCATCGTATTAGGGAAAAACAGGGAAGGAAGTCGGCCGTGCCCTTTCGAAGGCACCATCCATAACATTTGCCTGGAGCGATTTAGGGAAATCACAGAAAACCTAAATCAGGATGGACGGACGCGGGATTGAACCGTAGTCCTCCCGAATGCGAGTCCAGTGTGCTAACCACTGCACCACCTCGCTCGGTGGGGGAAATCAAGGAGAACCTAAATATTGACGGGCAGGTATGAGTTTGAAGCGCCACCCTTCGGAATACAAGTTTATCTAACGCTTGCCTACACAAATCAGTTTTGTGGTCGCGACAGCCGCGTCGTGCATCTGGTGGTGAGTAGCCTTACGAGTATGTGGAGCGCCGACGCCCCGTCAATCCGAGCGTCGCGCTCTTCCCCTCTCCGCCTGTCCACTTGTTGCTGCAGAGTGTCGCGGTGTGTAGTAGTCCTTTTCATCGTGTTTCCAACGAAGAAAACGACCCCATTCACGTAATCCTAAAGGAGTGGCAAAGGAAATATCCGATAGTCGAACTAAAGATATAAAGTAATTGAAATTTCGCTATCTGGTAGTGTTCAGCTAATCTCACCAACAGATAACTTTTATGAACAATACATGAAGATAATTTGCTAGACATATGAAAAGTAGTATGTGACAGTAGAGGGGCAAAGGAAGCACACAGAGATAAACTAATGGACTACCAGTTCTTGTGAGGAATGTGTGTTTTATTATTATTTGTTTGTTCTCTGAAAGTCATGTGCTGATGTTCGTCATCACCCTATTAATACATCATTTATGTTACGTTGAACGTCTTTTAAGGTAATACCTGTGTCATCTACTAACAGAGATTTTTCATCAGTCATCTGACATATTTAGTGACAGATTGACAGTATGCATCGAGAGAAAGTAACAGACGCATGTCACAACCATGAGACAACATCCTCACCACCACCCCCACCCCTCACCCCCTCCCCTCTCCCCGCCTTCCGATTTCGCATGACCCCAGTCAGAAGTAAATCTCCTCCCTCTTTGCTGACATTGGAGGATAGCCTTCCGCTTCCTACTTTCCTGGTCTTAAGCGAAACACTGTAGAATTTTTCTCTAATCTCATAATGTCCCATATTATGCAAAAGTACTGCATGTTAATTTCTCTGGTAGCATACAGTAGGAGATGACTTGAAAAAGATCTTGTCAAATACACTTATAAATAAATTAGATAAATTTTGGTTGATGGGCAGAAATAACCAGGAGAAAGACTAATATAAAACTGTATGAGGTAATGATTTAAGTTATAGTATCATATGTACCTCTGGTACAGCCGCCCGGGGTGGCCTAGTGGTTCTAGGCGCTACAGCCTGGAACCGCGCAACCGCTACGGTCGCAGGGTCGAATCCTACCTGGGGCATGGGTGTGTGTGATGTGCTTAGGTTAGTTAGGTTTAAGTAGTTCTAAGTTCTAGGCTACTGATGACCTAAGAAGCTAAGTCCCATAGTGCTCAGAGCCATTTCAATCATTTTTGAACCTCTGGTACAGAGCCGAATGGAGAATCTGAATCTGAGGCCCAGTCGGTTCTGCGACCGTGTAGGCTGCAGATTCCTCGACTTGCGCCATAGGGTGGCTGGGTTTCGGGTTCCTCTTAATAGGTCAGGTATCCACTATACGCAGGAGGCGGCTACACGGGTAGCAGGGGCAGTGTGGCGTGGACTGGGCGGTTTTTTAGGTTAGATGGTCTCGGGAAAACACAAGATGGGCTTCAGTCACAAATGGTGCATGCTCAACACAGGAAGAACTTAGATACAGGAATCATTGGTATAACAGTTGTAAATTGTCGTAGCTGTGTTGGGAAAGTACCAGAGCTCCAAGCGCAAATAGAAAGCACTGATGCTCAAATCGTTATAGGCACTGAAAGATGGATAAAACCGGGTATACGCTCAGCCGAAATTTTTGCGTAGAACCTAACGGTGTTCCGAAAATCTAGGCTGAACACGGTTGGCGGTGGCGTGTTAGTTGCTTTTAGAAGTAGTTTAACTTGTCGCGAAATTGAAGTAGATACTTTCTGTGAGTTAGTATGGGCAGAGGTCATTGTTAGCAACCGGAATAAAATAATAATCGGATCCTTTTACCGGCCTCCCAGTTCAGATGATACAGTTGCTGAAAGGTTCAAAGAAAACTTGAGTTTGATTTCAAACACGTACCCGACTTATACGAAAATAGTTGGTGGCGACTTTAATTTACCCTCGATATGTTGGATGAAATATTCTCTGAAAATTATTTCGAGCAGTTAGCTCATGAGCTCACGCAAATAGTAAACGGTTGTAAAAACACACTTGACAAATAATAATCCTGAGTTAATAATCAGCATCAAAACCGATATAGGGATTAGTGAACACGGGGTTGACGTAGCGAGACTGAATATTGTAATCCCCAAATCCTCGAAAATTAAGCGAAAAATATACCTACTCAAAAAAGCGTATAAAAATTCACTTGACGCCTTCCTGAGAGACAATCTCCACTCATTCCAAATTAATAATATAAGTGTAGACTAGATGCGGCTTAAATTCAAAGAACTAGTATCGGTAGCAATTGAGAGGTTTATACCAAATAAACTAACAAACGAGGAGCTGATCCTCCTTGGCACACAAAACGCGTTAGAACACTGCTGCAGAAACAACGAAACAAACATGCCAAATTTAAACAGACGCAAAATCCCCAAGATTGGCGTTTCTTTACAGAAGCTCGAAACTTAGCATGAGTTATATGCCAGACGCCTATGTTTCCACAACGAAACTTTGTCTCGAAACCTGGCAGATAATCGAAAGAGATTCTGGTCGCATGTGAAGTATGTTAGCGGCAAGAAACAATCAATGCCTTCTCTGCGCGATAGCAATGGATATACTATCGAACACAGTGCTGTCAAAGCAGATTTACTAAACACAGCCTTCCGAAATGCCTTCACAAAAGAAGACGAAGTAAATATTCTAGAATTTGAATCGAGAACAGCTGCCAACATGAGTATCGTAGAAGTAAATATCCTCAGAGTAGTGAAGCAACTCAAATCACCTAATGAAAGAAAGTCTTCTGGTCCAGCCTGTATAACAAATAGGTTCCTTTCGGAGTATGCTGATGCATTAGTTGCATACTTAACAATTATATACAGCCGTTAGCTCGACGAAAGATCCGTACCCAAAGACTGGAAAGTTGCGCAGCTCACAACAATATTCAAGAAGGGTAGTAGGAGTAATCCACTAAATGTGTTCAAAAACAGTCAACATGGGTTTAGAAAACATCGTTCATGTGAAACACAACTAGCTCTTTATTCACATGAAGTGCTGAGTGCTATTTATAAAGGATTTCAGATCGATTCCGTATTCCTGGATTTCCAGAAGGCTTTTGACACTGTGCCACACAAGCCGCTCTTAGTAAAATTGTGTGGTTATGGAATATCGTCTCAGTTATGTGACTGGATTTGCGATTTCCTGTCAGAGATGTCACAGTTGGAAGCAATTAACGGAAAGTCATCGAGTTAAACAGAAGTGATTTCAGGCGTCCCCCAAGGTAGTGTTATTGGCCCTTTGCTCCTTATCTATATATCTATATAAACGATTTGGGAGACAATCTGAGCAGCCGTCTTCGGTTGTTTGCAGATGACGCTGTCGTTTAACGACTAATAAAGTCATCTGAAGATCAAAAGAAACTGCAAAACGTTTTAGAAAAAATATCTGAATGGTACGAAAAGTGGCAGTTGACCCTAAATAACGAAAAGTGTGACGTCATCTACATGAGTACTAAAAGGAACTCGTTAAACTTCGGATACACGATAAGTCAGTCTAATCTAAAAGCCATAGATTCAACTAAACACCTAGGTATTACAATTACGAACAGCTTAAATTGGAAAGAACGCATAGAAAATGTTGTGGGGAAGGCTAACCAAATGCTGTGTTTTATTGGAAGAACACTTAGAAAACGTAACAGACCTACTAAGGATACTGCCAACACGTCCTCTTTTAGAATACTGCTGCGCGGTGTGGGATCCTTACCAGGTACGTCTGACGGAGTACATCGAAAAAGTTCAAAAAAAAGGCAGCACGTTTTGTATTATCGTGGAATATGGTAGAGAGTGTCACAGAAATGATACATGATTTAGGCTGGAAATCATTACAAGAAAGGCGTTTTTCGTTGCGACGGAATCTTCTCACGAAATTCCAATCACCAACTTTCTCCTCCGAATGTGGAAATATTTTGTAGACACCGACCTACATAGGACGGAACGATCACCACGATAAAATAAGAGAAATCAGAGCTCGTACAGAAAGATATAGATGTTCATTCTTTCCGCGCGCTGTACGAGATTGGAATAATAGAGAATTGTGAAGGTGGTTCGATGAAGAGAAGAAGTCCACTAGTTTCCGATTCCGGGATCATTAATGATGATGAAATGAAAAATCATCTCTGCTCGCTTTGACTCGCTTATACCTAGCCCGAGGATCACCAGTGGTGGGTTCTCTCTTTCGCAACGTATGGCTGTCCTTCCTGAGGCAGTCTACTCTTTCACTATGTCAAATGGGTTTTATTTGATATGGGGTGAGTGGGGCAGTTGTGAACACTTAAGGGAGCAGCTTCAGTTCCACTGTCGTATTCTCATCGCCACGCCGCGCCGCTGTTTTCTCGTCTGCTTCAGTCACCCCCCACCACCCCTACTGTGTTTCACTCTTACTGGCCATGACTTCTGCTGGCGCATCATTAGAACTGTCAGTCTACGCCACTGACAGAAACTTGAACTCCACCTTTTATCCCCACCCCTCTTTCCACAGTAGTTCTCTTTCTACTTGCTTTTGTAGCAAAAACAAAACGTGGGAGGATGCTGTTGAACTTGTAAGTAGTTTACACTGATGAGCCAAAACATTATCACCACTGGCCACCGCGACGTCGGATGCCGCCTCGTGGCGTTGTGGGCACGTGACGAGGTATCTGTTGTGGTTGGCAGAAGAACCAACACCGTTACTACAGGAGGCCGAAATGCACGCGTTTTAGCTCACGCAGGCCGGCGTGAGGTCTGGAACATGACAAGGGATTTAGAATTGAGAAAAACGGATGTAGCTGGTGGAATACTTAACTTTAATCCATTAATGACGAACGTCGCTCTTGACAATACATGGTTTACAATATCAATAGTACTGATAATGGCGCCTTTCTAGGTCGTAGCAAATGACGTAGCTGAAGGCTATACTAACTATCGTTTCGGCAAATGAGAGCGTAGAAGTCAGTGAACCATTGCTGGCAAAGTCGGCTGTACAACTGGGGCGAGTGCTAGGAAGTCTCTCTAGACCTGCCGTGTGGCGGCGCTCGGTCTGCAATCACTGATAGTGGCGACACGAGGGTCCGACGTATACTACCGGACCGCCGCCGATTTAAAGGGTACCACCCAGCGAGTGTGGTGTCTGGCGGTGACACCACAGTATCAAAAGTATGTAAGCGGAGCAGACTCGGGCAGGGGATCACACTAGCTGATATATGGGTTGCAAACGTGGAAATCCATTGAGATAAGCTACTTAGACAGAGGGTAGATTATTATTACGTAGGGTCTCTAAACGAGTATCTCGAAAACGGCGAAGCTGGTCGATGTGCACGTGCTACTCTCGTGAGAATCTATGGAAAGCGGTAGAACGACAGTGAAACTACCATTTGGCGCCAAATAGTTGGACGTCCACGATCATTCACGGAACTATGGTTCGGAGGCTTTTCTGCTCTGTAAAGTAGGATAGATGGTAATCTGAGGCATCTGTGTCGGATGAGCACAACGTTGCTGTAAGCATAAGTGTTTCGGAGCACGCCGTTCATCGTACATTATTGGACATGGAGTTCCGCAGGGGGTCACTCCTACCTGTTCACATACTGATCCAACGACATTGACAATTACGAAAGCAGCGGGCCCGGGACCATTGAGATTCGACTGTCGATCAGTGGAAACGTATCGGTTCTTCGGGTGAAACACATTTTTGCTACGCAAGATCAATGGTCGTCTCCACAAACGCCCTCATAGAAACCAAAAGTGGCTCGAAACGTGCAGCGGCGAGACACATGCATGCCTTGCTGCTTGATGTGTTCCCTGAAGGTGATGCCATCTTTCAGCATTATAGCTTTCCGTGTCTAGGAGCCAGAACTGTTCTACAGTGGTTTTAGAAGCATTATAGGGAACTCGCACTGATGTCTCGGCGACCAAATTCGCCTGATGTAAATCCTAGGAAATCCACCTGAGTCGGTATCGAGAGCCAATACCGCGTACACAAATGAGCTGCCCGCTATGTACGCTAATTACATGAACTATGCTTAGACATGTAATGCCACATACCTCCACAAACGCACCAAAAATCTGTATGATCCCTGATACGCAGAATCAATGACGTACTTCGTTCCAAAGACGGAGAAAAAGCTACTAAGTAGTTGATGGCAGGACTCTGAACCCCACTTTCTGTAAAGACCCGTGGACGTGCAAACATTTAGGCCCAGTACTAGTTTCACTTTACTTCTGTCTCTTTCCACAGATGCAGTATGTGAACATTCGACCAGCTTCGCCGTTTTAGAGATACTCGTTCACAAGCTTAGCGTAACAACAATCTGCCCTTTGTCAAAGTCGCTTATCTCAGTGGATTTTCTCATTTGCAGCTCATATGTTCGCTAGGATGAACGCGTGTCCTCTCCGCTTATATGCCTTTGCTATCGCATCACGTGCTTACAACGCCACCAGGCAGCATCCAGTGGGCTGTGGTCATAGGCTAGGCGCAAATTGAGACGCGTATAGCGCGTGTGGCGCGACGCAGAGCAGTGCGTGTTCTTGTAACATAACAGGTTCAAATGGGACCTCGCAAACTGCGACGCGACGCGACTGGGACGCGACACGCGCCTGCGCCAGGTCGCGCGGCGTTGTGGTTGAGGCACAGTTTCTCGCGCCGAGCGTCGCGCTTGCCTCGCTAGCTGCGTGGGAAATTTGAGGACGGGAGCGTAAAAGTAGCCCAGCCATATGCTCACATCGGAACGGAGCATATCAGCAGTGGTAGTAATGCCAATACCATAAATTTTGCCTTACTGTGTACTGAATTTTATTGCCTTTGGGTAGTGTTTCGTTTTTCGCCATTTAAACGCTCCAGCTTTCTTCGTTAGCACGTTATACTTTTCTGTTATTTATGTCTGCATAGTATTGTTTTGTTTTTCTTCTGCCAAGAAAAATGTATACTTCAGTAACTGACGAGCCATTCGTCGCTGGAATTGCACCATATGCCCTCTCGACGTTTTCAGATCGCAAGAAGGCACAGAGGGTAGTGAATCAGGAAGCAAGGAATAGGCTATTATAAAATCATGTGATTAAGAATCAAGGCAGGAAAGTAGAGCAAGGTTATATTCTCGCTGCCTAGTAAGTTAGCGTATCTGTACGATCTGTTACAAAAATTTAGAAAGGGATAATCTCCACAGGTGTGATCCCTTGTGAACAACATATTTCCACTGCAAGCTAGAAACAGTCGAAAAACAGTCACAAATAACAATGTTTTTATTGGTTCGCCGTGGTGAGAAAAAGCATTTCAATTGTATCATGAACATTATCAGCATTAATAAACTAATTATACAACAACAGGCTACACAAATGAAGAAAATGGTCGGTATTATTACGAAAGTAGGAATATCCTAAAAGAGTGTTATGATTAGATTTATTTAATTTGTTGACATGTGCTGCTGACAAAGGCAGATCTACTTTCGTGACAATGTTTTTCGAACTCCATCTCACAAGGCACACACGGCCAGCTTGTGCATTCCTGTCGCGCGCATTATCCTCCGCTGCTGACAATACACTGACCATTGTGTTGTGCGACAGATCAATTGTTTATTTTTCTCAATAACAACTATTTTATTCGCGATCACGCAATGTCAGTTTGGCAAACCCGTAGGTGAGTAAACAGTATCTGGCATGTGCCTATCATTACGCCTGAAGGATCGCTCGTCATTATTTTAATACAGCTGAGATCAAGAGAAGGAATAAAATCCTTTGGTAAGTTTCCATTCAATTCGCTCATTGTTAAAAATACGATGGGTTGCGGGGATTCCACCAAAATTCCAACAGAATTGACAATCTGTTTTTGTGTGTGTTGTTAACCTTTTCTCATTCGAAGAAGCATGACCATTTATGAGTAAAGGCCACATTTCTCTTGGTGACTGGTTTAATTGTACTTCCTCTGTCACAATGTAATTTGCCAAACTCATCTCACAGCAGCTATTGAGACAGAATTCCGAAACGGAGTGCCTCATTAAACAAGTAATTGGTAATTACAGAGCTCAATAGCTTACGAAAATCCTCATATTATCGGTTTGCAGTAACATAAAAGAAGAAATTTCATGTTTATTTTCATACTAGGAAGCTCTTGTTTTGCTAGCTGTCGATAACGTAAAACATTACTGTCACTGGAGTGAAATGAATAAAAAAAAATTAGTGATATATCGCCATAGATAAGAAAGTTCCGCGTGTTTAATAATTGGCAAAACACTCTCCTCCTTGTGTGCTATCATTTGCCAAATTTTCGTATCGATGTGTCGGGCGGTAAAGGAGATACGAGAGATGTTGCAAGCATTTAATTCTGGCGGGCGTGAGATCGGAAGTGAGCGCGCTACATGGGATCCATTTTCTGGTCATCGGAGGCAGATAGAGAACTCCCCCCAAGTCTAAACAAAAATTCAGCATGTTAGCTAAACTTCATACGCAGCAACATATGGTGTAATACGCACCAAACGCAAAATCATAGCGACCCCTAATTTTCGTTACAAACCTTTTGAGTTTTGCGTAGTGTCTTACTAAAATGTGTACATCACAATAAGAATGGTCATTAGCGAGGTGATGGGCACGAAGCTGACATATAACGCTACAAGCAGGGCAAAAATCATATATTTTCAGAGAATGGTTTCTGTAAAATCGTTTGAGAAAGATTAGAGGTTGAGCACGCTTCGGTTCAGTCAGCGCAGGGCGTCGCCAGTCGACTCCTGCTTAGTACGATGTACGCGTCGCAATATGCGCTGCACCCGGGCGACCCGTGCGGCACATGCGTGTCGCGCTGTACTGTCGTGTCACGTCACACGTGCTACACGCTTCTCAGTTTGCGCCTAGTGTATATATGTTGTGGCTCATCGATGTATATTGCAAGCAGCGTGTTGCCACTGAACTTTCGACTGGGCAGAAGAAAGCGACGTGGAACTTCCAGAAAGGGTTTCATGAAGAGTGCGGAGCGTGTGCAGTCACAGGAGTGCAGCTGGTCGCCGGGCAGAGGACACCAGAGGAAGAACCCGCCAAGTACTGTGATCGGCAGCGAGCGGCCAGTGTATCCACCACGGCTGTCTCACCCAATGTGGTGCTCGGTGCTGATCTTCTCATTCGCGAAGACCGATGCTTTGTGACGCCACACTGACGCAGCTGCTGCCATTCAGCAAACGAAGTGTGGATGCGATTATGCTCTTGGATAGGTAATGAATAGCTTGTGCGTGATAGGATCTGCCCTGTATTATGGTGGAACACATAACTCACCATAAGAAAACAAAAAAAGCATATTTCTTCCGTATTGCTACAGTCCTCCCCCCGTGAACCATGGACCTTGCCGTTGGTGGGGAGGCTTGCGTGCCTCAGCGATACAGATGGCCGTACCGTAGGTGCAACCACAACGGAGGGGTATCTGTTGAGAGGCCAGACAAACGTGTGGTTCCTGAAGAGGGGCAGCAGCCTTTTCAGTAGTTGCAGGGGCAACAGTCTGGATGATTGACTGATCTGGCCTTGCAACATTAACCAAAACGGCCTTGCTGTGCTGGTACTGCGAACGGCTGAAAGCAAGGGGAAACTACAGCCGTAATTTTTCCCGAGGACATGCAGCTTTACTGTATGATTAAATGATGATGGCATCCTCTTGGGTAAAATATTCCGGAGGTAAAATAGTCCCCCATTCGGATCTCCGGGCGGGGACTACTCAGGAGGATGTCGTTATCAGGAGAAAGAAAACTGGCATTCTACGGATCGGAGCGTGGAATGTCAGATCCCTTAATCGGGCAGGTAGGTTAGAAAATTTAAAAAGGGAAATGGATAGGTTAAAGTTAGATATAGTGGGAATTAGTGAAGTTCGGTGGCAGGAGGAACAAGACCTCTGGTCAGGTGAATACAGGGTTATAAACACAAAATCAAATAGGGGTAACGCAGGAGTAGGTTTAATAATGAACAGGAAAATAGGAATGCGGGTAAGCTACTACAAACAGCATAGTGAACGCATTATTGTGGCCAAGATAGATACGAAGCCCACACCTACTACAGTAGTACAAGTTTATATGCCAACTAGCTCTGCAGATGATGAAGAAATTGAAGAAATGTATGATGAAATAAAAGAAATTATTCAGATAGTGAAGGGAGTCGAAAATTTAATAGTAATGGGTGACTGGAATTCGAGTGTAGGAAAAGGGAGAGAAGGAAACATAGTAGGTGAATATGGATTGGGGCTAAGAAATGAAAGAGGAAGCCGCCTAGTAGAATTTTGCACAGAGCACAACTTAATCATAGCTAACACTTGGTTTAAGAATCATGAAAGAAGGTTGTATACGTGGAAGAACCCTGGAGATACTAAAAGGTATCAGATAGATTATATAATGGTAAGACAGAGATTTAGGAACCAGGTTTTAAGTTGTAAGACATTTCCAGGGGCAGATGTGGACTCTGACCACAATCTATTGGTTATGACCTGTAGATTAAAACTGAAGAAACTGCAAAAATGTGAGAAATTAAGGAGATGGGACCTGGATAAACTGAAAGAACCAGAGGTTGTACAGAGTTTCAGAGAGAGCATAAGGGAACAATTGACAGGAATAGGGGAAAGAAATACAGTAGAAGAAGAATGGGTAGCTCTGAGGGATGTAGTAGTGAAGGCAGCAGAGGATAAAGTAGGTACAAAGACGAGGGCTGCTAGAAATCCTTGGGTAACAGAAGAAATATTGAATTTAATTGATGAAAGGAGAAAATATAAAAATGCAGTAAATGAAGCAGGCAAAAAGGAATACAAACGTCTCAAAAATGAGATCGACAGGAAGTGCAAAATGCCTAAACAGGGATGGCTAGAGGACAAATGTAAGGATGTAGAAGCTTATCTCACTAGGGGTAAGATAGATACTGCCTACAGGAAAATTAAAGAGACCTTTGGAGAGAAGAGAACCACTTGTATGAATATCAAGAGCTCAGATGGCAGCCCAGTTCTAAGCAAAGAAGGGAAGGCAGAAAGGTGGAAGGAGTATATAGAAGGCTTATACAAGGGCGATGTACTTGAGGATAATATTATGGAAATAGAAGAGGATGTAGATGAAGACGAAATGGGAGATACGATACTGCGTGAAGAGTTTGACAGAGCACTGAAAGACCTGAGTCGAAACAAGGCCCCCGGAGTAGACAACATTCCGTTAGAACTACTGACGGCCTTGGGAGAGCCAGTCATGACAAAACTCTACCAGCTGGTGAGCAAGATGTATGAGACAGGCGAAATACCCTCAGACTTCAAGAAGAATATAATAATTCCAATCCCAAAGAAAGCAGGTGCTGACAGATGTGAAAATTACCGAACTATCAGTTTAATAAGCCACGGCTGCAAAATACTAACGCGAATTCATTACAGACGAATGGAAAAACTGGTAGATGCAGACCTCGGGGAGGATCAGTTTGGATTCCGTCGAAATGTTGGAACACGTGAGGCAATACTGACCTTACGACTTATCTTAGAAGAAAGATTGAGAAAAGGCAAACCTACGTTTCTAGCATTTGTAGACTTAGAGAAAGCTTTTGACAATGTTGACTGGAATACTCTTTTTCAAATTCTAAAGGTGGCAGGGGTAAAATACAGGGAGCGAAAGGCTATTTATAATTTGTACAGAAACCAGATGGCAGTAATAAGAGTCGAGTGGCATGAAAGGGAAGCAGTGGTTGGGAAAGGAGTGAGACAGGATTGTAGCCTCTCCCCGATGTTATTCAATCTGTATATTGAGCAAGCAGTAAAGGAAACAAAAGAAAAATTTGGAGTAGGTATTAAAATTCATGGAGAAGAAGTAAAAACTTTGAGGTTCGCCGATGACATTGTAATTCTGTCAGAGACGGCAAAGGACTTGGAAGAGCAGTTGAACGGAATGGACAGTGTCTTGAAAGGAGGATATAAGATGAACATTAACAAAAGCAAAACGAGGATAATGGAATGTAGTCAAATTAAATCGGGTGATGCTGAGGGAATTAGATTAGGAAATGAGACACTTAAAGTAGTAAAGGAGTTTTGCTATTTAGGAAGTAAAATAACTGATGATGGTCGAAGTAGAGAGGATATAAAATGCAGACTGGCAATGGCAAGGAAAGCGTTTCTGAAGAAGAGAAATTTGTTAACATCGAATATAGATTTATGTATCAGGAAGTATTTGTTTGGAGTGTAGCCATGTATGGAAGTGAAACATGGACGATAACTAGTTTGGACAAGAAGAGAATAGAAGCTTTCGAAATGTGGTGCTACAGAAGAATACTGAAGATAAGGTGGATAGATCACGTAACTAATGAGGAGGTATTGAATAGGATTGGGGAGAAGAGAAGTTTGTGGCACAACTTGACTAGAAGAAGGGATCGGTTGGTAGGACATGTTTTGAGGCATCAAGGGATCACAAATTTAGCATTGGAGGGCAGCGTGGAGGGTAAAAATCGTAGAGGGAGACCGAGAGATGAGTACACTAAGCAGATTCAGAAGGATGTAGGTTGCAGTAGGTACTGGGAGATGAAGCAGCTTGCACAGGATAGAGTAGCATGGAGAGCTGCATCAAACCAGTCTCAGGACTGAAGACAACAACAACAACAATTGCTACAGTGTTGTCAGGATGGCTCTTAGTCTTGGAGTGTGGCAGTTGAGACACACTTTCGCCATTTTCAATCAGAAACAAAGTGGGTTCACGAGCAGAACAAAGAACACTATCGGAAGAACATGTGTCTCCTTCGAAGAAATTACGTGGGAATGTAGGTTACGTAGATGAAACACCATTCTTCCATTTGAGTAATGTGTGTGGAACAAACAGCTGTTGAAGAAG
Organism: Schistocerca gregaria; assembly: GCF_023897955.1. Lineage (NCBI taxonomy): Eukaryota > Metazoa > Arthropoda > Insecta > Orthoptera > Acrididae > Schistocerca > Schistocerca gregaria. The sequence goes on along the minus strand of NC_064924.1, from coordinate 31,717,256 downwards.
AATATGTGGGACACTTTTTTTATGGACGAACCTTGTAAAATCTGTAAGGAGAGTCTATACTCGTATTCTTCCTGTAAGGTAAAGTTGTATCGATGCTCCAGCTTTGTTTACAGAACAGGGTGTACCAGATTTAATGGCGTAAAAGCGTAGAGTCGAAAGTACACGACACCAGAAGTAAAGACGTCTCAGTAAACGTGGGCTCTAGAACGCCTGCCCCTAACAAGTACGCCGCTCCCCCGGCCCTTGTTCAGTAGAAGAGATACGTTCCACAGTAGCGAACATAAAGAAGTGCTCATGCGTGTTAAGGTACGCCTTTTAGAGCCCATGTTTGCTGGACATTTTTCCTTATTCTGTTACACACCACCCTCTCTCAAAATATGGAAAGTAGGGAGCCTGTTGTATAAGAGATATGTTTCATAGTATCGAAGATGGAGAAGTACTCAAAACTCTTATTCTGTACACTTTAATGGCCATGTCTACCGAGACAGCTTTGCTCCTATACTGTGTTCATCATAAGAATAAATCTGGTGTAAACATTGTACCATGCGTTCTTCCGCGTTTGCAGCCGAAGGCAAGTTGTCTCGAGTGCAGTAAAATACGATAACGAGGATAAGTTCTGTGGAGTGCGTCACGCTGCGGTACGACAGCTGTGGCGGCGCATTTAACTTGGACAGCACAGGCTAGCGATATGGTCCTATTGATTTGCAGTGATGCGGGCAGTTGTAGATCAGACGCAGAAAGAGGCGAGTAGTGAAACAATATATCTACGAGTGTGACTTAATTTTTAAACACAATGAAACAACATTCGGCAAATCTCCAATACCAGACACTTCTGTTCTCGTACTTAACCAACATAGTACTGAAATTAAAGAGAACAGAGCTAAGAATTCCTAACTTAAACAGAGGGTAAATTTTCTGCGCCAGGTATGCCTGACGCTTCGAGAATTTCACCGTATAGTAAAATACCGAAGCCACTGAACGTACTGTTTATAGTGAATCGTCTGGGAATCTCTGAACTCTTTCCATATCCAAATCCGAGAAATACGTTTCAGTACTGCAACTGTCATCTGCTACATTGATAACGCGTAGTTGTATAACGAAACCGCGAAGCCAACCAAGCGCCACATATTCTCTGCTTATTTTTTTGACGTGCTGTTCTGAATGCCGTCACCATTCAAAAGTGCCGCGTGCCAAGGGTTTCTGCATTAGTTTTAGTACGTGCGACAGTTTAAATGTCTTGTTGTTTCTCACTACAGATCCCTTTATTTGGGTCCAAGTCAGCTGTGTTCTGTTGGGTTTATATAGCAGTGGTACGGTAATTTCTGGTGCATTACGTTATTAGAAGCAAGAAGACGGGCGTTTTTCTTTAATAAAAACGATTGGACATGTGTCAGTTAGGATATATTTGATGAATTTTGGACTTAAAAGATGTAAGTATTCTAAACTGAACGAAAAAGATGAAGGCGAGATTTGTGCCATCGATCTATAAATTGTACCGATTTATCATTCAGCAACGTACCGATCCAGCTGTTCATCCGTATTACAAAGCCCTTTTAACTTTAGTAAACACACTTACTCAGAAAACTTGAAAGCTGATTCGTTGTGTAAATCTATGAAAAACATTAAGAACAACCTGTTTCTCGCCGCTTTTTGTTTCGAAGGTATATTTCACAACGAGCCAGGAAGCAGCGTGAGCCGTTTTCACACTGCGTATGAACAGCGCGACAACCGTAGTGCAACAACGCAGACCGAAATAAAATTATTGTAAAATGTTGATGGCTGTTAATACATAAGAATATCTTAAATTTTCATTTACTGTAACATAGTAGTACGATATCTGACACGTAAGTAGGACCTCCCTCCAGGACCGTAACGACGGCAGTGTGCGTCTTCTACGGCTGCTGGGGCCTTTGAATTTGTTTACATCAGGTTTATTTTTCTGATGAACGAAGTGCTTCGAACTGTTTGTTTTCCCACCAATAGTTATGATGCACCTCATGTTATTAGCAACTACTTACCTAATGGTTTAAAGTTGATGTTATTTGATGTCCGTTCTCTTAGGTCCTTGCTCTGCCCATTTTTTAAACCACCAGTCCCTACGTGCCGATTTCCTGCGAACTGAACGTCGCAGTGCTTCATGCTCGTTGGTAGGACCCCAAATGGAGTGACGGTGTGTAGCATTTATCAGCGGGCACGTTGCCAGTTTGGCAGGTGCGCATTGCTCCGCGGCGGGCCACTTGCGTCCTCTGCAGCGGCTGCAGCTGCTCCCTGAGCGCCGCGATTGGCGGGCGGGCACCGCCGTGACCCGCGCAGCGCGGCGCGCCGTTATTGTTTCCGGGACAAAGGCGCTCCGAAGGGCGGCAGCCGCAGCCGCAGCCCCGGTCGCGCAGATTTAATTATGTAGGCAGGCAGCGGAGCTCTGTTTGATGTAGCAGGTAGCTGGCGGCTGTGGCGCGCCGCTCTGATGGGCGCAGGCGCGGCTGCTTGTCCGTGGCGTGGTGTTGTGTATGTGTGTGTGGGAGGGGGCGGCGGACAGGCACTGCACCGTGTGCGAGAGAGAGAGAGAGTGCATTTTGAGACCTTTGGCAGAAACTGCCGAAGACAACCGATGCTGTTTGGGCTAAGGACAGCCGAGAGACCGCTTGTCACCACAGAACACCAAAATACCAAAAGTGCGCGGCCCTTGTTTAACAGTCCGTGCAGGATACGCTGGCCGATGCACAGTGGTTAGTTTTCGACCAAAGCCTGGGCGAGTTCGTTCGTTTGGTCGGAATGAGGAATATTTGTTTGCCCCTTTTCGCCGTGTCGCCGGTGACAGAATCATGGCGCATGCGCTGCAGTCTTTCTTACACGGTTTTCAAGAAACTATTCGGTAAAGAAATTTAATTTTTCCTTATATGTCGGCTTCATGATGATGTCCCCATCATTTCGTCAATGGTCATAGTTCCTGTGATATTCGCATCTAACTACTGCACAAAATTCGAAGAAGTTTGCAAATGAAAAATAGCTGTCACTATGATATTGCCTTTGGTACATGTTGCGCAATACATTGCTGTCTATGGCATTTAGCTAACATACTGATTTTTTCTTTGCACTTGGGTTCAGGTCACTATCTGTCACCAATCTAGAGAAAATTGATCTCACATAGCACACTCATTTGCGATAGCATGCTAGCGATAAACCCTGAATGAAATATCCACAACATTCCTCATATTTCATAAACAGTTTGAGATATCTAGATGACAGTTCGACAAATGATAGCAAACAAAGAGCAGAGTGTCGTATGGTTATTACACAAAACTTCATTTCCTATCGTCTTATTCTACAAACTAAAGACTTCTCCGTAATGTAATTTGCAAGGGCTGTCGACGGCTAGCAAAACAAGAAATGTATTGTGGAACAACAGAAGTTAACACAGTACACGTTCGTTCTTTTACTGACGATGTGCTTCTTATAAGCTATTGGCCTTACCTTTCCTCAGTTCTTCACTAGAAACCACTGTTTCAAAATTATCTTGCAGTTGCCTCTGTGAAATGAGGGGGCACTGTGTAAACTTCGCTGTGTTTGGGCAAAAGAAGCAAATTTTAACATGGCAGCAAAAGAAATGTGTAGGTTTTACTCAAAATTCGCCAATCATGACGCTTCTCTGTAAATTACAAATGATATCGCTGCTTTTACAGCGTCATTTACAGCGGAATTCCTTTTAGATACTAACCAAAGCAGATGTGGCATATCTTCTTGAATGGTCACCGTGCAAGGGATGTCATGGAGGTGCTGCACTTAATATTTATAAAATAAATATGAGTGCGGGCTTCAGTTTACAGAGCCACTTCTGCTACTGCGCTCGACACTTCTTCCCCAGCACTCGCCACTAACCCCTATTCTCCAGGTGCTCTACGGTGTGCCAGAGTGATCGCGATTACGCTCCGGGTACTGTTGCGAAAGTTGCCGAAAATCACCGAAGCCTCTCGATGTAATGACAGCGGAGGGATCACTTGTACACAGCAACGTAGTAGGCACCACAGAACACCAAATTATCAGAAGTGCAAATCCGTGTTACGATATGGACACAAGGTCTGACAATAGAGCTCCGAGTGGGCTGGTAGTCAACTTCGAATTCTGGAAACTATGGCGGACAGTTTGTGTTCTTGCCTAACGAAATACGTGTCCTAGATGACAATATTTCCAGTTATAATTTCTGGGTGAATCTGGCACTGTGATCTTTGAGGGGAAACAGGCAGATTTCTAGAATTCCGGAAAGCAATTGACACGGTGCCCCATTGCAGCATGTTAAAGAAGGTACAAGCATACGGACCAGGTTCACAGATACGTGAGTGGGTCGAAGACTTCTGAAGTTATAGGCTCCACCATGTTGTCCCTGACGGCGAATGTTCATCAGAGGCTAGGGTTAGGAGTGCCTCAGCGAAGTGTAATAGGACCGCTGTTGGTCTCTATGCACGTAAATGATTTTGCGGAGAGGGTGGACATCAGTCTGCAGTTGTTTGCTGGCGATTCTGTGGTGTACGGTAAGGTGTCGATTCTGTGGTGTACGGTAAGGTGTCGAAATTGAGTGACGATATGAGGATACAAGATGACTCAGACAAGATTTCTGGCTGCTTTGATGTCTGACAGCTAGCTCTAAATGTAGAAAAATGTAAGTTAATGCTGATGAGTGGGAAAAACAAACCTGTAATGTTCGGGTACAGCAATCGTAGTGTCCTCTGAATATATGGGCGTAACTTTGCAAAGTGATATTAAATGGAAAGAGCATGTGAGAACCGTGGTAGGGAAAGCGAATTGTCGACTTCGGTTTATTCGAAGAATCTTAAGAAAGTGTGGTTCACATGTGAAGGACAACGCATATAGGACGCTAGTGCGGCCTATTCTTGAGTACTTTTTGAGTACTTGGGATCTGTACCAGATTAAATCGCCGGCCGCGGTGGTCCCGCGGTTCTAGGCGCGCAGTCCGGAACCGGAACTGCTACGGTCGCAGGTTCGAATCCTGCCTCGGGCATGGATGTGTGTGATGTCCTTAGGTTAGTTAGGTTTAAGTAGTTTTAAGTTCTAGGGCACTAATGACCACAGCAGTTTAGTCCCATAGTGCTCAGAGACATTTGAACCATTTTTTTTTTTAGATTAAATCGTTGGAAGACATCGAAGTAATTCAGTGGTGGGCTGAAAATAGGTCTGAGTACTATGGGACTTAACTTCTGAGGTCATCAGTCCCTTAGAACTTAGAACTACTTAAACCTAAGCAGGCCCGAGGCAAGATTCGAACCTGCGAACGTAGCGGTTGCGTGTTTCCAGACTGTAGCGCCTAGAACTGCTAGGCCACTGCCGCTTGCTCAGTGGTGGGCGTGCTAGATTTGCTACCAGTATGTTGGAACAACACGTAAGTGTCATGGAGATGTTTCGGGAGCACAAATGGGAATCGCTGGAGGCAATCCGACGTTCTTTACGAGGAACGATGCCTTCTAAATAAAATGCACGTAAGGACCACGAAGATAGTATACGACAGAATTACGGCTCATACGGAAGCATATAGATAGTAACTAGTAGTCGTAAAGGGTACCCTCCGCCACACACCCTAAGGTGGATTGCGAAGGATCGATGTAGATGGTAGATTGTAATTTCGACACAATGGCTGCTACTGAGAGCAAATTGTATTCCTGATTACGACCTTCTCGCGTGTACTGCACTCTGTCAATTGTATTGTAAATATGTTCCTGGTATTCTGCTTAACTTTTGTTCTTATCCATTGTAGTGGGTGGCGTAAATAATTCCATATTTGGATTAGTTTCGTGTAAAACAAAATCTGATATCCTCGCATGATATTCTGTCGACTCATATCCTCTGGATTTAAGTGCACTATAAATACATTGCTCGTATTGAAAGTTATTTTTTCCCATTTTCATTGACTTGTGCTAAAATGTATTGTTTATAATACGGGTTAATAATATGTTAAAACATTTGCGTAGCTACTTTCGCACTTTTAGCATTTGCGAGAAGAATGCTCCAGTCACCAAGACGACAAAGCATACTCATTTACATCTATATCGATACTCTGCAAGCCACTGTGAACTGCATGGCACTCAGTAGCAATAAACGCGACACCATTCAAAGCAGAATTTCATACTCATTCCGTGACGACATGTAGGAAAGTTCAGTAACAATACTGTCAAAACCTGCAGACATAGAGTCCTCCATTAAACGCGGCGAAGTACGGGAAACGGATGCAAACAAAAAGAAAGTAGAATAAAAGCACTTTGCACTTTAAATTGCATTTAAATACCCAGTACTGCGGATGTACACAGAACTCAATCAGAATACGAGCAACTTATTTACAACGTAATTCAAAGAGTGAAATACACGAGAGAAGTCGTAGCAAGTGTGCAGAAACCAGTTTCTGTTAACTACGAAACGAAAGCGATCATGGAAGACGAGATGTCACTCAGTAACAAAGCCAGATGACGCTACAATTGCAGCGCGCCAACAGGCCCAGCTGCGATCCCAGGTCGTGTCTCCCAAACTCCCTGTACGAGCTTTGCCCTGCGGATGCCGTGTTTGCACGTGTTCACGGCCACATGGACGTCACGCGTTTCACTCCTTTTGCCCATACGCCGCGAACCTGCAGCGTGCGGATGAGCGATGCGTTTCACTTAGCACCTGAGTCGGGTGAAATTTATTTGAGTAAACAGTAACGAATACAGATAAAAACTGTAGTTCGTGAGTAAAAAAAAATAATTTCCTACATTATTCACTTACACAAATAAAAACGTTCATTCGTCTTCTGTGAATAAAAAGTGTTCCGAAAAATAGATACATCTGAAATCCAATGACATTTATTGGTCCAGTTCTTTGTCATTTTTTGCCACAATGTACTTTTGTTTCTTTTCAAATAGTTCTCAGAATAACTGTTTTTATCAGGCATTTACTCAAGAACTGTGTTTGATTTTCGAAAGCTGGCCGTTGTGTACATTTGCAAAGTGCGTTAGAACTGCTGAAATCCTCGCCATTTCATGGCAACGATATGTGACTTTCAACTCACCATCTTCGATAGCAAATACGGAGAAGCCATCAATCCCTCTCCATTTTTGGCAAATAATTCGTTGTGATTCCATGTTATCTTCACTTCCCAAACTGCATTCAAAATAAAATTATCCTTTTACGGCAGAACATAATTTGAAACCCGTGATCCGATTTTTTTCGACATTTCTTTGGCTGTTACTTATCTACAGTTTTTCTGGAACCCACCTTGGTCATATGGTCGCCCCAAACTGCCATATCATGTGCAAAAATCATCTTTTTGGTCTGTTTCTTCTACTTCCCGCATAATTTGTGCAAATTCTGCTTCCCAATTTTTCTCAATTTCTCCATTATTTGTTGTTTCCTAGAGTACCTGATCCTCAGCGTTTAACAGTTTCTTAAAATGTTCTCTCCACAGATTTTTTATATTCCCTAGATCTTTAGTCACAGTACCAGCTTCTGTTTCCTTCTTCATTGGAACTTTTGAAGCCTTCCTTTTATTTTTCATCATTTTATAGAACATTTCCTAGGGAAACAGTTTACAAAGAAAAACTTGAAGAAGATGTGAGGAGCAATAAAAAAATTGTCTATAAAATGATGAAAAATAAAAGGAAGGCTTCTGAAGTACCAGAGAAACAAAGGAAGATATGGAAATAGCTGTGAAGAATATGAACGGGAGGAAAGCCCCAGAACCTGATGAAGTATCAGTGGACATGAGAAGAGCAGCTGGTCCAGTGGGAATGCAGAGGCTCTATAGAGTGCTATCAAGTGCGTGGAGAAACAGTACAATACCTGACAATTGGAGGAGACATTGTTCCCATATTCAAAAAAGGCAATAAAAGACTTTCTAGAAACTACAGAGGAATGACCCTTATGAAATTTTTGAAAGAATTTTACTAAATCGAATAAGTGAAAAGACAGAAAAGGAGCTGAGTGAAGAACAGCATGGATTTAGGAAAGGAGAAAGCACGATCGACCTGATATGTTCTATCCGTCAACTGATGGAAAAAGTTGTGAGTATAACAAAAGGGTGATATTGGTTTTTATAGACATAGAAAAGGCATATGACTCAGTTAAGAGGGAAAGACTCTGGGAAGAAATGGAGAAGGTAGGTACAGAAGATGGATAAACTAATGTAATAAAAACAATGTACAGGGGACACAATCGTAGAATTAGAACACCATTGGAGAATTCTGAATAAAAAATAGGGTAGTTAAAGATATAGTAGAAGAAAAAGACAAAAAAGATGATTTTTGCAGATGATTTGGTAATATGGAGCGATAAAGAGGTAGATAGATAGGTGCAATAGCTACTCGGAAGCAAAGAGGTTGCTTTGGCAGAGTGTAATGTTCGGAAGCATCAAACCAGTTAGAAAACTGAAGAGAGAAAAAATAGGAAAAGAAGTACAGTGTCTAAATCAGTGTGGGAGTTAAGAGGACAGCGATACTTCTAAGACTACCATTGGGGGACACTGCCGAAACTTAACTTGGAAGCAGTTGTAGCAGTCACAGAGCGACATGCCTATGTGTGAGCATTGGCAGTATACATACGATTTCTAAACAACTATAAGCGAACAGCAAATGAGATGAGAAGGTAGAAAATAAACAATGGATGCTGCTTACGTAATAAAACCAATATTCAAAAAACACACTATTCCACAGATGAAGAAATTCTGCATTTTTCAGCGCGGAAATTCTTTTGTGCAGTGTTAACAAAGGGGATTAAGCGATATTACAAAAACAAGAGATATTATGTTTCTTTATAGGCGCACCTAAAATTTTATAAGAAGCCACAACACTCTTTGTACAAGTGAAAGGAAGACTATCATGACCTATCACAACAAACAAAGGCTTCAAAAAAGAATAAGATTATAGCACAGAAACGACACACTTCTATATTTATATAGGCTAAGGTATTCGTGAATGGAAAACACTTTCATTGGTATTGTACACATACACACCATTGCTTTTGATATTTTTAAAAATATCGGGAATCCGATATATCGATATTTAAAAATGTCATAATCGTCTCTATATATACGGGACAATTATCAACATGGCGATATATCGCGGGAAAAAATACAGCCATACAAGCCATATATATACACACTCCTGGAAATGGAAAAAAAAACACATTGACGCCGCTGTGTCAGACCCACCATACTTGCTCCGGACACTGCGAGAGGGCTGTACAAGCAATGATCACACGCACGGCACAGCGGACACTCCAGGAACCGCGGTGTTGGCCGTCGAATGGCGCTAGCTGCGCAGCATTTGTGCACCGCCGCCATCAGTGTCAGCCAGTTTGCCGTGACATACGGAGCTCCATCGCAGTCTTCAACACTGGTAGCATGCCGCGACAGCGTGGACGTGAACCGTATGTGCAGTTGACGGACTTTGAGCGAGGGCGTATAGTGGGCATGCGGGAGGCCGGGTGGACGTACCGCCGAATTGCTCAACACGTGGGGCGTGAGGTCTCCACAGTACAACGATGTTGTCGCCAGTGGTCGGCGGAAGGTGCACGTGCCCGTCGGCCTGGGACCGGACCGCAGCGACGCACGGATGCACGCCAAGACCGTAGGATCCTACGCAGTGCCGTAGGGGACCGCACCGCCACTTCCCAGCAAATTAGGGACACTGTTGCTCCTGGGGTATCGGCGAAGACCATTCGCAACCGTCTGCATGAAGCTGGGCTACGGTCCCGCACACCGTTAGGCCGTCTTCCGCTCACGCCCCAACATCGTGCAGCCCGCCTCGAGTGGTGTCGCGACAGGCGTGAATGGAGGGACGAATGGAGACGAGTCGTCTTCAGCGATGAGAGTCGCTTCTGCCTTGGTGTCAATGATGGTCGTATGCGTGTTTGGCGCCGTGCAGGTGATCGCCACAATCAGGACTGCATACGACCTAGGCACACAGGGCCAACACCCGGCATCATGGTGTGGGGAGCGATCTCCTACACTGGCCGTACACCTCTGGTAATCGTCGAGGGGACACTGAATAGTGCACGCTACATCCAAACCGTCATCGAATCCATCGTTCTACCATTCCTAGACCGGCAAGGGAACTTGCTGTTCCAACAGGACAATGCACGTCCGCATGTATCCCGTGCCACCCAACGTGCTCTAGAAGGTGTAAGTCAACTACCCTGGCCAGCAAGATCTCCGGATCTGTCCCCCATTGAGCATGTTTGGGACTGCACGTCCAGCACGAACGCTGGTCCAACTGAGGCGCCAGGTGGAAATGGCATGGCAAGCCGTTCCACAGGACTACATCCAGCATCTCTACGATCGTCTCCATGGGAGAATAGCAGCCTGCATTGCTGCGAAAGGTGGAAATACACTGTACTAGTGCCGACATTGTGCATGCTCTGTTGCCTGTGTCTATGTGCTTTGGTTCTGTCAGTGTGATCATGTGATGTATCTGACCCCAGGAATGTGTCAATAAAGTTTCCCCTTCCTGGGACAATGAATTCATGGTGTTCTTATTTCAATTTCCAGGAGTATATATATATATATATATATATATATATATATATATATATATATATATATATATATATATCGGCTGCACATTGTAATTATTCAGCCAGTCTTGGAGCTGTATATTTAAGTATTGATTTACTATTAGATATTTTGTACTTCAACAAGCTAGCAGCCGGCGTTTGCCCCTCAGAGCGAGAGCTGAAAGGAAAATGATGCACGTTCACGCTTGGCGATAACCCCTTTGCTAACAATAGTAACTTCATGTATGTGTGTGTGGCACAATAAAGGTGCCTGGCGGGTCCGTCATTGGTTTCTCCTCATATCGGATTTGTCTGGAACACTTCATGTCGACTTCCCCGTTTTCTCATTTCTGCCAACGCCAGTGACCAGCAGTTGCGTGGTGAAGTTAAAGGTTGCAGTTTCTATTCGTAGCTCTGAGCGCCGGTTACGCCAGCATTTCCCTCACACGACCCCGAGCACCGCAAAGGTAGTCATTGAGATTTTTGTTCACCAGTTTCAAGAACTGTTATTGAAGAATACCGATGTGAAGAAACAGCACACTAGTTGCATTAAAAGCTGTTTTTTAATGTAACTTGTGTGCTATTTTCTTCACATCGGATATCTTGTTAATCCACACATGACGCCAATCCCAAGTGCTGTAGGACATTCTCTTTGTGCCATTTATACTTGCTTCATACATTCAAAGAGAAAGGCTGGACCTGATGAAAGCTGAATAAGTTGTGAGACTTTTTCTCACAGTAAAAGTAAACTTATGATCTACTACAGTTTCAAATTAGAAGGAAGGTCAGCAATGGCGGCAACTTTGATGATTTTGTAAGGTGTCAGGCAAATCCAACACCTTCCATGATACCCTGTCATGATAAGCAAATCCAGTAGTATGTCACATAGCTCCGAATAAATCGTGACATTAAATTAACCAAAGTAATACGAGTAACGAGTGAGCAAATGTAATACCACAGACTAACACAAGAATGCCTCAATGCATGTCATACCTTCCCACTGTGACACAGACGCAGTTCCGAGGGGAGAAACGAGAACAGAAGCCGAGAGCAGAATCGTGTTAAGCTAGAAAGTCCTACGATATGGGACGGACTGAACACCCACGTCGCCAGCCTACCGCTGAGACCACACCACCAACACGTTTTAGCGTGAGACTTCTTCGCGTCTCTGTTACGTCAAGGACCACCCCTCAGCCCATGTTAAAAGCTACAGCCCTCCAGGAAAACAGTATACATCTTACGATAACAGAAAAAGAGCCACTACCACCCGCAAATTTTAGCGTGAGACTTTTTCGCATCTCTGTTACATTAGGACCACCCCCAGCCCATGTTAAAAGATAGAACCCTGCAGAAGAACAGTATAGATCTTACGATAACGCTAAATGGACCACACCAGCTGCAGGTTTTAGCGTGAGACTTTTTCGCGTCTCTATTACGTTGCAAACTTTAAAAACATTGCCCCAGCACGAAAAGTATAACGTTTCTCATTGGATAGACAGAATGTTTGCAGGTGGAGCTTAAGGTTAACATTGAGACCCTGATTGGTCACATGAAAACACAGCCAGATAGTTTTTTTTTTTAACCAACTTCGGTAAATGGTAGTAAGGAGAAGTTAGGAGAAGAGAGTTGCCTCCGAGATGGCGAAGTGAGCGGAGCTGTGCTATCCGCTGTCGCCCTGACGCTGCCTAAACACCGACAAGGTAATGAACGCACGCGATGCCGCATTTTTGAGCGCATAAGGATTCACTCAGAACTGCAGAATTCTCATCTGTTAAACCCCTTTTTTGCGTAATACTAGTGTCGATTGTCAATTAAAGCTCATGGTGTTCACATTTTCCACTTGAAGCAAAAATCTGAAACGAGTTGATTTTTCTGTTATATAGTTATTGAAAAGCGACATCAGCCACTGTAATTTACGACAAGTAAGATAAGTAATTACAGATAACTGAGGGTCACTGTAGACCATTTTGATTGTTTGCTCTTTTGTGAAGCTTAATTTAAACCTGGATTATAGTTGTGATATGGCATAGGTCATCCTTCAATCCATTGCAGAACTTGGAAACCCACTCAGGGAATATTCTTTCACATTTTTGTTGAACGCAGTTGGTTTTTACCATCCTGTATTGAAACATTTCCTTTTATCAATAGTGCAATTTATAAACAATATTTTGTGAGTAGAATAAAATTTCCAATGGTAAACTTAACTGCTTTTTCGATGTTATTTTACCAGCTAACTAAAAATAGGAAAGCCTTGAACCCCTTCCACTAAATTTAGTTAGTATTAAGATTCTTTTATAGGGAGTGCAGTGGAGCTGACGCTGAAATCATTAAGTATTTGGTTACATCATCGCTAGTCTCACTGAACTCTTCTGAATTCTACATGTCATGTGTGGTCTGGTGTCTCCTTACCAGCAACAGGTCCCAGGTTCAAACTAGTCAATTACCTAAAAAACACGCTCAGAGCGTCGTTGAGCGAAAGTGGCAGGGAGACACGATATAGAATAAACAGACACCACCATGAATGTTTAGAATTTATTAACAGCAAAATCGATTTTCAATCACATAGTGGTCACTTCAGTGCTAGAAGTTAAACATTTCACATAGCGATCACTGAATAAGAAAGAAAAGACCACTAATACACCTGACTATAAACCAACTGTTGGTAAGAATTTACCTTTAGCGTAAAAATTAAATCTCGTAGTGGTGTTTAGTTATTTGAAATAACAGAAGCATGAAATGATCACAAAAACTGAAGTCACTGCTTACATTCAGCTATACAGCAACCTCGGTGTGACAGGGGCTTGGAACGCCCTCTAGTGACATGTGTGACTTAAAGACTTAACATTACTTTATTTGTCAAGAGATTACCACAAAATGCCAAATGTGCACTTACAAATCATTAACTGAATATTTAAAATTTAAAATTGCACATAAAAACGCGTATCAAAAAGGAAGGGGAATTGCACATCTTGCCAACATACACTGGCGTGTTATTTTCAAACCAACTTAAAAAAAACCATGCAAGAATAAAAATCAACAGGTGAATAAAAGGTGTCAGATTACAGGACTAGTACAAAGGAAAATACACAAATAATATGAGGTCAACTATAACAGAATTTGTTATAGCACAGTAACCGCCATCTGGCGTGGTAAGTCAGAGGTGCAAAGTTCTTAATTTACGTAAAATATTTCGTTGAGACAAGGAAGTCAAATACATAAGTAGTGGTGATTGTGTGATATATGCCACGATTTAACAGGTAAAAGTGTCATTAAACAAAATTTTCTTTACAAAAAAAATTTTTAGGGTGCAGACTAACAATTTTATATCGAATTTAACGACATGATGATACATCTCATTTGTCCCGTTTTGACATGTCTAATGGACATGTTATAACGTGGTAACATGTCCAAATGGAACGAATGAGATATATCATCCTGTCGTTAAAGACTCAGTTGTATTTGTGGCCTTTTGCTTCTTATTTAGTGACCGCTATGTGAAATGTTTAATTTCCAGCACTTAAGATGATCATTATGTGATCGAAAATCGATTTTGCTGTTAATAAATCATCAGAATTACGGCCAATGCTGAGGTTCCTTCTAATTGTGGTCGTTGTGCTCACAGCGCTCTATTGAGTCGCCAGTCAGTACACTTTCAAATGTTTACCGGGTGCATAGTTTTTCAACCACTGGCATAAAACTACAGAAATATTTGCACAAGATAACTGGAGGGTGCAAAAATGGGATTGACCAAACAATGAAAACCTTGTCGATTCAGCTAAATATCTAGATATTACAATAACGAGGAACTTAAATTACAATCATTATACAGTAAATATTGTGGGAGAGTCAAACCAAACAGTGCATTTTATTAGGAGATGCAACACATTTACTAAACTGTATGCCTACAGTACGCTAGACCGTATTCTTGAAGAGTGTTACTGAGCGTTGTGTGATCCTTTGCAGATAGTATTTATGGAGGATATCGGCAAAGTTCAAACAAGGGTAGCTGCTTTTGCATTATCTGCGAAGTAGGGGAGACAGTGTAATGGTTATGATAAGCAAGTTTGTCTGGAATCATTAAAACATAGGCGCTTTTCGTTGAGGGAAGACGTTTCCACGGAATTTAAATTACAGACTTTCTCCTCTGAAAGTGTTAGCGTTCTGTTGAGACCCAACTAAACAGGAAGAAACGACCAGTGTCACAAAATAATAGAGACCACGGCTCCCACGAACACATTTAAGTGTTCACTTTCCTATGTGATATTCGAGGGTGGGATGGTCATGAAATATTCTCGAAGTGATTCTATAAAGCCTCTGGAAGGACGTAAGTATTAACTGTAGAGTTATCTATGTATACGGAAAAGAAAATGTCTTACAAAAGGGAAACCCCTTTTTAGGAAAAACTTGTGGGGCGGCAAGATTTTGCCGCCATACACGAGTAATTTTGACGATGCATATTTCTCATTACTTATTATGGCATCACATTTTGGGTTAGATTATCGAATCATTCATCATTTATTGCTTGATACTAGGTAGCCTTGCACAAACTTTTCTCGAAGAGATAAATGCTTGAAAAGTAATTTTTCACAGGTGCTGACAGCAGGGAGAAGTCGAGGGCTTCCGCGGACTTCGGAAAAGACGTGGATCGACGGAGAAAGTGTGGTGTCACCGCCAGGCACTACACTTGCTAGGTGGTAGCCTTTAAATTGGCCGCGGTCCGGTGGTATACGTCGGACCCGCGTGTCGCCACTATCAGTGATTGCAGACCGAGCACCGCCACACGGCAGGTCTAGAGAGACTCCCTAGCAGTCGCCGCAGTTGTACAGCCGACTTTGCTAGCGATGGTTCACTGACAAAATACGCTCTCATTTGCCGAGACGATAGTTAGCAGCCGGCCGCGGTGGTCTCACGGTTCTAGGCGCGCAGTCCGGAACCGTGCGACTGCTACGGTCGCAGGTTCGAATTCTGCCTCGGGCATGGATATGTGTGATGTCCTTAGGTTCGTTAGGTTTAAGTAGTTCTAAGTTCCAGGGGACTGATGACCACAGCTGTTAAGTCCCATAGTGCTCAGAGCCATTTTTGATAGTTAGCATAGCCTTCAACTACGTTATTTGCTACGACCTAGCAAGGCGCCATATTCAGTTACCATAGATATTATGAATCATGTACCGTCACGAGTGAAGTTAAGTATTCCACCAGCTACGTCCGTTTTTTTCAATTCTAATTCCCTGGTCATGTTCCAGACCTCACGCCAGCCTGCGTGAGCTGAGACGCGTGCATTTCGGCTTCCTTTAGTAATACGGTGTTGGCTCTCCTGCCAACCACAACGAGGCAAAACGGCGTTCTTATCGATATTGCCCTGATTTACTTGTGTAATGACTTCGCCACAGTCTCCAGATGTACTGTCCGAATTTTATTGCTTACAGAATCAGCAGACGCAGGCATTACTGGATGCCCTTGGACAGTTCGTCCAGGGTCAACGTGCGATGCAAAACGACGCGGCGGTAGCCGCTTCCCTGCTGACGCAGCCACATCACGCAGTTGCAACAACATTTCGAACTTTTGATACTGCACTGGAAAGCTGGACGGAGTGGTCACGCCAATTTGGATTCCATCTCGCCGCCTACAGAATTCAAGGTAACGAGCGGCAGCCTTTTCTCCTTTCTTCAGTAGGGGTGACCACGTACCGTGTGATAGTCAAATTATTTCCCCGACATCTGCATTAGATGCATATTTCAAAGAATCAGTCAATGTAGTTGCGAAAAGGTATACCTTCTTTCGTACAAAACGTACGGCAGGTCAGACTAATCGGGAGTGGGTTGCAACCTTGGAAGGCCTTACTAGGGATTGTGCTTTTGAGTGTCAATGTGGACTCCCTTATTCAGATACGTGATGCAATTGCACAGAACGTTCCTGATGTTCGTATAAGGGAAAAGATTTTGAAACTAGTCAATCCCTCCCTTCAACAAGTGATGGGCATATTGGATCGGCAGGAGACACTTGACTTTGCTCAGGAATCATTTGAAACTTCGCCAGCAGTGTGTCAGGTTTACCGGCCCGCCGGGCGAGCTGCACGGAGCAGTAAACAGCCCTCGCGCCCGGCCGCGCCGCTGCCGCCAGGCTCTCAGCCACGTGTGTCGCGCCGGCAAGCAAATGCCAGGAAAAGCTTAGATCGGAAGCTCAAAACTGTTCCAGGCACTTTGCTTCGCGCCGGAATCGGAATCGAACCAAGGATACACAGGCTCGCGAAAATTCGCCCATGGAAATTCATGTAGTTCATTCCCCTCCGAGCAGAGCCACTCTCTCTAACAGTGACTGCGTTAGTCCCAAAAATAGTGTGCGTCGACATCGCTGGAACTCCCGTCAAGTCGCAAGTGATTATGTACCAGTGTCAGTTCACGCTGCACGAGACAGTCGCTTTTGTCGTCAGCAGGACAATAAACTGTTTGTAGACTTGGACATTAACGGTAAAGTGATACCATTCCAGCTCGATACCGGAGCTGCAGTTTCACTGATCAATCAAGACACTTAAAAACTGCTGGGCACACCTCCGTTGCGTGCCGCAAATGTTAAGTTAACGAGCTATTCAGGTCAGGAGATCCTTGTGTTAGGACAGTGGAGCCTTCTTGCAACATACAAAGGACAAACAAAACTCGTGTCATTTTACGTCCTTCGTTCTTCTTCTGCAGTGAACTAGTTTGGTTTCGATTTATTTCAGTTGTTTAACTTGTCTATAGTAAATCAGGTCCTATCAGTGAACCAGAAGGTGCCTTCAGACAGTGTTTCTCGTCTATGTGAAGAATTTGCAGACATTTTTGCACCGGGCCCCGATTGCGCTAAGAACTATCAAGCACATTTGGAACTGAAAGTAAACGCGCAACCGAAATTTTTCAGAGCGCGCAATGTTCCCCATGCATTGCGTCATGAGGTCGCAAAAGCATTACACAATTTGGAATCACAGGGTGTAAGTGAATGTGTGCAGGCTTCTCTCTGGGCATCACCCATAGTCATATTGCCAAAACCTTCCGGAAACTTGCGACTTTGTGTGAACAAGGCGACAGTGAATCCACAAGTAGTGATTGCAACTTTTCCTTTACCCCGCCCGGAAGAACTTTTTGACAAACTGTGCCCGGGTAAATATTTTTCGAAGTTGGACCTCGCAGATGCGTACTGGCAAATACTGGTGGACGAAGAATCCCAGCGCTTTTTGGTGGTTAACACGCATTTTTGGGTTGTATCAATTCAAGCGAATGCCATTCGGGTCTGTATCCGCCCTTGCATTGTTTCAGCGATATCTACAAACTGTTTGTGCGTCGGTCCCTACTGCAGCAATATATCTGGACGATATTGTGATCTCTGGAAAGACGGAAGAATAGCATTTGGCCAAACTCAGAACATTATTTCAGGTCTTGCGACAAAATGGTCTTCGCTTGTGAAAGCACAAATGTGTGTTTTTTGCTCGGGTCTTGCCATATTTGGGTCACGTACTCAATGCCCAAGGCATACATCCCAGTCCAACGCACCTCCGTGCCATACAAGACCTGCCGTCACCGCAGAATTTGAAGCAGCTACAGAGTGTGCTGGGAAAAATCAGCTATTATCATAAATATATCCCGCATGCCTCTTCCATTTCAGCTCCGCTTCATCGCTTACGCCGTAAAGCTGTTCCGTTCGTCTGGACGGCGGAATGCGAACGCGCCTTTCGCCAGTTGCAATCGGCGTTGCTTTCCAATACTTGCCTTACGCCATTCGATCCCCAGAAGCCCTTTTTGTTGATGGTGGATGCATCGGATTTCGGGATCGGTGCTGTGCTTGCGCACAAAGATGGATCACACGATCGCCCTATTGCCTTTGCGTCCAAATTGCTCTCGTCTGCGCAAAGAAATTATTCACAGGTTGAGAAAGAAGCGTTGATTCTCGTGTTTGGTGTTACAAAGTTTCATGATTTCTTGTATAGTCGTCTCTTTTTTTTTTTTAAAAAAAAAAAAATTCTTTATTTCCATAAACAATGTTAATTTTACATCTAGCCCACTGCCTTATTTGATTAGTGGGCCAAGTTAGTTATACAAGGGTAATTAGCAGCTAATTCTAAGTTCTATGTAGTAACTAGTTAGTATATAAGTGAACAGTAAGCAATGGGCAACATTATTGTTAGTCTACTACAAACATTTAATCTTTAGACTAGTTACTAATCCTACAGCGTTACAGTTGTGTCAGCTAATTTATATAAACCTACTATAGAGCCTTGCTCATTGAGCTAACCCCAATGAGCGTGCCCCTGACACTGGGCAGGCCGAGATGGTGATCGCTGCAGGTTACTAATAATAATATCTAAAAACTAAGTCCTACAACTAACTTATCCTAATGTCAAGTCCGGTGCGTTGTCTGGTTTGGTAAGGCTGCACCCCACCCCCCCAGAATCCTGTGGCGCGGCGGATTCAGACTGAGGAAGTCGGCCTTTCCGCGCCCAGGCGGTTTGGGAGTAGGGTATCATACTCTATCTGTGTCCTAGTTTATCTCTTTTTGTGCTACTATAGGTCTTTCAGGTAGTCCTTTAGGACTTTCTGAGATACCGCGTTAGCCAGTTTGTTTATGATGTCGAAAGTGTCGCGATGTCTGATTAGTCTATATGTGTCGTTGTGTGGTAGTTGGTCCCGCAGTACTGAGGCCACATCATTGAAAAGGGGGCACTCGTAGACCACATGGTCAGGAGTACCCTCCGGAACACCACAGTCACACGCAGGTGTCGCCTTTTTACCAAATCGACATAGATATGTCGAGTACGGTCCATGTCCAGTGAGGAAGTGGATGAGTCCCCGGGATGGATCGAAATGTGACATTTCCATCCTTTCCCTAACATCTGGTAGGAGCTCAAAGGTACGACGCCCTGTTTCTTCGGTTTCCCACGAAAGTTGCCATAGCAGCTCCCCTTTTTTCCTAATTTCTACTTTATTTTCTGTCCTGCTGCCCAGAATTTCCTCGGTTTTTTCGAAATTCCCCTTTTTAGTCCAGTACCAAGCGGCCTGCTCCCGAATTTTGATATCCAGGGGGCAAAGCCCCATAATAACTAACAGGGCTCCTCCCGCTGTAGTTCTGTATGCCCCCACTGATCTCAGGATCATATTTCTCTGCACTCTCCTCACTGTCATGGCGGGCACCACCCTCGTGAGCCTGTGTGCCCAGACTCCGGATCCGTAACCCACTATGGATGTTAGTATACTGTTATGATAGAGTTTGATGAGATGTGGTGGAAGATGAAACCGCTTATGCCCAATGGAGATGAGGTTGTTGAGTACCTGTAAAGCTCTTTGAGTTACGGTTTCGATGTGTCTACTAAAAGTCCACCTTTCATCAATGATGATACCTAGATAGCGTGTCTCACGTCGCCGGAGAACTGGTGATCCATCTATCCTAACAGTTGGGTTACGAGCTAATTGTCCCTTTAGAAGAAGATAGGTAGACTTGGCCGGTGAAATTGTCATTTTTGTCTTGCGGCACCACAGTTGGACTGTGTTTATTGCTCTCTCGATCTTAGGCTCTATGTCCTCTCGGCTACGGCCGCCGACCAGTAGGAGGAGATCATCTGCGTAGGCTATCACCTCCAGCACTTCGTCACTTTGTTGTAATGTATCTAGTAAGGGTTCCATGTGGATGTCCCAGAACAGCGGACCCAGTACGGAACCCTGGGGACATCCCTTGGTGATAGTTTTCCTTACTCTTGTGCTAGCAGATGATAGCCAGACCTCCCGATCTTCACAATAGCTCCTCAGACAGCCATATAGCGGCCCTGGACACTCCTTCTCCCTTAAGCAGGAGAAGAGCGAAGGCCACCACAGGCTGTCGAAGGCGCCACTTATATCCACCATGATGCCAACAACGTACTTGTACGGGGTAGAGCCGCAGACCTCGGCCGCCAGGGCGATTGCATCAGATGCCGATCGTCCAGACCTGAAGCCAAACTGCCTGTTGCTCATTCCGCACAGCACTCGGTGTGCCGCCAGTCTATCAGCCAGAAGTCTCTCCAGAATCTTCCCAAGCAGATCAAGCAGGCAGATAGGTCTATAAGATTTGGTTTCTGCTGGGTCTTTGTCAGCCCCTTTCTTTATAATTACCACATTTGCCCTCTTCCATATTCGAGGGAACTTTTTCTGCCTGAGGCATTCGTTATATAAATGAGTTAGAGGGGCGACTATCTGGGGGGCCAGGAATTGCACCACTTCCGCCACAATACCGTCTGGCCCAGGAGCTTTTCCTCTCTTCAGGGAATTTATGTGGCCAGCTACCTCTTCTTCTGAGAATGGGTAGACTGCCGTATCATTTTCATACGCATTGTTGTTATTCTCCCGCAGCTGCCGTTGTTCACCTGTCTCATCCGCTGTATCATCAGGCAACAGGGAGTGGAGAAGGACCTCAGCAGTTTCCTGCCAAGACCCCGTCATCCGGTCCCCATGCCTGACGGTTGAAAGCTCCATCGGAGAACGGATCTTTTCCCGGACAAGCCTGTAGGGAACTCCCCATGGGTCTAATGCTAGTTGGTTCAGAACAAAGTGTTCCCAACTTTTTGTTCTAACTTCCCGTAGCTGTTTTTGGAAGTTATCTTTGGCTTCCCGGTAAAGCTGCAGCCATCTTTGTCTTTCTTGCCAGACGACACTGCGCTGGTAGTGCCTCCTGAGCCTTCTGACCGACCGGCGCATCTCCTCTAGTTCAGCAGACCATGGTGATGGAGAGGCCGCCATGGCCCTCCTCCTAGTAGGTACGGCTGCCTTGACTGCTCGAGTTATTACTGAGACCAGTTCTTCGGCTCTGTTGTCAACGTCAAAGTGTCTGTGGTCGTCACCTTCTGATATCGGAGGAATGTCGCACTCCCCAGCAAGTCTCTCCCAGTCGGCTCTATTGTAATTGTATTGTATTTCCCACCCCATGGCCCAGCGGCTCTCGCCATCTCCTATGTTGAAAGTAATGAGATTGTGGTCACTTGTAGTGGCATTCTCAATTACTTTCCATTGCTGGATTAGGTATGCTGCGTTTGGCGTAGCCAGGGTCACGTCGATGTTTGTGCCTTGGCCCCCTCCCGCCGCATAGGTCGGAGGGTTGCCTGGCTTGTTAGCCACTACAAGCTGCAAGGCCATGATGGCTTCTTCTGCCTTCTCTCCATTGGGATCCCTGGTGCCGCTGTACCATAAGGGGGATTTGGCATTCATATCGGCAGTCACAAATGTTTTCCGCCCCCGCAACGCCGTGATAGCTGTGGTGAGATGAGCTAGGTGTCTTTCAATATCATCACCATATTGGAAGTATGTGTTGATCATAATAATAGCTCCTGCTGGAGATTGCAGCTCCACAACGTTGCAGTGGCTGGTTGTGAACTGCGTTAGAACTGTAGCCCTTATCAGTTTGTTAGTGATAATAATTGCCGCTTTTGGGTCTTCACCTCTGCAGACGACTTGCCAGGTCGCAGCTGTGAAAGCTATCTTCCCGTTTAGGGAGTACGGCTCCTGCAGGCAGACCACATCCAGTCTCCTCTCCTCCACTACCCTTCGCAACTCCTGCATGACAAGTCTGCTGTTATGGGTGTTGAGTTGGCCAATGGTGATTTCCGTCATGTAGTTGTCTATGGAGTGTATGTGTGAATCCTGTCATGAGGCCATGTTTTGTTCCAGTCAAATGTGATACGTCCATTTGCCAGAACAGCTTGTCGATAAATTTCATTCAGGTCGAATTTTTCTCCACGTCTGTCAAAGACTTTCTTTAGTAGGTCACGCAGGGCTCCGAAGTCAGTGGGGAGATTCACTGACTTGAGTTGAATTCTGTCCACAGCCTCCATTACCGAGAAGGTGACTCTCTGTCCATATTCATGTCCCACCCGAACCACATGTCTTTACCATAATCACAGACCACAAACCCTTGACATCTCTTTTTCATCCGACCAAGCCTGTACCTCCACGTACAGCGCAGAAATTCATTCGCTGGTCTATTTTCCTCTAGCAGTATCGCTACGATATCTTGTATCGGTCGACTGCTAAGCACGGAAACGCCGATGCGTTGTCCCGCTTGCCTGTTGCTGGGGATAGGGCATTCTATTCCTCCGAACTTGCTAGTCCATTCTCGAATGCTCGATGGTTGGTTGTGGTAGATTCATTCAGTAATTTTCCTATTGTTGTCCGGATGTCCTCCACGACGTCATCTGCCACCATCCAAGCATTATCCGCTATCTTTTGCATTGAGGGTCTTCCACAGACTATTGTTTCCGACAATGGCCCACAATTCATGTCCGCAGAATTTCAGTCATTCTGCAAGGCCAATGGTATTCAACATCTGACGTCCGCGCCGTTTTCGCCACAGTCAAACAGTGCCGCTGAACGATTGGTCAGGACTTTCAAGTCACAGATGTTGAAGTTGAAAGAGTCGCATTCTCGGGAGGACGCGTTATTGCTATTTCTGTCCTCGTATCGCTCTCAGCCCTGAGATGGTCGCCAGCTGAGTTGCTTCACGGTCGACACCATCAAACCTTGATGTCTTTGCTACATCCGCCACATCAGTTTCCTGTGCAGCGAGGGACACCTGCTTTTACTCCAGCCACGTTGTTTACTATCGCCACTACCGAGGTTCATGGCGTTGGCTCGAAGGGCGCATTCTTCGCTGCCTTGGACGCGCTATGTATCTGGTTTTCTGGGCCTCTGGTGAGGTGCGTCGGCATCTCAATCAGCTGCGCCTCTGTCGTCGCACGGGATCTGCCGCTCGCCGTCTGCTTTCAGTGACGGTGCCTTCCGGTCAGCGCCCTGGGACCCATCTACTGGCTCGCCTCAGCCCCAGGTGTTACCGACGCTGCCTTCCATTTTGCCCCATGGCGACGCGCCGCCACCGCCGCTGCCTGTTCTCCCGCCGGCGAAGCCCGCAGTGGACGCGTCGCTGCAGCCACCGGGCGCCTCCCTGTGTCACGCGCCGCCGATCGCTTCCCATGACCAGTTATACTCTGACATGGAACTCTTGCCCCCTCGTCTTCGCCCGTCGGGTGCCCCGGCCCGATGGAGGTCGACCCTTTGGCCCCTCCTGTCTCTCTACGGGCGCATACATCGCGTGTTGGCGTGCACCCTGGAGCAGGTTTTCAGGTGTTTCCTAGCTCCCCGCGGTCCGAATGGCAGGGTGCGGGTGGCATAGCGTCGCATGTTGTTAGGCTCCCCACCTCGTCGCATACGTCAACATGCGGTCCTCCCCACGGCGGGCGGAATCCTTATGCCAAAACCGTACGCCGATTTGTGGGGGAGGAATGTGGTGTGACCGCCAGACACCACACTTGGTAGGCGGTAGCCTTTAAATTGGACGCGGTCAGGTTGTATCCGTCGGACCGGCGTGTCGCCACTATCAATGATTGCAGACCGAGCGCCGCCACACGGCAGGTCTAGAGAGACTTCCTAGCACTCGCCCCATTTGTACAGCCGACTTTGCTAGCGATGGTTCACTGACTTCTACCCACTCGTTTTCCGAGACGATAGTTAGCATAGCCTCCAATACGTTATTTGCTACGACTTAGCAATGCGCCATATTCAATTACCATTGATATTGTGAATCATTTACTGTCACGAGCGACGTTCTTCATTAATGGATTAAAGTTAAGTATTCCACCAGCTATGTCCGTTTTTCTCAATTCTAATTCCCTTGTCATGTTCCAGACCTCACGCCAGCCTGCGTGAGCTGAGACGCGTGCATTTCCGCCTCCTTTAGTAATACCACAAGAGAAAGCACTTTAGGTAGGGCAGTTTTCATGGCATGACGGGAGCGTGTACTCAAAAATGACTCTGAGCACTATGGGACTTAACTTCTGAGGTCATCAGTCCCCTAAACGTAGAACTACTTGAATCTAACTAACCTAAGGACATCACACACATCCATGCCCGAGGCATGATTCGAACCTGCGACCGTAGCGGTCACGCGTTTCCAGTCTGTAGCGCCTAGAACCGCTCGGCCACCCCGGCCTGTGGATGGGGTGATCACTGGAAGCTTCTGCTCATAGAGATAACATTTCACAAGCATCACCACCGCATGGGTAATGCACGCTAACAGTGTGAGGTTTGCTATCAACTGGAGCACGCCATGTCAGGGGATTCTCCGGCGGGTGTCAGTAGGACACACACATCGCTCGAGATCGTTTTGAGATATTACTGGATAGGGGCCAGTGAACAGTCTCACAATTAGATTTCTCTACTAGGAGGGGAATCATTTGTTTCTCTGTGAGCAGAGAATCGAACATGTCTGAGGCATTACGAAGTGCTTCTCTACGACCGCAAGCTACAGTCAAGTCTCTGCTCCTGCATTATAAGAAGGCAGAATTCTTCATTCAGGTCCGGCACTGTACTGAGGTATTTTTCGACCCTGGTGGTGTGCATATCGATAAAACGAGGAGCCCCACATTTCCCCTTTCCCTTAGAAAATGAGATAATGACGGCTGACGTATCTTTGAAGGTCGCGACGTTGACTGTGATAGATATACCTTATGTCCACTTAACGATTTACATGTTAATGAGGTGATAAATATTACTGTTTTCGTCAGAAACGCACCACGTCCAGGGACAAGAGTCGCTTCTACACTTAGTGAGAGGAAACATCATTGTCTTTGATTTCTCGTTGGTTTCCTTAGTTGTTTACTTCGTGTTCTAAGGTTGTTGTACGCGACTGCTAAACAGGTGACAGTCAATAATATTCATAAACATTATGTGACTGTATTGCAATTAATTTCGTACTCAGCTTTCTTTACCTTATCACTCTGTGTAACTGTTATTTCTGCACTTATAAAGCATTTCTAATATGAGTGCTGCAAAAACACCAAGAAAGCAAAGGAAGTGTCACGCAGCAGACGTAAATGTGATATTATAAGGGAAGCGAGACTCAAAAACACAAAATACACACTCAACAACGGAAAGGATGTTTTGCCCAAAGCTTGCGGGGTACCGGGGCTAGCAGGGTGTTTAACACTAAATTCTTCTAGAATATGTAAATGATGGTCTAAGCCCCCCCTCCCCCCCCCCCCCTATTCTAACTCCGACTCTTGCTGTTGCACATGGATTGAAAAGATACGCGAACTCATTGTAATTGACCGTAGTGAGAAATGATAGAGTTGCTCCACCGATTGACAGACTGAAAGTTCTGTCCAAAATAACAATATGATTTATTAAGACTAAACACAAAATAATAAACAAAAAACATGAAACATTTACAGTACATCAAATTGGCTCAAATTGGACACTCAAATAAATGCTGTGAAGGTGAAGTTGACCCTAAACTAGATTGTGACGTTTATGACGAAGTGGTATGTGGAGCCGATTCCTTGCAATTCAAGTCTTAAGAGAGACACACAGCCAACCCAGCATTAATTGCTGCTACATTAGTGAGAACTCAGACAATGAACACCCAAGACAGATCACAGCTAGAAAAGACAAACAGCTCTGCTGAGCTCTGATTATCACCTAGTAAAATTGCTTGCTTTGCTGGTGCTGCGGACGTACATTACCAAGCTATATTCTTCACTGCACGGACACGATCTGGCATACTGGAGGCGATGGCTGGTTGCTTGAACGTCCCGTCGTGGTGATGATAATGTCGCGAGTATAGTCCGAAACAAATTATCCTGGCCTGGGTGTTCCAGACTAAAGACTTACTACCAATACAAATACGCCTCTGAGGGAGACGAAGAAGCCTCGCCACACAATCACTGACGGTACAGTGATTGATTGTAACAAGTCATGTCACACAGTAACTTCGATACAGTCAACTTTAGACAAAACTGCTCAAGACAGACAACATAGGCCGCTTGTACGCAGAACGCTCAATTGTCCAGAGCAGCGAGAGCTCAGTCTTGTAACCTACTCCGACCGAAAGCCGAGAGCCGACAAGCACAAAAGCACCCGTACAAACCGAACACAGAACATTCCCGCCCCCTCGACAGTGGCCGTGGTCAAACGTTCCAATCAGCAACTCGAAAACCGGCGGAAAATTCCACTCTATTGCTCTATTGGCGAAGCACTACCATTCCACCAATGGAGATTATTGGCGCCAATTTCTGCTCCGATTTTGCTACGTCACGGAGCTATGTCCTGAGCAAACCAATCACAGTTACAATTTGACAGAAAACGCGGGAATTTGCGCGCCAAGACTGCCTGGGGACACAAATCATTCCCACGCCTCGCTGGTAGCCCGCCAGAAAGTGTTTTTGCTAAGTTTCTGTGAAGTAACGGAATCTCTAGCCCAGCCGCTCCTTCAGGCTCCTGCGGGCGTGTCTCCGCCGCTCTACTGACAATGTCGGCGTCTGGAAAGCATTCACTCGACTCCCTCACACCCTTCGCTTTTACCCTTTCATGATCAGTAGAGCCCGCCTGTCACCGGACCACGAGGGTGACGAGAGACGCTGCGTGGGACGTCCGCGTGTGAAGGAATAGCAACTTTTCACCGCATGTAGTTAGAGAGGAAAATCGAATTACTCAGAGTAAGATAGAAATATGAGAGGGGGCTTCTGCCACCTCTCAAGCTCATAATTTACAATTCAGGACGTATTGTGCACTATTTTGTTATTCACACATTAATAAATCGCACTAAACACCATTTGTTGCAATTCATTTGGTGTAGAAACTCTTATGTTCACATTTCTGAGCAGAAATCCGTCATGTCCGATCGTTATACATATTAATATTTCAGGTCATATAGCAGGTATGTGCAAACTTTTTGGTCTAGAATAAAATACAGTGTAGTAGAAAATGTAGGGTATTTTTCAACTACTTTCAATTATTTTCCTTTTCATAATCACATTTTTGCTTATCCTGAAAAGTTTGAGGTAATGGACAGAAGGGGTTTCTGATTTTGTCAATTCATTTCGCGTTTTCTGTGTAGTCACAATTTACGGCTATGCAACACGGTTTTTGTGCACGACCCCCGGCAGCAGAGGGCAGATCGGCGCTGCAGAGCTGCTTTTCTCGGCACTGCATTCGGTGACGTACGCACCACAGCTCGGCGGATACGGAATCTTTAAAACTATCGCACGGTTCCAGACTGTAGCGCCTAGAACCGCTCGGCCACAACGGCCGGCAGGTGCGATTTCGTGACAAGTCATAGATTGATGAGCGAGAGTTAATTTTCTATGTCAATACTTGTTCAATTTTTGTGTTAATTGCTATACTAACCATCTTCACAGTATCCGATTGTTCCACTTTTTCTAGGATTAGATTCCTGATTAAGTTGGAGTAAAGTTTATCGTTAATTGGAGACTTATTCAAATGTTATGGTCGGTTCTGGGCCGTCAATAGCAGGGCTAATTTCATTCACTTTTGGGAGTGAGCATTCAATTGAGAACACAACATAGACTACCATCACACCTCCAGCTGCCGTCTGTACAAACACACTCAGTGTACCGTAGGAGGTGGCGACCCTGGTGCAGAATCTCGCATTAATAGGACTTCCTGAGAGTTGTCAAGACGTATACCCTCAGCACGTTTTATCGTACTCTTGGCTGACAGCAGGAGCGGCACCAACTGGCTCAGTTATTTTAAATTTACGTTATATGGAACTTCAACCAGATTTTCTTAGATCAGCAGTTATTAATTTTATGTTGATGTAGTAAGATAAATTGGTACATGTGTTTTGCTACACGCTGATCACACTTCGTCTTTCAGAACTTTTTTAGCCATTTGAGACTCCATGCAGTACTTTTTCTCGTCGTTGTGTTGTTCTAGTTTTGCTGTATCTGTGATTCGTTGTATGGTTAGAACAGAATTTTGTACATATTGTTAGGACAACGTAATTTGTCGGAAACCGATAGGCATCATACGATACGACTCAGATTCAACAAGTGTGTAGGAATTTTTAGATGTGTTGTGTAATTATTTTTCGTTTATGTGTGTTGGGAAGATAGATTGCAGTGTTGATGTACCACGAAGCAAAGCGTGCAAAGCGAATGAACAAAGTAGGTGCAAAATTGTGCCTAAATCGCAGAAAGGTGCACCGGCCGGAGTGGCCGAGCGGTTCTAGGCGCTACAGTCTGCAACTCCGCCACCGCTATGGTCGCAGGTTCTCATCCAGCCTCGAGCATGGATGTGTGTGATGTCCTTAGGTTAGTTAGGTTTAAGTAGTTCTAAGTTCTAGGGGATTGATGGCCTCAGAAGTTAAGTCCCATAGTGCTCAGAGCCATTTGAAGCATTTTTTTTGGCAGAAAGGTGGGAAGTACGCAAAATTTTAACTTGGATGACGCCGAGAGTATAGCTTTAGTTCGACAGTTGGATCCAGACGATGGATTACATTACCTTGAGACACTATTTGTGATCAGCTAATGTGACATCAGTCCTTAACGGGGAACAAACGAATAGGCACCTAGAGGATATAGGATCGGTTCGGAACCGTGCGGAAGGCGATCAGACAGTTCGAAAGTGCAGAGAAGGCATTTTAGCGGGATACCGTGAGCAGAATCACCAGATGGGAGACTCTCGCCCATCAGTAGTGATGGAGGGAAAGAAAGCCGAGGCAGTAAAATGAATAAAGATGTATCGTACATACTTGATTACCTGGCAGGGATGAGAGAAGATGGAGAAGCGAATACGGAATGTTTGCAGACCGAGAGTAACAAGATACGAATTCGTATACAGATAGTAGGAGACGAAGCAGGGAAGAGAGCTGGAGAGCCAAATGTTGATATCCGTGTAGCACTGAAACAAGACATTTCAAATGCAGAGAAACAAGCGAAAAAGACGAGAACAATCGTAAGAAGTGCAAAACGTGTTGCCATAAGAAACACGGGTGGAAGTACCAGCGTACCTAAAAAGCGGGAGGCCCTGTTTTAAGCAAAATTGACACTGAATAAAGAAGCTCGAACAGGATAAAGGGCAACATTCAGACCATTTAACGGTTGAACAACACGACGCAAAATTAAGAGACACGGAAAAAGACTTACAGGATAGGCTTCTACAACTTTTCGAGAAAAAGAGTCATTCGTGGAATCAGTATGGAATGCACGGGATACGTGGATCCGCGGGCGCGGTTTCGCGAGTACAGACAGGGGCGGCGGCCGCAGTCCCGCCACACAGCGGCACGGCTGCCCACGGTTGCGGAAGTACGGCACCAGCTGCGTGCGGCGGCAGCCGTGTTAGGCCCTCAGAGGCACAGCACTGGCCTCAACCGTGCACAGGAAGAGCTTGTCCCGTTTCACTGTGTACGTAAGGAACGGAGCCGGTGTGTGGAATCAGCGTAAGTCAGGAATCTCAGCAGCAGAATAGCTGCATTTAGTTAAAGAAATGCTACACACATATCATAAATACTAGCAGCCCACATCAGTCAATGGAGGCAGCAAGATTGGAAATCACGCGTTCGTGCAAAAAAATATTATGACTGAGCGCAACAGAAGACAATCGGAAGTGTGATTTGCGTACGAACGGTATCTCTCCATCACAAATTGCCAACTGTATAAAGAGGACGGGAACACGTCACATATCCGTAATTTTATCGAAGAATTTGCGGAGGCAATACCACCGTGCTGCCCAGAACACAAGAAGACTGATATTGCTTGTTCACATCTAGAAGGTGTAGTTGCAGAAACAATGCTTAAGATCACAAGATCTTGCGGGACGTACTAACAATAGGAAAACACCCGTTCCTGAGTCGCTACTGGTCGCGGGCCACGCATGATACGATAAAACACGAATTAATGATGTACCGAGATATGGAGTCACCTGGTTTTAAGAATCCGGTGAAACTCTTTGACCAGATGACCAAGAAAAACCAATACCTCGATGTACCTTGTAGCGGCAGTGAAATAATTCGGATGTGTTTTTACAAAACTGCAGGCGTCGTAATAGCGAATGCTCACAAGTTCAAAACTGGTTCAAATCTTTCTGAGCACTATGGGACTTAACATCAGAGGTCGACTGTCCCCTAAAACTTAGAACTACTTAAACCTAACCAACCTAAGGACATCACACACATCCATGCCCGAGGCAGGATTCGAACCTGCGACCGTAGCGGTGGCGCGGTTCTAGACTGAAACGCCTAGAACCGCTCGGCCACACTGGCCGGCGATGCTCACAGGCAGGTCCGGACATGGTACTGAGACATTCCAGGCCATCTTGTGGGAAGTAGAGTTTTTAATGCCCTGGTTTGTAATGCACTGGTGTCAGATAAGACACGGCTGTGAAAGGCAAATATTGAGCAGCCTCGTAATTATAATAATTATGAAGGGAATTTCAAGAAATCGAGAAATTGGAATGGTAACGGAAGCAGGCCCCAGAATAACGTTCAGAAACTCCGAAACCAAAATAATAATGGAGAAACTGGATGGGGACAATGTGAACAAAGAATCATATTTTGAGCGGGAAGTAAACGTGCAAAACGAAGTTGAGGCGGAGGTTCCGATCGTGGAGGCCCGTAAACAGAACCCAGGTCGAATGAGAGGGAGGAAGTGGCACAAAATTGCCTAGCACCCGGAAAGGGTAAGACTGCAAAAAGAAACCCGCACCTGGAATATGAAGCACTCATGTAAAATTAAATTATATTTTAAATAAAAATTGAAGAGACCGTAGACATTACGTAATTTAAAACACTGTAACCAACTCGAAGCAACGGAAAGATAAGTATCAAAATATTCAAAAAACGGAGCTTGATGAGTGAGGTATTCATTTGAAGCACCAGGACATCTGCAAAAACTCGGCGGAACACCGCAAAGACATAACCTAAACATTGGCACAATTTTGCGTTTACTTTGACAATACTGTAAATGCTTGATAGTTTGGAATGTGAACACTAGGTAGGAAGGCGTGAAGCAGCACCACAGGTATAATGCAAAGAGCCGTAAAGTACCTTCGATGTTACGATATCTCCGTCAGAAGTCAGGGCGCACGGTGATCCTGGATATGTTGTTTAGCGAAATGAGACGACAATTTGCTATTGAATATTGACAAAAAGGCGTTTTGTGGTTCCTGATCAAGCGAGTGCGACGTGGATATTGTGGTACTTTATACCTGTCAGACCGACATACGAAGCCATTTATTGTGAGGCTTGGTGGGCTCATGACAGGTGCGAGAGCGCTGATTTATTTTGAGAGTTCAGAAAGCGGTTTACGCAGTGCGTCCGAGCTGCGTTTATGTAAAGGAACGCAAGACGATAGTCAAATGACATTCGAGATTATTTTCATGATGTTTCAACACAGAATAGAAAGGTACAGTGTGTATAGTGATAAAAGAAGAAAAGGAATGTTGTTATGGTCTTATTTAAGGAATTTCCCAACGTTGATTATTATTCGATCGTCAACAGGTCTCAATGTAAGAAACGATCAATGAAACGTGGAAGGCAGGAGGTCGTGAGAGAAGGTTTAACTCATGGTGGGAAATAAAAGGGAAAGCACAAGGAAAGTGGTATCCACCAACAACGTAAATCAATGGAAAGCAGACAAGTTACGTAATTCTTTTGCATTATTAATTAAGCACATCCAATATTTAAGGATAGTTGAGTCATAAACGTTTCTATGCATTTCCTCTTTTTGTGATGTGCTGGTGACATCCTGTCTGCAACACAGGGTGCAGCTGCGTCTCCTATACGCACAGCGGACTTCAAAAAATTTACTGAAAGTTATAAAAGTTCATGTCACCATTTTAAGGAACGTTAGAGGTGAGGTAATAAGTAAAACTACTCACCACAAATTTGAGTGGAATTTTATGACACAATGTTTGACAAACCACGCACTACTCTACCCTAACAGTAGCACCTTCAAAGATATCTCATAGATCAATAATAACCATCCGAGTCTGAGTAAATATAAAGAAACAATTCCATAATTTGCTTAGGCAAACTTAATTTCATTGTCTTTCAAAGAGTAAAGACAGAATTTTGTATCTGAATTGATCTTCTTATCCTTACGTTTACGAGAATGCACTATTTAAACACATGTTGCAGCTGGTGATCAGCATTAGCGTAAAGATATTTTTGTACAGTCTGTGTAGAAAGCTGTGAGGAGTACGCGGCGCTAAGACAAGCACAGGAGAGGTGTGGAAACGTCGGCAGACGTGACTGTACCGGGATGAGGCGGCAGCAGGTGCAGGGCCGTGTCGCTGCTGGGACCGACCACACGGCGTGGGTGGCCCCTCCCCCGTGACGAAGGGCTGGAGGGCCTGCGTGCCCGCCCCCCCCCCCCCCCCCCCCCAAACCACTCACACGTCATGGGCACCTACCACTCCCAGCACAACACCAATCGTGCTGCTGTTCTCCGTGTCTCTTCATGTTTACTCGATACCTTATCTCGCCTTTTTATTGGGTTTGCTTTAGGTTTGTTAGCTTTCAATTTATTGCCTTTGGCAGAAGAAACTTGGTTTACGTACAGACGGGACCCTAGACATCGAGAGTACTCGACACTACACCACTGACATGCGTGCCGCGGTACTGTACAGTCACGTTGCAGTCAGAGTGCATTGCTACTTCTGCGTATTCTTAGCGTCTGCTGAAATGGTTACTCGTCGTCCAAATACACATTACCATAGGATATGCTCTTATGCAGAAGCATTGACAAATAACGGAGTTCAGTTCTGTCCTGAAGGAAAACAAAGGTTTTTTTCGTTTTAAAAATATAAAAACAGGACATGCCTCGTTCAGAGAAATGACATCTTAGAGCATGGCGTGCACACTTCCTTTGAGTAATGAGAGAAAACGACAAAGTCGTGAAGAAACGTACGATTCTGATATAGACCTCAACTTCGGTTATTTGATCGTAAAACAGCAGTATGTTTCAGTTTCGTACACTTCTCTCTAGAAGAAAGTAGTTAAATTATGTTACAAATTCAGTTCAGTTACTAGAAGGTAATACAAGTTTCGTTTTATTTTTGTCATTTCCTACTTTTTTTCTCTTGAATATATTAAAACTGAAAGCGCCGTTGTCTCCTACACCAACAGCTACACCGTGCGACCTTAAAACAAGTTTAGTCCATTTTGATTGTTCTTTGTAGATGTGAATTAACTGAATGTATGTTCGCCTTAGTTGCTGCACTTATAGTTCAGGAACCATGTCAAAATTTCGATTGAGCCCAATTATATCACTCGTGTATCATTCAAAACAATTTATAGCAGAACATGCCAACAGTTCGCAGCGCGCTCGGCTAAAACGGGAATTGAAAAGTGAACAGGTAATAAATGAGCGAATAAATTGTATAATGTAGGTAACGTTTTTTTCCCCTGAAACCACGTCATGAGCTGATGGCTTTCGGTGTCTTTCCATGTCATTGTGTTTTTTCTTTCACTTCCAGCTTTGGTGTGTATGAACAGTGTATGAAGAAGAGAAACGAGACTCAGCTTTGCACTACGCATAGCAGGCGCAATAGGTGTGCATACGCCGCGTAGCAGGCAACCTCTTCGCGAAGAATCTCCAATGTATCTCACATATTTTTTCGAGAATCGAAACAGGCATGTCACTCCTTCCACGCTTAAAAATAATTTCGGTGTGTTAACTGTATTTCTTATGCCCGCAGCCCCTGTCCTAAAATGCACCAAACATAAAGTGGTCAGCTGCTACATATTCCACTGCAGGCTTTTCGAAATATGAGCAGTGTTGTGCTTTACTTCGAAGTAGAACAATAACTGCTGGACATAATGAAAGGAAAATGGTACTGAAACAGAGGATGACAGACTAAAGGCCGAAATACTAAATCTCTTTTTCCAAAGCTGTTTCACAGTGGAAGACTACACTGTAGCTCCTTCTCTAGATTGTCGCACAGATGACAAAATGGTAGATATCGAAATAGATGACAGAGGGATAGAAAAAGAATAACAATCGCTCAAAAGAGGAAAGGCTGCTGGACCTGATGGGATACCAGCTCGATTTTACACAGTGTACGCGTAGGAACTTGTCCCCCTTCTTGCAGCGGTGTGCCGTAGGTCTCTGAAGAGCGTAACGTTCCAAAGGACTGGAAAAGGGCACAGGTCATGCCCGTTTTCAAGAAGGGACGTCGAACAGATGTGCGGAGCTATAGACCTATATCTCTAACGTCGATCAGTTGTAGAAATTTGGAACACGTATTATATTCGAGTATAATGACTTTTCTGGAGACTAGAAATCTACTCTGTAGCAATCAGCATGGGTTTAGAAAAAGACGGTCGTGTGAAACCCAGCTCGCGCTATTCGTCCACGAGACTAACAGGGCCATACACACGGGTTCACAGGTAGATGCCGTGTTTCTTTACTTCCGCAAGGCGTTCGACACAGTTCCCCACAGTCGTTTAATGAACAAAGTAAAAGCATATGGATTATCAGACCAATTGTGTGATTGGATTGAAGAGTTCCTTGATAACAGAACGCAGCATGTCATTCTCAGTGGAGAGAAGTCTTCCTAAGTTAGAGTGATATCAGGTTTGCCGCAGGGGAGTGTCGTAGGACCGTTGCTATTCACAATATACATAAATATTATGGAAATGGAAGAGTTTGTAGATGAAGATGAAATAGGAGATATGATACTGCGTGAAGAGCTTGACAGAGCACTGAAAGACCTGAGTCGAAACAAGCCCCGGGAGTAGACAACATTCCATTAGAGCTACTGATAGCCTTGGGAGAGCCAGTCCTGACAAATATCATCTGGTGAGCAAGATATATGAGACAGGCGAAATTAACTCAGACTTTAAGAAGGATATAATAATTTCAATCTCAAAGAAAGAAGGTGTTGACAGATGTGAAAATTACCGAACTATCAGTTTAATAAGTGACAGTTGCAAAATACTAACGCGAATTCTTTACAGATGAATGGAAAAACTGGTAGAAGCCGACCTCGGGGAAGATCAGTTTGGATTCCGCAGAAATGCTGGAACACCTGAGGCAATACTGACCCTACGACTTATATGAAAGATTAAGGAAAGGTAAACCTACATCTCTAGCATTTGTAGATTTAGAGAAAGCTCTTTACAATGTTGACTGGAATGCTCTCATTCAAATTCTTAACGTGGGAAGGGTAAAACACAGGGAGCGAAAGGCTATTTACAATTTGTACAGAAACCAGATGGTAGTTGGAAGAGTCGAGGGACATGAAAGGGAATCAGTCGTTGGGAAGGGAGTGAGACAGGGTTGTAGCCCCTCTCCGATGCTATTCAATCTGTATATTGATCCAGCAGTAAACGAAACAAAAGAAAAGTTCGGAGAAGGTATTAAAATCCATGGAGAAGAAATAAAAACTTTGAGGTTCGCCGATGACATTGTAATTCTGTCAGAGACAGCAAAGGACTTGGAAGAGCAGTTGAACGGAATGGACAGTGTCTTGAAAGGAGGGTATAAGATGAACATCAACAAAAGCAAAACGAGAATAATGGAATTTACTCGAATTAAGTCAGGTGATGCTGAGGGTATTAGATTCGGAAATGAGAAAGTAGTAAAGGAGTTTTGCTATTTGGGGAGTAAAATAACTGATGATGGTCGAAGTAGAGAGGATATAAAATGTAGACTGGCAGTGGCCAGGAACGCATTTCTGAAAAAGAGAAATTTGTTAACATCGAGTATAGATTTAAGTGTCAGGTAGTCGTTTCTGAAAGTATTTGTATGGCGTGTAGCCTTGTATGGAAGTGAAACATGGACGATAAATAGTTTGGACAAGAAGAGAATAGAAGCTATCGAAATGTGGTGCTACAGAAGAATGCTGAAAATTAGGTGGTGTAGATCACATAACTAATGAGTAGGTATTGAATAGAATTGGAGAGAAGAGGAGTTTGCGGCACAACTTGACTAGAAGGAGGGATCGGTTGGTAGGACATGTTTTGAGGCATCAATGGATAACCAATTTAGTACTGAAGAGCAGCGTGGAGGGTAAAAATCGTAGAGGGAGACCAAGAGATGAATACACTAAGCATATCCAGAAGGATGTAGGTTGCAGTAGGTACTGGGAGATGAAGAAGCTTGCACAGGATAGTGTAGAATGGAGATCTGCTTCTAACCAGTCTCAGGACTGAAGACCACAGCCGGCCTGTGTGCCCGTGCGTTTCTAGGCTCTGCAGTCTGGAACCGAGCGACCGCTACTGTCGCAGGTTGGAATCCTGCTTCGGGCATGGATGTGTGTGATGTCCTTAGGTTAGTTAGGTTTAATTAGTTCTAAGTTCTAGACGACTGATGATCTCAGAAGTTGAATCGTATAGTGCTCAGAGCCATTTGAACCATTTTGAAGACCACAACAACAACAACAGCAGCAGGTCAGCAACTGGAAGCAGTTAATTACCAAAATTATCTGGGAGTAGGCATTAGGAGTGATTTTAAATGGAATGATCATAATAAGTTGATCGTCTTTAAAGCAGATGCCAGACTGAGATTCATTGGAAGAATCGTAAGGAAATGCAATCCGAAAACAAGGGAAGTAGGTTACAGTACAATTGTTCGCCAACTGCTTGAGATCCGTACCAGATAGAGTTGATAGTAGAGATAGAGACGATCCAACGGACAGCAGCGTGCTTAGTTACAGGATCATTTAGTAATCGGGAAAGCATTACGGAGATGATAGGTAAGCTCCAGTGTAAGACTCTGCAGGAGAGACGCTCAGTAGCTCGGTACCTTCACCGAGGAGTCAAGCAGTATATTGCTCCCTCCTACGTATATGTCGCGAAGAGACCATGAGGATAAAATCAGAGAGATTAGAGCACACATAGAGGCATACCGACAATCTCTTTCTACGAACAATAGAACTGGAATAGAAGGGAGAACTGATAGAGGTACTCAGGGTACCCGTCGCCGCACACCGTCCGGTGGCTTGTGGAGTATGTAGATGTAAAAAGCAAGATCATTATCAAGCTGCAATGTGTCGCTATAAGATGTGGAAAAAATCATTTTTTTTATCGAAAAGTTTTCCTCAGAATCGAATGAGGAAGACTGCATAGCACAGAACACGTGTGAATCCCAAAACAGTGTTTTTAATTTTTTTATATGAAATTAAAAGTTTTACAGAACAACTAACTACAGAAATGGAAGTATCTTTGCTTAAACTACGTAAAACGATCTTTTAAAGGCAAATCGGATGACATGAAATTTCACTCCCCGTGTACCGTGCGACACGTTTTGCAGGGAGAGACCAGCACCTCAGTGGTTGTGCGTACTCAGGGAGAAGCCTGTCATACCTCGCCCTGCCCAAAGGCGACTCTATCCACTTTTATGCTCTGTGGTTGCGGCACAGCAGGATGTGTTGCAGGGATCGATCACTGCCGAGAACTGGTTTCCAGCCCCTGACAGCGGACAGCGGTTAGAGACGGTGGGCGGGCTGCTGTGAAGGAGCTAGCGCCTCGCCACGTGGTGACTGCCGCTCAACTCGCCGCCAAAGTCAGGTCGGCACAGCTCGTGGGCCAACGCGGCCGAGCTGCTCCGATACCTGCGACTGTACCCTGGGAGTGTGTGTTCACACACAGAAAGGGGAAGTGAATCTTACTGCGCGATTAGCATGGTATAATGGTGTAATAAGGGGTCTTCAGTTCAAAAAGTCTCAAAGAATGGGTTTTTCTCAGTGTCTCGTGAAAATAAGGTAGCGTCGTCCTTTTTTTTTTTTTTTAAGAGTCCTTCATTTGGAGACGTTGACCCTACCGAACTATAAATTAAGAATCAAAGTGGAACTAAGAAACACACTTCTAAATATAACTTTACTGACTGATTGAAAGTGGAATATCAATCAGATTTGTAATTAGGTTAGGATTTTGGATACTGTGTTTATGTACAGAGGCCGTCCGGAAAGAAGCGTAGTTTCCTTTTTTTACTGTGTAAATATCCCTTGTGATGTTAATTTTTCTGGTAAGTGTATTTAAAAATTGTATGCCCAATGTGTATGTGATGGTTAGGGAGGGATTCTGCTCACCTAGAGGACAGCTGTTCTCATAAATCGATACCCTGCAGCAGCCATGTAGCACAGAGACTTATTGAAGATATAAAACGCGCACGAGGCGGCCACGACGGCTGTACCAGACAGTTAATATCACAAGGAAATATAACAAAAGTAAATTAATTTCATAATTTCAGCCGCAAATTCGAGCTGTCAACAAATTTACGAACTCATTGTAAATATCTGAGATGTGTGGATTTATTAATAAACTATTAATTAAACTAAATCAATCATTTAATGGAGAATTTCCTTTACAGTTCTTGACCGTTACATCTGAACGTCAGCTGAAGTCACATGGTGGCGTAAGATTACCAGTTCTCCCTAGTTCGGAGAATTCGTTCTCAAACAGTGTCTCAACCTCAGAGTCCAAGAAAACCGGTCGCCCGTCGGGGTGAATCTGCATCTACGGTTCCTGCCCTCGCCATGTCCCGTTGGCTGTGGGGACCAACTTGTTAACTGCGAACCTACAACACGGTTGGGTGCACGAGTTTACGAATAGGACCGACAGCCACGCTGCGGAATCTTTCGGTTAATGGTCTCGGATGCCTTCACATCACGAACGGTAGTGTTGCGTAAGTTGCCACCGTTTTGTGATACAAATGATGTCTCCCGTTACCTTGTGTTAGGGCCGTCAGTGTCGGTTACCTTGGCTCGTGTTCCAAAACGTGCATTAGTCACGTTGCTTGCTGCCGCGCCATTACCCATCTTCTGACGCAGACACCATAAATCTCGACCTCACAAAATGTAACTGAGTTTTTGTTCAGCCCCTCAGCCTCTTTTCGTAATTCAGTCCTGATAGCTAACATCTTACCTTTTTGTGGTTCAGTCATTCCTTGCTCTCTCTAGGGAGTGGACGTATTGTCGTTTACAGTAAGGTGCTTACTTACGTGATTTCATTTTTTATTCCTTGTCTTGTACCAAGGTGGCAGCGTGTCAGATCTCTCAGTTACAGGTACATGTTAGGAAACTCGTAGCAGAAGTGCCTCCCATTAGTGTGTCTTACTGTAAAATATCTAATCTATCTCATTACAGCCTATCATGTGTCATTTTTGTTAAATGAAGTTTTCAATTAGGTTACGGAACACCTGTCGAGAGAAGAAGTCCGTAGCCTTTATGGTCCATAGACAACAGATCAGCAGGTGAATGTAACTTCCTTTCTGACAGGGAAAGGCGATAAGCAGCAGAACATTATTCCACTAAAGCTACATTGGTCTACACACAGACCAGGAAAATTATGAATTTTGGCCAAAAATTCCGGGTCATATGAAACATTACACAGTTACATGTCCGAGAACGTGGCTCTTATTCCTATATTAACTAGCGTTCGACGTCGGCCGGTCCTATAATCGTCTCTTCACTGTCTTTGAACCCCATAAACTTTTCCACACTTCCAGTACCACTCAGTAACGTGGGAGGTTGGATTGTGTAGATTCTTTTTGGTCTGTGACTTTCAGAATATAGTGAACCTTTTAGAGTGAATCGTTTTTGATTATGAATCCCAGACAATCTCCTAATTCCTCAGAGCTATATGCTGTAGCTACAAGTGTATTTCTCAGATGGAGTGGGCACTAGGAATTCTAATTACAGGCTTCACGTTTTGTTAATCACTTTCTGGTTGCCAATATTGTAGTTAGAGAGCCAGTGTTGAGAACGGTAAACAACAGCATTAAATAAATCATAGGAACATATTAAGTCAACAATAAATTCCACCCGCCGCCCCACATATGGTGCATCGTTGGGAAAGATATTCTACATTCATTTATTTGTAACAATAAATTCCACCCGCCGCCCCACATATGTGGCTAATCGGCCGGGAAATGCATCTTTTCTACATGACATACATTTTATTTATAACAAAATTCCACCCGCCGCCCCACAGCATTCACACAGGCTGTTGATCAATATGTGTCAAAAGGGTAAACAAGCTCCAGAGCTGAAGTATGGATTTTTGATGTAGCTAATCTGTATGAAGAGCTACAGAGTTTCTGGGGGATGTTATTTTGAACATTGATTTTGACAGCTACAGTTCATACATGTTGTTTGCAACTGAGTGTTCTACCAAGCGCGACCCATGGACACTGCCTAAATAACTTTCCTTCAAGACGGACAATGAGCTGTTTGTTGGTCATCTTGTTATTTAGATAAAACGTTGAGACTTCCGTCTTGCCATCACTTGGCTGCGACCTACATTTGCGGAAATATTCATCATCAGTTGAAAGATCATTTGTCAATACGGACTCAGAAACTTCAAATTCTTTCTGCCTCGGTGCGAATGCCAACTCATCAGCATACGCAAAGTTTTTTGATGTGGTTCCATGCACAGCAGATACGTACGAATGGAAAAGGAGAGAGTCTAGGACAGTCCGTTGTGGTAGCCCAATGCTTAGCTTCATCTGTGAACTCACCTTGTTGCCCATTTATACTTGGGAGCATCGGTCACTTAGCATATCATTGATGAGATTGTGAATTTTTAGTCTTGGGAAGGCTTGCAGAAGTTTCAATATGTCACTACGCCCCTAAACATTATCCAGACTGTATCATTTGCACTATCACACGTAGCTGTCAGATCAGAACAGATGATTTCTCTCGCTGCTGGGAGCCAGTCTCTATGAAGGCTCGTAGGGACAGGACTTGATCTGTGCGGCTGCGGTTAGGTCTGAATCCTGCCCCCCTAAGATATTGAAATATTCCACTGTACAATATTCTTTCTAGGAGCTAATACAGCATAGTAAGTAGCTACCATGATGGATAGCTTTATGGTTTGTTTGGTTCACCTGATTCAAGTAAACTAGGATCTTTTCCCCTTTCATTTCACGTGGTACATTTCTCGTTTGTAAGATGTTTGTGAAGAACTCAGCCAGGTACTTCTTCACGCACTTGCCACAGAACAGAAGGAATTCTGCCTGAATGCCGTCAAAACGTGGGGCTTTCTCTGGTTTCACTTCTTTATCGCAGTCGTTACTTCTTCCATGCTGAATTGTAGAAGGTTTCGATTTTAGCTTCGTAGTTTGTGTCAAGTGCCTTTAATTTCTTCTTAGCTACAATAGTATGTGCTCAGTTTTAAGGAGATTTTCATTTGCGCTGTTCCAGGATAAAAATCACACCTTTTTAGTCATAATTCATTATAATCTTTGTTCAGACAAGCAAATTGTTAAAAAGAGTGCTGTCTGGTTGGACTGGAGACCATATTTAACAATGTCTCAGGCTTAGATCAAGGTCATCAATTTTTGAAACTTCTCTCCATCCCATTTTCGTGTAGCTAAAACAGGTACCTATTATTTGTGTGATAGTGCGATAGAAAGTAATAATTGCTGTGACTCGTACAATTTTCATCAAGACCACCCAGTTTTTTCAGTGTGTTACGTGCAAGATGGCACTGACAGCATTAGTTGATTACAGGGAATGCCTTACGAAGTAAGATCATATAGTATACCGTCTAAACACAGCTAAAAACTGAGAAACCAATCAGAAATTGAAGAGTACAGTTGTTTAGTGCTGCTACTTTAATAATTCTACGGCACTGATCGCTTCTTTATCTCTAGGTGGTAGGACTGGCTAAATATGTTTCGTACAAGAACCACAGTTCACTACAAACATCGCTGTGCTACGGCAGTTCATTTGATTTGCAAATGACCTCTGGTAGCCTCCAGCACCAGTAGCAAACAGATGCCGGCTGATACTTCAACATTTGAGGTTTGGAACGCTTTAGCTGCTCCTGCAATAATCAGTTGTGGGTACCTCTTGTGTCCAAATAATCCACCGCTCATTAATGGTTTACATTTCACCAGTAATTGCCTTCGGTGCTATTCACTCCATCACCTATCATCGTCATAACTCTGTGTGATCGTCATATCTCCGCATGTCACCATTTATTTTGTCTATCATCTTCCTATATGCCACTACTAAGTGCATTCTCCTCGTCATCACCATACTGTGGGCCGTATTTTCTACCGATGTTTGTCACATCTGATTCTAAGATCTTCTTTCATTCTTCTCATTTGTCTCAGCTCTTACATTTTCAGGACTAGTTCACAAAATAATAAGCCATGGATGTTCTTGCAACCAAAACATTCACTGTCATATACATCCACCACATATACCCTGTGGCTTTCCTCTACACTGTCTTTCCCTCCTGCCCCACAACTAGGGTCTGACTCACAGGTTTTACTCCCGTCTCCCAAACTCTTTTAACGTTCACCGACCACGCTAACCACAATTAACAATTTGTTGCACATTTTTGTTGTAGCTGCAAATACACCAACAGGTTCTATCGCTCCATTACCACAAACTCAGTCTCTTCAATAACGTTGACCATAGAGCACACGATTAATTTTCATCGGCTATTAAAAACCTTGTGTCACCTGCATCTACCATAGTTACATAACTGTCCTGTACACGTGCGTCTTCAGCAAAATTTCAACTCATTAACAGTCCCCTGTTGTATGTAAAAACTAATTCTGCAAGTAATCCCCATCTTGTAACCAATCTATTTCTCCAGCACACTTACTAAAAGTAAGTGTCCAAAGTCGGGGTTCAGACAATTTACCGATACCAGAAGCCAATAAGCTTCACATGCACTTAACAATCTCGAACTGATGAAATCCACGCCATCACAAACATGAAGTCCAACCTCTTCTTTAGTCTTATCTGTCCTGTAGTTAATCTCAACACACTATCATCTGAAATAAGATGCTAGCTGCCTAACGACAAAGGAACCCTACCATGGTAGGTTTCATTTGTAGTAAGGCACTCGGCTCTTAACTTCCACACTAGTCTCCTGGTACATGTCCGTTAATAATTTTTGGTTCCCAAGCATTCTTACTCTTTGTTGGTCCTCTGAGCACTATAAAAACCACGTGGCTGGTGGTACTACACATTGATTGATGAGTTAAAGGTGCTGAGCCAAAGCGTCACAGCCAGCCTGAACCCTGGACCAGAAAACACTCCAGTTTTGTAACAACTCCAGTTCCACCGTCCTTCTCTGTGCATTTGCTGAATCTGCACCAGTCACCGACTAGTAGGGCCGCTTACCAGCATAAACTTCATCACGAACTTTTACATTGAGAAACGTAAGTATTTTTCCTGAATGAGTCTGCAATCTTTGTGGATGGATTGTGAATAAAACTGTCGAGATTGTTTTGTGTATTTCTTTATTATGTTCTTGCAGCTATTAGTGTCATCAAGACTTAGAACTTACTAAACAACGATGTTAAAATGTAATCTCAACCATTTTCCACAATTCTAAGGCACTAAAACTGACGCGTTTCGAAGGGGCAAGCTCCATCATCAGGAATATCCTAAAAGAACCTTATAAAATCGAAAAAGATTGTGATACAGATAAAATAAATATTTCATGTTGTCACTTCGCTTGTAACAGCGTCTTCTCGCTTCATAAGACATACCTCTGTGTCGATCGCCGCTGCACAGGTGTGCATCAGCGACCTCGGTTGCTGTGGCGGGTACGAGAGGCTCTCGCGACTATAACTGCACTCCATTTCAT
The DNA here is from genome assembly GCF_023897955.1 of Schistocerca gregaria. Taxonomy (NCBI): domain Eukaryota; kingdom Metazoa; phylum Arthropoda; class Insecta; order Orthoptera; family Acrididae; genus Schistocerca; species Schistocerca gregaria. Next base: position 31,673,390 of record NC_064924.1, on the reverse strand, counting down.
TGCTTGTGTGCGACTTTCTACCGCTTCTGAAATGTCTAGTACAAAGTTCGAGTATGGTTTCGATTGTGTTTCTCATGTAATCTTTGCCTCGTGCGTGGAATGTCATTGTCCTATCTTTTTCCGTAGGTTAAAATATTTTCTAAAAGTGGCAGGTATATAACGCATAGAGCAAAATAACATCTACAACTTGTACAGAGCACAGACAGCAGGAAGAGTTGCAGTAGGTTAAAAGGACGTACAAGTAAAAAAGAAAAAAGAAAACATTACAGCCTAACCTCTTAGTCATTCAATATCTCCAGTACCCAGCAGTAAAGGAAACAAAGCTGAGATTTGGAGAAGAAATTTAAGATCACCGAGAAGAAATTGACAAAAATTTGAGGTTTGCTGATGTCAATGAAATTGTGTCAGAGACGGAGAGGGACTTGGAAGAGCAGTTGTATGGAATGGACAACGGCTCAAAAAGCGGTGGACAGATGAACATCGCCAGAAGTAAAACAAGGATAGTGGAATGTATAACTGAATAAGGAATCAGTTAATAGAATTCTTCTTGAGGCATGAAGGAATCATCAGTTTGGTAATGCAGGGAAGTGTGAGGCGTTGAAACTGTAGAGTTACACTAAGGCTTGAGTTGAATTAGCAGCTTCAGATGGTTGTAGCAGGTACCCGGAAGTGAAAAGGCTTGCACAGGACGGAGTAGCGTGGAGAGACACCTGCTCCAAACCAATCTTCGGAGTGAAGACCACAACAGCACAACAACAGGCTCTTAATGTACCTGTCAGCGCTTATCGAGGTAGGTGCATTTCACATGCGACTCTTTCTCAACGCATCGACTCAGCTCGTCGACTAGGCGCATGACGAAATTAACAGAATTGGAATGCGGAATGATGGTTGGACCTAGACACATGAGGTATTCCATCTGAGAAATCGTGTGGAAATTCAGTAGTCCGAGATCCACAGTGTCAAGAATGTGCTGGGGATACAAGATTTCGGTGATTACCTCTCACCACGGGAAACGCAGTGGCCGGCGGCCTTCACTTAACGACCGAGGGCAGCGGAGTTTGCGTAGAGTTGGCAGTGCTAACAGACAGGCAGCAGCGCATGAAATAACTTCATAAATCAATGTGGGATTTATCCGTTAGGACAAAGAAGAAATTTGGAATTAATGGTCTATGGCAGCATACAAGCGACGCGACTGCCTTCGCTAACAGCACGATATCAGCTGCAGCTCCTCTCGTGACCACGTCGGTTGGACTCTACACTACTGGAAGCCGTGGCCTGGTCAGAAGAGTCCCGATTTCATTTGGTTAAAATTGATGGTAGGGTTTGACTGTGGTGTGGACCCCACAAAGCCGTGGACCCAAGTTATCAACAAGGTGCTGTGCAAGCTGGTGGTGGCTCTGTAATGGTGTGCTTACATGGTCTGCTTACATGGAATGGACTGGATCCTCTGGTCCAACTGAACCGATCATCGACTGGAGATGGCTATATTCGACTACATGAACACCATTTGAAGCCATTCGTGAACTTCATTTTCCCAAACAACGACGGAATATTTATGGATGAAGTATCTCATGTAACTGGGACATAATTTTTCACAATTGGTTTGAAGAAGATACTCGATAGTTCGAGCGGACAATTTGGTAACCTAGGCCGCCCATCATGAGTCTGACCACAGATTAATGGGGCAGAATGGAGGTCAGTTCGCGCACGAAACACTGCGCCAGCAGCACTTTCGCTGTTACGGACGGCTTCAGAGGCAACGAGTTGCTGGAGTATCCGAGCAAAAGCAGGTACCACACCATATTAGGAGGTGTCGCATGTCTGTTGTCCCCTCAGTGTACGTTGATATGTGCAGCATGGGCCACCCGCCTTTCTGCCTCGGGTTTCTACGGATATTTTCGGAAATGGAAACTAGTTATCCCTTTCAACTCCCAGCTTAATTCTTATGCTGAAGTGAACAGAACTCATTTCCACCTCCTCTACACGATCCTCTTCGACGCCACTTGACCAACAATAATCCACACCGACGTTACACAAGCGACATAAATCGCTCTCGTACATCAGTCACATCCCTGTCATCAAGATGACAAATACCTAAAGAGGCTTGTGATTTATCTAAAAAGTGGCGTTTCTGTGGAACTCCAAAAATTTTGTAGGTGAGTCAGACCGCAAACGTCTGTTTCCTATCTCTAGAGATAGGACGTGCTGTGGAGTGTCGGATAACTTGAAAACCTATTAGTGAACCACTCATATCTTATCGTTTCTGCAGCGTCCCTGGGATAACTTTGAGAGTGGACGAGTCGCTCTCTCACTATTTTTCATATTCAAGGCTATTCTTTAACGTTGATCTTACTGCAAGGCATCATTTTTCTTAGTTGACGGGAAGTTATCAACATGAGCAGGCATTCATGGAAGCATGTACGTTGCTAACGCTTATGGGATCTTTATGGTGGCTCTTGCTCGAATAGTATTTCCTGGAGTTGAGAATAAGGATGCAATTTGGTCATTTCACATCAAATCTTGCAGTGCATGTTTGGGGCTTGAAAACCATGTGCAGCCATTAGAGAAAGGAACTTCCTGAAGCACTTGATGGGAAAAGAATGCTGGAACCAAGAATTTCTCGCACCAATGAGCAGACACTGCTTTTTGCCGAAGAAACAGAAAAACTACCTGCCTGTATCTATGTGTTAGGCAGCTTTAGCCAAGGCAGAGGCAAGAGAATAAGAGAAATTTAGGTCACCCAGCCAAGGCATTTCAACAGTGTCCTTTATGAACAGGGCTGAAGGCCATAAAAATTCGCGAGTTTCCATGTTCATCGTAGACCAGACGCTGTCATTGGAGACATCAGATCGTGACGTCACTCTACTACCTCCCGAGATTTCTAGAAGTCTCAGACATTCAAAACAATTTTAGAATTGAACACGATATGCGGTGGTTCTGAAATGGTGTATCTTGGGACACGAAAGCACTTCTCTTAGTTTAGCCTAGGCCGTTGGTTGGACATTCTGTTACATTTGAGCCATCTAGATAATGATCTATATGATAAATGTGTTGTTCACATTAGGACTAAACGGAAACTGAAAACAGGCTGCCTAACGTGGACAAAAGGAAGAAACAAGTCTGGAGGATAATGTTTTCTCATCTCTGCACTCGAATTTACGCGTCAAGGATTGGCTACTTCTTCAGAAAGGAGAAAAATATTGTCATCTTTAATTAGGATTGGCTGATACGTAGAGAAGATGCTAATGGGTAGAGCAGATGAGTTATAGGGGAGACACGGAGCTTGTGGAGTCTTGTTATTGGCACAAAACTCTTGTCGAGCTGATTATGTGAGTGCTTTCGTGGAGTTTACCGAGGTATGATGCATAGTGAGGAGAGCAGAATCTTGGTTTTCTGATTCAGAATCCAATCTGGAGAAGATCCTGGTCTTAACTAGTTTCTACCTCAGTCATCTCGGACATCTTTCTGTGCCAAGGATCTAATTTGTATCTGGTCTGCTGCTTGTGATCTCTCAGCCGTCCATGTCATGACTGGCGAACAGGAGTGTCACACACTGGTATCTGCTGAGATTTCAGGGCTCTATTAGAGAGTAATTGCGATCCGTCTAGCAGATCCCCAGCCGCGACTTTGCATAATATTTCGTCACCGTGATAGCGAAGTAGAGCACTGCACATCGCTACTCTCCAGATGCTTGAAGCTGCACCATCACCTGAGACAGCGCTACACATCGAGGAAGGGGTACAGCATTGCTGCTCCAGTGTGTTAGGGCTAACAGAATCACAGTCTCGCCACGCGTTCTCAGTTGCTCCACCGTAGTATAACTTCTATGTCGAATAAATCTATCAATGTCTGTCCAGTGCTATATAATTGAGATTGCAATTATCCATTTTTTGAGCCGGAATAAATAGTATAATCAGAAAAACCCTACTTTTTGTAAACTATTCGCCATCCAGTGGAGTGTTAACTAATTGTTGCATCTCTTTGTTTTGGTAACAGTTCATGATATATTTGTGATCACAACCAACTTCTATTCTTTGTCCCATTTCATGACCAATAGACTTGTACAATAACTTTTATAAAAGAGCAACCCCGTGTTGATATATTAATCACCTATCAGCAAGTGACTTCCGTAGTGGCATGGGTCAGGTAATCAAGTGGAAGGCTTGCTAGTTAAAGTGACTGCCGTCAGGGTGTAACTCGTAGTCGCCTGTAGCCTTTTAAACCATACTGCAAGTCCAGTGTAGTCTTGCAATTTGTCGACCGCTACCAGAAACCTGAACTATTGACACCTTCTGTGGTCGACAGATGCGATTTCCGCTGCATGGTTTCTGTTTTCCCCGTATTGAAATTCAGTTGGTGCAGAGAAGTAAATTAGTTCCGCACAACAAAAAGAATTGCAGGTGCTATATACACTGATGATTTGTAAAACGGTGTGTGTTGTTTGTTTGTACTTTTATTCGTTTGTGGTTGTGATTACTGTGTCCCTTATTATTTGTTCGTGGCGGAGATCGGCGTTATTTTAACGTGTAGGATGGTAGATCATCTGTGGCACTTGCATTTTTTCGTAAATTAGGGTTGTTTTCATTTGATATGCGTTGTCAGGATTTAGGATTAGTGGCACGCCAGAGAAATTTTCAGGGTAGAATTGGGTGGCACTGCGACGGGGAGCAATCGAAATTTCTCAGAAGAAGAAATTTGAGTGCATGTTTACTATAAGGAAGACACAAGTAACGAGAATATTCGAATCTCGCCACAAGTGGATCAATGCAAGACTGGCAACACCAATCAAGAGAAAAATGCGTAGAATTCTCAGTCGAATATAATAGCTGAACTTACGGGTATGTCGATTTTATGACGAGGAAACTCAGTCAGACAAAGAGCACGATGATGAAACGGCGGCAGAACACCATGTAGAATCTACAGGCAAAACAAGATGTACTTTTAGTAAGAGTGGCAGATCAGACTCACGAACAAAATGTCGCAGAGGTAGTCGCGGGTGTTAACGAAGAGATAGAAAGTGTTAAGGAAACATTACCTGAGACGCGACAGTCAGGAGCGAGGCAAAACGCGATGCCAGTGCGACTAGGTTATTAACCCAAGGTATGCGCAAGAACGCTAATTTAGCTAATGAACAAGTAAAACAGGCCAAAATCGAAATGTGCAAAACCAGAAAGGTTCTTACCAAGCTCCAAAAACGGGGAAGATGTATCGTCCAGTAAAAGGAACAAAAAATTGTCGAGAACATAAAGCAGGTCGAGCAGATCTAGAACAAACATGCAGAAATATCAGAGCTTAAACATCACCGCACAGCGGAATGAGCACGCAAAAAACGTCCAACAAGCACGGCAGCAAGTTGTGCAATTCGAAACACGGTCTGATACGGCAGCTTTCCCGCATGACCAGGGAAGGAGAGAAGAGTATGTACTGCGACATTTCGACGCACAATATGAGGCTACATCACCAGCACAATGGCGAATGCCATGGAAGAACACACCGTCCGCCACAGGGCACACGACAGCGTGTGCACCGTTGGTGACGCAAAGTATGGCAGAAATGGAACCAGAACACAATTTGTACGTCATAGGCGTGAATCTGACGATAAAGTGTAGGCCTTAACAGTGCACAAGTTTCGTTTAGACACCGATTTGTGGACACGCATGTTGCAGAAAGGAGGAAAAATTCGTTCTTAGTAAATGTTGAATGAACCATTCGAAAACAAATATTTCTTACCCATTCAGAATTTCCAAATGTACAAAGAGAGCAACAATATATTACATCCAAAAAGTCGGATAGCTCGCCACGAGAGAGCTACCGGAATCGGGGCTGTTGAAATACAAGCTGGAATATGTCTTCGGATTTTTAGAGGGATCGATTGCCGAAAATATGTGGAATGTTGGTTAGAGCTGTCGCTCATATAAGAAGTTCAAGGACGCGTTCTTTAACACATACTGGTCTCAAGACACGCAGGAAAGTACCAAGCTGGAGAAAGGCCTAGAAGCGCCCAGTGAAGTTCTTTGACCTAGTTAAGAAGAATTGGTTTTTGGGCCACCTATTCAGTTCCAAGGAAATTGTGAGGCACTGTTACGTCAGATTTCCACTGCCCTGCCAATAACTCCTCATCGTTAGGTGCAACAATTCCACTGAATCATTCAACTGCGCGCTACGCAAATTAGACTCTGTCAGTGAAATGCCCATGAACCATGGACCTTGCCGTTGGTGGGGAGGCTTGAGTGCCTCAGCGATACAGATGGCCGTACCGTAGGTGCAACCACAACGGAGGGGTATCTGTTGAGAGGCCAGACAAACATGTAGTTCCTGATGAGTGGCAGCAGCCTTTTCAATAGTTGCAGGGGCAACAGTCTGGATGATTGACTGATCTGGCCTTGCAACATTAACCAAAACGGCCTTGCTGTGCTGGTACTGCGAACGGCTGAAAGCAAGGGGAAACTACAACCGTAATTTTTCCCGAGGACATGCAGCTTTACTGTATGATTAAATGATGATGGCGTCCTCTTGGGTAAAATATTCCGGAGATAAAATAGTCCACCATTCGGATCTCCGGGAAGGGACTACTCAGGAGGACGTCGTTATCAGGATAAGGAAAACTGGCGTTCTACGGATCGCAGCGTGAAATGTCAGATCCCTTAATCGGGCAGGTAGGTTAGAAAGTTTAAAAAGGGGAATGGATAGGTTAAAGTTAGATTTAGTGGGAATTAGTGAAGTTCGGTGGCAGGAGGAACAAGACTTTTGGTCAGGTGAATACAGGGTTATAAATACAAAATCAAATAGGGGTAATGCAGGAGTAGGTTTAATAATGAATAAAAAAATAGGAGTGCGGGTAAGCTACTACAAACAGCATAGTGAACGCATTATTGTGGCCAAGATAGACACAAAGCCCATGCCTAATACAGTAGTACAAGTTTATATGCCAACTAGCTCTCCAGATGGTGAAGAAATTGATGAAACGTATGATGAGAAAAAATAAATTATTCAGGTAGTGAAGAGAGACGAAAATTTAATAGTCATGGGTGATTGGAATTCGTCAGTAGGAAAAGGGAGAGAAGGAAACATAGTGGGTGAATATGGATTGGGGCTAAGAAATGAAAGAGGAAGCCGTCTGGTAGAATTTTGCACAGAGCATAACTTAATGATAGCTAACACATGGTTCAAGAATCATAAAAGAAAGTTGTATACATGGAAGAAGCCTGGAGATACTAAAAGGTATCAGATAGATTATATAATGGTAAGACTGAGATTTAGGAATCAGGTTTTAAATTGTAGGATATTTCCAGGGGCAGATGTGGACTCTGACCACAATCTATTGGTTATGACGTGTAGATTGAAACAGAAGAAACTGCAAAAAGGTGGGAATTTAAGGACATGGGATCTGGATAAGCTGAAAGAACCAGAGGTTGTACAGAGTTTCAAGGAGAGCATAAGGGAAAAATTGACAGGAATGTGGGAAAGAAACACAGTAGAAGAAGAAAGGGGAGCTCTGAGGGATGAAGTGGTGAAGGCAGCAGAGGATGAAGTAGGTAAAAAGACGAGGGCTGCTAGGAATCCTTGGGTAACAGAAGAAATATTGAATTAAATTGATGAAAGGAGAAAATATAAAAATGCAGTAAATGAAGCAGGCAAAAAGGAATACAAACGACTCAAAAATGAGATCGACAGGAAGTACAGAATGGCTAAGCAGGGATGGCTAGAGGACAAATAAATGGATGTGGAGGCTTATCACACTAGGGGTAAGATAGATACAGCCTACAGGAAAAATAAAGAGACCTTTGGAGAGAAGAGAACCACTTGTATTAATATCAAGAGCTCAGATGGCAACCCAGTTCTAAGCAAAGAAGGGAAAGCAGAAAGGTGGAAGGAGTATATAGAGGTTTTATACAAGGGCGATGTACTTGAGGACAATATTATGGATATGGAAGAGGATGTAGATAAAGACGAAATGGGAGATAAGATACTGCGTGAAGAGTTTGACAGAGCACTGAAAGACCTGAGTCGAAACAAGGCCCCGGGAGTAGACAACATTCCATTAGAACTACTGACGGCCTTGGGAGAGCCAGTCATGACAAAACTCTACCAGCTGGTGAGAAAGATGTATGAGACAAGCGAAATACCCTCAGACTTCAAGAAGAATATAATAATTCCAATCCCAAAGAAAGCAGGTGCTGACAGATGTGAAAATTACCGAACTATCAGTTTAATAAGTCACGGCTGCAAAATACTAATGCGAATTCTTTCCAGACGAATGGAAAAACTGATAGATGCGGACCTCGGGGAGGATCAGTTTGGGTTCCGTAGAAATTTAGGAACACGTGAGGCAATACTGACCTTACGACTTATCTTGGAAGAAAGATTGAGAAAAGGCAATCCTACGTTTCTAGCATTTGTAGACTTGGAGAAAGCTTTTGACAATGTTGACTGGAATACTCTCTTTCAAATTCTGAAGGTGTCAGGGGTAAAATACAGGGAGCGAAAGGCTATTCACAATTTTTACAGAAACCAGGTGGCAGTCATAAGAGTCGAGGGGCATGAAAGGGAAGCAGTGGTTGGGAAAGGAGTGAGACAGGTTTCTACCCTCTCCCCGATGTCATTCAATCTGTATATTGAGCAAGCAGTAAAGGAAACAAAAGAAACATTCGGAGTAGGTATTAATATTCATGGAGAAGAAGTAAAAACTTTGAGTTTCGCCGATGACATTGTAATTCTGTCAGAGACAGCAAAGGACTTGGAAGAGCAGTTGAATGGAATGGACAGTGTCTTGAAAAGAGGATATAAGGTGAACAGCAACAAAAGCTAAACGAGGATAATGGAATGTAGTCAAATTAAATCGGGTGATGCTGAGGGAATTAGATTAGAAAATGAAACACTTAAAGTAGTAAAGGAGTTTTGCTATTTAGGAAGTAAAATAACTGATGATGGTCGAAGTAGAGAGGATATAAAATGTAGACTGGCAATGGCAAGGAAAGCGTTTCTGAAGAAGAGAAATTTGTTAACATCGAGTATAGATTTAAGTGTCAGGAAGACATTTCTGACAGTATTTGTATGGAGTGTAGCCATGTATGGAAGCGAAACATGGACGATAAATAGTTTGAACAAGAAGAGAATAGAAGCTTTCGAAATGTGGTGCTACAGAAGAATGCTGAAGATAAGGTGGATAGATCACGTAACTAATGAGGAGGTATTGAATAGAATTGAGGAGAAGAGAAATTTGTGGCACAACTTGACTAGATGAAGGGATCGGTTGGAAGGACATGTCCTGAGGCATCAAGGGATCACAAATTTAGCATTGGAGGGCAGCGTGGAGGGTAAAAATCGTAGAGGGGGACCAAGAGATGAATACACTAAGCAGATTCAGAAGGATGTAGGTTGCAGTAGGTACTGGGAGATGAAGAAGCTTGCACAGGACAGAGTAACATGGAGAGCTGCATCAAACCAGTCCCAGGACTGAACAACAACAACAGTGAAATGCAAAACGCAAGAGAGAGGAACAGAAACAATGACCGCAGTTGGAAAAGCTCGTGAGAATGGAACGACAGCAAACGGAATGGGGGAAATTATCGGCCACAATTAAACCACAAATTGAACTCTAGAGGGATTAGCCAGCGATCAGGGCAGAACAGGGGTAGACGAGGCAAATACAACAATAATTACAACGAAGAGTTAAACGGAAATTGGAGAGAAAGAGGAAATCCAAACAAATGCAAATGAGATACTGGAGAAACACAGCAGCTGAGAAACAACTGAGAGGAGAACAGTCAATATCAGCAAGAAAAGCAACAAGATCATCATATCCAGATTAGGACGCCCAACATAGCACAGGTCTAAATAGAAACTGATGCTCGGCTGCTGCGGACACAGCTCAAAACAAAATCGTAGGAACTATCGCAACGAGCGACGTCAACATGGTAGAATATGAAGACAAAAGAGAGCTTCTTCTCGAGGAAAAAACTCATGACACGTCACCGAAGGCAACGTCTGTCTGACCTGAATTGTGGACAGTTGAAGCCACGTAACAGCTACATCGGAATCTGAGTACTAGACATGTGTTGCGAATCACCCAGGCCAAGCACTCACGCTGAAGAAAACGAAAACTAATGACGCACTGAGAGGAAACCACACGGATATGCGGATACAAATCAGGTTGATGTTCAGCTGTCAGGGACACACCTTGTAAGCGAACTTTCTGATAGTCTCTTAGCTAGTAATTGAAATAATATTCTGCATGGATTTTCTGAACCAACATCAGACTGTATTGGACATGGGACAAGGAGAGCTCACATTGCAAAGAGACGATTTCAGGAAAATTACGTTTGATGATCACTCAATACGAGAGCAAATTCCTGTTGAATGCGTCAATCCGGATTACACCACAAAACCCGGATTAAGATGGAAATCAATCGTGGTGTCATGAGCTAGTCACATCGCACAAGAAGATGAACAAACTCGACGGGACGTGCGCTATGCCATTGATATCATGTTAGGGATCTTATAAAACATTCCAACGAATGACAAGGAGGATCTGAAGAAATTTTTCTTGAAAGCGCGGATGTATTTCTGGCGAAAATTGGATCTATCCATAATTTCCGACTGTACGAGCACACAAAATTTTTCTTACCACCTAACCAGATCTCCCTAGCCTATCTCCACAAAGTTGTCTTAAAGATGAAGTGGATGCGAGACGATGACATGATTGAACCTGCAACCTCCTACAACCCCTTCACGGTGGAAGAAAAGTCTGACGGCTGAATCCATTTGACGCTGGATTCACGCCCAATTAATATTATCATAGAACCAGAAACACATCTTCCCGAGGAGCTGGGGGAACTCCTACAAACCTTACATGGCCTAACGTTATTCTCGTCCTTCGACTTGCGATCCAGTTTCTGGCAAATTACGCTCCACCCAGACTATAGGAAATACTTCACATTCCTCGCCTATGATAGATGTCACCAATTGAAGCGGCTACCATTCGTGTTAAACGTGACAGTGGCTTTCATTATTGGAGTAGATGGTGTCTTAAAGTACTCCGTAAAACAAAAAATCACAATTTATGTAGACGACCCCTAGGTGCGGAACAGACGTGGAAAGCAGGCAGTATCATATTAGAGGAAATAGAACAGACCTTCAAGGAATGCGGTGTAACTGCCAACATCACGAAGTCATGCATAAGGACCTCATAAGCAAAATTTCTCGGGCATATCATCACCGCAGAGGGAATTTCACCAGAGCCCTAAAAGATCGAGGCGACAGCAACATTTGCAACGTCAAGTGACAAACAACTCGGTGGCGCTCTGAGCGTCGCAGCAAATTTCTACAAATGATTCATTTATGTGAAGAAACCAGCAACTCTGCGATCATGGCAGCTCACCGGGAAGAAGGAATCCGTGGGACTGGGACGATGTGGCAGAAGATGACTTGCAGACCCTCAAAACCACGCGCTGGTTAATGAACCGATTTTGTCACCCCCCCCCCCCCTTCCCCCAAGCCAGGCGGAGGAGTTTTGCATGGAAACAGACTGTTCATACCCTGGTCTGTTGGCAGTGATCTTCCAGAGATATCAGCAAGAGGGGAACATGGAGCATAAGACCATCGCTTTTGGAAGCCTTGTCCTCAGTGTATGAGAGAAAATCTTCTCAGTAACAGAGTTGGAAGCTTTGGCGGTCGTGTTTGGCTTCGGAAAATTTCGATTCTTCCTGTGTGGGAGAAAAACAAGAATATTTAGCGATCACAGAGGTGAAGCTTGGAATTAAACGACTCATGAGATGGGCACTCTTGCTACAAAAAATGGTTCAAATGGCTCTGAGCACTATGGGAGTTAAAATCTGTGGTTATCAGTCCCCTAGAACTTACAACTACTTAAATCTAACTAACCTAAGGACATCACACACATCCATGCGCGAGGCAGGATTCGAACCTGCGACCGTAGCGGTCACGCGGTTCCAGACTGAAGCGCCTAGAACCGCAAGGCCACTCCGGCCGGCACTCTTGCTACAGGAGGACGATTTTACAATAACACACACACCAAGGGAGGAGAATATCATCGCGGATGCGCGGTAACGTTCATCTGTTGGATTGGAAAGACGTTGCGTAAACCCTCTAGAATAAGAACACTACGGCCTGTATTACATAAAAATACGGCGTATGAAAATTCGTCAACGCGAGCGTAGAGGAAATCAGCACGGAGCAACACGAGAACCCAACTCTCCTTGCTCTTATAAAACGGTTAAAGTGTGACAGACAGTCAAGGAAAATAGTAGGAAATTGGTTTACAAAATTTTATTTCTAAGACCCCATCAAATCTTTACAAGAGTAACGTCCATTGTGCGTCCGTGACAGAAGTTTCCTGTCTTTCAGAATCGAAGCCGTTACGCCCAGTTAAGACTGTTAACAACAGCCCTCTGCAGAAATCGTTGGCGAATTCACGCAATCGATGTTAGCCAATAGCGTGCACGGGGTACAGGTCACATTCTACAGTGCAGAACACAATCGCCCCAGACCACGAGCAGAACATGCTGCTATCTTGGCAGGCAGAGCGTCCGGCTCTGCGTTCCGCGACCCGCCAGCGTTATTAGTTAACATGACCGCCTCACCTTCCCTTTTCCACTTTTTTAGTTCGTCGTCTCCTAGACGGGCCTAAACCTAGTAACTTCCTCCCTAGGCGCACCCCTTGCATACCGTATATTCTCTGTTTTATCTAATTTTCTGTTCCGCCATTTAACGGTAGCCCTGGATGTACACTATCAGATCCTGACAGCTCGACCTCCTGTATTCTGTCGCCATAAGCAGAATCCACCTGGCACATGTACATTGGTGTCAGAAACCGGATTCTTTCCCAACGTTCGGTCCATCGGACGGATGTTTACTTTTCGTTCACGTTTCTTGTTGTGTGGCCGGTCAGTATTCGCCGTTGTTATTCCGCTACAAGCCGAGCCTGGCTGCTGCAGCCCTTCGTCTACGGTGTCGCGCCAGACGCTGCGTTCGTACATCCCAGCGCCTGTGGCAAAGTGTGCTGCCTGCCTCCGTCATCGGGCCGCACCAACACCAGCGCGCCGAATGCTTGTCACATGACACGTGCGGGCTGCTTACCGGCCGGCGCCTTTTGACGGTCGCACCTGTCCAGCTTCTCAGTCGCAGCCCGCCAAGTCCGAGCTGGGCGCTAAGGCCGATATTAAACTATCAAATTTCTTTGTCAAATATCTTTGTCCAATATCTTTGTCAAAGATATTTGATGGTGTAATAGGAAACTTTGTCAAATGTCGTCCAATATTTGATCAAATCTAGGGCCTCGCTGTAGATTTGATCAAAGAAGTCGCTTGTCTTCTGTTCACTGCAATGTGACATGTTACCACATGTAGCGTTAGCATCACTGCATCATTCTGTCGTCTGTAGTGTTTCTATAAACATTGCGGGTAAATGCAATTGGCGTGTGCCGACAACTACAAGATTAATAGAGATGTATCAAGCTGATGAGGCGCTTTACAGTGTGAGGCACACTGAACACAAAAATAGATTACGAAGATTGGAGACCTGACCTAACATAACCTAACCCTCTCCTGTAGCAAGGAATCGGAGTGTTTCAGTGAGCCTGTCTTCTGCAGATGTAGCAGTTCTTAAGTGAAGATTGTGCTTTGTGATATGAGGCTACACTTCATTGAGCACATACAGAAATGTATGCTCATCCATTCTTAAGTAATTGATGTACGACTTGACGTCCTTCACTATGAGATCACGTAATAAGCTTTGTTGAATGCTTTTATCGTGTTTTCGTAAAACCCACGGCTTCACCCAGGTATGTTTCCTTTTTTTTCCCCGCTTCTCTTCAGCATAAGCACACAGTGCAATTGTGGTACATGCAACTGTTGAGGTTAATAAGAAGTTGTTGTTGTCAGCCATCTAGAACTTTGGCGAAAAATATGATGACTGTGTAATACCCCTTCTAGCGCTACGTCAAAGATCCTTGTCAAATTTATTTGACGGAATATTTGATCACATATTTGATTAAATCTTTGACAAAGATATTTGATAGCGTAATACCGGCCTAAGGCATGAAGCAAATGCGCGGTGTGCCCTCGCCTCTGCCTCGACCGAGAGAGCTGAGGCGCGCTGCTGTTCCAGCCGTCGGCGCGGCTTCCCTGACGCTGTCGCAGCCGCCCTCCCGCGTCGCCCGCTGACGCCGCCTCTGTGCTGCAGGCCACGCTGCCTGGTGCCACGCACCGGCCGAGGTGCACGCGCCGCGGGCTCTGCTGCGCTGTCCACTTGTCGCCACGTCGCCGGCCACACGTCTCCTTTCACGACCTGACGTCAACGCTCGGGCCGCGTACATTCGCCGTCTTGCAGCCAGCCTTCTCACCATCCGTGCCGCTGCTACAGAGCGCACAAGGATACAAAACGTCAAGGCTGGTAAACCAAAAACGAAGAAGTGTGTCCTCAGCAAATGAGTAGTCTGAGACGTTTGAGGTAACGCTGTCGGTACAGTAAGAACTTCACCACAGGCTATACAGTCTAGCTATTCGCAAGTGAAGTCAGATTTAGGACAAGTCCCAAGTATCAACCACACATGCCAGAGTTTCGACTAGAAGTTGCTTCGAGACCTTGCACCTCTCCAGATAAAAAACGTTCCGGTTTCATGTAAAGTGCACAAACGACACCGTCGTCACTCCGTCTAGAGCCAATCACAGGGCTCTAGAGGCGCTAAATCCTCCCTTCCTTTACGACAGCACGAACTCAAGTCGAACTAGCGCAAAAGTTAAGAAACCTGCATCGCTGCAAATATATATATATATATATATATATATATATATATATATATATATATATATATATATATATATATATACTCCTGGAAATTGAAATAAGAACACCGTGAATTCATTGTCCCAGGAAGGGGAAACTTTATTGACACATTCCTGGGGTCAAATACATCACATGATCACACTGACAGAACCACAGGCACATAGACACAGGCAACAGAGCATGCACAATGTCGGCACTAGTAGACGACGCTTCATCCAGTCCCAAACATGCTCAGTGGGGGACAGATCAGGAGATCTTGCTGACCAGGGTAGTTGACTTACACCTTCTAGAGCACGTTGGGTGGCACGGGATACATGCGGACGTGCATTGTCCTGTTGGAACAGCAAGTTCCCTTGCTGGTCTAGGAATGGTAGAACGATGGGTTCGATGACGGTTTGGATGTACCGTGCACTATTCAGTGACCCTCGACGATTACCAGAGGTGTACGGCCAGTGTAGGAGATCGCTCCCCACACCATGATGCCGGGTGTTGGCCCTGTGTGCCTCGGTCGTATGCAATCCTGATTGTGGCGCTCACCTGCACGGCACCAAACACGCATACGACCATCATTGGCACCAAGGCAGAAGCGACTCTCATCGCTGAAGACGACACGTCTCCATTCGTCCCTCCATTCACGCCTGTCGCGACACCACTGGAAGTGGGCTGCACGATGTTGGGGCGTGAGCGGAAGACGGCCTAACGGTGTGCGGGACCGTAGCCCAGCTTCATGGTCCTCGCCGATACCCCAGGAGCAAAGTGTCCCGGGAAGTGGCGGTGCGGTCCCCTACGGCACTGCGTAGGATCCTACGGTCTTGGCGAGCATCCGTGCGTCGCTGCGGTCCGGTCCCAGGTCGACGGGCACGTGCACCTTCCGCCAACCACTGGCGACAACATCGATGTACTCTGGAGACGTCACGCCCCACGTGTTGAGCAATTCGGCGGTACGTCCACCCGGCCTCCTGCATGCCCACTATACGCCCTCGCTCAAAGTCCGTCAACTGCACATACGGTTCACGTCCACGCTGTCGCGGCATGCTACCAGTGTTAAAGACTGCGATGGAGCTCCGTATGCCACGGCAAACTGGCTGACACTGACGGCGGCGGTGCACAAATGCTGCGCAGCTAGTGCCATTCGACGGCCAACACCGCGGTTCCTGGTGTGTCCGCTGTGCCGTGCGTGTGATCATTGCTTGTACAGCCCTCTCGCAGTGTCCGGAGCAAGTATGGTGGGTCTGACACACCGGTGTCAATGTGTTCTTTTTTCCATTTCCAGGATTGTATATATACCGCCAATTACTTGCCTTTTTAAGTTTTCACGGAGGGAGAAGATGTTGTTGTCAAAAGTTGTAACACTTCCCATGACAACAAGCGAACAGATACAATCCTCAAAATCTTTATCTAAATCGCCTGTGCCTTGGATCATGTTAGTCCTAGGTATGAGGTGTCATAAAGAATCTATCTCTCAATGTTTCTCAGACGCCAGAGCCTCTTCTACGACCGATGTGGCCGATGGAATTGGATCACAGGCCTATTTGCAGTAACAGCGAACACGAAAACTTGTAAATTTTTATTAGGTGTGGCACAGCACACAATGCCCGGTCCACAACTCCACTGTATAGATGCGTCCCTTCAGTCCGTCGCCCCCAGCCCAGCCTTTGGCTGACGCCAATGCAGGTATAGCTCAGCATTGTCCTGTCTTGACTGGGGGTGCTCTGTCTGCCCTGCCGTGGGCCTGTCCGCCAAGGATGTGCTCGCCGCCACTTGCTATCAACTTCGAACATGCGGTTTCTACGAGCTAAGAACCATTAAAATATCTCATGCTTTTAGCGCTCTGTCAGGCTCCATCAATGCCTGCCCAGGCCATTAACTTTCTAGAGTCTCGCTTAAGTTGCATAACGTCTTTATGAAAAATAGATGAGAGTGTAATTTCTCCTCTCTCACATTTTTATTTTAATATACTCTTTTACATTATTTCCATGGAAATTTAGCAAACTTTTTCTATGGTACAGTAATCTGCACTAATAAATATACAGCTAAGTGTAGAAACTTTTTGGTAAATTATTTATATTATTTTCTGCCTTATTTTAGATTTGAACATTTTTTACAGACAATTTTTATATATGATTACGAAGTCTTTCGCGACGGAATCCTTGCATAAAAAGTTCTCGGTTTACTTGCCGCATCAAATTTGGATAAAATACCAAGCTTTCGATGAGTACCGCCGTCGTCTTCGTCAGGGGTAAAACTGACTGTCGTGGACCGGTGAGGCTTCCGCTTTTTTAAGCAGTGGACGGCTTCTCATCGGTTGGATGACGTCACGGTGAAACCGGCGCTTACTGGGGTGGCGGCCTCTTATATCCATAGATTTTGTTTGCGGGCTTTATCCAGCGTTGCTTGCAGCGCCGTCCATCGTAACAGGCGGAGAACTACGAGGAATGTAAGATGTCTCCCTCTGCGCTCTTTCTTTATCAATTGCTCGCTTCCATGCATTGCTGAGTGCATAACAGGAGTCTCTGTTGAAATTATTTTCACAGAGTCTAATTTCAACTGCTTCCGAGATGAAAGAGGACCGACACATCGCGCGGCTGCCGTTCTGCGGTGCAACGACCAGCAAGATCGGCAGAGTCCTGAGCCGGCAGGGAATCAGACCAGTCTTCCGGCCACCCAGGAAGATTAACGAAATGTTGCGACCCGTGAAAGATAATCTTGGTCTGAGGGTACTGGAAATTTACAGTATTCCTTGCGAATGTGTCAAAAATTATGTGGGCCAGTCGGTAAGAGCGGTTGCTGATCGCTGTGTAAACATCAGCGTCACCTGAAATACAGATATCTACAAAAATCAGCGGTGGCTGAGCACAGTTTGTTACATAAACATAAGATTCTGTTCGATGAAACAAGACTACGAGCTCACTCTTCTAACTATTGGGACTCCGGTTATGCACTCAGCAATGCATGGAAGCGTGCAGTTGATAATGAAAGAGCGCAGAGGGAGACTTCTTACATTCCTCGCAGTTCTCCGCCTGTTGCGATGGATGGCGCTGCAAGCAACGCTGGATAATGTGCGCAAACAAAATCTATGGTCATAGAGGCCGCCACCTCGGTACGGTAACGTCATCCCGCCGATGAGAAGCCGTCCACTGCTTAAAAGAGCGGAAGTCTCATCGGTCCACGACAGTCAGTCTTATCCCTGACGAAGATGTCGGAGGTAGTAATCGAAAGCTTGGGATGTTATCCAAATTGGACGCGGAAAGTAAACCGAGAACTTTTCATGCAAATTTTTATATATTACAATTCATGAAGCTGCTTTTAATGTGTAGATTAAAATTAATACTGCTTCTTTGTTAAAAGAATAGGTGTGTCAAATTTCATCGAAATCCTTCCAATAGTTTCTAATTTATGTGTTCCTGAAAGAAGAAAACCTTCAGTTGCAGAAAAATCGCTTTTCAGTTTCGATGAAATGTTTTAAAATTTTTTTAATCATACCTTAGCTAAAACTGTCCATATACATATTCCAGTTCTTCCTCATCATCCTCTGCAGCTCTTTTAGCTCCTCTGCTTTGTAACGTTTTCTATATTCTGTACTGAAGTCTCCGACTTTCCGATTCGTTACTCACCGATGGTCCGCCGCACCTGGTTAGTGATGAGTCCTGGTGTAAAGTCCAACTTGCTGAGCATGTGAAGGCTTGCCACATTCCCATCATTAAATACTGCTGTACCTTCCAAAGCTGAAATCTTCACAATTGGAAACAAACACAGTGTTTGGACATCTCTTCCAAACAAGAGCATCGAAACTGTCATCTCGGTTCTGTATTTTGCCATACAGACATTTTTCTTGCATTTCTGGTGAAACTAGTGCACGAAAAGTTGGTTTAGTTAACAATGGTTTAAATGGCTCTGAGCTCTATGGGACTTAACATCTGAGGTCACCAGTCCCCTAGAACGTAGAACTACTTAAACCTAACTAACCTAAGGACATGACCGAAACATCCATGCCCGAGGCAGGATTCGAACCTGCGACCGTAGCGGTCACGCGGTTCCAGACTGAAGCGTCTAGAACCGCACGGCATTGGTTTAGTGGCCATTGCAACCTCATATTTTTATCGTTGTAAGCTTCCCCATTTACTTTGCTTTTCAGAAATTTGCATCATGCAGTAGAACATTAGGCCATGTTTAGGTGTAGTGTTTGTTGACAAGTAATGAAACCAAATGACCCATACTGCATTCCTCATACGATCAAAATCTGTGAGGTTATTTGTAATTGCAACATCATAATACACTTGCAGGCTCTCCGTTGTCTTCTTTGTTAGTCTATTTTTACCGCCCAGTGGCTTCCCATCCTCCAGTAGCTTGCCTTTGTTGTTTGCAACAAGCCTTCTAAGTTGTCCACCCATCCTCTACTAAATGTGGTCGAAGCACTCCAGTTTTTCCGTAGCGCACTCTCCTCCATAGGGCTGACTTTCAACAACGTTCTTGAAAGTACTAGAGTCTCCATCTCGTAAATACTGTGTATATCTTTTTACATTACGTCGCAATTAGCTATGGAATATGAGTTTCATACCATCGGCTGCCATTCCACAAGTGGAGCCTACATAATTCCTGCTGAATACAGCTTTGTCAGCTTCTTGCCAACTGTTTCTTTACTTGCATCATTATATTTCTTTTGCAAGGAACACGCAGAACAATATTTAGACATCACCTGTAAGTCTACGACTTTCCAGTGACAGCACTAATGACTATTGAGACTCCATGCAGTGAAATATGCCCCCTCTTCACCCAGGAACTGTCACAGGAACTGCTATATCTTTGATATTAGTTGCATCACTGTTTCCTTGAATTGCTCCCTGGGTTTCCCTTTTCATGCTCAATTCACTTACTTTGGGAACTGCATTGCGGAGAGTAGTATTCATTGCAATAAAGTTTAGGGGAGGACCAGGCATGTTCATAATGCCACATAAAAGGCTTCCACAATCTCTTCCCATCACTATCTATCTTAGTCCATAAGCAAATTTGGTATTGGCTTGATACATTCTATTACTGACATTTAATGTATTTAATGGTGTGTCAGCATCACTGTTTTGACATAAGATGTGCAATGTGCCACACCAAACCTTCTCTCTTTCCATCATCGACCAAATTCACATTTCCCCCACAAAAAGAGCACTTGCAGGCCTCTCTAAGTGCCTCTGTACCCGTTACAGATACACAATTCTGAAACATGTATTTCTGTCATGATTTGTTTCTTCTCACACATACCTTTCCCAAGTTTTACTTTACATGCACTTGGAGACAAGCATCTGCAGGTCTGACCCTAACCTCAAAGTCCGTTTTTCGCTTTATATTGTAAATATGGGATTACTATATTTTTGAAATACTTTACCAGGCCTAGGCATTGTAGAAAATGATCGATATACTCAACCTTGCACAAAGAATGACATAATAAATACAACTTCACTCAGGTTCTAGTAAACAGCACAAACCTTATTTACGAAGTTCCACAGCCTTCTGTACCACACTGCTTGGACCATAAAATGGCTTCACAGCCTTCTATACAACTCTGCTGTGTTGTATGAAAAAAATCACAAACCTCTAAAGCTATATTTTTCAGGTTTGCAGAAAAATTGAGCAAGAGAATTTTCCCTCTACTGGGTATCCTGAAAAGTGTGCATGGCTCATAACACTGCTAATGCTTTAAAATTTTTTATGTCATTTGTAGTTCGAATTTCAAGGAAAAATTTTGGGATAATCATCTCAATTACAGTTACTTTGAAATAAACAAATAAAAATATATTGTGGCTTTTTTCATGATTTCTGCCACCTCTCTTCTTAAGGTGTACCTTGAGAGTTTTCGATTAATCTCTGGGGATGTGCAGCTTTCACAATGTGTTTGGCAACCACAGAGTCTTCCAGCGGTTCATGACATTTCCTTCGTGTCGTGATTCTTTCTATTTGCTTTCATCTTTCCTATAAGCATCATTTCTGTGCCCTCTGATGAAAGTAAGTTCCTACTTATTGCTCCACAGACGTGAGCGATTTAAGAGCTATATAACCCCCTATGCCTCATACCGCGTCTGCAAGGTTTCAGGAATCACTGGCGCACTATATCATTTTACCATGATAGGAGGCTGATTTAATTGTAAGACCAGACACAAACGCGAAATCAGCGCCTAGTTCCTGTAAGAAAACCCACAAACCACTAGATTCTAACTGTCGGGCTATTGTCCATAGTTTAATACTGGTTAGGCGACTTGAGGCTCCAAGCACGTACACAGTCGTAATTATACGATTAGCACTTGTGTTGCCGAAACTGATTGGAGTCTGTATGGCACGCCGAATTGCAGAACGAAAGGAATTAACTTTTTCCGCCTTCTCTTCGTTTGCTTTCTCGCCCCTCTACATTCTCTTTCCCGACCTTTTTTCTGCCCATGCCTTCCGTTTCTCGTAAGTGGTAGTTGCTTAACTGATAAACCCAGTGCAGGAATCTTGGATATATTAAGTCATGTACCGTAATAAGACTTATAATTATGAAAGAGAACTGACCTTTTGTACCAATGTACGCTGTTAAGAGAGGATATGATGACTTCTAGCAGTTATCCTCCAAAGGACAGAGAAGTTTTGTTGATATGAAGATATTTGCGGGGTTGTTTTGTTGAGGTTTTTGTGAGCAGGCAAGAGGTCGTGTAATTGATGTAGTTGAAGGTAATTATGTGCAGGCAACAGTTCCTGTGTCACTTGTTTTCGGTGATGTTGTTTCTGTTGTACAGATAATTATTTGTTGCATAAGCTGAGAAGGGCACAGTGAATGCTAACTATATGAGGGAAGATAATTCAGTGACGATACATGGTCTATTTTATTGTGCCACACCCAAAAGTCAGAACAGAACCGTTAACCATGATTCATTTTACCACAATGCGAATTTCCATTTTAGAGAATGTGTTTTTAGAGCCTATGTCACATTTGAACGATTACTACAAGCAGAGACCGCATGGTACGAACACATGGGCTGGCACAGCTGTCGCATTACAATAAGCCAGCCACGTAAAATGCTCTTCCACTTCTTCGCCTTGTCTGCCATAAAAAAGCAGAAGTTTTTCTGTAAGAAAGAATGTATTTGTGTTTGGTACAATGTACTGAGGGTTTTGTATAGAGTAGAAGTATTAAGTGGTTGTAGGTAGCCGTTAATATTTTTGTGACAAAGATGGCCCATGTGCGTATCTATTTATATTATGTGGAAAGTTTAGAAATTTCTGAAGATTTTGAAGTATTTAATAGTACTCTCTGCCGACTACTGTACAAGCCTTTGTCATGTGATGAGTTAATCTATTTCAGCTTTGTTGAAGAGTTTTGGTGTTGTATTGTATTTCAGTTGTAGATCTCTTTTATTGACAAGGTTCTTGATTTGTCTTTCGGAAGAATGCATCAACTTTACCTTACTGGAATTTTTCTACAAACAGATCTCCTTCGTTGAATGTTTCGTTTCGTTGTCAAACCATGAATGTGCAGCCTCCTTTGTGGTCTCTATTCTGTTTGTCTTTTATTGTTCAACGACTGTTATATTTGGAATTTCAATCTAACAGTTGTAACTTACGTCCGCTGCTCTGCAGACGCGTTAATTCCATCGTCGGTTTAAAAGTTTTTCTTTCTAGGCGTCTCCCATAAAGGTTAAAAATAACTGCGCATGTTGTGATGTATGTTGAACTATGATTTCCCTTCGGTCTCTCTTTATAAAACTTTCCTGACCTGTGTTTAGTGCAATTAACATTTACTTTTTTCTTACATACTTGTTTAATCGGTATATTAAGTCCTGCATTACTCTATCACACGCCAATCCATACGTATCGGAATTTTCGTCGTCTTGTGGCGACTCTGTTGTATTTTTTATTCACACAACAAATTCCTAAGACGACTGGCCAGCGTTTTCTGAATATTGGGTGTGCTGACAATCGACACAGATATGGACTGTGTCATCCGGTTTCCGTTTCAAAATTAAATCATGTACTGTACTAACGATCTGAACTGAGCCTTCTTAAACGTCGTTTACAGTGCTGCTTTCCATCTGGTTTTGTCATACAAAAGTTAAGATTCTTCCATGTACAAATTTTGTGTCGGTCTGCACTTGGTGTTTCTCATCTTCTGCCTGACAGCATTGTCTTACTCTGTTTTTGCGCGTACTTGATGTTATACCGCCGGTACACGTAACCAGCTGTGCTTCAAATAACACCTTCTACACTATTGCTTTAGTAAGCATACATGTGTTGTGCCGAGCGGTGAAAATGTCGCCTCCCCCTCACCCCTCCATCCCTTCCATCACCCATGCGCCTGCCTCTCTGTCTTCTCACGCAAGACTTGCATGAGGCCACTGAGAATCCCGCCTCCATCACCCTACTACAGAGAAGCACCATTAAAGTTTGTCGACGTCACACACTCCTCTCTCTCCCTCCCCTCCGTGTAGCCCAAGTGCTCTTTAACCGTCAGTTGGAAGTTTCTTTACAAACGTGCTCATCTGCCCCGCCGAGCCTAACTGTAGCCTTTAAACTTTCGTATTTTATGAACTCAGTATAATCTCACTTCATTTTTTCCTTTCTTTATATGAAATTTTATGAGGAGGACGATAATATTGCTGGTTATTTTGTCACACGAATTTTATTTACCTCTTCAAGACTTTTCCCTGTGCATTTCTCCATGCCTATAACTTTGTTTTAGAAGCTTATGATATGCCAATGAAATTCCCCTGATAATCTGAAAACTGTAATATCTAAGAACAGTTGACAAGAAAGATATTTTTCTTGAACTTTGTCACTTGTGAAGAAAAAATAACGTTTTAACCGATCCTCATTTCCAACTGATAACGCAACAAGTGCTGTTTGTTGTCTTGTCCTTCAGTTTTTTAGTTTTAATTTTAGTCGTAAAGAACAATTTGCTAATAGTTATTGTAACATGTTTGAACAACATTGCGGTTCAGTGACGCTGTTGGGAAAAACATTAAATCTGCGTGTTACACTGAGCAATAGATGTACTTTCTTGGAATATTTTCAAGTTTTATATTCTTAGATAATGACAATTAGTAATTTGTTCCATGTATTTCCTGCAAAAGGAACATAAAGTTGGGCCATGGCTATGATGCGTTAACGAGCAATATTCTTACGTAAGATAATGGATACTAACGATTTACCACAGATCTGTTCCCTCAGGTACTTTTGCCTCATATTTTTCTTAATTGTGATGTAATGAGATGACATGTTGATGATTTTATTTTGTGATTTTGGGAATTATATAAACATTTGAAGTAGTGTGTGTTTTCAACAATTAATGACCGTAAGTCAAAACTATATTATAACTAGGAAGCCCTAACACTAGGTGCATTCACCATACCAGACCCTCATGTTGCAGTTCAATAATACTGTGTTGGATCTTGGGCGCTAACTTACGAGAAAAGTGGATTACAGCTACCCATTTATTAGACATATATTACAAAAAACAACAAAAAAGTTTAGAATCCCCTCGATTTTGGGAGTTCCGGAACCTGTACAGAAAATTGGATTAGAGATCAACATAAACATCATTTCCACCGTTTTTATTGCTCATGAAAGCCATATATTGCATGTTGTACTACCATACAGCGAGACCTTCAGAGAGGGTGGTCCAGATTGCTGTACATTCTGGTACCTCTAATACCCAGTACCACATCCTCTTGCATTGATGCCTGCCTGTATTCGTCGTCGCATACTATCCACATGTTCATCAATGCACTGTTGGTTCAGAAGGTCCCACTCCTCAACAGCGATTATGTGTAGATCCCTCATTGTGGTTGGTGGGACACTTCGTAGATAAACAGCCCTTTTCGATATATCCCAGGCATGTTCAATAAGGTCATTTCTGGAGAACATGCTGGCCACTCTAGACGGACGATAACGTTATCCTGAAGGAAGTCAATCACAGCATGTGCACGATGGGTGCGCGAATTAACGTCCATGCAGACGAATGCCTCGCAAATATGCTGCCGATATCGTTGCAAGATCGGTAGGAGGATGGCATTCACGTATCGTACAGCCATTACGGCAACTTCTATGTCCGCCAGCGGCGTACGTCGGTCCCACATAATGCCACCCCAAAATAGGAGGGAACTTCCAGCTTGCTGCACTCGCTGGACATTATGTCTAAGGCGTCTAGCCGGACCGGATTGCCTCCAAACACGTCGCCGACAATTGTCTGGTTGAAGGCACATGCGACATTCATTGGTGAAGAGAATGTGATCTCATTCCTGAGCTTTACATTCGGCTTGTTGTTGGGGGCATCTTTACCGCGCTACATGGTGTCGTGGTTGCAATGTTAGACCTCGCCATGGTCTTTAGGCGTGACGTTGTGCATCATACAGCCTACTGCGCAGTGATTGAGTCGTTACACTACATCCCTTGGCTGCACGAAAAGCATTATTCAACATGGTGGCATTGCTGACAGGGTTCCTCCGAGCCATAGTCCATAGGTGAGGTCATCCACTGCAGTGGTAGCCCTTGGGCAGCCTGAGCGAGGCTCGTCATCGACAGTTCCTGTTTCCCTGTACCTCCTCCATGTCCGAACAACATTGCTTTAGTTCACTCCGAGACGCCTGGACACTTCCCTTGTTGAGAGCTCATACCGGCACAATAATTCAGACGCGAGAGAACCGCAGTATTGACGGCCAGGTATGGTTGAACTACAGACAACACGAGCCGTGTACCTCCTTCCTGGTGGGATGACTGGAACTTATCGGTTGTCGGACCTCCTCCGTCTAATAGGCGCTGTTCATGCATGGTTGTTTACATGTCTGGGCGGGTTTAGTGACATCTCTAAACAGTCAAAAGGACTGTGTCTGTGATACAATATCCACAGTCAACGTTTATCTCCAGGAGTTCTTGGGACCGAAGTGATGCAAAACTTTTCTTGATGTGTGTATTTGTCGGCCAAACCACTAATCATTCAAACCACAACTTGGTCACATTTCAAACCTCTCAATTTTCATTTACCTCAGATGTAACAAATTTATTTACATGTTTACATATGAAACTAGGTGATGTGCCTAAGGACTATTGCCCCACGATGTAATTTAAAATGGTTTTTAAATGAATAGTTATACCTTTCCTTTCGCCTTTCTGAGATTTTTCTTGTTATTTGGCTGCATTTGCCATTTCAATTATGTACTCAACTGGAGACAGTGATGGTTTATCAGATGTTCTGTCTGGTTTACTCTACAATTTTTCCAGATGAAACTACTGAGTAATTTAAACTCGGTGTAATATTTCGCTGTCTCCCTTTGTCTTACTGTGAAATCGTAAGAATGCCATAGAGTGTAATGATTAGAAGGACTGTTATTCTATGAGGAGATAAAAGGTTCTTAAATTGAGCAGTTTGAATTTAAATATTAGAAATTAATGGGTTTTTATTTGTAGCCCTTACTATGCCCCGATTTGGTCTATAATTCCAGAATATTGCCAATATTCGTTGAAAACGGAACGTTACAGGGTCACTCTGTCGTTCGTCTGTCTGTGTGTTTCTTTATTGTAATGCTGAGCCAACGTTTCCTCAGGAACAGGTGACCGTACCACGTCGACGTTTACGCCACGTGGTAAGATCTACGGTCCTTTCGTGATGGCGCAGTTTTAATCGTCCAAGTCAATTCAGTCGAAAGATACGGCCGCTTATGTCACTCATTCCGATACTCGCAAACTGACTAGTTAAAACCCGCAGGGTACTTGTCGTTGGGCTAGAATCATCAAATTTGACAGGAACCAAGGTCTGACAACACGAGTAGACGAAAAATCCGACAGTTGTTAATTTTCAATTACATAAAATAAAAGTAATTGTCATTAGTTTCCCGTCTGTCTGTCTGTCCGTCTGTTAAGATACGGCCGTTTACGTCAAATTTCGATACTCGTAAACGGATCCGTACTTCGTTGGTTTTTAGTCAGATTGTTTTGGTAAAATTTTACTTCA
Organism: Schistocerca gregaria; assembly: GCF_023897955.1. Lineage (NCBI taxonomy): Eukaryota > Metazoa > Arthropoda > Insecta > Orthoptera > Acrididae > Schistocerca > Schistocerca gregaria. Next base: position 31,646,617 of record NC_064924.1, on the reverse strand, counting down.
AAATTCGTTAGACACTTCTCTGTTTTTTCTACTTAGCCTTCTTCCGTTCCAGGTTTTGTTTCTCAGCTAGATTTTTGCCTTCGCTTAAATCTGTGATGAAGCTCTTTTTGAGTCCGTAGAAACTTCCTATACCGGCTATTAAACGACTGTGGGTGTATCCCGACATTTTTTCTTTACATGTTCATTATCACAGCTGAATACTCTATGTTGACTTCTAAGATACTCTGCAATTTGTACCCAATCACTCCTGCTAAGCAAAAATACTTCCCTAACGTTATGAACATTCGCTGTTTCACACGTATTCGTGCTACTATCACAGGCTTAACATCGTTGATGCCCTGCCTTGACTTGAGCGTACGTGATATTTAAAGCTCATTAAATAATTGAAAGGAGTACTTCTTTAACACGAAGTCCACGAAGGAATCGAAATATGACTTAACAATAAGGTCATACCACTCGAACAGTCCACGGGTGTAGCGCCGGTCCATAGTGTTCAACGGATACAATATTTCGGCGACAGATATGTCGCCATAGTCAGGTGCGCTGATGAAACTGAACTCCGAACATAAAATTCACTATCGAGGCCGAAGCAGAAGGAAGTCATATCACGTTTAGAAACAGAGGAATGTTAGTAACAATTTAAGAGAGCCTCACAAAAGACATTATTTTTCGTTTGCAGGAACATCGGCCTTATTGAATGCTTCGTCTTACTAAACGAGTTCAGGTAAGTAGAGATAAGTAAAGAAGCTTTCATAATTTGGATCTTCATCAGAAAATTTAGCAGGAGCAGTTGCAGTTGCGGTAGCGGAACGTGGGGCTGGGCCCCAGCAACACAACGTTCACATACAACATAAACTAAAATACCACAGTGGAACTATATTGGCCGCAGATTCGTATGTGATTACGGGTGCTCCAATGTAGGTTAGTTTCGCGAAAACTACCCTAATACTTTCACGGATTCCCATTTAAGTTCTCCGAGAATTTCTTATGGCTGCAGCGAGCGACCTGTTTTGCTACTGGCGGGCCGTATCAGAATCCCTCACACGTGGTTGTTCCTATTACTCCATGAAGACCCCAGACACGGAGGCAGTACAAGACAGCGAGGACTTTCATGGCCATTAGCCTGTTGGATTCTGTTTGGGGTTGGTGATTCCTCATGGAGCCAATGGAAGGTGAAGTTTTGAAAGTGCCATCCACTCGTGCTGGAGAATCATCACAAAAATCGTCAAACAAACGTCGGCCCAATAATCCGAGACAGAAGCCATCAACACTGGGACAATACCTTAGAATCGTTTCACAATTTCTTGTTAGCGATTTCCTTCACAGACAAACTGCACTTTCGCGGCACCCTTAAGATAAGTCTCATTTTTTTCATTCCCCATCGTTACAACTGATTTTAAGTGAATATGAAAATTTACATCGCTTCTTGTGAGATCTAAAACTTTGCTTCCGCCGTTTCTTTTTCTCAAAGTTCGAAGGTTTATTGCGAAAACATTACAAAGAATTTACTTTTTAAAGTACTGGCAGTCGCTGGATTCAGCTTTTTCCCATGTCTCGGGCAGCATACGAATCAAGCGGTCGAAAAAGTGGCCGTCTTTTGAGAAGTTGTATGAATCGATCTCTTTTGGCACTTGTTCATACGACTGGAAGTTCTGTTCAGCCACGCCGAGTTCCATTCATCTGAAAAGGTGGTACTCAGAGTGAGCAATGTCTGGAGAATACGGCGGTTGTGGTAGGACTTCCCATTTCAACGTTTCCAAGTAGGTTTCGACGGGTTTGGGATACTGGGTAGAGCATTGTCATACTGCATAATCATCGTTTCATGTCTGTCGCTGTATTGTGGCTTTTTATCTGTCAGCGCCCTGTGCAGATGCACCAGCTGCTTTCGATAATGATCTCTTGTGATTGTTTCAATCGATTTAAGCAGCATCGATAGTCTTCTCTTTTCCACCGTCATGCCTGTGTTCGACGTGGAAATCGCCGTTCTTGAAGCGTTGAAAGCATTCTCTGCTCGTTCTTTCACTAACAGGTGCCTCACCATATGTCTTAGCCAACATTTTACATTCTCAGCCGCAGAAAACTTCCCGGAAATGGTGAGAACTGGGGTCGTAAGTTGACACATGCAATCGCGCATAGCTTTATGATGGAGTCACGAATCAGCAAATATTCTGATGCGTTATATTCACACATGCCTAAGCCTACTGTATGACACTTACGGCCTGTCACCTGCACCAAAGCTGGCCGCCTCTGACATCTATTAAAGAACAGTTGTACATCTAACAGTATTGCGCCTAGGTACTTATACTATGTGATGTGCTTGAGATTTCTTCCTTCTCTCCATGATTCGCCACTTCTCCCGCATTTGCGAGTCTACAAGGAACTCACGCCCCTGGTGACGTCTGCCAACCGACAGTAGCGTCTGACATTGATCTCGAAATTCAGTCCGTTCCCGAAAAACGAAACAGGACCTTCTCGTAAGTCTGAATTAATCATATAAAACTGCTTGGTCAGAAAATCAGGAAACCTGTATGTATGGAATTACTGAGTGTGTAACTGTAATCCGAAGACAACTGCAAGGAAACAAACTTCTGCCAGGGTAACAGAAAAGTCATACTTTACAATCAGAGTTAATGTTCACAAACAGTAGACGTGCCGCAAACACTTAATGGCTTGTTGAACCGCCTAAACCCTTTTCCAACAGCGTGGATACGGATCTTGTCCCACATTGGACTGAATATTTGCTGTGGCAGCAAACGGGTCAAGATATACTGCAGGTTAAGACATGCACATATCTCTAAGGCATTACACCTCCAAACACTGTGAAGGGCTCGGTACCAGCACTGAGACGCCATGCACGTTACTGCTTACACTTTCACTCGCAATGAAAGCTGTACATGTGAACGTTGTAATCCATGTGGCCATTTAACGTAAACTTGACTATCGCCATACACACTCAATATCTCATTGTCCACTAAAGGTTCTCCTAATACTGACATCACATTGCTCTGTGTTCGTTTGGATCTTCTTCTAATTGTAACACAGACGTAGTTAACCGTGTCTGCAATTTCACTTTACAGTGAAGTGACTACAGTCATGAGATACCGATATGCTCACATGCAGGTGGCGATAGTATCGCGTATACAAGCTATAAAAGGGCAGTCCATTGGTGAAGCTGTCAATTGTATTCACGTGGTTTATCTGAAAAGGTTTCCAACGTGATGAGTTTGGGGGACAAAGCGTGCATCAGTGCATTTTGTTAGCGAGGGTTGCATACATTAAGGGACACGTATGCATTCAGGGGCACACCTATCATTCTTCTTTGGTTGACAGGTCCTTAACCTATTGTTTTACTAAGAGGATGAAAATCCCTGGAAATAATCGATCCTTTTAATTGACAGGTTATGACCCCCTGGGGATAATCCACCCTTTTGATTGACAGATCCTTAAGCTATTGTTACCACCCCTCTCCCTCCCCCCTCCCCCCACCTCCTCCTCCTGCATGTCTTAGGCAACTCCCCTGGCTGATACAAGAACACTTTTGATATCAATTTGAATGAATGTTAATTAAATCGAGCAATTAATTAATCCCTCTCCTTCTGCTAATCCCGCCCAGCCCTACCCCTTCCGGAAATTGGCGGGAAAAAGACTCAGTTGATCAGTCATTTGGAGGGAGTTCGATTGCACTTTATGGAATGTTGTTTAAACAATCCAAACACTGTGGGTAATATTGTTTATTTAAACAATTTAAGCTATTCAAGGTGGTGTTTGGAATATACTTTATTTATTTACTTCAAGAATTTGTTGGGAAATCGATTGAAATGTATGAAATACTGTTCATTTCAACAACATGCATTTGCATTCCGCCTGCAAGGCGGTGCGTGGGCCTGCCCACGTACACTGAAGGGTGCGCCGAATGTAGGAAGCGAGTGGGAGCTGGTGAGGTAAAATTCTCTCGGTACAGCTTTTAGAAGTGGGGTTTTACTGTATCACAACACAATAACCTGAATACATCAATTGTACTTAACTTTGGCTGAGATGAGCACGTAGGTGCGAAGCTGTACATCAAGTTACAAAGGCAAAACCCGTAGTGGCTCGCCCACTATGAAATAGAAACAACGTTGCTTCGTCGTCTACTCTGAACCAAATGGATAGAATCTGGAGCGGCGCTTGTAGAGCTGCACAGCGCCGCCTAGAGGGCGCTGTCGACGGTGTCGTAGTGCCAACCTAGCAGAGCGCACCTACGTCGTGGCATCGTAGCTATCGATACCACACATACGGCATACAGGATGGTGTATGGAATATAGTTCTTTAAAGAATTTGTCAGGATATCGATCGCTGCGTGGAATATTTAAACGATGGCGACGCTTGGAAACGTTGAGTAAGCTTAATTTATGTCTGTTTTCGGAGTCAGGGGGGTTAATGGTCTTATTTTCCTCACTTTTTGAAACACACTGGTATCCAAGCCAGACGGGAAAATCGCAAAAATTACATATCTAAGTACTCATTTCGAAACCTACCACCACTTTCAGCAGATGAGCAAATTACTAGAATCTCAGAGGCAAACTGTTTTGTACAGACCGAGGAGCATAAGTCAGTCATATTGCACTGACAGTTGAACCCTGCAAAAGTGGAAGAACTGCGGTGTAGTAGCTGCTGTTTAGGATCTCCCGTGCGTGTCCCTATCGTCAAGGCACCGCAACCAAAGTCTAAGCCGTCCAAAGTCCTAGTTGTGGACCACGTTACGAAATACCACCGACCACTGACCTGATATCGGCTCCCACCCCCTCCCCCCCCCACCAGCTACAGTCTGGAGCCGAGCGACCGCTACGGTCGCAGGTTCGAATCCTGCCTCGGGCATGAATATGTGTGATGTCCTTAGGTTAGTTAGATTTAATTAGTTCTGAGTTCTAGGCGACTGACGACCTCAGAAGTTAAGTCGCATAGTGCTCAGAGCCATTTGAACCATTTTGACCCCCCCCCCCCCCCCACACACACACACAGCAGCGTTCCGTTGATCCGAAATACTGTATTTCTACTGGCTAATGCTGGAGACAAAGGGAGATCTGATACAATTTCGTTATGAAATATAGAGTGAAATAAGCCATTTGCACTACCCTTTCATTCATTGTTTAACGATTTAAAAAAGTCAGATAGGTCGCTTAAAACACTCACCTCCACCTTGTGATGATCGTTCTTCGTAATAAAACATAATTTCAGCGTTGAATATGACACACAAAAATTATGCAGATCAAGTAATGAAATTTCCACCAGAAATAGATCGTAGCGCTAAATATATCCGAGGTCATGTACGCACCAATGTTTGAAAGCACAAACACCCTCCTCCACTATAACGTTCCAATAAACGTATCTGCCGATAAAAGACTTTCTACTGATCACACAAACTAACGATCGCGAGTCGTGCGCCGTTCGCCGTCTACAACGTAGCCCCAGCCCGCACCGGCCATGAGAGAAATCCAGACCAGAACGCATGCGTGCGTGCAATAAAATATCGGAAACGGGATGGGGTTTTGAAAAATACTATATGATTCCTAAAATGGTTCTCTCCTCTACATTGGGAAGGAGGGAACATGGTGATAGAATAGACACACAGCAAATATCACTGCAAGACAGAGTCTAGAGCTATATATTGAGAAGCACTAAACACAACATACTTAAACCGCAATCTAATCGGTTTTAATGAGCTACTCATGGCTAAATATCTGAGATCTCTATCAATCGGGAATCTGACGTCGCAACTGGGTCTTCAAAGCACTATATAACCCCTAAGCTACGATACATTCGGAAGAAGAAGAAGAAAAGCCTACGGCATGGTGGGGTAGAGACAACAGCAAATACCGCTGCAAGACAGTCTGCTGCAGTGTATTGAGAAACACTAAACACGACACACTGAAACCACGACCCAGTCCATAGTAACAAGTTGTCATGCCCAAGAGATTCAGTAGTATTCCTGAATTGGATTCGGAAAGAGAGAGGAAGGTTGCATTTGCTGTGTGATGGAATAGAGGCGAAGGCAAGTAGCACTGCAAGACATAGCAGACTGCGATGTATTGAGAAGAGAGGTCCACACGGAACGCCCCCGTCCTCATGTACACTGCCAGCGCCGGATTAAGAGGTCGGTGAAAATTACCGACGCTGCCGCAGCCGCAGTCGTGGACTCGCGGGTATGCCAGAGTGAACCATTCGCGGATGATTGGAGTGGTAGGAATTCGGATGTTATCAGTACGTCCAGCAGAAACACCCATCATTTTGAATCTTCTCTCACGTACCACACAAACGTCCGCTTCTGTCGCGCTCACCCAGCATACTGGTCACTTCTCTAGCCCTCCCCTCACTCCCGAGGTCAAGATTAGCCAGATGGGCGCATCCCTTGTATACGTCAAAGGCTGAACTAGTCCGTTACTTCCGGCAGCCGGCTATCGTTATCGCCCTCACAGGCAGCCGCGTTGCATTGCGAAAAAAGCAGCTGCAGCTTGGACGTATACAACAGCCCTAAACAGTCCCTCCCCCACATAGACCCACCAGTTTAAAACATCCGAAGTCTATATCGGGAAAGTATAGACACCAATGTTCTTTTTGGAGCCGCAATATTGGGGCTAGAGGAGACGGCACAGTGTTATTTCGCTAGGGAAGAGAGGGGTTGCTTTAGCAAAACAGCTTGTCATTTGTGTCGGAAATTATATTTTCAAGCTAAAATAAAATGCTGAGTATGTGTAAGGCCATTATCGCTCATTTTAATTGAGTAATACGGTATGCCTAAATAAATATTTTTACCTGCTCAGTGTAAACACATTTGGCCGGCCGGTGTAGCCGAGCGGTTCTAGGCGCTTCAGTCTGGAACCGCGCATCCGCTGCGGTCGCAGGTTCGAATCCTGCCTCGGGCATGGATGTGTGTGATGTCCTTAGGTTAGTCAGGTTTAACTAGTTCTAAGTTTTAGGGGACTGAGGACCTCCGCATAGTGCTCAGAGCCATTTAAACCAATGTAAACACTTGACAAGGAAATCTGATGCAGCATTACCGCAATTAAGCGGTTACTGTCAAGTCTCCTACAAAAGTCGCTGGACGAATAATTACATATGCTGTGCATTATTACTGATGCTATCTTTGTACAGAGAAAGTTGCGTAGGCATGTGAATATGAAAACACCACCATTTGCAAACAATTAGTTTTAAGGATATTAAAAATATTGAGTTTAATTCAGCGTTTTGACATTTGTGTCTGTACTTTATTATGAGTGAACAGATGAGTCAGAGAAACTGTGTAATGTATCACGGGAAAACCACTAGAAACTCATTACCTGCAAAGCTGCCCCGTTTTATGTGCCCCAAAACAAGAAACTGATTAAAAATAATGCTAGCAGGCGAAACAAATCTGGCCAGAAAAGCTCACTAGGCAATCCATTCCTCCGACAACACCTCTCACACATTTTTTTGCTAACAATAGTGTGCTTCAGTGACTGGAAGACAGGATACAATTACAGACTATTTAAAGCGTAAAACACAGCTTTATGTCCCCAGATGCCTTTAGGGAAAGTAGAATTTTGTTAATTAAAATTCCTTTTTCCTTCCAATATCTAAACATTCATGGCGGTGTCTGTTTGCTCTATATCGTGTCTCCCTACCACTTTCGCGCAACGACGCTCTGAGAGTGTTTTTTAGGGAATTAACTAGTTTGAACCTGGGACCTGTTGCTGGTAAGGAGACGCCAGACCACACATGACATGTAGAATTCAGAAGAGTTCAGTGAGACTAGCGATGATATATCCAAATACTTAATAATCTCAGCGTCAGCTCCACTGCACTCCCTGTAAAAGAATCTTAATACTAACTAAATTTAGTGGAAAGGGTTCAAGGCTTTCCTATTTTTAGTTAGCTGGTAAAATAACGTCGAAAAAGCAGTTAAATTTACCATTGGAAGTTTTATTCTACTCACAAAACATCGTTTATAAATTGCACTATTGATAAAAGGAAATGTTTTAATACAGGATGGTAAAAACCAACTGCGTTCAACAAAAATGTGAACGAATATTCCCTAAATGGGTTTCCAAGTTCTACAATCGATCGAAGGATGACCTATGCCATATTACATCTATAATCTAGGTTTAATTTAAGTTTCACAAAAGAGAAAACTATTAAAATGGTCTACAGTGACCCTCAATTATCTTTAATTACTTATCTAACTTGTAAATTACAGTGGCTGATGTGGCTTCACAATAACTATATAACAGAAAAATCATCGCGTTTCAGATCTGTTCTTCAAGTGGCAAATGTGAACACCATGAGTTTTAATTAATGATCGACATTAGTATTACGCAAAAAAGGGGTGTAACAGATGAGTCTTCTGCAGTTCTGAGTGAAGCCTTATGCGCTCAAAAATGCGGCATCGCGTGCGTTCATTACCTTGTCGGTGTTTAGGCAGCGTCAGGGCGACAGCGGCCGGCGCACCAGCCATCCAGCTCGCCGTCTCGGAACTCACTCCCCTCTAACTTCTCCTTACTACCATTTACCGAAGTTAGTTTAGAAAAACTATCTGGCTATGTTTTCATCTGACCAATCAGGGTCGCAATATTAACCTTAAGCTCCGCCTACAAATATTCTGTCTATCCAATGAGAAACGTTATACTTTTCGTGGTGGGGCAATCTTTTTAAAGTTTGCAACGTAACAGAGACACTAAAAAGTCTCACGCTAAAACCTGCAGCTGGTGTGGTCCTTTTAGCGTTATAGTAAGATCTATACTGTTCTTCTGGAGGGCTCTATCTTTTAACATGGGCTGCGGGGTGGTCCTTGACGTACCTGAGACGCGAAAAAGTCTCACGCTAAAACTTGCGGGTGGTAGTGGCCCTTTTTGTGTTATCGTAAGATCTATACTGTTTTTCTGGAGGACTCTAGCTTTTAACGTGGACTGGGGGGTGGTCCTTGACGTACCTGAGACGCGAAAGTGTCTTATGCTAAAACGTGTGGGTTGTGTGGCCCTACTGGTTAGCTGGCACCGTGGGTGTCCAGACCTTCCCTTATCGTAGGGCCTTCTAGCTAAACACTGTTCTGCTCCTGGCTTCTGTCCTCGTTTCTCCCCTTGGAACTGTGTCTGCCTCACGGTGGGAAGGTACGACATGCATTTAGGCATTCTTGTGTTAGTCTGTGGTATTCCATTTGCTCACTCGTTACTCGTATTACTTTGGTTAATTTAATCTCACGATTTATTCGGAGCTATGTGACATACTACTGGATTTGCTTATCATGTCAGGGTTTTCATGGAAGGTGTTGGATTTGCCTGACACCTTACAAATATAATACAATTTATTAATTGTATCTTTAGACAAAAGTCATACATACCGCTATTGCAGTGAGTATGAATATGGTCACAGTCTGTATAACCAGTATGGCACATAAAAATTTTGGTTTCACTGCGTCAAATCTAACCAATATTGCAAGTGACTGAGCGATCACGATTCAGAAAAGGTTATCAATGAAGAAAATTCCATTACTTTCATAATATTTGTTTTGGTAAATGAGGGTAATGAGTGTGATGTACTTGCCAAAACTGAAAGATTTTTTGTAGACTCAGATTTACACAGAAGTTTTATTTACACACAATCCCAAATAGCACTGTGGTATCAGATTTACATTTCTTGGGAGTCAGTAATGGAACTGCAACTATGTGACACTTTTAGTTTTAACAGTTGATCCCATTAATTGTGGCATTAGTTATGGCAAACAAATATGTTGTCTAACAGTCCACATCATCCACAGTTCAAAATAACTTTAGATTACTAGTTACTTGAGCAGTATTTTCAACAGTGAATAGTTTATCAAGTTCACACAGTACATGAGAAATATAGCTATCTCTTGAAAATAATTTTTACATCACTATGAACACAGTTCCCCTTTACAACAAGTCAAGAGACCATTTCCGTGGAAAGACAGTGTAAAGGTAGCTAACATCTAGGACCAAAGTATCTTGTGACAGGACATTTTAGAAAAACCAGTGATAAAAATGGACGACAAAAGCAGACTCAGTGGATTTTCTTTGACCGATATTGCCTAATCCACCAGTAGACATCTGTTTTGCCAACACAACTGTTAGAGATATTGCAGAAATCGTTATGTCACTGAAAAGCAGTAACTTTACTGGCTATGCTTCAGCCAGAGCAAGCGTACTAGAAACAAGCTGACTTGATAGTAGTCTCCTTCAACTTTATGTACCAACCAGCTATGTTTCAAATCTGGAAATACCTGAGCCTGTACTGTGACATTACTGCCACATCAATTAGAGAAAATTTGTATTTGTGGCCAAAAGTGCCAAGCACAGGAAGAAGGAACAGATAAAACAAATCAGTTTTCTGAAGGCAATTGCTACAAACAAAATACATGCAATTGTTAAATGAACAGATGAGAACTGTTGATGGTCTGCCTAGCACAAAAAGAAATGATCAGTTAAAACGTAACTTTCTACTTACAGTAGCAAAACATTATTTCTGAACATTAGCACCTGTTTGCATTAGCGACCTTCTACTGGCATAGTCTTTTGATTTACTAGTGAAACACATGTTTAATTCCTTGGCAAAAATTTGTAGTCCCACAGAGAAAAAAAATCTTTAAAAACAATTCCACTACATCATGCTCATGTCTGCAGATGTGAAAGTTTTCCTTGTATATCTTCAGCCTGCAGCTTTTCACCTAACAAGTGAATTGCAGGTGCAAATTTGCGGGTTGCATTCCTCCTCCTCAGGCCATTGCTCATGGCAGTGGGTAGTTACTGCTCCTCAGATATTCATAAGCCTTTGTACCAACAGCACATTTCACTTTTAGAGCAAATCTTATAGTTTTGTTTGACCATTTATAAGGGTTTGACCCAGAAACTCTTTCCAAGTACTTTATCTGGGTGTAAAAATGTGCTAAGATTGCTCTCCATTGCAGCCATCTCCTCTTTCATTTTCTTCAACTGTGAAGAGAGAATATTTTATATGGGGCTACCATCAAAACATATGTAAATAGCAGTTAATTTACGATTTATTCTTAATATGAGAGATTTCACTGACCATATTACACAGTAAAAAACTGTAAATACGCTTGTTGTTGACAGAATACATGCCAGTACAGTACTGAGAATCAACAGAAATTGCAGTAGGCCCAAAGCAAAACATTAAACAAAAAGGCTTCATATAAATTTATGTGCGTCTACAATTTAACTCCAGGGAATATTCGCTCGCCATTAATTTGGTCCCCTCATAAACTAGCTTCATTTCAGGTTATACAAGTTATGGTAACTGTTCATAGATTGGAAGGTTACGTTTATAACCCTAAAATAAAGTAAACAACAGCGATCTGTCAGAAACGTGGTTACATATGAAAACTGAAAAACTTCATTGACATCTTAGTTACTGTTCTTGCTTTTGCATGTTTCCATTTAAAAGAAACTAGTTTGGGTGGATTTGGGATGTAAACTTTCCTTGGAATGGCATTGCATTTTAGCACCCTTCTTCCATCAGCTCTGCTTAACTCGAAATGTGTATCCTCCAAGTGAAGTTTTAATAAAATCGTAAACATATAAATTATAAAGAAAACATCCAATACATTAGCTGTAATTTTTAACCGGTAATTTACTTACCTCGCACATCTTGGAATGTGTTGTTGACTTCCCTTGGTCTCTGCTACAGTACCGTAACCATTTAGCCCTGCGGTCTTTGTCTGTAGGAAATCTGAATAATGTGATCCCTTTGATGAGTTGTTGATACAATTCGGTGGGATACATCAACCCATTTCTAAATACACACAATTTCTCGCGACAAACACTATACCCAGTGCAAAAACAATATACCACAGTCGCGTAATAGGGAAGACCAAATTGGTCGCGATCGCAAAGTATCGTGCTAGCGTGACCAGACCTGTCCTACAAAGACCTTCAAAAACAAAAAAAAAGTACTTTACCCAATTCGAGGCAACGATGTTCCTGACCTTTCACGTTGAATTTCTCGTGCGAAATGTAGGTTCCTCCCGTTTATACGAGTTATTTTCGAAGATAGAAGAAACCGGAAAATACACGCGTTTTCACGTCGTTAAAGTATCGTTATGTGGTGAGAAAATCTCGTACAGGACTATGGAATAGTCTATATTCCCTCTAAGTACGTATTTTTTGATCAATTAGAAAAATTTAATTCCTTGTCTGTCACGTTATGCATCACAGGACTAGAATATTAAACTCATTTTAGGCTCATGATGGAGTGCTAAGATCCACCACTGTCACAGGACGCCCCCTCACTTACGAACTCTCTTAAGGTAACCAAATGTCTCGACACATACCAAGTCTCTTAAGGTAACAGCACAGAGAGGTTGTAAATGTGAGTTTTATACTATGTATTACTTTATAAATTCGTTAACACATCTGACTTTATTACGATTGTTGTCTCTCCCTGTATAGGTGGAGGATTGAAATATCATTAAGAGATATCGCTGTAACGAAGAAAACACCATATCCATGGTGCCCTAGCCATCACCTACACCCACCAGGCGGCATGTCACTGCTGTCAAATTAATAGACTAATTAATTAAATTGACCATGAGAGTGACTTTTAATGGTAGACTGATGATGCACTCTAGAGAGAGATGGAGATGCTACTGAAAGTCATTTGATTAACCTCTAAGCAGAGCAGTAGGTTGAGGACCCGTCAAACAAAGGAGAACACTAGGTCTGCTCCTGAGTGTATACTCGCCCCTGAATGTAGGCGGCCCGCGCTGTAGACTGCACTAATGCTCGCCTTGTCCCCCTACTATTAAGGCCACACGACTTGATTAAACCGACTTTGGACTCGGAATAGTAGTTGGAGCTAGACGCATGAGATGTTACTTTTCGGAAATCGTTAGAGAATTCAATTTTCGGAGATCCACAGTATCAAGAGCATTTCGACAGTTTCAGGCATTAGCTCTCACCAAACGCAGTCGCATATGGTCTCCTCTTAACGACCGAAGCAACAGCGTTTACACAGAGTTCTCAAAGTAATAGACAAGCAATACTGCGTGAAATAACCGCAAAAATCGATGTGGGACGTACGACGGACGTGTCCGCTAGTACAGTGGGACGAAGTCTGGCATTGATGAGCTATGGCAGCAGGCGACGAACGCGAGTGGTTTTCCTAGCAGTACATTGCATGCAGCGATCCTTGAAGACTGGAAAACTGTGATTTGGTCAAATGACTCCGATTTCAGTTGGTGAGAGCTGATGGTATGTTTTGAGGAAGGTGCAAACCCCACAAATCCAAAGACCCAAATTGTCAACAAGGCACTGTGCAAGCTGGTGGTGGCTCTTTAATGATGTGGGCTCTGTTTCCATGGAATGAACTGGGTCATCTGGTCCAAATGAACCGATCAAGGACGAGAAATGGTTATGTTCAGCTAGTTGGACACCATGTGCAGCAATATGTATTTAATATACGGCCTAGCAACTCACTGAATCACTTCGTCATTATAACATGTGCAAACATCTCATAAATAATAGTGACGTTTGTCTAGTAGTACTCAAATCTAGAGGAAGACTGAATTAACGTAATATTGTATGCTACATGGTGTCTTATGCAGAGGACTGAATTGAATCGCAGATGCCAATTAGTGTATGTACAAGAAGCACGAAGGAATAATATAAGAGTAGAGACACAAAAATTGAAATTTGTGGTAATGTCTTATGGGACGAAACTGCACAGGTCATCAATCCCTAAGCTTACGCACTACTTAATGTAACTTAAACTTGTGCTAAGGGCAACCCATACATCCATGCCCGAGGAAGGACTCGATCCTCCGACGGGAGTAGCCGATCGGGCCGTGACAAGACGCCCCAGACCGCGCAGCTACCCCGCGTGGCGAGGGACGCGCTCGTATTTTCTTAAATTTGGCGCAACGGAGAAGAAATGGGTTTGCATAGCTGAGGAGCGCGCGATGAGTACTGACTCGTAAAGACAGCTAAACAGAACCTGTCGTGTCTGAGGACAACAGTCGTCAACTTTGTAATCATAGGCTTGACATGCACAAATAATCAAATCATCTGAATGTGCATCTAAATCGTGGCTGTAATTTTTACATAACATCACAGTAGCGGGAGAGACTACGTCGCAAAATGTGTGACAAACAGCATTCTACGAAACAATACCAGTTGGCCTATTACTTTTAGCACCTGGAAACCTAATAGTCTGCAAAGAAAAGCGGCGCGTTGTGAATGTTTTGTGAGACTAGAATTCACTGACTGATTCCCAGTACACTATGAGTGCTTGTGGATTAAAAATCAAAGCCATAAGGTTCAACAAGATGACACCCGATGAAAATGGCATGTTTCTTGATTTAATAAACCGCAGGATAAGGTATATTTTGCAGCCAGCCCGAAAGACGTGGGTTAATAAATTATTATGTTGTAAATGAACATAAGGAAATGCTTTTACAATCCCACAGAGTGTACTCAGTCCTACAGGTAGAAGACTTAGACGTACTACTGAATATTGTCATTTCACAGCTCCTCAATAATTGAAAACTATTTTATAGTTCAGGAGATGGTAAGATCATTGAATTGATAAAACGAAGAAGTGAAAAAAGATAATGTACGAATCGGCTTCAGTTTAACCAAGTACGAGCAAGCTGTAAGTTTCCGTTTTTACTATGCGCAAGCACGAGGCAGGACACTGGCCCGCCAAGTGATAGCAGCTGAGCAGTGTCGGTCTAGCCTTGCCATTGCATCTGAGCCCCACCAGTGCCGGTAGACTCCAGAATCTGCATGGCAGCGTGGACCTCTACCATACAGGGGCAGTCCCTACTTCAAACACAGCTTCATCGACTACCGCCCAACCAAACCTGAATTAGCACACATAAAAATGCGAAATGTTATTCAATCTGTATATTGAGCAAGCAGTAAAGGAGACAAAAAAATTTTTGGAGAAGGAATTAAAATCCGTGGAGAAGAAATAAAAACTTTGAGGTTTGCCGAGACTTTGTAATTCTGTCAGATACAGCAAAGGACCTGGAAGAGCAGGTGAATGGAATGGACAGTGTATTGAAAGGAGGATATAAGATGAACATCAACAAAAGCAAAACTAGAATAATGGAATGTAGTCGAGTTAACTTGGGTGCTGCTGAGGGAATTAGATTAGGAGATAAGTAGTAAATGTGTTTTGCTATTTGGGGAGCAAAATAATTAATGATGGTCGAAGTAGAGATGATATAAAATGTAGATTGGCAATGGCAAGGAAAGCGTTTCTGAAGAAGAGAAATTTGTTAACATCGAGTACACATTTAAGTGTCAGGAAGTCATTTTTGAAAGTATTTGTGTGGAGTGTAGCCATGCATGAAAGTGAAACATGGACGATGAATAGTTTGGACAAGAAGAGAATAGAAGCTTTCGAAATGTGGTTCTACAGATGAATGCTAAAGATTAGATGGGTAGATCACGTAACTAATCAGGAGGTATTGGATAGAATTGGGGAGAAGAGACATTTGTGGCACAACTTGACTAGAAAAAGGGATCGGTTGATAGGACACGCTCTGAGGCATCAAGGGATCACCAATTATTACTGGAGGGCAGCGTGGAGGGTAAAAATCGTAGAGGGAGACCAAGAGATGAATACACAAAGCAGGTTCAGAAGGATGTAGGTTGCAGTAGTTACTGGGAGGTGAAGAAGCTTGCCCAGGATAGAGTAGCATAGAGAGCAGCATCAAACCAGTCTCTGGACTGAAGATCACAACAACAACAACAAGAATGCGAAGTAAGACTGGAAACTTCTATTTCAGACAGGGAGGTCACATGGGAACGACTCCCATCAGTCCAAGTCGAAGTGGCTCCCCAGAGACGTACAGTTTCTACTATGACCAGACGGACAGCTCGCTACACTGCTTTTACCGGTTAATCCAAACTGATTGTTGTACATTTGCGTGAACTGTAGTGAGGTTAAATACCATGTCTGCTAGAAACAAAATTTGATCGGAAGAAGTGGATGTGTCAAATGAGTAGGCAACTTTCAAGGAAAATACAAATACGTTCAGAGTCGATGTAAAGCGTAGAGGAATTACTTATCAAGCCTGTTACTCGCTGGAAACTCTCTGTTTCGGACTGAAGTTCAGAATGACGTGTTATTAATATTATGTACAATATAAGGTACCAGTACAGAACTCAACTGATGCGCGTAAGATACTAACAAAAAACCGCGACAGGAATATCATTCACCTGGACGTAAATATAAAAAAGTAAGTGAAGGAATCCTGCAAGATAGTACGTAAAGTCAGACGAGGCACGCGAAGCAGTGGCGAGAAAAAAGTATACTGGCGCTCCAGAAAGAAAGTTTCGCGAGGAAAGAAATGCACTCGTATCGAGTTCTAGCTTGGATCTGACACGCAAGTTCGTCAGAATTCTGCGTCGGTGAACAGTGATGTGTGGAGAAATTGGAAAAGGGAGAGAACTAGAGAATGGTGGTGACTTTCCTCATTTCTTTTTCACTCCAGTAGGCGAAAGAGATTCTGCGTCCTAAATAAACCATTCTACACCAGCAAGTAAAATGTTTTTATACGTCCACTGCTGCTACTTACACTCTTTAATGTAAAGGTCTTTGATAGAGAAGATCTTCATCTGCCTTTTACTTCACGTAGATGCGCATTTGTTAAACAGTTTCGTAACAGAACGCTGGCGAGCCACGTAACACTGTAGCAACAGTAACACCTCACCCGTTGCTTCTCCGATTTTTGCGTGTGTTCGCCCCTGACAAACAACTTACAGAGAAATTGGGAGTGGAACTGTACGCAAAAATGGATAACACTAGATTTAAATGTGGCCCTGTCACCCCTAATTAATCTGCGTTGGTAGTGTTGACGATAAATCACACCTGTTTTTACTTCCAAACATGAATGATCACGAACACTTAGGGTGTTCAATGAGATCAAACACATACAAAAAAATAAAATAAAGTAAAAGGGTGAATTCAGGATCAACTACTGAAAGTAAAGGCTCTACTGAATCACAATAATTTTATCATAACCTTCAGATGAATGCCGAATAAAAAACAATGAGCAATTTACAAATTATCCTCCTAACTGGCATTGGGAGTAACTGTGTTAATATCGGTCCAAAAAGCGATCTCTTATAACACATATACGACGAACCACTACACTCCAAAGCACCGTGAAACCTCTGTGGAAACAGCAATTGCAATTGATCCAACCATTTAACGTTACTCCTAACACAGGCCGAAGCGGGAGCGATCTGACCGTAATATTCCTGCTGTAGCGGCGGTATCCGACGGCGAATGCGCGGCCGTGCGGCCGGCGTGTGGCGTCTGGGAAAGTACAGTCCTACACTATTCGAACAGCAGACTTCTGTCCGTAAACTTCTCTAATTGCGACATTGTTTCTGTCAGCAATGAGCTGGCGCGGCTAACGTCCTCTCAGAACGAACGACCAAGAGGAGAGACGACTTGGCCAACGTCCTCCCACTGCCAGAGCCCAGAACTTACGACCTCTACCGTCAGTCCAGCAAGATCGCTCTTCACCTTTGTTTTCTCACCCCAACTTTTACCGAGCGAATCACATCACTAGAAGCTCTCAGAATACCCATTTTGTCAGTGCCGAACAATGTATGGCCTGGAAAGAGAACACTTTTCCACAATTCTTTTATTTCTGCAAAATTTCACAAGTAAACTCCGCCCTCGCCGGCTGGGAAGAACCACAGCTGTGGGCAATAACACGTTTACTGGAAGCTTTCTGCCAAGAGACCACTCGAGATTCCCCGTCGTAGCGAACACAGATTCTTGCATTGAAAGTTCGTTATTCGGAACTCCTGGCCTGCCCCACTTGAGTTACTCGAAGGCGTAGAACTAGTGGGACGTAGGCGAGAGCACGCACAGGAAAGCCCGTCCAGCTATCCACCGCTCTGTTTTGGTAAACACTCGAACACCTGCAGTCGCGCGCCCCTCAGAGGTTGGTGGCCGCTGTGGCCTCTCTGAACGGACTACAGAACTTCCCCACTTCACCATCCATAGCGTCAGGCTGTGGCCTTCGACGGCTAGGCAGGGGCGTAGCCGAGCTGTGTCTCGCGTCCTGCCTTTCCGCAAATCTTATAATTACAAAATCGCGGAATTCTCGCGTGCCGATGCGTTTCCACATAGATTTCCTACACCGTAATTTGGGGTATTACTCCAACAAAACCTGAAGTGTCACGTTAAATGGACTCATGTAAGGTTGCCCCCTTACACAACAGAGAAGGTTTTTGCTACGTAACACTCTTCGGCCAGTAATGATGCATTGGTCACAAGAGAGCATCAAAATTTCAAGAAGAAGAAGAGGCCGTAGAAAAATTTTAGACTGTGAAGAGCCGGCCGCGGTGGTCTAGCGGTTCTAGGCGCTCAGTCCGGAACCGCGCGACTGCTACGGTCGCAGTTTCGAATCCTGCCTCGGGCATGGATGTGTGTGATGTCCGTAGGTTAGTTAGGTTTAAGTAGTTCTAAGTTCTAGGGGACCGATGAGCACAGATGTCAACTCCCATAGTGCTCAGAGCCATTTGAACCATTTTTGAACACTGTGAAGAGCAATTATTAGGGATTCTTTGCTGAAGGACATCTCTTTAACACAATGAGGTGTACTTAAAATATTTAGTAGCCAAACTGGTATTCGGGTGTATAACCTATTGTCAGAGGCATATTACCCATCTCTGTACCACTGTCTTGAGTGTCAGTTATAAATTCTTTGTGAAGTTCAGCTTGACGTTCATACCACAGCACACTGGCTGTCGGGCATGCTACTGCTATCAGTTTCTACACAGGGATATTTCTTAGTCTAATTTTATAAACTAAGAGGCACGTCACTGGCGGAAAAATACATAAAACGGCAATGACGGTGGGTTATCCATCTGAATATCGGTTTAGGGGCTATTAAACATTTTAAGTGGAGATCTTGGCATTTAGAAGACATCTTTTAGAAAATGTTTACAAGCTACGGACGTCCAAGCATTGCAAACGTTTGAACACTGGATTCAAGGCAGTGAGTACAGTAACACAATTCAGTTCGGAAAGTTACGGAAATCCCGTAGCCATAGTGTGAAACCGCAGACCCAACTCTTACGTTGCAATTTGAACGTGGTCCTGACGAACACAGAGGTATGTCGCTGTATGTCTTGCGATGCTTTCTGCTACTTGATTTCCAGATTCTGCACGCTAAGGCACTCCCGTAAGTGGCATCCGAGCTCTGCTGTGACTGCGCTACAGTTAAGCAGGACAGATTGCCTTTTAAGGCCCGTGTTCCTTTTTCTTTTTCTAGCAATTACAGCGTTACATTTATTTTGTGCTGGAAAATGAGTCCTCGAAATACTGTCATGAGGCTGGAATGTCAGATTCCAATTTCCTGCTATCTGTATCGACTACACGTAGAGAACTGTGGCAGAAGGAACGTCAGGCGCCAACCAGAAGTAGGGTAGAACTTGTTCATGCCTTTCGATATTAGTGCGTCACTATTTCAGATCATACTTCTTACAGTTCCTCGGATCATCTTTGATCCATAGTACCCGATCTGGTATTGAGGCAGAGGGCTTCGCAAACAGTAATGAATGGCACGACACGACGAGTTCCGGCTACGGCCCCACAGAAAATGGTAACCTTGTAACACCCTAGATCTAATGCTCTACTGATTTATTTTTGATTTTGTTTTTTATCTAATACTATATCGTTGAGCTTCTGTAAATGTTGTTTGATTGAATCGATAACATAAAATTGTATACTCCTTTCTTTGTAAAAAATTTGATATCATGGTTTGATTCTATGCAATGTAGTATATCTGTCATTTAAATTCCTTGCCTCAATTGGAGGGAGACAAAACTTACTGTATACATTTGGAATCTGTTTAAATAATTTTGTTTAGAACTACCTATATGCGTAAATGATATGTTTTGCTTAAAATGATTGTTTGCTGTTCTGTAAACTGTTGGTACTCACTTAGGGTTATTAGTCATCCTGTATGCAAAAGGTGTTGTGATTCCCCTCGGGAACGGAACTGTGTAGTGAGCGCAAATTGTGGTTGGCCTAGGTAGAAAAGGTGGAAACAAGAGTCAGTCGGGGACGAGCTACCAAACTGTGCACTGCCATGTAAGGTTTTTATATTGTGCTGGTTCCGAGAGAGGCTTTTTCTGCTACTTTCCAATGCCTCTGATGGATGGATAAATAGCTGAAACGATTCTGGAATTGGTATTCATCATCGCCACCAAGAAAGGCCCGAGTCCAGGAATTCTGTCTGCAAATTCGCCCACCAACATGCAGTTAACACCACATTGCGCAATCACTGTAAAGGAGCACTATAATAATGTACAGTGAAGGATCAGCTTATTGGGTGATTTAATGTAACTTATAACTGAATTTATGTACCTACCTTGATTTTTTCCCTATCACACCTCTCAGGTTCCTCTCCATTTGAAATTTGATTACCGAGTGTCCTAGTTTGTAATAAAAATGAAAGCCTCAAAACATTAAATGATGTGGTTTGATCTTTGGTAATAAGAGAGTATTCAGGTTTACTGTGGATTTTCATAAAATTGTGGGAGGTAGTAAATGTAGTTTGTGAAAGCCTCCCAGTGATGGAAATAGCCTAATTTATAGTTTTGTGGAGTTTCAAAGTCACCTACTTAATCATTTACTTGAAAGTACAAGACTTTGGTAATAAAGACAATTTACTGTTTATTTTATAAATTAAAGTTCCTAAAATTGAGACTTATAAAGTTTTGCATAGTTAATGATCATAGTTATACCTGTAGTAAATTTCTTGAAAATTTGCCAACATTGTGTTTCACTGTAGTAAAAGTGGAAAACTGCAATAGTAGAAAATTATATGTTCATGATTGCTAAGTGTTTGTCTTTCTTGTCTACTGGAAGTGCATATTAATAATAGAACAGGATCCACAGTATGTCTATTGTGCTAATGCTAGGTAACAAGTAACGGGAAGAGCACTAATTATGAAAACCATAATTTCTTTATTTAAATGATAGTGAGAAGCAACCTCTTAGTGGATTCCAGTTAACTTTCATTTTAAATAGTAAAGTATTTAACTGAGAGAGACTTAACCTATGTCCAATTTATGATCCTGCAGTGAATGTTAATAGTAATGTTATATAGACCGTTCAGTTAGAACAAGCCCTGAAAGTAATAGTGTGTTTAGATATCTGTTATATTTTCGCAAATAGTTTGTGCTGCTCTAGCTGTTAGCTTCAATCTGACAGTAAACATATGTATGTTTCAGAATTCATTGCAATCGCGTGTGACAAAGTATAGATTGTGTTTATCCGTTAAAGTTACTAAGAACTATATTCTTGAACAAGAATGTTAATCGTTCTCTTGCCTAATTAGGCTGGCGACCGTTTTCTTTATCCGTTAAACAGTGCAGACAGGCAAACATTGTTTGTTACTGTTCAGATATTTACGTAATTCTGACTTTCATTTCCGATAAGCCACCCCCGTTAGGTAAAACACGGTTAACATAACGAAGTTCCTCTCAGAGGGTAACACTGCTCTGTTGCTTTATACCATAATTGCTTTAACAAGCTAGTTTTATTTCACGACTTGTCTCCAACTTTAAGGTTATGGTATAGCAGTAGCGGACAGGAGTGTTATACGTGGCTTTTCCGTGACAGGACTATTTGTTCTGTTGCGGCATAGTACGTAATAAGCCGAACTTGGTATTTGATCGTACGTAAATGCTGTTGCAGTGTTATAACCTCCCGACATCCTTCCTCCGAGTCGGAGGAATGGAATTCTTTTTAATTTATTTCTAAGAAGATTTTATTAACTGCCCTATTCAAAAACTGCGTTTGTTTATCATTGTTACGTGTGCCCATTTAACAAGACTTCTGCATATATCCTCAAGACGTATTCAAACTGCGGCCATTTAGGCTGAATCTAATTCTGTCTTACGTGAGGCTTAATAAAGTACCTGAAGGAAGTGGAACACACTTCCGAATACGACGCGGCTTTCTCAGGGACACAACGTATCAAGGAAGATTGCGAGGCTATAATCCGCGTGCTGTATTTTACTATCGGCAAGTCACTAAGCACAACTACTTATACACCCAGAGAGTAAGTAGTAGACACGTAGGAGTAAATGAACGAGACAATAGTAGAAGTAACCGAAAGAAAATTACTAGATTACTGTTCGCGTCACAGTTATCGCGTCACGTTGCCACTGCTTTTCCAAGTGCGGAAGAATGCCCGGGAAACTGCTGAGAGGCTAACACCCGGTGGGTAAATGGTAAAGTAACAAAATTACTGATCTGACCCCTCGTTACACGCACGCCCTCATGTCGCTACCAGCGGAGCCTACGGCGATTGGCATGTAGGCCGCACTCACACGTGCTACACACTGAGGCGTGCGCAACCGTAGTGCAAGGTGTTTCCGTATGGTGACTTCGTGACAAGAGGGAAGACAATGTGCTCATAAGAATTGGAGCAGGCCCGTCCAGTGCAAACGACTTTATTACAAAGCGAAGACGCGTCCATGTAGTCATAGTAATTAGAACAGGCCCGTACAGTGCAAATGACTTTATTACAAAGGGAAGAGCGTCCATGTAGTCATAAGAATTAGAAGGGGTCCGGCGAGAGCAAAACTAAATCTGGGGGAAGGATGGCAACCGCCAAAGTAGGTGGCGGGACGCCTCCGCAATGTGACTGGTCACTACGGTGTCCGTGCATAACATGCGCACTGTTGCTGGCTCTGTGCACACAAAGTACTGACACAAGCGCAGTCGGATACCTAACAGCAGTGTGTTGCACTTCGGCCTGGGCGCTGTTGCTGCCTCGGTACCTACCACCCGCGCTCCCACACCTCCATTTAGACGTGTAAATCTGTCCGTATTAATAACATACAACTGTTGGACGTCACTTGGTGCAGGGCGACATCGTACAGTTGTTCCTACGGTATTACAGCTGGTGTCGTTGTCAAACGATCTTCACACCCACGAGAGCGAACATGCCTTGGTTACTCCTTTAGTAATGCAAATTTATCTAGTGTGTGGCCTTGTACATAAGTCAAACATGGTGGACAAGCAGTGCCACACAGACTTTTAAATACACTGATAAGCTAAGACATTGTGACCACCTTTCCACCACGACGTTACATGCCAACTGGTGACGTTGCGGCCACTCGACGCCGTAACATAGCCATGTAAGCGGAGCAGACATGCACGGGGGGATCATCCTAGCGAAGATATGAGCTGAAAATAGGGAAATTCATTGAGATAAACGACCCCACGAACAATCGACCTTGCCGTTGGTGGGGAGGCTTGCGTGCCTCAGCGAGACAGATAGCCATACCATCGGTGCCAAGACAACGGAGCGGTACCTGTTGCGAGGCCAGACAAACGTGTGGTTCCTGAAGAGGGACAGCAGCCTTTTCTGTAGTTGCAGGGACAACACTCTGGATGATTGACTGATCTGGCCTGGTAACATTAACCAAATCGGCCTTACTCTGTTGGTACTGCGAACAGCTGAAAGCAAGAGGAAAGTAAAGCCGTAATTTTTGCCGAGGGCATGCTGCTTCTTACTATGTGGTTCAATGATGTTGGCGTCCTCTAGGGTAAAATATTCCGGAGGTAAAATAGTCCCCATTCGAATCTCCGGGGGGGGGGGGGGGGGGCGTGGGGAGGGGGGGTCGACGACGACTCATGAGGGCGTCATTATCAGTAGAAAGAAAACTGGTTTTCTACGGATCGGAGTGTGGAATGTCAGATCCCTTAATCGGGCAGGTAGGTTGGAAAATTTAAAAAGGAAAATGGATAGGATAAAATTAGATTTAGTGGGAATTAGTGAAGTTCTGTGGCAGGAGGAACAAGAGTTCTGGTCAGGTGTATATAGGGATATAAATAAAAAGAAAACAAACGTAATCCAGGAGTAGGTTTAGTAATGAATAAAAAAAAAAACAGGAACGTAGATAAGCTACTACGAACAGTATTGTGAACGTATTATTGTAGCCAAGATAGACGCGAACCCCACACCTACCAGAGTAGTACAAGTTTATAAGCCAACAAGCTAGGCAGATGGTGAAGTCTTTGAGGAATTGTATGAAGCAAAAAAAGAAATTATTAAAGTAGTTAAGGAACACGAAATTTTAATACCCATGGCGGACTGGAATTCGTAAGTAGTAAAAGGAGGAGCAGAAAAATCAATAGGCGATTATGGACTGGGGCTAGGGGATGAAAGATGAAGCCGCCTCGTAGGATTTTGCACACAGCATAACTTAATCAAAGCTAACACTTGTTTTAAGAATCAGGAAAGAAGGTTGTCGACGTGGAAGAGGCCTGCACATACTGGAAGGTTTCAGATACGTTACATAAATGTAAGACAGAGATTTAGCAACAGGTTGTAAATTGTAAGACATTTCCAAGGGTACATGTGGGCTCTGACCAGAATTTATTAGTTATGAGGTGTAGATTAAAACTGAAGAAAATGCAAAAAGCTAGGAACTTAAGGAGATGGGACCTAGAGAAAATGAAAAAAAAACAGAGATTAAAGAGAGCCTGAGACAGAACGTTAGGGAACGTTTACACAGGGCAAAGAAATACAATTGAAGCAGAATGGGGAGCTTTGAGAGATGACACAGTGAAGACAGCAGAGGATGAAATAGGTAAAAAGACGAGGGCTCGTAGAAAGCCTTGGGTAACAGAAGATATATTGAATTTAACTGATGAAAGAAGAAAATATAGAAACACCGTAAATGAAGCAGGCGCAAAGGAATGCAAACATCTCAAAAATGTGATCAACAGGAAGAATAAAATGGCTAAGAAGGAATACCAAGAGGTCATATGTTAGGATGTAGAAGCATATATAAGTAAGGGTAAGATAGATACTGCATACAGGAAAATTAAAGAAATCTTTGGAGAACAGAGAACCACCTGTACGGATATTAAGAGCGCAGATAGAAAAAACCAATCCTAAGCAAAGAAGGGAAAGCAGAAACGTGGAAGGAGTATGTAGATTGTCTATCCAAGGGCGATGTACTTGAGGGCAATATTCTTAAAATGGAAGAGGACGTAGATGAAGATGAAATGGGAGATATGACAGTGCGTGAAGAATTTGATAGAACACTGAAAGACCTGAGTCGAAACAAGGCCCCGGGAGTAGACAACATTCCATTAGAACTACTCATAGCCTTGGGAGAGCCAGCTATGACAAAACTCACCCAAGTGGTAAGCGAAATGTATGAGACAGGAGTAATACCTTCAGACTTCGAGAAGAATATAATTATTCCAATTTCAAAGAAAGCAGGTGTTGACAACTGTGAAAATTACAGAACTATCAGTTCAATAAGTACTGGTTGCAAAATACTAACACGAATACTTCACAGACGAGTGAAAGTATTGCAAGAAGTCGACATCGGGGAAGATCAGTTTGGATTCGGTAGAAATGTTGGAACACGAGAGGCAATACTGACCCTCCGACTTACTTAAAAAGATAAGTTAACGAAAGGCAAAGCTGCAATTCTAGTATTTGTAGACTTAGAGAAAGCTTTTAACAGTGTTGAATGGAATACTTTCTTCCAAATTGTGAAGGTGGCAGGGGTAAATACAGGGAACGAAAGGCTATTTACAGTTTGTACAGAGCTCAGATAGCATTTATAATAGTCGAGGGGCATGAAAGGGAAGCAGTGGTTGAGAAGGGTGTGAGACAGGGTAATAGCCTACCTCCGATGTTATTCAATCTGCATACTGAGCAAGCAGTAAAGGAAACAAAACAAAAATTTGGAGTAGGAACTAAAATCCATGGAGAAGAAATAAAAACTTTGAGGATTGCCGACGGCGTTGTCAGAGACAGCAAAGGACCTGGAAGATCAGCTGCATGGAATTGACAGTGTCTTGAAAGGAGGATATAAGATGAACACCAACAAAAGCAGAACGAGGATAATGGGATGTAGTGGAATTAAATCAGGTGATGCTGAAGGAATTAGATTACGACATGAGACACTTAAAACAGTAAATAAGTTTTGCCATTTGGGGAGCAAAATAACATAAAATGTAGACTGGCTACGGCAAGGAAAGCGTTTCTGAAGAAGAGAAACTTGTTATCATTGGGTAGATTTAAGTGTTAGGAAGTCTTTTCTAAAAGTATTTGTATGGAGTCTAGCTATGTATGGAAGTGAAACACGGACGATTAACAGTGTAGACAGAGAATAGAAGCTTTCGAAATGTGGTGCTATAGAAGAATGCTAAAGATTATATGGGTACATCACGTAAGTAATGGGGAGATTTTGAATAGAACTGGTGAGAAGAGAATTTTGCGGCACGAGTTAACTAGAGGAAGGGATCGGTTGTTAGGACACGTGATGAGGCATCAAGGGCTCACCAATTTAGTGCTGGAGGGAAGCGAGGGGAGTAAAACTAAGACTGAGACTAAGAGATAAATATACTAAGCAGGTTCAGGATGACGTAGGTTGCAGTAGTTATTCGGAGATGAAGAAACTTGCACAGGATACAGTAGCATGGAGAGATGCATCAAACTAGTCTCTGGACTGAAGACCGCAATAACACAAACGACTTTGATACAGGGCAGATTATTACTCGTATTAAGTAGAACCTGTGAACCAGTTTTTCGAAATGACGAAGCTGGTCGAATATTCACTTGCTAGTGTCGTGAGCATCTACGAGATGTGGTAGAAGGACAATGAAACTACCACTAGGGGGTAAATAGGTGGACATCTAGCACTCTTCACAGAAAGTGGGGGTTTGAGGTATGACTGTTCTAAAAGGCAGGATAGGTGGTGATCTCTATGGCATATGTGCCGAAAGAGCCCAATGCTGGTGCGTGCACAGCTCTTTGGGAGCCCACCGTATCCATAAACTGCTGAACATTGAGCTCCGAAGGAAACTATCCTACGTGTTCAGATGTTGACCAAACAACATCGTCAATTACGATTAGTGCGGGCACGGGACCGTCGGGATTCGACCGCCGGTCAATAGAAACCTGTCGGCTCGTCTGGTAGATCACTATATTGATCGTCCTCTCCACAAACGCTGAAACGCTGTAATCGAGGGGAACGTCGGCTCGAAACGTGCACCGCTACTCGGAAGCAGACTGGTGGGAGCAGTATTATGTTATGGGAGAAATTTTCCTGCGCTTGCGTGGAACCTGTGGTAGTAGTCGAAGACACGCTGAAAGCTGCGAACCACCTGCATCCTTTCATGCTTAATTCCCTCCCCGACTGCGATGGCATCTGTCAGCGGTATGACTGTCCGTCTCTCGGAGCTGGAATCGAACTACAGTGATTTGAGGCGCATTATTGTGAACTCACGAGACCAAATGCACCTGTTGGCTCGTCTGGTAAATCAGACCCATATGGGTCGCTATAGGGCGCCCTTACAGGGTACGCAAATCAGTGGTCCGTTATTTAGGCGAGTTACAGGACCTGTGCGTCGACATCTAATGCTCCATACCTCCACAAACTTACCAACAAACTGTCGGATCCCTGGTTCTCAGAATCTGAACTCAAGAAACTGTCGGATCCCTGATCCTCAGAATCTGAAGTATATTTCGTTTCAAAGACGGACAAACTAGACATTAAGCAGGTGAAGGATATGTTATAGATCGGTTATGGAGGGAAGTGGCAAGCGTAAAAATTGTGGAGGGAGATCAGAGGATAAATATAGTAAATGGAATCAGACGGATGTAGATTACAGTAGCAAAGCGCAGATGAAGCGGCTGGTTCCCGATGGAGTAGAGTGGCAGATTGCATCAAACCAGTCATCCGAAGACTGAAGACAACAACAACATAGGAAATCCAAAGAACTGCGTTACTAGTTGCTTCAGACCCGCCAGTATTTCGCTCACGTCTACGGAAGAATATTATCGCCGAGAACCGCATTATGCACAGCTGAAGATAATGTAAAAGTTGTAAAGGTAACTATAATTCAAGAGCAGGCATTCACAGAGGTCCTGTGCGGGCTGTAATTATCGTATGACAGCGAAACTTGGTAGATATGCTAATGCGTTAATGTGCAACCGATTTGTGCTGGAACAAAAATTTGTTACAATTTTTCCCACCAGGTCTATATGTGGCGCTGTGAACGCAAGAAAGACGAATGGGAACGTTTCCATATGTAATGGATTACGCACGGTCATGGGCAGAATAGGTCAAAAAATTGATAAAGGCCCTCTGGGTGTATTCCGTTCAAAGAAAAACCGACTGACAGGAATATGCTTGTGAATCCAGAACACACCGTCACACTGGAAAGTGCAATGACATTTCGTGCACAACACGTGGTTTAACAGCTCTCCAAATTCGGCACTATTGTGCATTCAAACCTGTAGTGTGAAATGTGGTTCGTCGCTTTACAGAATACTGTCCGGCCACATGTCATCAACTTCATTCCGTGCCAGAAATCGAAGAGAAAATTGTAAATGTTGCTGCTGATCACGAGGTTTCAGTTGCTGCACCGCATGGATCTTGTACGGTTACCAATGTAAAACAGACCGCGAAACTTTCCTTGCTGTTGACCATGGGGTGATGACGCTAGCACTAGCCGGGACACGTGCTGCATGGTCAGGCCACAGCAGCAGCAGCAGCAACTTCGTCAGTATCTTCCACCGGGATGGGACGGCTTCCTCCCCCAGCTGCCGTGTTTTCGAACTTCTTTATCATCTTCTCTACACCGTTTCATGAAATACACGATACTCTTTCAATGCAGCATTGTAGTCACTGTCGTTTACATAGAACAGTTTCAATAACAGACCATGGTCTGCCTTCTAGATAGCCATACTGCTCACTAATGTTAATGGCTGTATGTTATACTGTCATAGAAACAGCACCCAGCGCCAGATTTGCACCTGGTGGTCACTAATTTCTCCACGTTCCGCATTAACACATTGAAATATGTACCAAGTTTCGCTAACTGCAGCCCACACTGGGCCTTCGTGAGTAGCTGCACATTAATTAAAATCACTCGGTACTTTAGATTTCACAGACCATGTGATATTCGGTATTTTTGGCTTCATTAAAACAGCAAATAGTTAATACTTTCAGCCAGAAGGCAAATACTTGTTTATAAAGAATAATTAATGTATAGCAAGGCGTCGCATAGCGATCCTTCACTATTTTGTTCGCTGGAGAACAAATGAAGCCTTGAACGCTAAACACGTGTACTGTTCTTCTTAAGTAAGATTTGTGGTGCTTTGATCTAATTTTTTACAAAATAAAGAAAAACGTGTTCCGTCTAAGTTTGAGTGAAGTGTAAAAAGAAGAACTATTATAACTTATCGCGACGACGCACGAGCGACTCAAGAGGACAATGGCTATATAAAAGAGCGCTCAATGTACATGAAACGGACATAGAAATCTACCATCATTGTAGTACTAAGCATAAGGTACGATATATGTGTTAGTTATAATAAATATTTGTTCTGGAAATTTTGAATCATTTAGCAGTGCTCATTCCTATTTTCTCCTCAGTATTATTTTCAATTTAATTATGCATTTTTCTAAGTTTACAGACACCAAGATCAGCTGTCCAATGTACGTGTTACATTGATAGAAACAATCTGTTTTATCGTCTTGTTGCATCAGCTTTAATACTGAATTTCCCTTTTGTGTGATGTTACAACTGTTTTTGCGCCCTTAAGAACTTTCTGGTCCCTTAGGAAATTGTTTCGTCATAACAGTAACCTCACGACCGGGTATGATCGTATCTACGATCATGAAGTAATCGGAAAGACGATAATGTAATTTCTTAATCAATAGCGCGCTAGCTGTGACTGCTTCAAGCCAAGCGAAACTGCAAGTAAAGACTATTCACATTTCATAATGCCATAGGCTATATTATGACAATGGTCAATCCATGATTCTTGCGTCAATTGTGATTGATAAAACAGTAAGCGTAATCTGAATTTCAGACTTTTGCATTGGATAACAACATTACTTTTATTTTGTTACATAACACTTTTCTATGTGCTTTTGTTAATAAATGTTCTGTCGTTACATGTACACATTATCCCTCTCAGAGAAAGACGGAAAATATGCTGGTCGATAACGTAGTTTAATTACTGAAAGAGAGGAAAATAAAAGAGACGCGTATTTGCTGAGACAACATAGCGGTAATCAATCCATCATGCAGTAAGTCAGAATTTTGCATACGCAGTGTAGTGCTTCAGTAGCAACGTTGCCTTTCCAAGTCGATCCACATCCTTTCTATCTCCTTCACGATATAAAAAATCTGCTTTATTTTATCTTTCAAAGTAAAATTCTTCGTAGTCTGAGAATAGAAACTTTTTCTCCGTTGTTAGAATAGCTGTATTACATTTTCAACATGGTGGATATTGTGTGCAATTTGCAGTGAAGAGCATCTTCATTCATTTGTCTGAAACGTTTAGGTTCCATCTTGTCTTCTCGCCAGACAGAATTTCTTTTGTTGCTAACGCGAGAGCTCTGCTCTTAGCGGACTCACAACATGCAGTGCACCACGTCACTGACAAACGACGAAAGCCTTGCGCAGCACGTGATTTACTGACGAAAATGGCAGATAGTAAACAGACAGGTGACAACAGGAGACGGGAGTGAAGACGTTAACAGTATTCCATACCCTTTACGATCGCGAACGGTAGGTTCCCGTGTGGAAACTGAACTAACTATGTCTGTAACAGGGGAAAGTGACCCTAAAGTCCAAACTATTCCCGCTGCAGCTAAAAATGACTTCGGTGCGTGAATGAAAATGCTAAAACAACAGTTTGACGCAATAAAAACACAAAATGACACTGTTAACGATGTAAGCGAATCAGTAAAAACACAGCTAGGCACAATCAAAATAGATCTGCATAAAGAAATTACGGCTGAATTAAATACCCAGTTGGGCAGAAGGTCAGGGAGGAGCTTAGGGAGATTGCCAAGGATGTAACATGCGAAATCTTAGCTGCTCCTGGTAAGTCGGGAGACACAGTGGTTTCTGAATTGGGACAGATTCGGAGGACACTTACACGGGATCTTCCTGAGTGGAAGCAGCAGGTAGTGGACGAGGTCAGAATGCTGAGAAACTGGGTAGAAAATCCGCACAGGCATACGCAAACTATAGGAAACAACTCTATAGACGGTGACGAACGGAAGTCAACTCCTTATGGTTCACCGCCTGATTACATGCAAAACAACAGTCCTGTTGAGCCCCGAGTGGGGAAAATAAATGACGCGCCAACAATTGTGAGTTTAATGCAAGAGGGAAGTGTGATTAAGCATCGCACGTTTCCTGTTTTTCATCCGCAGAAGCGAGAAACACACCCGATCGTGTTCCTAAATAGTTTTTCCGGCCTATTTCCAAGGAGCTGGCCGGCCGGGGTGGCGCTACAGTCTGGAACCGAGCGAACGCTACGGTCATAGGTTCGAATCTTGCCTCGGGGATGGATGTGTCCTTAGGTTGGTTAGGTTTAAGTAGTTCTAAGTTCTAGGGGCTGATGACCTTATAAGTTAAGTCCCATAGTACTCAGAGCCATTTTGAACCCAGAAGCTGGACAGACAGACAGCGTATTCAGTTCTTCACTGGATTTATTTCTGGTGATGCAACATTATGGGGAACGGAAATGTTAGACACGTGTAGCAATTATAAAGAGTTTGAGATAATGTTCCTGCCAAAATTTTGGAGCAATGGGGTACAGCAGAGATTAAGGAAGGAGGTGTATTTTCAATGAGAAGTACGGAAGTCTCCGGCGATATTTTGAGAAGTATCTAGCAAAAGTTAAATTCTGGGGTTCTCCGATCACTTCCAAGGACGTAATTACGATTTTCAAAAGCAAACTCCCTCTGTCTATCAGAGAGAAACTAGTAAATGTGTCCGAAGAAGACGCAGATACATTACTTTCTGTGCTGGATTCCTTAGATTTAATTAGCGATTATGTGCGCTCCAAGGTCGGCAGCGGAAAATTCTTCGCTGGCAGCCAGCAGAACGCATCGCACGCGGACAACACTGCGCCGAGGGATCGCGATCGCTGGTACCAACCTGCCAGCCGTTATGAAAACACAAACGGCAATAACTTTAAACGGAAGCAGAAAACCAATTACAGTAATCAGCAGAGATACTACCCAATTTATAACCACCAGGTACAACATCAGTATGGAAACCGACCCTTTAATTCTGCGCCTGAGCAGTATGGAAATTCTCACAAACGACTGGTAATTTTTCAAGCGGGCCAGGGTACAATCAAAGTTATAGGTTGAAAAATAGCAAGTGGCACGGGCAAGGCGGAGGCCCCCCAGCACAACATCAGAACAACTTTTCACGGGATAGAGGACCGAGGAACAATTTTCAAACGGCACCAAATGCGAACTTTTCTCTACAAGGAAATGGTTTTGCCGGCAACCAAAATATGGGGCGACAGCAGCCGTCTCAAGTATTCTATTCACAAGTGAATGCACCCAGTGGACTTGACCCCTTTACACTGGCATTTGTGCCACATAACTAGCACCAATATCAAACGGAACAAACACGTAAGGCCATGGATGATAAACAGACTAAACATCCTGCAGAAAATTTGAGGCAGCGCCTTTCAGCCTCCTAGAGGTCGCTGCGGGTTTGAGTGGGGCACTGACAAATCCTCTGGTTCTGAGTATGTTAATGCGATTCGGTACGACCATGAGAGCGACTTGCGAGATGACCTTGCACCTGACAAATAAGCTCAAGGCATTAATGACATTTATGATGAGCAGGTCCAGGCTTCGATTAAGATTTTTATTGGCAACATTCCTGTCACAGCCATTGTTGATACAGGAGCAAACATCAATGTCTTGTCATCATGTCTCTTCAAACAGGTGTCTTCTGTTTCAAAACTTTTATCATTGCCGATTCAGGGTTGCTCCATATCTGGAGCCATTGGTCTACCGAAACAGAGAGTTACTTTACAGACACAGCCACAACTGCACATAGAATCTGTTTTGGTTTCTTGCCTCTTGCGTACTGGAAATTTCCTTGTGTGAAGTGTTAATGATACGTATTGCGTTGAACAGCACCCGGACTACATGGTATCGGTTGCTACCTGATATGGAAACTTTAACTATTAAATGTTAAGTATGGAAAAATTGTTTATAGTGATGAACATGAACTGATATTTCTTCAACAATCTGAAGCAGGAAATTAAGATTGCAGAAAGAATTTCAATTCAAGTTAGTGTACAAAAAAATAGTGCTTGTGAGGTGATTGACCGGAGCTATATAAATATGTAAAGGCTAGAAATGGAGGAGGGTGCGTAAATAAGCACTTCTCTCGAGGTACAAGATGATTTATAGATTTATTTTTAGTAATGTAAGTACTTGAAGTTCTGTTGTAAACGCCCAAATTACCTGCTTAAAAAAAGCACATCTTCAAAACGTCCAGGCAGTGCACAGGAGTGGGGGAAATGTCTTAGCTTGAAGTTCAGTTAAAGCGTGCTGTTAAATGAGAAAACAAGTGGTAACACACATGTGTTCACGCAAGGAGACAATAAGCTGTTGAAAACTAAGTTAGTTGAAATACAGTACAAAGAGATAGAAATCATGAAGCACAAAGACTGTAGCGTAAGTACTTCACGAGACCATTAACTGCTATGAAAGTAAACTGTTTCCCTGCGATCTGAGCCCAATCTAAAGAGTCTATGAGGAATGTTAGCTGACCACACAGCAAGCCCCCTATATCATAAATAAGTCCAAGTAAAGATCTTCAAAAGTTTTGTAGTGTAATCTGGCGACTATTCGATACCCTAATTGAAGGCTAATCTAAAGAACAAGCAATGGAGTGATATTTAAACTTAATACTGACTATAATGAGAGGAAGTTGAAGAAGTAGCGAAGCATGCTGTAAAGAAAGAAGTTAAAAATTTATATATGTGCCCATGTTTATAATGATAATTTTATTTACATGCAGGTTTCATTGTAAAAATGTCTCCTAAAACACTCCTCTTATGAAATCCATTTTCCTTGTGCCCGTTCCTTTTGATCCTTGTTCATTAACCCAGACCAAGGGTCGACTTGTAAAAGCCACGTGTGCTTGGAGGCAAAGCAGTGCTTATGAGAAATGAGACACGTAGCGCGCTAAACTTCGCTAGCTTTGTTAATGTTTGTTATGGGCAGGTTGCGTAAACAAAGTGAAATGTGAGTAATTCCATTCGTGCGAAAAATGGTAGGTACTACGAGTTATCCTTTTTTTTTTTCCAAGCTGTTGCTGAGTACATGAAGCGAAGAGGGACAACCTTTTGTTATCCAGACTGCCCTCAAATATAAAAATTTTGCCAAGCACAGAGGAAAGCACAAAATAAAAGATCAGCGTTAAATGCGTACTCGTTAATTAGTAGATATGCTACGAGGCAGTAGAAAATGATCTCGGGTCCACTAAAGAATAAATGGAACGAGTGTTGCGAAATCTGTAGTTTTCACATTGAGGAGATAAGCCCTTGAAACAAAGTTTGAAATAATATTTTTAGATTCTCTAGTGAAAGTAAACCTTGAGATATAAAGAGTTCATTCATAAAGCAGTTGTTCACACGAACTTAACAAAAGGAGTGACCAGTAATTGTAAATATTAGCTCGTAAGTGATCTTTTGTAAATAGTAGAATATAAGTCTTTCTCTACCAATGGAGGAAACCTGCAAAATTGATTGTTTTGTAAATGAACGCTATTGACGAAGGAACTGAGCACGAATGCTGTGTGAAGATGCACACTGAAATGCGACGTGCATAATAAAAATAACTGTTGAGTGTGTATTAGTGGTAGTGCTGTACTGCAAGTGTAAAAAGAAGTCAAGGCTACGACAACAGGTGCAACGCAAAGTTCATTGTTGTTCTAAGTACAGCGACAGCTAAAACATTCGTCGTCACTTACCTGTGATCTTCACGGGCGGCAGTTGACAGGGAAGTATGGAGACAGCTTCAGTGTCCGGCTCCTCCGATGGAACACGCGCGCGAGGTGTTTGTATCGATGCACTCGTGTGATACGAAGTTCACAAAAAAAAAAGAGCAATCGACGACCGGCAGCTCTGTTAGAGCCTGAGCGCGAACGGATGCTGAGTATTGCAGCTCACGTAACACTGTGCAGCCGCTGTGGGTGGCTGACGTGTGGCTGACGAAACAATCCATACTTCAAACTGCTAACCGCCATGACTTTGATCGTACATACTGGAGGAAAGACATTTGCACACTTGTGTGACTACATTTTCATACGTAAATTAAGCAATTTTCTTGAGTTGAAGTTAAGATGAGCGAGAAGTAGATTGTCAGATTACTCAGACCTTAAAGCAATTAATACCGGCACTCCTGAACACTGCTAAAATGAATTATAATCCTGTCTCTTGATGGACAAAGAAAATGAACGTGCACTATAGGAAGATCCTGAACTCCAGACCAGTCCCGATCCCTAGCAAATGTATCCAATGGGTTGTAAGTTATACTAATAATTTTTCACTTCTTCTGTTTTCTATTGTAAATAAAAACCCGGGAAACCACTTGAATTCCTGGCACCACAGTGGAAAGGACAGATGTACTGCATGATGAACGCCGTAGACAGCTAACACAGAAGTGAAAGCATCACGAAGTGTAGTGCTACATTATTAAACTATAATTGAACCACAATGAGTCAACAGAGGCTCGAACATCGTCCACTCTGATTTAGTGAAAATAAACACTCTCTGTACTCATGTATTAGTTGTTAAGCTCAAGTGAATGTAACTTCTGAATTCTATCCCCTGAAGTGAGAAATGATCGTTCACTTACTGTTACAAGCAAATATGGACCAAACTTAAATATGCACCTAAATGTGAATCTTGGTATTAAGGAATGAAGTGACTGATGAACAAAGAGTGAAAAACTTTATTTTGAAAAATGATAAATATCTGATATATGTTTATAAATGTAATTTCAATTTATGTACTTAGTACGCCAGTAACATTATATAAGTGTCATACCAAAAATCACAAATATCTCATGATGACATGAGGATCGAGGTAATCCTTCGGCATTCCCTCTCTCCTCATGGGATGCGATATAAACAATGGCTCTGAGCACTATGGAACTTAACTTCTTAGGTCATCAGTCCCCTAGAGCGTAGAACTACTTAAACCTAACTAACCTAAGGACATCATACGCATCCATGCCGGAGGCAGAATTCGAACCTGCAACTATAGCGGTCGCGCGATTCCAGACTGTAGCGCCTAGAATCGCTTGGCCACTCCAGTCGGCCAGGCGGTTAA
The DNA here is from genome assembly GCF_023897955.1 of Schistocerca gregaria. Classification (NCBI taxonomy): domain Eukaryota; kingdom Metazoa; phylum Arthropoda; class Insecta; order Orthoptera; family Acrididae; genus Schistocerca; species Schistocerca gregaria. Next base: position 31,610,430 of record NC_064924.1, on the reverse strand, counting down.
TATTCGTTATTTTGGTTTCATTAAAACAGCAAATAGTTAATACTTTCAGACAGAAGGCAAATACTTGTTTATAAAGAATGATTAATGTATAATAAGGCTTCGCACAGCGATGGTGGAATTTCCTAAACAACGTAATTCGTCGTCTTTGGGCGGCATTATAAACAGAAGAATACTGATAGACATGCGATCCTTCACTATTTTGTTCGCTTGAGAACAAATGAAGCCTTGAGCGCTAAACACTTGTACTGTTTTTCTTAAGTAAGATTTATGGCGCTTTGATCTAATTTTTTACAAAATAAAGAAAAACGTGTTCCGTCTAAGTTTGAGTGAAGTGTAAAAAGAAGAACTATTATAACTTATCGTGACGACGCACGAGCGACTCAAGAGCACAATGGCTATATAAAAGAGCGCTCAATGGACGTGAAACGAACATAAAAATCTACCGTCATTGTAGTACTAAGCATAAGATACGATTTATATGTTAGTTATAATAAATATTTGTTCTGGAAATTTTGAATCATTTAGCAGTGCTCATTCCTATAATCTCCTCAATATTATTTTCATTTTAATTATGCATTTTGCTAAGTTTACAGACACCAAGATCAGCAGTCCAATGTGCGTTTTACACTGACAGAAACAATCTGCATTATCGTCAGGTTGCATCTGCTTTAATACTGAATTTCCCTTTTGTGTGATGTTACAATTGTTTTTGCGCCCTTAAGAACTTTCTGGTCCCTTGGGAAATTGTTTCGTCATAACAGTAACTTCACGACCGGGTATGACCGTATCTACGATCATGAAGTAATTGGAAAGACGATAATGCAATTTCTTAATCAATAGTGCGCTAGCTGTGACTGCTTCAAGCCAAGCGAAACTGCAAGTAAAGACTATTCACATTTCATAATGCCATAGGCTATATTATGACAATGGACAATCCATGATACTTGCGTCAATTGTGATTGATAAAACAGTAAGCGAAATCTCAATTTCAAACTTTTGCATTGGATACCAACATCACTTTTATTTTGTTACATCACAACCACTATTTCGCCGTTGCCACCACATAGCTGCTGACGACAGCGGAGACACTGCCTATCGAGAACAGATAAACGCATTTATAAATTTACATAGCCAAGAAGGTCTTCCTTCGTAAAGCGTCTCGAAGCAGTTCACATAATTTTTGGTGTGCATTTTTCGTCAATTTAATCAGATATTTGTTTCCCAATAAATGCAGTTCTATAGCAACCTTAGTAGCTCACACAGCTTCACCGTGGACGTAAGAGAGGAGATAATCTGTAATCGGAATAGTGGCCATATGTAATGTTGCCCAAACAAGATGGACCCAAATACAACATTTTTTTTCAGAGACGTTAGTCCCAAGTTATTGTGAGCGGAGCCACAACGGGTCTGTCGGATAATATGACAAATGAACGGCGGAGCTGCAGCTCATTTCGATGCAAATGTGTGGCGCCTGTCGGACGCACGCCTCCAAATCGATTGGCCGCTGGAGATCGCGACCTTTCTTCACTGGCATCGAAGTCGCGAGATCTTACGCCTCTCGACTGCATTGCCTACGGACTGCAGTGAAGACTGCTTCTGTAATGCCAGAGGAGAACGTTTTCGCGAGACTCTGTGCACGAATGAAATACTGAACTGCAACTGCTTTTATGTCATTTTCTGCACCAGTCTGTGAACGGCTGGTGTGTGCCGTACAGTCAGGTTGGAGGTCGAAATTCTGAAGCTCTATCGCAGTGTCCGGCACGGCGTACCGATATTGATGGGACTATTAACGTAATGTAGCAGACCAATTCATCACAATGTCGAAACTAATTTCTTCATTTTGGCGCTTCAATTTACAGATTAGCAATTCCCGGACGTGGTTTCAGTTATGTAAAATAATAAGTTTAGCAGTCTGTACGTCTGCCTCACACTGATCTCTAACGGGCTGCACAACTAACGAGCCCACCAGATACAACCCAAAGAAACTTTGACGCCATTGCACAGCGCCCAAACCACGCACTTCCGGGCAGCATTCCCCTTCACAGCTGACCAGTTTCTCGTCCCGCACAACGTACCACGCGTTACCGGTGTTTCCTTTTACTTTTCTTAACACCATGTACACTCGACAGCAAATAGAGTGGTGGCAAAAAATCGCTGTCAGAGATAAAGTCCGATACGAAACCAAAACCTGTGAAATGCAGAGTGCCATATTTGTAGATTATGTTGAGAACAAGCGGAAGAGTAATTATTACAGTAAATATTTCTCAAACATAGCACATCCTGCACAGAACAGGTCTGCACACCTCTTTTCAAGAAGACACAAATGCTAATACAAAAAAAAAAAAAAAATAAAAAAAAAATAAAATAAAAAAATAAATAAAAAGTAAATAAATGAATAAAAATAAAAAAATCATCATCATTTAAGACTGATTATGCCTTTCAGCGATCAGTCTGGAGCATAGCCCCCTTATAAAATTCCTCCATGATCCATTATTCAGTGCTAACATTGGTGCCTCTTCTGATGTTAAACCGATTACTTCAAAATCATTCTTAACCGAATCCAGGTACCTTCTCCTTGGTCTGCCCCGACTCCTCCTACCCTCTACTGCTGAACCCATGAGTCTCTTGGGTAACCTTGCTTCTCCCATGCGTGTAACACGACCCCACCATCTAAGCCTGTTCATCCTGACTGCTACATCTATAGAGTTCATTCCCAGTTTTTCTTTGATTTCCTCATTGTGGACACCCTCCTGCCATTGTTCCCATATACTAGTACCTGCAATCATCCTATCTACTTTCATATCCGTTACCTCAACCTTGTTGATAAGGTAACCTGATTCCACCCAGCTTTCGCTCGCATACAACAAAGTTGGTCGCAAGATTAAACGGTGCACAGATAACTTAGTCTTGGTACTGACTTCCTTCTTGCAGAAGAGAGTAGATCGTAGCTGAGCGCTCACTGCATTAGCTTTGCTACACCTCGCTTCCAGTTCTTTCACTATGTTGCCATCCTGTGAGAATATGCATCCTAAGTACTTGAAACTGTCCACCTGTTCTAACTTTGTTCCTCCTATTTGGCACCCAGTCCGCTTATATTTCTTTACCACTGACATTACTTTCGTTTTGGAGATGCTAATCTTCATACCATAGTCCTTACATTTCTGATCTAGCTCTGAAATATTACTTTGCAAACTTTCAATCGAATCTTCCATCACAACTAAGTCATCCGCATATGCAAGACTGCTTATTTTGTGTTCACATATCTTGATCTCACCCAGCCAGTCTATTGTTTTCAACATATGATCCATAAATAAAATGAACAACAGTGGAGACAGGTTGCAGCCTTGTCTTACCCCTGAAACTACTCTGAACCATGAACTCAATTTACCGTCAACTCTATCCATGTAAAGACCTTTAATTGCTTGCAAAAGTTTGCCTCCTATTCCATAATCTAGTAGAACCGACAATAACTTCCTCCTAGGAACCCGGTCATATGCCTTTTCTAGCTCTATAAAGCATAGATACAGTTCCCTGTTCCACTCATAACACTCCTCCATTATTTTCCGTAAGCTAAAGATCTGGTCATGCCAACCTCTAAGAGGCCTAAACCCACACTGATTTTCATCCAATTCGTCCTCAACTAATACTCGCACTTTCCTTTCAACAATACCTGAGAAGATTTTACCCACAACGCTGATTAAAGAGATACCTCTGTAGTTGTTACAATCCTTTCTGTTTCCAAAATTAAAATAAAAAAATAATGAGAACTTTGTTTTAAGCAGAGATACCGATCATTACAATTCAAGACGTTTAAGTAGTTCTAAGTTCTAGGGGACTGATGATCACAGATGTTAAGTCCCATAGTGCTCAGAGCCATTTGAACAATTTTTTTTATCGTCATTCAGTCTGCATAATAGCGGCAACGGCACTGTCACTGAAGTTTTCTTATGACCGTATGCTGAATTCTGGTAACGAGGTCTACAGAAAACTATCCGATGATTCGATGAACTTCAACAGACTGATTGAAGGCTATTCAGAATTAAATCTTACAAACTGTTACTCGTAATTAGGCATCAGTTTCCGAAAACTAGAGATAACTGTAAAAAATATCGCCTTATATTATCGTACACGCATTCTACAGTCGACTTCGTACTGACAACCTGTCGGGTGGAAGACGTCATAAAACGTTTCAAATCAAATAACTGTTCTTCGCTATGCACAGTCAATAAAAAACTTTAGCGCATTCAGTTTCTATTTCCTAATAATTGCCGGAAAAGAAACCCGGATTACATTCTGAAACGATATATCCTGTTATTTTTCTATATTATTATAATATCCCTTATTATTATAAAAGTTAAAGGTAATCTCCACTTTAATTAAATACGTTGAATTATGTACCTGAAACTTAAAAAAGAGTGTAAGTGTTAGGGTTTCGACACACGATGGCCTCATTCTTAAGCAATGACTGTGTCAAGTCCCCAGATGAAAATTTGATGCCTAATTTAGTATATAGATGTAGTTAAGCTCTATACTGTTCACATTTTAGTTAAAGGTAGAAGGTGGAGAATCTTCGGCCACAAGGAAACAGTTTCGGGTGGCTGGCGGCACGCTCGGGGGCGAATGCCTTGGGAACGAAGGACACAGCGAATTTTGTCCGTCCTCAGAAATACTTTCTAAGACGCCCTGTGACCTCTGGAGTCGTTATGGAGTGATGGCTGCTGAAGAAACTCCGAGGCTATTTTACAAACATAGAATGGGGGAATTTCGGCAGCTGTCAAACACCGGACTCGGGTGTTATTATGGAACAATAGCGACTGTGAGAACTGCAATGCTATTTTGCAAACATATGTATAAATATGGAGTGTGAGTCGCGTAAAAAGTAACACCCCCTTTATTCCGGGGGCGATTGCACGTATCGGAATGCGGTTTTCGGCGAATCATAGCGGACTATGGGGCACATACGTTGCTACATGCACAATAATCATAACGTTTATATTGTCCGAAATAATGAGGCGAGTACATGTTTTTTAAATGGGACACTATACTTTTTTTACTACCATTCGAACGCTCTGGAAAAGATGCTTATAGTGACGTGACGCATGTTGCTATTGTGATTCAAACTTTGCTTAAAACAGGGCGGATGAGGATGTAGCTACGCAGCGTAGGCCGCGCATACTGCATAGAGCACGGCAACTCGTCCCTCGGGAGGCGCGAGGCGTGTTTACAGTCTGCAGCCGCTTCCGACCGCCTCGACCTTCAATCGTACAATATTTCCCAGCGTCTTTTAAGCGAAGTTTGAATCACAATAGCAACATACGTTACGTCACTATACGCGTCTTTTCCAGAGCGTTCGAATGGTGGTAAAAAAAGTATAGCGTCCCATGTAAAAAACATGTACTTGCCTCATTATCTCGGACAATATAAACGTTATGATTATTGTGCATGTACCAACGTAAGTGCCCCATAGTCCGCTATGATTCGCCGAAAACCGCATGCCGATACGTGCAATCGCCCCCGGAATAAAGTGGGTGTTAAGTCTTACACGACTCACCCTGTACATATTTTTTAGTCTCTTCATTCCCAACTTCTGGGAGGAGAGCAGTCTGGGAATAAATGGGAGGGGCTTACCAACTCCGGCGAACACATTACAACCAAGGAAAACCTCCCGAAAACTTAAGTCGGAACCAAAAGATTGGGATCACACTACTTTTTATCTGGGCCATCAGCTTTCATTGAGGATGTTGCCCCATGCAAAAATTAATATATTGTGTAAATGTGAGAAGTGTAAATATTTTAAGTGTATATGTGCATATGATACTGAACAGTGTTATATGCTGACATGCTGACGTGTGACCGCCAAGTGCGACTTTCTCGTGGACTGTAATAGTTTTGGATCCCAGGCCACAGTTGTACCAGGAAATTCACATGTTGGAGAAGCAAGATAGGCAGTGCGGTAGTAAGATACTGAGTGATTGTTTATGAGCCAGCCAATTAAAACAGGACAAAAGCATTTGTGTATCAGGGTACAGGAGTGGGTGAAGCATTGAAACGGGATGTGTCGGTCAAGAGTCGCGGCCGGTATCTCAAGTGTGACGTGGCGACAGCTGTGTGACGTACTATAAGCGGCGCGAAAGAAGCAGGCAGTAGTTTCGGCCTTGACACGTGGAGAATGAAGTGGCGCAGCGCTCGCTATCAAAGGCAGGGGTGACATGGCTCACGGAACATGACCGATAACGTGTGACAAAGCGCTCAGCCTCGATGCACTTTTCCCTCACCGCCTGGGGGCGATGTTTGAGCGCGAGGAGGGGGAGGGGGGGAAAACAGCGGACGAGCCGCGTTTAAATGACAGTGAGTTGCCCTGCATGAGACTTGGCTTAATATTTCACATTTCTCAACAACACAGATCGCAAGCAAAACTAGTTTTCAGTATCAATTGATTATTTTTGGCGTTCAGGAGAAGTAATATATAGTTTTTACTGGTACAACCTGTCGGCATACGACAAAGGCAGACAATTTTACAGAGTTACACACTCAAGTTGCCATGTAATGGTGACATATCTGGTTTCGTAATCGAAACAAGTTCTTTTGCACAAGTGTATAAATCGAAATGTTGTAGCACTTTCGCAACCTCATTATGCAGTTTGAGAAATTCAGGCTGAGGAGTGCAGACATTCTGAACAGTTATTACGTAAAAAGATTCATATTGAAACAGAAATTACCCCGTCGGTCAATCAGTTACGCCTGTGAAATGTCGGTGGACACTCTAGGATAAGGAGACAACTATACGGTCATAGTAAAGTGCAGGCCACTTATCGTCCATCATTTGTTACTTCGCAAAAGTCCAGCAATCTTTTATTGCACAGACACCAAAACACTAATAAAAAAACATATAATTCAGGCAGTTACCTCAATACATCTTCAATTGAAGCAACTGACGATTAATTTGTTAATTTAAACGAAGCAAGCAGTACACTGAAACATAAATCAAACATATGCTTAGGACTGCGCAAGCAATATAGCAATGACGCTAACTAAAGATTACAACTACAGCATTTGGCCTGCCGGAGGAGGTGCTTGACACTAGTGCATATAACTTACAAGAAGAGCAGTAACATAAATTTACACAAGTCTGGTATCTGACGAACGGGTGCCCGGTAATTAATAATAGTTTATGCAACGAGAACGTAAAATCTTTGAGATATAAATATCCAATATTTGATTAATCACAGAAGCCCCCTGCGCGTAATCAAGATACTGACGTGGAAAATAGTACAATACCTCTTAAGAAACTGAGCATTACACCAATATTGAAACTATTGCGTTAAAAACTAGCTAACAGTGTCAACATGGAAGGGGGCAGGAACGGCAGACTAAATCTGATTAAGAAGGTTTAGAAAAACGGGAACGTCTGGTTAAATTAACGCCAGACTCCTATGAGATAGAAACTCAATTTAGGAGGGATGCCGCATCAAGCCAAGACGCCGCAACGTCTCAGAGGCTACGGTGAGAGGGGAAGTGGCTCGCCGCCAGCGTCCACGTACTCAGCCGACGAGGAGACACTACGCCCGAAGAACCGGTGGCTGACGTAACACATCGGGGCAGCGCCTAAAAACGCTATGAACAGCACGGAAAGCCGAGAGCAAACATAATTCATGTACTATATTCATGGAATATATGAAAATGTTGAGACCAAGAAAAGAAACTCAATGTGAGCGCGGCCCCATGCACCAACCAAATCTTATCTAGTACAACAAGAATATTACAATAAGAATTACTAAGGGCATTAGATTGAGGAACCAGGTTTTAAATTGTAAGACATTTCCAGGGGCAGATGTGGACTCTGACCACAATCTATTGGATATGAACTGTACATTAAAACTGAAGAAACTACAAAAGTTGCGGGAATTAAGGAGATGGGACCTGGATAAACTGAAAGAACTAGAGGTTGTACGGAGTTTCAGGGAGAGCATAAGGGAACAATTGACAGGAATGGGGGAAAGAAATACAGTAGAAGAAGAATGGGTAGCTTTGAGGGATGAAATAGTGAAGGCAGTAGAGTATCAAATAGGTAAAAAGATGAGGGCTAGTAGAAACCCTTGGGTAATAGAAGAAATATTGAATTTAATTGATGAAAGGAGAAAATATAAAAACGCACTAAATGAAATAGACGAAAGGGAATACAAGTGTCTTAAAAATGATATCGACAGGAAGTGCAAAATTGCTAAGCAAGGATGGCTAGACAAACGTAAGGATGTAGAGGCTTAACACACTAGGGGTAAGATAGATACTGCCTACATGAAAATTAAAGAGACCTTTGGAGAAAGGAGAACCACTTCTATGAATATCAAGAGCTTTGATGGGAACACAATTCTAATCAAAGAAGGGAAAGCAGAAAGGTGGAAGGAGTATATAGAGGGTCTATACAAGGGCGCTGTACTTGAGAACAATATTATGGAAATGGAAGACGATGTAGATGAAGATGACATGGGAGATATGATACTGCGTGAAGGGTTTGACAGAGCAATGAAAGACCTGAGTAGAAACAAGGCTCCAGGAGTAGAGAACATTCCATTAGAACTACTGATGGCCTTGGGAGAGCCAGTCCTGACAAAACTCTGCCATCTGGTGAGCAAGATGTATGAGACAGGAAAAATACCCTCAGACTTAAAGAAGAATGTAATAATTCCAATCCCAAAGAAAGCAGGTGCTGACAGATGTGAAAATTACCGAACTAACAGTTTAATAAGTCACAGCTGCAAAATACTAACACGAATCCTTTACAGACGAATGGAAAGACTGGTAGAAGCCGACATCGGTGAAGATCAGTTTGGATTCCACAGAAATGTTGGAACACGTGAGGCAATACTGACCCTACGACTTACCTTAGAAGCTAGATTAAGGAAAGGCAAACCTACGTTTCTAGCATTTGTAGGCTTAGAGAAAGCTTTTGACAATGTCGATTGCAATACTCTCTTTCAAATTCTGAAGGTGGCAGGGGTAAATACAGGGAGCGAAAGCTATTTACAATTTGTACAGAAACAAGATGGCAGTTATAAGAGTCGAGGGGTATGAAAGGGAAGCAGCGGTTGGGAAGGTAGTGAGACAGGGTTGTAGGCTATCCCCGATGTTATTCAATCTGTATATTGAGCAAGCAATAAAGCAAACAATAGAAAAGGTCAAAGTAGGTATTAAAATCCACGGAGAAGAAATAAAACTTTGAGGATCGCCGATGAAAATGTAATTCTGTCAGAGACAGCAACGGACTTGGAAGAGCAGTTGAAAGGAATGGACAGTGTCTTGAAAGGAGGATATAAGATGAACATCAACAAAAGCAAAACGAGGATAGTGGAGTGTAGTCCAATTAAGTCAGGTGATGCTCAGAGAATTCGATTAGGAAATGAGACACTTAAAATAGTAAAGAAGTTTTGCTATTTGGGGAGCAAACTAACTGATGATGGTCGAAGTAGAGAGGATAAAAATGTAGACTGGCAAGGGCAAGGACTGCGTTTCTGAAGAAGAGACATTTGTTAACATCGAGTACAGATTTAAGTGCCAGGAAGTCTTTTCTGAAAGTATTTGTATGGAGTGTAGCCATGTATGGAAGTGAACCATGGACGATAAATAGTTTGGACAAGAAGAAAATAGAAGCTTTCGAAATGTAGTGCTACAGAAGAATGCTGAAGATTAGATGCGTAGATCACATAATTAATGAGGAGGTATTGAATAGGATTGGGGAGAGAGGAGCTTGTGGCACTGGTTCACTAGAAGAAGGGATCGGTTGGTAGGACATGTTCTGAGACATCGAGGAATCACCAATTTAGTATGGAGAAGCTTGCACAGGATAAAGTAGCATGGAGAGCTGCATCAAACCAGTCTCAGGACTGAAGACCACAACAACAGCAACAATAAGAGCATTAACCAGTTAATCTTACAATAAAATACAACAAGTTCATGTAATAACCAAGAAATCACAAGGTATTCAAACACATTAACATAAGTAACTTACAAGGTAACAGGCAGACCTTGAAATCTATCACTCAGATAACTAGAATAAATTTTAATTTCCTTTAAAGGGCAAAATCTCACCAGAGTTGTGGAACTTAATCGCTTAAATGAGCGAAGACTCTCTGGGCCTCTAGCGCTCGCTTACCACGGCCGTAGACAATTTTATAGTCGTTACAACAGCAACGCTAATGGAAGCGACCATTTCCAATACAAATAAGACTCAGTTTCGACCTCAGTGGTCACTAGAACAAGTTGTGGTCTAGAACATATGACACAATTAATTTGAAGCCCGAATGACAAAATAAGCAGACAGTGGATGAGTTGGCGCGGAGTGGCCGCCCGTTCTAGGCCGCCGCGCCACGCAGATTGCGCGGCCCCTCCCACCGGAGGTTCGAGTCGTCTCTCGGGCATGCGTGTGTGTGTTGTCCTTAGCATAAGTTAGTTTGTAATATTATTGGGATTTCCGTCGTATGAAAGCTGTGAGTACCCTTGGAAAGGCATTCACCTAGCTGTGTATAAAATGATCAACTTACGAGATGAGACCTATTCTTTGAAAGACATTTGTTTTGTATAATTTATGTAACTGTTAAGATGCGCTTCTAGCGCGGACGCTAATACCTCGATTACGTAGTCGAAGATAAATTTTAACAGAAACTGAACTGAGCGTTCCGCTTCGATCTAAATAAAAGATGACAGTAAAAACCTTTGTAGGTCTTCAGATTTTATCGTACTTCTGCTTGTAATGTGAAAGCGTGAAGAAGGTCGTCCGTAAGCTAGAAAAGTGAGCGTTCTTTCCAGCGTGAAGGCAACAGTTATTAAGAAAAGTCAAGTAATTTATGTCCCATACTGTAAACCGGCCAGTTATTGTTATGAAGGTGTTGAACGGTAGAAGAATTAATCAAAATATCCACGGGTGTACTGTCGGTGTACAGTGTCCAACAGGCACAATATTTCGGCTATCATACATGTCGCCATCATCAGGTAAACTGACGGACTGAGCTCCTGTGAACGTGCCGGTACTGAGATCCGTACGGTATGGCTTCTCAGAGGGAACTGGGTTCGGTCGCGGCGGCGGCCGATTTAAATACCCTCCGCCAGCGGCGCGCTCCCTCCGCTGTCCGCGCCATGGTCACGCGGTGGAACAGATTGCGACGGCGTCTGAGATGACGTCGGAGTGATGGCTCTGTCCGCCGTGGTTTTCACAACTATACGTTTGCTCGATTTACTCTGGATTAACCCAATCGCTGGTTCCCAAGCCTTGCTAACATTATAGCCAGTCACGGTTTATCAGGCCGTCATTGGTGCGAATTTCGATGGCCTCTCTAACAATTCTGTCCCAGTATCTCGACGTCTGTACCAGAATCCTCGTGCGTTCATACTCCATAGCGTGATTTTCCGACAAACAATGTTCAGTGACCGCCGACTTGCTCGGATACATCAGTCGAGTGTGCCTCTAGTGTTCACGGCATCGATCCTCGACGGTACCCATCGTCTGACCAATATACGACTTGCCACATTGACACGGAATCTGGTACACGCCGGCCTTCCTCAAACCGAGGTCATCTCTGGCGCTCCCCATCAGTGCACGAGTTTTATTCGGAGGACAAAACACAGTTCCGACCCGATGTCTCTTCGAAAAGCGGGCGATTTTCCCCAAGAGTGCGCCTGTATATGGAATAAAAGCAGTACCTACCTTCTCCCTCGTGATTTCATCCATCTCCACAAGTTGTGCTGTAGTGGTTGGGCGGAGAGCACGTTGAATCTGCCACTCTGAGTACCCATTTTTTCGAAATACATTTCTCAGGTGTTCCAATTCCTGGTGTAGACTCTCTGCGTCAGAGATAGTGCGCGCCCTATGTACTAGAGTTTTAAGTACCATCACGGTAGAAGAATTGTCTCGAAGGAAGGACAAAAGTAATGACTGTAATTTCTGACAAAAACGTTAACCAATAAGCTAGCACAGGACATGCTGAAATCTGATCGCACCTTACAGTTAGAATATTACTTATGTAAGTTATACTGTTTATAAATAAGCCCTGATTGCTTGTGAGGATTATTTGAATATATTTAGTGTTTACAAGATTTCCTATTCTATTGTTTCCCTTTTTTTACCTCCATGCCATATTATTTTTGTAAATGTCAAACAGCCATTACTACAGCAGAGAATACTGCGGCATCCTGGTCGTAGACAGAAGGCCGCTCCTTGTCTCCTATATAACTCATAGCTGCCCCATTTATTAATGATTTCATCTGCAAATGCAATTTTTCTTATTGTTCATTGTTAAAGGTCCCTTAGGCAATTATAAAATTCATACTGATTACGGAAAGAAATCCGGGTTATTCTTTTCCGAATAATAGAAACCTTTGCGTAATCAAAAACTAACCTCCTTCTTACAACGATCAGAGGCCGGCCAGAAGACGGACGTCTGCGACCGCTTTCGTGTTTCCTGTGGCAAAGCTGTGCCAAACTGGGAACATGGCATTCTAGTATGAAACACAATATATACATAATTATCAGATTAAAATTGAAAAAACTTAAATATATTTAACTTTTTTTATCATACTGGAAGTTGAAGTAGTGTGTAAGTCTAGGGACCGATGACCTCAGCAGTTTGTCCCACAGGAATTCACACACATTTGAACATTTGATAATTTGCAGTTATTAAAAGAAATTTTGAAAAGCATGCACGGTGCGGCAGCGTTCTTAGCGTAATTTGGCTTGCGTAGTACAATGGCGTACTGCAGGAATCCGCCGTATCGAGTGTGACAGCGATATGGAGCGGTGGAGGGCACAGCATCTTGCCTCTGATGTGGAAAGTTATTTCAAGAATAACGTCTCTGTTGTTGCTACTTGGCGTCTGCTTCGGCAACATTTCAACCTGGGACGCCATGGCAAAGTTCCAGTTGGACGGACCATTGTGAGGTCGGTACGTGCATTTTGAACAACAGGCTCTGTTTGCAATGGAAAACCGGGAAGAAGTGAAAGAACTGCGTGGACACCAGAAGCTGTGGAAAACGTTCGTGTTGCACTACTGCGTAGCCCAAAAAGACCCGCTCGTCGTCCTGCGCAAACTGCGTACATGTCCGATCGCTCATTCAGGAGAATATTGCACGAAGATCTCCATTTTCAACTGTATAAGCTGCAGATTGTTCAGGAAATTACGCCTCGCGATGGGGTTTCACGCGAAACATTCTGCTTAACCGTGCGTGATCTCTTTCACTAAAACCCACAAATGTTGCACACCAACCCGATGTCAGATGAAGCTAATTTCGAGTTATGTGATTCAGTCAATAAACAGAATATGCGCTATTGGTGTAATGTAAATCCGCGTGAACTACACATCAAGCCCTTGCACATTCATCGCGTCACATTGTGGTGTGGAGTTGCTTCCTTTGGGATTATTGGCACCTACTTCCGTGAGGACGACAGCGGCGTGGCTGTAACTGCCACCACTGAACGCTACCTAAAGATGCTGCAAGACTTCGTTCACCCCCAGTTAGGTATGGTCGATGTGGGTGGGGAACAATTTTCGTTTCAACAAGACGGAGCGACCTCTCACACAGACAGAATTTACATGCATTTCTTGTGACAGACATTTCCCGGTGAGTAATTTCTCGTTTTGGCGACATTTCCTGGCCGCCTCTCTCACCTGACCTTTCATGTGCAGACTTTATCCTTTGGGGCTACCTGAAGCAAGAAGTGTTCCGAACACGTTGTGCCACCATTCCTGAGTCGGCAATGTCCCAGGGAATACGTTATGCCGAGTTATGGAAAGCTTCCAACGCTGCCTAGATGAATGTGTTGTGCGGAGGGGGCATCATTTGACAAGAGTCGTATTCAAAAAGTAATCCACGCAATGGACATGACTTACACATTAGTGAATGGCGTACCTTTAACTATTAATTGACATAAGAGGTAATAAAGAAACTACAGTTACTGAGTGATGGTGTGTTTTTAATAGCCCACAGTGAACGCTGCCGCACCCTGTATATGCCACTGACATAATTTCAGAGGTACCAAAAGGTACATTAACAGCCATAAAATAAAAGACCCACTGATGATGCTGCAACTGTAGTTTAACATGTTTGGGATAATAAACAAAATTTTGTTTTGCTAAAGGCGGATCCCATCCAAAAATATATGCACAACCATAGTCTGAACTAACAGACGACCGAAGTGTTACCCGGGGACTACACAGAGAAAGATCGTGCCATCCATTCCGGATGTTCCAATTTTCATTCCTGCACTCCATTTTCCTTCATAATTTCAATAATACCAAGTTTTAAATCGGAAAATCGTTAGAGGCATGTCCCTTGACTGAATCAACATACTTTGGAGCAGTATACCAAGTCCCCATACTCTTCGTCCATTTCCGTTGAAAACAGTTACAGTTGACAATGGAAAAGTGGGTGCGACGTCAGGAATTTTACTGTTCGTACCGCCAATTCCACAAGTGATCAAGGCCTGCAAATTTGGCACGAAATACTTCTAAATGTACAGAACAATGAATCCAGTCTGTCGACTGGTTCAATTTTTTTGCTCTTGCATTGTCATCTAACTGTTTAAATTCTCTCTACGTGCTACTGTAATGTGGTTTCATAGAAAATAAGTGATACCCACCACTTATGCAAATTGACAATTCTCATCCCTCTCTTCCGTCACTCCCATTCATTTTAAAGGACTGTGACAATAGATCGCTAGTCTGCTTCCTTTTGCGTAAACAGCCACTGGACCTATGAACCCCCGTGGCTTCGTGAATTCAAACCGTTTCACAAGTGCTTCACTCGAAGACTTGACAGCAGATTTTTTGCTCTTGTTGAGTTGCTATCAAATCTTCGAGTGAAACAATTGTGAAACGATTTGAATTCACTAAACACAGTCTATGGCATTATCGGTTATTTTGAGAAATGCATATGGGACCTGAAGATGGCTTAGTGGAATGCCGAAACTGGTTGTCGTCAAAATAAAATAACATACATCGTAGTTACACGGCTGTTGGACAATTTCATTAATATTGACAAAAGCTTGTCCAGCTGATGTCCCCGATTCAATATGGATCAACAGAGATTGAATTTTACTTGTCGGAATGGAGTGGAACTTTAAGGTGTTACTGAGGATAGATGAAGGCTTACTTGTCGAAGTGTAGAAGTATGGGAATGTTTGTTAAAAGATATGAGTAATCACTTTTCTGCTTCTGATTTATACTGTTATGTTCCTTTAACAATGTTTCTTGTTTATGTTCTAAGTGGCGGCATTTCATTCACAGTGTCTGTCATAGTCTTTGTGTGATGATGGGCTAGGCTTATGTAAACTTATCTGTATTTCTGCACTAGTTACGCAATGGTTCGACGATCATTATGAACGGATGGCATTCATATGCGACTGTCGTATGGGCCAATGATTTCCATTTAGAATGATTCCCATTGTCTCATGGGGTGAACTTTTTATAGTGAGGCTAGCGACCCAAATTCTTGTAGCTAGAGTTACCCGTTTTGGGACGGGATTGCTATTAAAGTCTGCGAAGAGCAATTAATACGAGTTAAATATCACACTTAGGGTGGTACATTTGAAACGTCCCCTTTGAAAAATTATACAAGGCTGTGCTTAAACTGACACACAATATTTTTAGCGCAACGCAATCTGACTTCCAAAACTCCCTACGAAAGAATGACCCTGACTAACATTAACCTATACGTTTCACAAATCACTTACCTCACAAAAATCTTCGTTACTCAAGCTACTGCAATACAGCGAGCGCCACTACTGCCAGCTAAATAAAAGATTCAAACTACTGAAGGCACTAACTACTGATAGGCATAGTTAGCAAATGAAAGGTTTTAATACAGAACAAACAATGTATTTACCTAAATAGTCATAATATATATATCAATTCGTGACACCAATTCTTACAAATTTCAAAACTCTGCCATCACTCTCCCCACATCCACCACTGCTGGCAGCTCACCTCCAACTGCGCAACGCTATGTGCTGTTAGCATCCAGCTGCCGCTGCCCAACCCTACAATGGGAGACAACAATGCAAACCAGCCACAGACTGCACACGGCACAGCCAGTGATTTTTATACAGAGCGCTACGTGGCGGTGGCGTTACCAATAAAAAATCTAAACAGCCTACTTACATAGCCCCCATGCTCCCCACAAAAAATTTATAAATTGTTTTGGGCAGTGGCCAATACAGATTTGAAATTTTTTTTTCATAATTACAATGACAAAGAAATGAACTGCACACACTTATCGATACAATGTTGGTTAAAAGCTAAAATTTTCTCACAGTCCATAAAGACAGTCCTGATCATTCATCAAAGTAAAATTGCAGTGTTTTTCGCAAAGTCTGAGTAGTAAAAGAAAATGCACACGTAAGTAGTGGATTTCCATGCGGTCTTGAAGAAGTAGTGTTGTCCATTCAACGAAAGAAAGTGCTGACTCTCGACAAGCAGACAGGTAATGGGCCACAGCAGAGTCAGTCGACGTTGAAGACTATCGGTAGGTAGGTCATCACAGAGCAGACCCACTGTAGTCCTGGTAGAGATTACTACTGGTGGGCTACCAGAGGTGCAGACCCACTGCAGTCCTTGTAGAAATAATGGTATTGGTGGGTCATCAAAGGTGTTGACCCACTGTAGTCCTTGTGAAATAATGGTAATGGTGGGTCATCAAAGTTGTAGACCCACTGTAGTCCTTGTGGAGATGGCCAACAGTGTTCTGTTTCGAATGTGCATGTGCACAATCACCCTCGAAGAGTCTTGCGAAGAATATAGCAAGTCCATAAACCACCACATGTCCAATCACAGAGAATTTGTTTGAAAAGTCCTTAGAACCAGCAATGCTGTTATCCAGTCCCTTGCTGAATTATTAACACACGTGCAAACACTATCAGTCCCTACTTCTCACATATTGTCCATGTACTATGACCAACAGAAACGTGTGCAGTGAAATGTAATTTACAAGTTACTTAATTTGATGAACTGGTGTCAATTACAATTTTATAACATAAGAATACAATAACAAAGGTACAAAATATATCATTGAAGAACATAATAGTACAGATAACATTTGCAGTAATACAGGCTTTACAAAAGAATCGAAATAAACATGCACATCTGTCTTACAAAAATTGTGACATACGTACATACATAAAGTTCAGAATAACTTTTGAAACATCAACTTCACATATGAGCAACAAAACAGAACAGATAAATAATGTCTAAAAATCTTTACAAAGTAAATAACATATTATTAATGCAAATTATATTTGAGGATAACAGTATTCCTCATCATAGTTCATGTAACTGAGTATTAGAAAAATTCTACAACATAAATCTTATCAGATAAACATATAAGGACCGGAAGAACATAAATACACAAGGGTACACAAACACATAGCGGTATAACACAAGGAAAGGACAAGGTTTGTTTTCAGTGTAACATTTGGTAGTGCAGTCCAACTCAAAACTTCATTCCTTAGATCTTTCGTCTTATTTCAACTTTTGTTTCCACCAAAAAATTCCTATCCAAGCATGCTTTCTGTATTTATATGTTCACATATTTCTTACTTCATCATTTATTTTCCAGTATCTTACCTCATCATTTATTTCCAAGAAAATCCTACCTAGACCTGCTTTCTGTACTTTTCTCATATAACCTCTCAGTGCATTTCTTCAAATCCATCGCAACCCATTCTCTTCTATAGGCTACCCCCTCTTAAGCTAACTTAAATCTACTGAGCTCAGATGCTTGACTAAGGGACGAGGTAATGCAGCAGAAAACAATTTACACAAACAGCAATGATAAAAAAATGGAAATTGGCAAAAAAGGCAGCAATATTACAACTAATATAAGGCAATGCTCAGCAAACAAGAAAAATAAATCAGTAATAAAATTGGCTTAACCTAGTAATAAAAAGTGACATTCAGTAGCACTATGAATGGCAAACAGCCGCAGCAAATGCTATAACTTATACCTAAACATGACAAAGCTCAAGCTACTGTGTCCTTTAAGTTTTCCTGAGTTCTTGCAAGTTGCGTAACTGAATCGGTGGATGCAACTGAGTCCATTTTAGCTTGCAAGGTGTCGTGATTTTCACGAACAACAGTTTGCAATTCTTTTATAGCTGTTTCGTGATTCTGTAATGCGATTTCATGCCGCGAAAAAATAGGTTGAAAATGCTCACAAATTTGTGTTGTTACGTAATTACAGATTTTTTGACATTTCGATTCAATGTTATGTAACTCAGTAGTTAAATCTTCACGTGTTTGTTCAAGTGTGCTGTCTAACTTCCGAAGATTTTGTTCCATTGTGTCTAACTTTTGAAGCTTTTGCTGTGTTTGTCTCTGATTTTGTTCCATTGTGTCTAACTTTTGAAGCTTTTGCTGTGTTTGTCTCTGATTTTGTTCCATTGTGTCTAACTTTTGAAGCTTTTGTCCCATTTGTTGCATTAATTGTAATAACAGTGCACTGGTGTCTGAAACATGTTCCTTAGTGCTATTCGGCAATGTATTTGAACCGGCAATATTCGCAGTTTGAAAAACAGAAAATGTGTCTTGACTTATTTGAGAAACCGGTGAGGACGCAAATCTGAATCTTCGGTATTTACAAGAATGTGTCCTGTCATTTCGGACTCCTGAGGCGAGCGGTTGCCAACCGATCGATCGATAATGCTTCCCTGTTCACTAATTGTGTCACTGTCTACACCATTGTTTGTAGCCCGCTCCATTTCCCTATGTACAATTACCAAATTACTACTTTGAACATTAGTTAATTCATTACATGGTGGCGCTAACACACTGCTTTCGTCTTCACTGTCATTTCTCAGTTTACTTTGGAGCCTAGTATTACGTTTTTCACACACCATTATAGTCACAATATTTCACACGATAACACAGAAAAGCACAATTTGAAGAGTAAAATAAGAAAACACATTAACATAGCACTGAAAATAATAACTAGTTAATTGCAAGCGCAGCTGCGAAATACTTCGTTCGAAAACTACATGTATGCCAAAACTGTTTTACTGTACAAAAATGAAAGACTGCAACTACAAAGGAAATTCTCTCTATGATTACGCCCTAGCAATAAACAAAAGCTACACTAATTACACAAACTACAAGAAAAAATCAGAAGATTCCAGTGAGGTATCCTCCACTAAGGGTCGACAAATGAAACGTCCCCTTTGAAAAATTATACAAGGCTGTGCTTAAACTGACACACTCTCTACGAAAGAATGGCCCTGACTAACATTAACCTTTATGTTTCACAAATCACTTACCTCACAAAAATCTTCGTTACTCAAGCTACTGCAATACAGCGAGCGCCACTACTGCCAGCTAAATAAAAGATTCAAACTACTGAAGGCACTAACTACTGATAGGCATACTTAGCAAATGAAAGATTTTAATACAGAACAAACAATGTATTTACCTAAATAGTCATAATATATATATCAGTTCGTGACACCAATTCTTACAAATTTCAAAACTCCGCCATCACTCTCCCCACATCCATCACTGCTGGCGGCTCACCTCCAAGTGCGCAACGCTACGCGCTGTTAGCATCCAGCTGCCGCTGCCCAACCCTACAATGGCAGACAACAATGCAAACCAGCCGCAGACTGCACACGGCACAGCCAGTGATTTTTATACAGAGCGCTACGTGGCGGCGGCGTTACCAATAAAAAACCTAAACAGCCTACTTACACATTACAGGATTAGTAGTGATCAACCATAATTGTTAGCCTCCATTTTTTTATTGCTAAGGCCAAATTAGTTACACCCTGTACGGACACATCTAGGGAGGTAATAGTGCTGAAGGTCATTGTACGATAACCTTATCCGAAGGGGATGACATTCTGGAGTTTTTTATGAATTTAGATGCTATCACCGCATGTGGTAGCACTATTCACCTGCACTGACAGTCTAACGCTGTGAGTTACTTTTCTTATTGCAATTTTTTTTTTTTTTGCTGTAATAACAAATGACATTACACGATACAAGTTCAAATACATGAACGAGCTCGATTTCAGTCTGTCTTATTCACTAGCGATGCGTCGTCGCAAGCATACTACTCGGAACTGTGTCACCGCTCTTGTGAAGGTGTGTTGTCGCATTCTTGAGTCCGTTCTGAAATCACAGGTAAACCGATGTCTCGACTGGGAAACCTATTACGCATATTGGGACTAGATGTTGGCACGTAGGAACACAAACCCAGAATGACGAAGTTGAGCAAACAGTTTGCTTCAACCACGTTGCCGTGATCGAGGGAAAGCTCCGTAACTGTCTCACACTGTGCCTATCAGCATTTGCTGGGGAGAATATCTACAGTGCATTTGCTACCACGAAAAATTGTCCAGTGCAAGTGTACAGGCAGCATCTTGCCATCAGCATGACAACCACATGCTAAGGGATAACTCTGTTTCCAGCAGTGCCAGTCTCCAATACACCAACCATTTATAGTGAAAAAGTTGTTTCCAGATCACAATAGAATTTGTATTCTTCACTGGCCTCTTTCTCCCCCTGACCTGATTCCAACTGGAAATGAAAGGGCAGAGGCAAAATAGACTATGCTACAAAACTGGTGTGACCTATGCCAATAACCCGTGCTGACCTGGGAAACATTGCCCTAATTATCTCGGAAGAGGTGTCAGGAAATGGGACATTAATTAATTATCTTATAGGCACACTTCTTCGTAAGATGCATATGGACTGTGGACGGATGTTAAGTGGTAAAGAAACAACATGAGTTCCGTTTTGGTAAAACTAGAATTTAATTTGAACTATATCATCGTGTGAGCATTTGTTACTCTTTCAGTTGTGTTACCAAATTACTTATTCACCATTGAAAATGTTGTGACATTCACTTACGTCTTGTGTTTGTTGGGCCCTTGCGTTAAAGTCAGGATTGCAAGTGCCTTTTCCGCGTCTAACAAGGAGCATATTTCCTCGCGTATTTTTAGGTGGCACGTGCTTCGGTGTGAGTAAGAGGTGTCACTGGAGGGAGTGACTGGTTAAAACCACCTGTGCGGTGGTGCTGGTGAGAGCGCCAGGTGTCGCACCTTCCAGCCCGCCAACCAGGTGGGTCCTTGTTTGCAGGTAACCGACAGAAAAAGGTTCCTTGTCGTCAGTGCTGATGATGGACAGATTTCAAAACGGGCTCATATCGTAGTGTTTAAGTTACAGGCTAACAATACTGAACGTTGTGGGCTTAAATTCCGTGAGAGACATTTTCTTTAGATAAATTTATTTATCTGTCTCAGTATTTAAACATGTGGAAATACGAGTCTATTGACTAATCTTTTTACGTTACCTGTGCAGTGTAATCAGAAATTTATTTTTCGTTAGAAGACGTAACTTTGTTTTTGGTAATCGTCATAGGAACAGTTAAAACATAAATTCTTATCGTACTGTCGACAAAATAACGCAGATGGAGATATATCTGAAAGAAAGTTTATAAATGAAACGAAATTCGAGCAAAATGAGTAATACAGATAATATGTGAGCTGAGGATTTCCCGGTAGACATGGTGCTTCCATAGTTCTCTGGTGTGGGGCCGGATACAGCTGTCGGAAGTCGACGATATATCGGCGCACAAGCGTTCCGCCATCATTATGTGGGATCCTAGCCTTACAAGAAGTCAGTCAACATCACCAGGGACCTCTTCTTTATCAACAAGGTGTAACTACCTAAATTAGAATAACATTTCAGTGGTCGGTTACTTTTATGACCGCTACTGAACACTGCCGGCCGCGGTGGTCTCGCGGTTCTAGGCGCGCAGTCCGGAACCGTGCGACTGCTACGGTCGCAGGTTCGAATCCTGCCTTGGGCATGGATGTGTGTGATGTCCCTAGGTTAGTTAGGTTTAAGTAGTTCTAAGTTCTAGGGGACTAATGACCACAGCAGTTGAGTCCCATAGTGCTCAGAGCCATTTGAACCATTCGCTACTGAACAGTCTGTAATGCGAACAGATTTCGCTTAAGATGGCGGATAGCGCAAATTTCAGCCGCTATAACTCTTTGTGTTGTCAAGCGTCCGTACGTCACGATCAATGTGAGTGCAGCACAGTGGAAGACGAAGCAGTGAGACAGGTGTAGACTGAAATAGTTGTCCAACAGTTTTATGGTATCGTCGCCCTATATATCAGACTGATGCATTCTGGATTAACTCATTTGGTGATTTCGTAATAGATGTGGGAAAACGTACACTTGAGAACTGTAACATCAAAGAACATGTCTTCCTTTCAGATCGGAAGTGGTTTTATGTTCCAGGTCTGTGAAGGACAAGCCAAGTCGTGGGTCTCCAGTGACTCATACTCGGCATGAAGTGCGATAAGGAGGATGCTACCGAAAGTGTAAATCAGTCGCAATAAAGGCTGACATGAATAAATGAGAGGCGCGCATCAGTGGTCACGGAAAGGAACATTCAGAAAATTTACAGAAACGAAATAAGTTGTGACTAACCTGTTACTACGGGTTATTACGTTATTATTGGGAATGTAAATGCTTATCGCTTGTGAAGTTAACTTGAGAAGATTAGGGTCGCCACCGACTCTAACCATACAACTAATCGAAGGTTTGGTCGAGTCGGAA
Source organism: Schistocerca gregaria (assembly GCF_023897955.1). Taxonomy (NCBI): domain Eukaryota; kingdom Metazoa; phylum Arthropoda; class Insecta; order Orthoptera; family Acrididae; genus Schistocerca; species Schistocerca gregaria. The sequence continues at coordinate 31,587,827 of NC_064924.1, read as the reverse complement.
AATAAATTAATTTGATCACAGACCAAAAACTCACAAAAAGGCATACGTTGTGAGGTCGCTGATAGCGGATACGATGCAATTAATAGTATTGCCCGTGCACTGTTCACCACAATCAAACATTTAAAATGAAATAGAAAATGCATGAACACTGCATAAGATCAGCTCCCAGCAACACACCTGAAAACAAAACTTAATCTAAAACATTTGTTATAAAATACAAGGGGAGACTAATCATTGGACCTGTGCATAAGGAAAAGCATTGGATGTGCTAACGGGAAATCTACGAGGTGAGTGGCTTAGGTGCAAAAACGTAATCTCGGAACACAAGAGAAAATTGTAGATAAAATCATTTATTCCTTGGATAAGGATGTGAGGCATGTACACGGTTCCTGATAAAACGTGGTTTGTGGAGACACAATTTCTAGGTATAGTGCCCAAATTCCAACAATATCACATCAGACAATCATGTTAACATTATCTAAAACAAACATGCGATCGGACAGTTAGTGATGCCGGTAGCCCAACAACTATAACTTCTACCACGTAGTTGGCTCCCCACGGACGAAAGACACATAAGGCAAGGAAAATTTACTAGAAGGCAAAGCTATAAATATTTAGAAAGATGAAAGCTTATACAGGCACAGCTGAAGCAAACAGACATTCATACAGAAGCGAGTGCTCACTTCTCATCGACATCTTTGTGTGGCGCTCTTCCGGTGGATCCAAATGTGCTACAGAAATTTTATAAAAGAAAAATCTGCCAAAGTTTTGCTTTCCTTGCTCCGACAAGGCAAAGCAATCTTCAAAATTTGACAAGCGAGACCAAAAGCTAACAGCTCTCCACTCGCCAAGTAACAGCGGTCAGTCTAACTCACCCTTCTTCTACTGGAGCACAGCTGTGGACGCTTCCGTACCGGCGGCAGTCTGCCTTCCCGCTTCGTTTCCAGCCTCTTCCACGCTCCGCGTGGCCCGGACACCCAAAGATGCCATTTCCGCCACCAACCTAACGCAGGTGGATTTCTCACAAGTAGCGAAAACCTCTTTGACTACTTGACCACTACGCGAGTTGGCTATTCTGTACACTCCTGCTGAATCTGTACGACTATCGCAGACTTTCTGCAGCAGACTACGCCACCGTCTAGCAACGTGACACACAACCACATTCATTCAATCACGCCGCTATGAGAGTAAAGAGAAAAGAGAAACAAGGAAAAGAAAGAGAAATGGTAATGAAAATGGGCTACCGGACAAATCAAAGGTGGCTGCAGGACCCTTTCAAAGTCTGCTATGGAAAAGTGGTGGCGATGTATTGCTCAGCCAGTTGTTTCTAAATGTTGCGTATAACCTTAGTAAATATGGCACAAACGGAATTGATAATAGATTCTAAGAATGTTTCTCGCCAAGGTTTTGCTTCTTCTGGTGGATTATAGATCTGCAGTCTTAGATATACAGCGTTATTCCACGTCAGAGGTTTTCTGTACTGAACATTATGGTGTCCATTGCTGATGGGGACTTCATTAGACCTCTTTACTTCTCTATTGTCTTCTGTTTTCGAAATATCTCAAATGGAGTACTTAATTTCAAGGAACTTTCTGTCAGCCACCTATGCAACTCTTTATGCTGAAAATAACTAGACCCTCAAGCGATGAAATTTTGACATTTCATTTACATAGCAGCAGTTGTTTGAGAAATATTTACATTTTCCCTCAACCTACTAATTAATTATTCCTTAATTATACTGAGAACTTTCGACCAATTAAAATGCTCGTACAACTCTTCTTCGTACTGGTCAGTTTGATACCCCACTTGTCCATTTCGCATTTCTTGTTTGGCTACGAAAATTCGGACAACATTTTCCCTCAAATTCTTACGTGCATTTATCATGAATACCGCGGTTATTGTTCTGCAAATATATCCTTCTTTTGTAAAAAAAGATCTCACCCTGGTCAGTTTGCTACCCCATTTGTCTATTCCCATTCTTCTTGTGGGTGTGAAAATTCGAACAAAAGCCCCAGTGCTGACTGAGGGAAGGAGCGAACAGTTTGCACATTTGACTCGCATTCGATATGGCGACGGTTTAAATCCCTTTTCGGCCATCCAAATTTAGATTCTCCGTGATTTCCCTAAATAGCTCAAGGGAAATGCCTAGACGTTTCCTTTGAAAACGGTACGGCCTGTTTCCTTCCCAACACCTGAAGCAATCCGAGCTTGTGCTCCGTCTCAAATGACCCCGTTGACGATGGGACGTTAAACCACAATCTTCCATTTTTTCCCAGTGAGCGGTAAGTTTTCGCTTCGCTCAAATATTTCTCTTCCCGATGACGGTTATAATCGTGCTTGTGCTCTAACTCCAGTGATAGAATGTATTCTTTACAACAAATACAGGGGCAACAGGTTGTGTTAAGCAAAATATTCTTAATGACAACGCACAGCATAATCCTTCTCATGTTTTCTGGGAGCAGTTTCGGAGGATTCAGCTTCCCTTTCCATGAAACGTGCATCTAACCAACGTACTATCTTTTCATTTTAATGTCTTTCCACAGTTTTATGTCAGCTTTCTTTTCTGTGAGTCATTCACTCATTTCTTGTTATTAGGCGTTGCCCCCGCAGACGGGGATGGGAGATACCAGTCTGCGACCGTTTGTACTCCTGGAGCACCACGGAAACTATCACCGTCAGCGTTACAGTGTCGTAAAGCGTACTATTCGATCACAGACACGACTTCTAGCAAACTGTGCCCCACGACGCTATTCACGCGCAATGTTCAAATGCTGTAAGCTCGGAGAGAAAAACAATACATTTCTTTACTATTGAGCAGCTGACTTGCCTGATCCTTCTGAGAAAGGGGAGTACAGTGGATGAATGGGTCGGTGAGAGCCCCCCCCCCCCCCCCCCCTGTGACCGTCCCGACGACGCTTCGCCTGCCTGAACAGCCGCCTGTGGCGCCCCTGCACTCATTCCCCCTCCCTCTGGGCACGGTGCAGCAGCAGTTTAATTACGGGGCTCGCGATTAGCGGAGAACGCGACGGTTCCGCTCTGCGAATTCCCTCGCCTCTGGCAGCCGTTCAAAGAGGCGCGACGAATTGCCCGACTCTGCGCTCCCAAGTAGATTACGGCTGCACTGTGTCGCTGTTTCCCCGTCTGTAGCCACGGCAGCCAGAAAACGTTTGACCTTGCTTCTTCCGCTGCTCCCTCTCTCAGCGCCCAAAGTAATTCTCGCGTAGTTTCCACTCTAAATCTTCTTATTGCCGGAATTTTGTCGTCTAACGAGACTGCTTACAAACGCAGCGTTATTCCATCTACCGAGATACAGCTTTCATTGAAATAAGAAAAAAGAAAAATTCTACCACTGTCCGAGAATAATACGAAACCCTAGTATTTAGTGATATTCCACGTAATTTTAAGTGCAGTGTTTGCCAGAACATGAAAACGGTATCACGAAGGAAACGCTCCCGTGATGTCGGGGATAATCCTAAGGTTTGGTTACTCAATGAGCTTAAAAAACTTTCACAGGAGGCTGATTAGCTTTAAATGACAACTTTCCCGTAACCAACTCGAAGGAGAATCAAGATTTGTAGAGAAAGGCGTTTGCCTGCATATCCGTGGGCTGCCGTTACACTGGAAACAGAAAACACCTTGTTGGGACCACTGTTATCTTATGGGGCAGTTGCATGCAGCAGCTAATAATACGAGCAATTCGAAGCATCAGTTATCGAAACACATACCCGTTTTCTTCCATAACTTAAGCGGATATGACATTCACTTTCTTGACGAGCGCTTGGCTGATTTCGGCATGGATCAGTGTGTTACTTGAGAGCGTCGAGAAATATACGAGTTTCATTCTCCAAAAGAGCAACGCCGAAAATTACTCTCCGCTTCCTTCACACGCTACGTTTTAAGCAGGCGCTACTCCAGAAACTCGCTGATACTCTACCTCTTGAGAATGTACACAACACGCAAGCTGCAATTACCGACGATGAAAAATTTCAACTTGTGGCTAGGAAGGGGGTTTTCCATACAAGTATCTGGACAGTATGGCAAAACTGAACGAAACCAGGCTACCCAACATAACTGCATTCTCCCACAACCTTACCGGAGATGCCATAACGGATGCAAAGTATTAGCATGCCGTGACCGTCTTTCTGGAATTCAACATCACCGCTTTTGGAGGGTACGCACGTCTTTAGATGAGCGCAGACTTACACTTGCTTCCGGACGTTTTCGAAAATTTCCGGAATCTATGCATGACCACATATTCTCTGGATCTCGCCTTTTATTACATGGCACATGGATTCTGTGACCGTACGTCACATAAATATTAATATTTTTATCGGTTGTAAAACGTTATTAAGTATTTAATGAATATAATTAGTGTAAAAGATATAGTTAATGTTCTTGAAACAACTGATATGCAGCTATAATTAAAGAGTAGCATCTTTCTTTAGTGTCTATGAAAATAAAAAAGGATCGAAAGAGACGCGATTGTACGGCCGAGGAGGAAGGTATTTTGTGGTACACACACTGTTTTGTTTCGCTATACGGAAGGCAGCCATTGAGCGGCTTCACATATTTTATGTAAGTTATTCGTATGTATTGCTAAAATAAACTTTTTATAATTATTATTAAATGAATTTCTTTGTAATAGTTGTCACCTCAAATGCTCGCAGTGGCTGATTATTTTTAATAAGCATTTTTTCAGTAATTTGCGCTGCGAGAAGCTCACCTTCCGTTGCAGCCTCTGGTCGGCCATTACGCGCCGAAATATTAATTTATTTTTCAATGTTAAAAGTAACTGTAAATGCGAGAGATTTCGTTATAAGAACCTTTTTAAATTGCAATAGATAATTAATTTACGTTAAAGTTCATGTTTTTAAACTATACAGGTACCATGAGTTCAGTAAGTTTTATTTAGGCCGCTCCACGGCAACAATCGAAATTCTCTCAAGCCTTACTTTGCAATCAATAAATAGAAATTAACAAAATCACATTCAATTCAGTTAACGGCAACTATATTTTAGTCATCACGTTCAAAATCTAAAGTTGTTGCATGAATAACTGAGGCCCTTCAAGAACCCGTTTCATATTTACTTATGCACGTAAGTAAAAGTTATAAGAAAAGACAATGTCCCTGAGAGAAAGAATCATGATGATAAATTAAAAATAAAAATGTATGTAAGATATATGTAATTTCCTTTGTATGTGACGCAACAAATCCCAACCGACGTCACAAGTGGCGCCCAACAACGTGAGGGCTCGAGATATGGTTGTCCGTGTAGAAAACTATATTTTAAAGTAATTTTTTATGTATATAATTATATGTATGCGAAATTAATACCATATATGTAATCTATTTCCATGTGCCAAAAATACACAATCTGTACGAGATCCAACCAGTGAAGATAAATGGACATGAAGCTGACTAGATGCGTACCATTGTCTCGACTGAGATAAAGACAACACCAAGCAACAATAACTGATAAAGGTAAGGGATAATATGCATGCGCTCCTCGGCTGGAAACTAAAGAAAGAAAGGATCCGGGGACCATGCACTGTGTGTATCTTCTTGAGTTAATATTTGTCAAAAGTGTTTATGCAATTTGTTTTAACGTTAGTGGATAATGAAACAGATTCATTTGCTACTACTGTACAAAAATCAGTGTTAGAATTCTGAGACAGTGATTAGTGTTCTGGATTTGAGGTCACACAATCAGCTGTGTGAATCAAATAAATGCTAGTGCAGATGATTACAAAACTAATGTTTTACCACAAGTAAAATTTTCACAGTGCAACGGAAATATAACGAGTACGAAAGTGTAACTTTTAGTTTCAGTAGTAATAGTAATAGGTAGCTTCTTTGCTTTACTTGATTTCAGTGTTTTGTATGTGCTTTGTGTAGTGTCATTTTTGGGGGAAAATAGATTTTGTGCGTAATTGTGTCTTACTAGTCAGGATTAATACTAGTCGAAATGGTGAAGACACGCAAGGACAAACGATTAGAGGGGGAAGATCTGTCAGGCTATGACAGAGACGAAAATATACAAGAGTTTCCAGTGAGGAACCCACCCACAATGACGGGTTCTCCACTTCCAAAACCGGAAGCTGAGCAACCTGAAACGGACAAAATATTAGGGACTGATCAGGATCCTAGCTCAATTGAGCAAAGAAATCCACTCGATTACTGGCAAGGGAAGGAGGATGCTACTACGTCGACAGCGAATGTTGTAAAAGTACCTGTACCAACGACCGAGTTTCTAACGGCGCTAATAGAAATGAGAGACAAGCAACGGAAGCGGGCATTAATTATCCAAGTTAAGGACATTTTAGCGGAAGAACGTCTCGAAAGTGAAGCAAAGGAAAGTTAGGAACGTCTTGAACGCGAACGCAGGGAACAGGAGCGTGATGCTCAGTTCCTGGCTCAAATGAATGAAATGTTTGAACAGCGTGACAGGGCGGTGGTGTCATATTTGTAACAGGAGATTGATGTAGTAAAGCAGTAAGTGGCTGACTTGGTAGACAAGACCAAAGACATTCTACAATAGGTCACGCAATTGGACAAACGCGATCAATTAGTTAAAGCTCAGTATGAGTTTGAAAAACAAGAGTAAGATATTACTGAAACTGATGACATAACTTCCAACTCGATCGAGCCGCGGATAGCGAATCACAGAATGAAGCCAGATTAGCGCTAGCCGACCCTCGCGTCTTTCAAGTACATACAGTACGAAAATGTGCCGATAAATGTATGCCGAGTGGAAAAATCTGACTGCGAGAAAGTGCAACCGTACTCGCCAGTCAATTGTTCAGGCTTTGTCGCCGGGATCGAAGAGGTAGCGCTACCAACTGTAGCGAAAGTAAAGCACGAGGAATCACTATTAAAACATAGGCAGTTCCTGACGTTTAATGATGAAAAAAAGAATGTCCATAAGGTAATATTTATAAAAAGTTTCCGGAATGTACTCCCGGCATCATGGACTGAGCACCAAAAGGTTCAGTTTGTGATCTCTTTCATGACAGGCGACGCGGCACTGTGGGCGATGGAATTCGCGGAGCAGTGTCCGTCTTTGTCTGAATTCGAAAGTAAATTTCTTGCCAGATACTGGTCCAGGTCTGCTCAGGAGCGTCTCCAGAAACAAGTGTATAACCCGGAATCATTCATTCCCGTTCTGGTAACTTGAGAAAATATTTTGAAAGATACCTGAACAAAACAAGATACTGGGACGAACCCATGCTTGCCAGGGACGTTCTAAGAATTTTGAAGAGTAAACTGCCCATAACGATAAGAGAGAAACTCGTATACATCCCTGACACGGACCTGGAGTCAGCAAACTGGCAGGCACATCAAAACATGCCGTCAGGTCATGTGCCTGTTAATCACATCAATGTCATCCCGATGGCACCGCCACCACCTCAGCCTCCGAACAATCAGTCACACGTGTACGCACCGCAGTGCAAGTCACCAATTGTGACTGATAATGTCCGAATAACCTATGTTTCTGATCACGTGTCGGCAGGATGCGACAGGCCGTCAAACTCTGGCCGACCTCTGTAGGCCCTTCCCAGACGGCCGGCAAGATGAAAGAGGGGGCAGACAATGTGGGGGTGAATATGCTCCGCTACAATGGTGGATGCGAGTTGAAAGATGAACTAACAGTTGATACGTGACCTGCGGACCAACAAGAAATACAACATGTGCAGGCTGCCTTTGTGGCAAAGATAGATGGGGTCAAAGTAATAATAATAATATTGGATACAGGGGCGAGTGCTTCTTGTATTGATGAGCAGTTATTCAAGTGCGTGGATCGTCTGACAAAGTTACCGAGCCTGCCAGTAGAAAATTGTAGGACAGTAGGTGCCCTACGGGGCAGGGGGCAGCTAATAAAGGATCAGGCGCAGGCAGAGATTGGCCTGGAAAACGAAGCCATACTGTGCTCATTCCTGGTGGTCAAAAATCTCATAGTACCTTGAATCCTGGGCCTTGAAGCGCTTAGGGAATTGAAGCCAAAAATTGACTCTCCCGAGTGAGATGCACCTCAACCTATCTAAACCGACAAATTGATCTGGCGTTAATGAGGACTCCGGATGTGTGTGTGAACCTCTGCCGGAGCGTCCGGGTAACTTTACAGGATCCTGACGTGTTGAATCACAACAACTGTGTTGTAAACCAAGACAGCACCGAACCGGAACCCAGTTGGAAAGCAACATATTGTATCAAAAGTAGCCGAATCTTCGTACCTCAGCCTGTCACAGCAATCTGATTTGAGTCAAGTGCTGAACTAATTTGTACAAGTGTTTGCAGAAAAACCGGGGATAATAAAAGAGTATGAGTTCGACATGCAAGTAAAACCTCACCAAACTTTCTGCCGTGCCTGCTATTCAATGCCGTGGTCGAAAAGACAAACCGTGGGGAGATAATTTCAGAGAATACTGCGGTGGCAAATAATAAAATCATTTATATCCAGGGATACTGAAGGGTTTAAGTCTCAAATGTGTAGTGTGTAAAAGTAAATGTAAGTTGTATGCCTTGTTAGTAAAAATTGTTTAATACACTCCTGGAAATTGAAATAAGAACACCGTGAATTCATAGTCCCAGGAAGGGGAAACTTTATTGACACATTCCTGGGGTCAGATACATCACATGATCACACTGACAGAACCACAGGCACATAGACATAGGCAACAGATAATGCACAATTTCAGCACTAGTACAGTGTATATCCACCTTTCGCAGTAATGCAGGCTGCTATTGTCCCATGGAGACGATCGTAGAGATGCTGGTTGTAGTCCTGTGGAACGGCTTGCCATGCCATTTCCACCTGGCGCCTCAGTTGGACCAGCGTTCGTGCTGGACGTGCAGACCGCGTGAGACGACGCTTCATCCAGTCCCAAACATGCTCAATGGGGGACACATCCGGAGATCTTGCTGGCCAGGGTAGTTGACTTACACCTTCTAGAGCACGTTGGGTGGCACGGGATACATGCAGACGTGCATTGTCCTGTTGGAACAGCAAGTTCCTTTGCCGGTCTAGGAGTGGTAGAACGATGGGTTCGATGACGGTTTGGATGTACCGTGCACTATTCAGTGTCCCCTCGACGATCACCAGAGGTGTACGGCCAGTGTAGGAGATCGCTCCCCACACCATGATGCCGGGTGTTGGCCCTGTGTGCCTCGGTCGTATGCAGTCCTGATTGTGGCGCTCACCAGCACGGCACCAAAAACGCATACGACCATCATTGGCACCAAGGCAGAAGCGACTCTCATCGCTGAAGACGACACGTCTCCATTCGTCCCTCCATTCACACCTGTCGCGACACCACTGGAGGCGGGCTGCACGATGTTGGGGCGTGAGCGGAAGACGGCCTAACGGTGTGCGGGACCGTAGCCCAGCTTCATGGAGACGGTTGCGAATGGTCCTCGCCGATACCCCAGGAGCAACAGTGTCCCTAATTTGCTGGGAAGTGGCGGTGCGGTCCCCTACGGCACTGCGTAGGATCCTACGGTCTTGGTGTGCATCCGTGCGTCGCTGCGGTCCGGTCCCAGGTCGACGGGCACATGCACCTTCCGCCGACCACTGACGACAACATCGATGTACTGTGGAGACCTCACGCCCCACGTGTTGAGCAATTCGGCGGTACGTCCACCCGGCCTCCCGCATGCCCATTATACGCCCTCGCTCAAAGTCCGTCAACTGCACATACGGTTCACGTCCACGCTGTCGCGGCATGCTACCAGTGTTAAAGACTGCGATGGAGCTCCGTATGCCACGGCAAACTGGCCGACACTGACGGCGGCGGTGCACAAATGCTGCGCAGCTAGCGCCATTCGACGGCCAACACCGCGGTTCCTGGTGTGTCCGTTGTGCCGTGCGTGTGATCATTGCTTGTACAGCCCTCTCGCAGTGTCCGGAGCAAGTATGGTGGGTCTGACACACCGGTGTCAATGTGTTCTGTTTTCCATTTCCAGGAGTGTATTTATTTGATTTTATACTTGTGCTTGTTAGATACAGAGTAGTTGCTAAGAGCATGTTGGAGTGAGTTGCGTCAAAAGGAGAGTACTGCACTTAAACAAGTGCAGTGACAGAAAAGAAATTAGCAAATGAATCTGCATAAGGACGCTCTGTACAGGATAAACCTTGAAAAGAGAAGAATCTTTGGGCAGGTCGTCGGAAGCACAAATTAACAGCGAATCGCTGTGCAAACCCGAGAATTCGCATAATAAAAATTTAAAAAAAAATTGAAACAGAATAACATCTCTTAACTTCCATCTGATTCCAGCACAATGAATAAATAATACACATGTCATAAAACCTACTGAACTCACGGGTCCAGTATGACCAACTGATCAACACTTTAAATAAGAGGTGACAACTGGGTCAATCACTGAATACTAAGTGATAAAGGGACTTAGGAAGAACTCTAATTGTACCATATATTAGCTAGAAAAGTGGAAAGCAAATTTGTTATGTAATTCTAGTAAAATGCTATAAACCATTTTCCAATTTAAAAGTGACTATCCGAACGCTCAAATAGTGAAAAAAACGGATGAACTGAACTACGAATTGGAACAGACATAAAAGTGTGAACAGTTAACTGTGCAAGAACACAACATGTGTGACTGTATTTAACAGTGGAAGACTGTCCTGAAAGTATAGTGAACAAATGAATAAAAATTAACAGCTCAAATGGTGTGCCTTTCCCAGAAAACAATTTAGATGCGAAACTTGATAGACATTCACAGTGTGGATAAATGTTTCGGCAAAGAAGTGAGACTTGTGATAAACGGAGCCATAGCAGTGGACTGTAAAAATAGGCTATGTGTAGTGCACAGCGAACTGTGGTTTCCGGACCGGCAGACGCACGCTAGAAGCGACGCAGGTCAAGCGATGTGAAGCGAAAAGTGTCGCCGCGACGTACTCACCATAGCGACAGTGCGTACTCCGAGCAAGTGAACGCTTAGCTTAAAACTACAGTTATGCCAAATCAGTGTAAAATGTGTGAGTTCGTACCAGAACTTACTTAAAGACCTGGAACTCGTTCGTTCGTACATTCTTACAATGGATTCCGTAAACAGTGAACACGAGTGACTGTGGAGTGTTTGGGGAACTAATGAATTTTCTTCCAACACTTATAGCAGGTATATTTACTTTATTATGCTGATGAACTGACACTCGGTGAAATGTCCGGGCTACGGACGCCGCACCACGCCCACCGACTGGCAGCTGTTCGCGCCTACGTCACCGCTTGGGCCAACGAACCGGCGCCGCTGCTACAAGCAGTCGCAAGCGCTATCGTCTACGCCAGCAGCGACACACCGCCTGGCCAACAACAAACCGCCGTCGGCAACGTTTACTTCTATCAGATCCAAAAATGTTGTAGTCAACGATGAACTGATATACCATGTAAAATTGTAACAGTCAAAAACACAAAGAGTAAAACAACTATCTGTTCAAAAAAGAAGACTGTTGGACGTTATGTAATTTCATGTTTAGTGATAATTTTTTTGTAATGCAAATGTACACGTACAAATTTGTCTGTTAATTTGTGTGCAGGTGCGGGGTGTTTTTTGGCCCGTTTTCTTCCCTTACGCCTGTAACCCGAATGGGGGAGCGTAAGTCAAAGTGCCTTGGGTCTGTAAGATACCGGATTGTTCTTATTCATAATAAAACAGAAAGACAGATGGGACTGATAGACGTACTCACCTGTAATTGTGAATTATGTATGACACCCATAATTGTGAAATGAACAGAGTACTGAACAGTGAATTGAAATAGGTGGGCCAAACATAATCTGAAATATAAAACCGTAGTGAGTCTGTACATAAACAGTGGACTTTATTACGTACACCCTCACTAGAGGGCCCATGTGACGGACGGTACGTCACATGAATATTGAAATTTTTATCGGTTGTAAAACGTAATTAAATATTTTAATGAATATAATTAGTGTAAAGGATATAGTTAATGTTTTCGAAACCAATGATATGCAGGGATAATTAAAGAGTAGCATCTTTCTTTAGTGTCTATGAAAATAAAAAAGGATCGAAAGAGACGCGATTGTACGGCCGAGGAGGAAGGACGTATTTTGTGGTACACACACTGTTTTCTTTCGCTATACGGAAGGCAGCCATTGAGCGGCTACACATATTTTATGTAAGTTATTCGTATGTATTGCTAAAATAAACTTGTTATAATTATTACAAAATGAATTTCTTTGTAATAGTTGTCACCTCAAATGCTCGCAGTGGCTAATTAATTTTAATAAGCATTTTTCAGTAATTTGCGCTGCGAGAAGCTCACTTCCCGTTGCAGCCTCTGGTCGGCCATTAAGCGCCAAAGTATTAATTTATTTTTCAGTGTTAACAGTAACTGTAAATGCGAGAGATTTCGTTATAAGAACCTTTTTAAATTGCAATAGATAATTAATTTACGTTAAAGTTCATGTTCTTAAAACATACAGATACCATGAGTTCATTAAGTTTTATCTAGGCCGCTCCACGGCAACAATCGAAATTCTCTCAAGCCTTGCTTTGCAACCAATAAATATAAATGAACAAAATTACATTCAATTCAGTTAACGGCAACTATATTTTAGTCATCACGTTCAAAATCTAAAGTTGGTACATGAATAACTGAGGCCCTTCAAGAACCCGTTTCATATTTACTTATGCACGTAAGTAAAAGTGATAAGAGAAAGAATCATGATGGTAAATTAAGAATATAAATATTTATAAGGTATATGTAATTTCCTTTGTATGTGGCGTAACAAGTCCCAACCGACGTTACAATATTCATGGGATGCAATGCTGCCGAAGAGGACGCGCAGCATCACATTATTGTCCGATGCCAAAATACTTCTTTTCTTTGAGCAAGGGATCCGTGGTGTACTTTGCCAATGTGTCCATGGACACGTCAAGGCAAATAACCCACAGGTGGGTGACAGGCTAGGCTCGTACCTTGATCTTAGTTACATCATGTATCTGGATGTGAGGAATTTACATGGGGATGCATGCAACAATCGTGCCGATTGGTGAGTTTCGAAGGGTGCCCAAAGACGTTGCAAGTAATTAGGTGGAAAAATTAATGAGGATACGCCGGCTGACTCTGATGTTGGGTATGTGGTAAAGGCAGAACTCACATACCCTAATAGTTTGCATGATGTGCATGCCGATTTGCCCCTCTGGTCACAGCAACTAGTTCCGGAAGGAGGCTCCACCCAAAACTTATCAGAACGCTGGGTAATACGCCAGGATGCAGTATTCATGATCGTAATCTCCAGCAGTGTCTCAGCTTGGGGATGGAGCTGGTTAGAATCACCTGGGATATCTTCTTCAAGCAGTCCCCTAGTTGAAGTAGTATATTGACTTGAATACGGGACAGTGAGCTTCAGCCGCGTGTGACTTTGAGAAAGACTTTTTAAATAAATTAATAACCTAGTTGTCTGCAAAAATTTGGGAAATTTGAGGGAATGGCCTAAAATTCTTATTAGAACCGAATGGGCTGGCCGTTGGGGCATAAGAAAATGCTCTGCCAGACCAAATTTTAAGCGGGTCACCATATTCAATAATAACTTTGTTGCTGCGGAGATGGCGAAGACTGTAGTAGAGTTTTCGAAGCCTATTTATGTGGGGATGTACATACTACACCTATCGAAACTCCACATACACTGCTTTCATTATGAGTTTGCGGAAACTCATTTCGCAATCCTAAATTACTTTAGATCGATACAGATAGCTTCATCTATTGGCTGAAGAACTGCGATCCACCTGAAGTAATGAGGTACCACGGTAGTGAATGCTACATGGTCTCATACACAGCTGATGATCCTTATGGTATTGTTCCACAGAACAAGAAGGTTTTATGAAAGACGAGGGCAACGGGCTGGCGATGGTGGAGTTTGTAGGTCTGCGATCTAACATATATGCATGTGGCACATTGAAACGTGCCACCCAGAGGCGGGCTAAGGGTGTGCGTCGTATAGCATCGAGAGCCCTCTCTATCAACGACTATTTGCAAAGCCTGTACAGAGGGTTCGTGGTACTGCACCGCTGCCGTCGTATATGGTACGGCAAACTAACATTCGGTCGAGAGTACATGAGGATTACACTGTGCTGCAACCTTTAGGTTGCCTGTCGCCTCATGACGATAATAAGGTAATTTGTGATGACATGACTGAAACTCTCCCATACTCACACTACTCACTTGTAGAGAGGGAAGGCATAGCTGACGCTGACCGAATGAGAATAAGAGGATGACTGAGTGTCTGCGTGTGTGTGTGTGTGTGTGTGTGTGTGTGTGTGTGTGTGTGTGTGTGTGTGCGTGTGTGTGTGCGTGCGTGCGTGTGTGTGTGTGTGTCTGCCTACGTGCGTGTCATGTAAATATTTATTTATTTATTTATTTATGTGCACTATGTACATGTGGAAATATAGAGACACAATGTGTGGAAAAAGCATAAAACAAGAAAAGTATATGCATATTTATGTGTAAATATACATGCACACGATGTGTGAAATAAGTAAAAAAAAGTTTAAAATTGTAATCAAAGTCATAAACAAACAAAAAACTAAATCTATATTTATTTATTCATACGTAGCGTATGTACACTGTATAACTATATCTACGCAACACATGCCTCATTAGTATTTACATTTCATGTGCCACTAGCTGTCTAAGACTGATAAGTTTTTAAGTGTGCACAGGCTATCAGAACTACTGTCTGTCTATTTAGCGGTTGAGACTTAAATCACAGGACGATACAGTTTGGTACACTGCCACATATGATACATTTTTTCTGTAAAGGAAGAATGTGAGGTTGTAGTGTCACCTTCACGGTCGGTCGCAGGTGCGAGGAGGCACTCAAAGTCGGCGTATATCGAAAATGGGCGTCTCATCTGATGGTGAGTGTATGTAAACTTAATGAATTTCTTGTTCTCAGTAGGGATAAAAACACGTTAGGATTCTTGGAAGCGCAATCTGCTAGATGCTTTGCTAAATAATCGCTTGTCGATAAGGCACTGAGGCACGTTACGCAAGTATGATTTTCGTAACAATACGTTGGCGGCTGGGAGGAAATGAGTCGGTGCATGTCTTTGATCCTAACATAACTATGATTGTCTTTCTCCTTATTTTTCTCATCCAAGAATAAGAGCATATTTACACGCATCTTACGCTCACTGGCAAATCCTGAGAAATGGAGGGGGCCGACGACTAAATGCATGTCCTGCTCATTTTCTTGCCTTTCTTCTCCAGTCCATAAACATGAACTAGTATTTCGGTATTCCTCAAATTTAGGTAGTCTCTGGATCGTGATTGGGAACTCGATACCATCAATTTCATAACACCTATGAATGTCAAGGTATCCACCGTATCGAGATGTGCTCTCTGGATTCTCTTAAGTATTTCTTAAGCAAGCCTGTACTGACCATGCAAAACTAGCCTGATGCTTTTCATTTCTGATATTAATGCATGCCTTCTTATCTGCCACATATTTAGGTAGCTCTATATAGCCAGAGCCTCCATTTATGGATCACAGACATGCATATGGATGTCCAGGTGTAGTGCTCGTCTGAGTGATTTAGCTGTCCCCTAGCAATACAGAGCCAGTATTTCACTCAAGGCGGTTTCTCGAAACCACTCGGCTGTTAATGTGCTCCGCGATTTCACCCTCCCCCCCTCTCCAGAGGTGACTTTGGGAGGGGGGGGGGGGTGCGACAGTTCGATGCACAGCACTGTACCACATTCAGTGGCGGGATACCGCTGATCCTTGACTACCTTGAGGAGCTCCATTTCCACGACAGGAAACCACGCTCTTACAAACCCAAAAGGGTCAAGATACCCTCCTGCCCATTCTCAGTTCTCGTGAGCGAGATACGCTCTTGAAAGGCGTCTGCAGTCACGGAGTATGAGCAGTATTGTGTCAGTGATCTGATGTCCGTCACTTAAAGGATGGAAGAGGGATGTACCACTAGCCACAGTTTAATTATCAATAACACTGTCATTAATACTATGTTTAGGAAATGAAGCTGATGACTGCGTACATTCCTTGGATGACGGCGTTGAAGAGGAGACGCCTGCTGGGGTATGGTGGGGTATGCTTCGAGTCACGCACACCCTTTGTCGGCGAGGACAAACAATCTCAGCTGCAGTAGGAGCAGGTGGCAACGACGAGGCCGAATGGGAGCACCCAGATTGATGCTACTGCTGGTGTGTGATGGAACCTTCCCTACCGCTAGCCTGACGAGTGGGAGATCATTGCTCTTCTTCTTCCTCCAACTGAACCACCCATGGACGCTAGAGTGTTCGATGGCGCGGCGGCGTGTTGTTGTTGGATCGAGGCTGAGACGACCACGGTCGCTGTTCTCGCAGCCACGGGCGGTTCCTTGTTAGGTGGTGCATCCTGCTACGGCGCCTGTTTGATTCCTGCCCCCACAACCACCGCTCTAGCCACCTGTACCACAACTAGTTGCTATGATGGCGGTATTGGTGACACTTCTGTAACAAATGAATAACGAGAAAAATAAGTACAATGATAAAATTCTTAATATATGCTTAAAGAAATAACAACACCAATCAAGTACACCAAATTTCCGGAATAATGTTTATATGCTGTAGCGACGACGCTTGCACCATAATCATCACTTACACTCTGGATGCAAGGACTGAGCAGCTCAGTCGTGCTTTCTGGTAATTCTCACACGCATCCTCCTCATCCAAAACGGAAAGATGGCGCTGTCTTTCAGTATCCTCAGCAGCCGCCATCTTACGTACCCGCTCCGATATTTTGCCCTCTACTTGGTGCCACCTACCTAGCTCGCTGCCTGCTCCAGAAAACCGTTTTTCCTAGTTCACTGAAATTAATTATACATGCAACACATATATTGAACTTGAAAATCGTATTCTGGGACTCACAAGACTGAATCGATGACTACGACTTTCGGACTCGACACATCTCCCTTCTTCTTCAACCATAGAAACAACTAGAAAAGCAGAGGCTATGGCCCAGACAACTGAATGCTACATGTCATAAAAAATAGATACTTGTACATTACACGCCCTCATCATTAGAACCCCAGTATATTACACGAAAAAAATATTTTCCCTAATAGCTATGTGTTACGAAAAAAATGTATTTATGTTCTTGCTGATCCGGCTTTATTATTGTCGTAGGTTGCTGCAGTGGCCTCTCTGCCTCCAGTTGGGGCCTAACTCAGCCAGAATCTCAGGGATGGATGCTGCAACGACAAGAAACAAAAAGAAGGACTGCAATTCGTCATGTACTATAATTAGAACAGCAAACCGTTCAAATGCTCGGTAGTATGAAGGTATGCACCTACCGGTTACGAACTGAAACGTAGCTATGAGGTATACTAAAATTATGGCACACACAGGTACACTTAAGGAATGGAACAATTATCTTACATGAGAGGCTGTCCTGCCGAAGGCGTTCCCTGCTGCTACCACTGCTGATGCAGTTGTTGGAAACTGAGTGTTTCATTTTTCTCCTAAAAAGAATGAAAAGTTGCAGCAACACATAGGCAAATACACAGGCAGACTGACGATGACAGAATGAGAGCGACTGCACCATGATGATGGATTTTATGACCTCTACCCCCTCTACCAACCAACACCTCCTAATGAATGCTGGTCTGAGCATGTGGGACAAATTGGTGCTGGTCTGCCGGCCACGGATTTCGAATGCTTTTGTATGCAGGTTCCGGTGCACCTGCTCCACTGGCCCATTCTCTGTGCTGGACGCGTACGTGAATCTGCCGGTCGCTGCTTCACGCTATGGAGCGCTCTGGCCACTGACAGACGTGTTGCTTCACGGGTATCGGGTTGCGGCAGAGCCTCGTGTAACAAACTGCTCTGCTATCTTATTTAACAATATTTTTACATTATGTACGATCGACGTTAGAGTTTCGTGCGATATATTTGCACTCATTTACTTTAGTTTCAGTTTATAAACAATATTCCTAAGTGACGTACTTTCGAGTGTATTTACGTTCATTTATTTTTGCGCGTTGTATCCCATTCCATATACACTTGAAAAGACTGCTACGCTCGTGAGGGCAAACAAGAAGTGGGTTCCGGAACTAAGCACTTGAGACAGCCGCCACACATTCAAAGACGCCTGATTGCAGATCAGGGTGCTGTGACTTCCAGCACAGGTACATAACACTTTCTAACTACAGTGCAGGGTTTTGTGCGCAAGTTTATTTGAAGCAATTTATAAAGCAACATTTGCAAGTTTACTGAGGTGCCAAATACATTACCTAATTTATTTATGCATGCAAATATTCCAAAGCAGTGCCGATCAATGGTTTTAATTAGTATTTCCTACTGTGCAAGTATATACGCAATTTGTGAAATTCTCACCGGCAAATTGTACAACGATCTATTTATCACATATCTAGAAGCAAAATACTGTGCAGCAATCTTTTTGAAGGTGTGTTGAATGGCATAATCAAATGGATTTAATAACCCCTGAAGCAATTGACACTCAACAGCAAGAGGAAGGCTCCGGTTCGTGAAGTGTGCCACAAAGAACGGTTGGGGTATTTCCTAGGGAAACACGCAGAGTGTCCCAGGAAGGAAGGCAGTGTGGATTCTGGCCTGCTCCCACCTCCACGTAGCTTGATCCGCGTGCCACAAACAAGGTAAGTGCTCCAGGGGGGAGGAAGGCTGGGGTGTCTCGTGCTTAGTGCAGCCCTGCAGTTGCCGCGTCTCGGACCTTGGCCGCTGCCGCGAGCCCTGCACACGGCTCCTTCCAGCAGCCGCAACCCTCATGGATCGAGACTCCACCAGAAGGTTTTTCAGATATGTTTAGCGTGGTCTGTGACAGTGTAATCACATGTTTCCTTACAATATCAGAATAAAACAAGGGTGCTGCTGTTTATTAACACGGTTTAAATTGTTTAAACGATACTCTGCACTGTAATAAACAATAACAATATATCAATACCGGCATCAGTTTCGAGATGTATTGTGATTTTAAAAGTAAATAAACAATATTCCAGACCCTGTCTAAGCTGTTCAAACATCAGCGTCAGTTTCGAGCTGTATTGCTATTTTAGAAATAAATAAACAGTATTCTTAAACGAACTGTTTAAAGAATGCCGTATGCGCGCTACTTTAGCCTACCATTGTGAGGTTATAGCAGTCCAACATCCCAACAAAGACTGACAGAGTTTTCCCGCCATTTCCTGGGGCAGTGGGTGGTGGTGGTGGTGTGGTCGTCGTCGTCATCGTGGGGTGATATCATAGGGGCGGTGGGGATTTCTAGAGGAGTGGCGGGGGAAGGGACTCATGCTGGCCAGGAAAATCCCATGACATCATCAGGGCATGGGGCACTTAATTGATCAATTTAATTAATTCATTCATTTGATATTAAAAATGCACTCACTCTCTCTTTCTCCTACTCCTTTACTTATATGATTTACCCATGTAACTGTCAGCATACTTCCGTACATTTGCTATTGAAATTTTGAGATAATACTATCCGAGAAGAGTCGGACAGTGTGTTACTTCCTCCAA
Source organism: Schistocerca gregaria (assembly GCF_023897955.1). Lineage (NCBI taxonomy): Eukaryota > Metazoa > Arthropoda > Insecta > Orthoptera > Acrididae > Schistocerca > Schistocerca gregaria. Next base: position 31,568,301 of record NC_064924.1, on the reverse strand, counting down.
CGTACGAGTACATCTCGCAAAATTACCACGACTAGGAAATTCGAGCTAATCAGACGCTTACGATCAATCGCTCTTCCGGCGCACTATTCACGAGTGGAAGAGGTTAGGGTTGGTCAATTAGGGTACCAGAAATACCGTCCGCCACAAGCAGTTAGGTGGCTTCCGGAGTATGATGTAGATGTAGCTGCAGCGCCATATTTAAAAATCGTCTATTCTCTTCTTGTCTCAACTGCTTATTATCCACATTTTACATCCACATAGCGCAACACACCAGGTAAATGTCTTCATACGAGAGTTCGATATATATGAATTTGCCTTAGACGTTAACAAATTGCTCTTCTTCAGGAAACGTTTTTCTTGCTACCGCCAGTCTAACATTTATCACTCCCTTTTTCGTCCATAATCAGTTATTTTGCAGCTCAGATATCAACTAATCTGAGTGTGTCGCTTCCTGATCTAATCCCCACAGCGTCATCTTATGTAATTCGACTACATTCTCTTATTTGTGTTGTGTTGATTTTTATCTTGTAAATTCTTCTTGTAAAGACATTATCCGTTCTGTTCAACAACTCATCCAAGTACTTTGCCTTCTCGAGCAAAATTACAATGTAATCGGCAGTAATCACAGTTTGTATTTTTCTTCACTCAACTTTAATTCCCCTTCCAAATATTTTCCCTTGCTGCTCACTCAAAGTACAGACTGACTACAAGCCTGCCTTGCTCCTTCCTCAACCAGCGCTTCCCACCCATGTCCTTCGCGACTTTCACAGCTACAGTTTTTTTTCTATACGAGTTCTGAACAACCTTTACGTCCCTGTTACCTTCAGAAGGGCAAGGATTGTATTCAAGTCAACATTTTCAAAAGTTTTCTCTAAATCTAAAGTACTATAAACGTAATTTCTCTTTTTCAAGCTATCTTCTAAGATATAAGTATTGTCTCAAATGCTACTACATTTCTTCGGATCCCATACTGATGTTCCCTGAAGTCAACGCCTACCAGTTTTTTCATTCTTCTGTAAATAATTCGTATCAATATTTTGCAAGCATGACTTACTAAATTTATCGTTCGGTATTACTCATACCTGTCAGCACCAGGCTTCCTTCGATTGATTTATTACGTTTTTCTTAAAGTTTCAAGATAGTTCTGTCAGTGCCGTCTTCAGGTATCTTGCCTACCAGGTGGAATAATTTTGTCATGGGTGCTTCTCCCAAGGTTCTCAGTACATCTGATACATCTACTTTATGGATCTTGTTTTCAGTAAAGACTTTACTGAAAGACTTACCTGAAAGCAAGGCTCCTGCAGTGGTGGAACGTGCAGACATTCTCACTCGAAGCGATCGATGGATCACAATTAAACATCTTACTGCTCAGTTGGGCGTCTCTGCTGGTAACGCTGAGACATCACTTGGGTACTCAAAGGTGCGTTCTTCTTCACCCGCCTTACAACTCGGCTCTCGCACCTTCCGACTTCCATCTGTTTGACCCAAAGAAGAATGCACTCCGCGGGAAGCAGTACGTGGATGATGGGGAGTGTCGGGATGCAGCAGGACACAGGCCGCGACGTCGGCCAGCACTGCGGTACCATGTGGTCAGACAGCCCTCACAGTTCAGTCTTGGCATCAGCTGGGGATTATGTTGAAAACTAGGGTTTTGTAGCCAGGACAGAGCAGAATAATATCAAGTACTGGGGTCCTGAATAAAATCATCCTGCTTTCAGATAAAATGTGTTGCACTACTTATAAAACGCCCCTTGTATTGCCTTCCATATCATCACCACTCACTTCATTTTCATTCAAATAAACTGATTTATTCCCTTTCTTTTTTACAGCTTTTCTCTACTTGGTGTGTCAGGAGGAAAGGTATATGCTTTGACGGCCTCAGATAGCCGCTACGTTGCTGATTCGAGCGGTATGGAACAATGGCGGCATTCGAATGTCTTCACCAGCAGTCACACGCGAATACTACCAAAACGACATCAGGTTCCATGTTATTGTCTTTCGGACCATTTTAATGCGCACTTCAGTTGTGCATGTACACGTGAAAAATACGAATGAGAGGTTTCTCCTTTGTGTCCATTCTGCCGCTTGTAGACTTCGCTCTTAAAATAACCCCACAAACAGTAATCTAATGAAGTTTGACCGGGTGGCCTCGTTGACCGAGAAATGACCACACGGTAATCGATCCAGCGTAAGGTATACGTTTCAGTAAGCTACTGTTTCACTCGCCTTACGGATTTTCAAACAGGTTTATGTCGGGTACGGTTAAGAAACAGGCATATGTTCATTTAAAATTTTTGTTCAGTGTCACCATTACAATTAATAGCATGTAGCTGACTCACATTGTGTATGTCCATCACCTTTAAGAGTTCCCTCCTCTGCTTAATTTCTTTCGTTTTGTTTTTGTTTTATGGTACCAAAACAACTGGGCTATGGTCATAGGCTCCCATGTCAAAACTGTAGAACAAGAACAAAGAGACGAATTAAGAACGACTGCACGTCAATCCCAATCGACGGAAGATAAAGACTACCAAAAACAGACACGTGGAGAAATGACTACAAAAGACGCCATAGAGAAACGGTAGTCCAGAACTAAAAATTACATGGCCTTCGACATATTGATACGTCGGATAAAAAGTAAAACGCGGACTACAGCCCAGCCCGTCGTTCAATAAAACGGCCGATGGCACAGACGACAAACACAAACGGGAACATGAGCGGTTAAAAAAAAAAAGGCATTCCGTCAGGAAACGGTGGACAGTTAAAGGTTGGGGGCAATGTGCACAAAGCGGTGACGCAGCGCCACTTAACAAATGGCGATGGCTACGTAGACATTGCCCAATACGCAAGCTAGTTAAAATTCCTCCTCGCTGCGATAGGGCTGAGAGGATGTCGTTCAGGCCTCTGGGAGAGGCTTTATCATCCGCACTTGGTTCCCATGAAGGGAGGACCAGTGGTGATCCCAAAGTGACACTACCTCCTGACAGGCAGCAACACAGAGTTCATCGGAGGCAATGTAGAAATTAGCAGGCTGAGGTACGAGGACTGCAGCCTTGGCTGCAGCGTCAGCGGCCTCGCTTCCTGCCAGACAGACATGACTAGGAACCCACAAAAACATCACAGTGGCTCCAACAAGAGTGAGCAAGAGACAGCTCAACTGGACCCGTGGCAGTAAGGGATGGGCGGTGTACCACACACAGAGGCATTAAAGGGCCCTCAGAGAGCCTGAGCAGATGATTGAATTGAAAAGCCTGTGTCTCCGGATGTACCGCGTGGCCTGATACAGGGCTAAGAATTCGGCTGTAAATACTGAGCAGTATGCCGGAAGCCAATACTGAAAAACGTCGGCGCCAATTACTTAGGCACACCCGTCACCACGGTCAGTCTGAGAGCCATTAGTGTACACAAAGGTACTATCGCAGAAGTTCCGTGTCAAGGTCTCGAAACTGAAGGCGATAGAGCGAGGCTGTAGTAGTGTAGTAGTGTCCTTAGGAAGCGAATGAATGCCACGGTAAACACGGGATACGGCACGGAGTCAAGATGGTGAAGGGTTCATACCCACCGGGAAAGTTGCAGGGAGCGTGAAGCTGCCGGAGTAAAAGTCGAAAGCGAACTCCGGGAAGACCGAGAAGAGGAACGCGCCCCATGCTGGCGACCAAAGGAGTCGTGGAAGAAGGAGGCATAGGATGGGTGGCGACGCATGGCAGGCAAACGGCATGCTTATTTGCTGAGGAGAAAATCACGGTGTTAGGACAGCGGTAGTATGTCAGATTCTGCACACAGATTCTCAACCGGTCTAGTGTAGAAGGCGCCAGTGGCCAAACGGGTACCACGGTGGTGGATTGTATTGAGATGACGTAAGAGGAACGGACGTGCAGATGCATAAACGAAACACCCATTGTCTAGTTTCGAACGCACAAGGGACCGGTAGAAACGAAGGATGGTGGTTCGATTTGCATCCCAGGAAGTACCACTGAAGGCACGGAGGACACTGAAGGACCGTATAGACGTGAGAGGACCAGGAACGTTTTCTATTGAGCATGAGCCCCAGGAATTTCGTAGTTTCAACTAACGGAAGAGCAACAAGCCCAAAACGTAAAGACGGTGGAAGAAACCAGTTTCGCCGCCAGAAATACATATAAACGTTTCCGTCATTCGAAAAACGAAAGCCACTGTCGATGGTCCATGAGTAAAGACGATCGAGACATTGTTGAGGACACCGCTCAATGAGACAATTCCTTGGAGAACTCCAATAGATTGAAAACTCGTCAAAGCAAAGGGAGCCGGGGATGCCTAGCGGGAGATTGTCCATTATAGGGCTAATGTCGATAGCAAAGAGGACGGAACCCTGAAGGCATACCGCTTTCCTGGATATAGGCGTCCTACAGGACAGAGCAAACACGCACCTTGAAAACTAAGGTCTTTTAAAAATTCCTGAAGACAACGGGGCAGGCGGCCATGGAAACCCCACGCGTAAAGAGTACGGGGGTACCAGTCCTCGTGCAGGTGCCGTAGGCTGTCTCCATATCCTAAAATACGACTACAGACTAGGATTTCAGTAGAAAACCATTCATGACTGAGGTGGACAAAGTAAGGAGATGGTCTACTGCAGAACTGCGAGCTAAAAATCCACACTGTGCAATGGTTAGTAAATGGCGAGACTCGAGCCACTATACCACGAGGGCATGAATCATACGTTCCATCAACATGGCTCTACTTTGTACTGGCTCACCGTCTCATATTCAAATATTCATATCTGTCGTTATCTAGACAATCATGCTTCTGCAACTATACACATATTCTCTAGCCATTCTTGCTTAACTATTTCTCATCGGCTGTTACTATCATTTTCACACATTTTTAACACCTTCGTCTCCTTCCATCTGCTTCATTTGCTGTGTTTTAATATTTTCTCCATTCGCAAATTAAATTCGTTATCTTTTGTGCTATACACGGTTTTATACAACTGTTTGTCTTTTTATCTATGTGATCCTGTGCTGCTTTCGTTATATTATCTGTCAAAGCCCCCCATACACAAGCAGGAATCCTGTGCCATGTAAACACTCTGTGTTTCATCCTTTTACTTTTCTCAATATTTGTTAGTAAATTAATGTAATTCAGACTTTAATTTATATGGGTTGAGAATTCGCTTTTGACCTAAGACATCGCAAACTGGTTCGAGATCGAGTAAATAATATTGACCGGACATGAGTGAAGTATATCCTTTAATATTACTGTCAATACATTTCGCCACAATACGAGTACAAACGTGTCACTGTGTCTTCGTTTCGTTTTATTTAACTGTATTTTTTGGCCGTACTTTTAGATGCCATCCAATTCGTAGCTGTATTTCTGAAGAAGATGTTATTCACAAACCGTCGATTCGTTGTGGAATGGATGCCCTTCAAAATTTGATACTGTAATTTCACACTGTTATTAGTGGAACCGTAGAGCCACTCTTACGTGATCATAGATGAAGAGAGAGGAGATTTGCTCCGGACACTGTGAACCGAAACTGTCCGCGGACGCTTGATAGTAGTCAAATCCGGTGATTGGGCGCACGGGCCAGGTGTGCATTTGCATGTTTATCAAGTGACGCCAGCCTGCACCGAGTCAGCACCGCTGACTGCAGCCTCGTCGTACTCGAAGACGACGGCCTCGCCTAGTATCGACGTGTAGAACAGGAAGTCTGCCTGGTGATCCAGATTCCTCTCACAGAAACTGGCAACCCTCCTTAAAGATAAACCAATACTCCAAATGGATAAAACGGACTGTCAGCCAACTCCAGCAGCCCTTTCTAAGTCTTCTTTTGCATGTATACTTTTTCATGTCTCACTTGTACTTTTACACGTCACGCGACTGTCACAAAGCTTTTAACGTTCAACACATGCCAAATCACACGGACAACCTTCCGTTTACCTCACCAATGTTTGTACGTATTTTTGCTGCCAAGAACTGCATTTTGCAGTGACCTGTTTCATATGCGCATTAATTATATCTGAACAGAAACCAGTATAAATGTCTAGTCTAGTTCTGTACCTCTTTTATTCCCTTTTGTAAATCATTTTTCTTTTGGTTACGACGACCTGAAGCTGACTCTGTGACAGCCGAAACCAGCTGTAATTTAGAAAAAAGGTGTTTGTGGTGGCGGTGAACTGTTTTCTTAGAGTAAACTATCACCCGGGAAAGCTGCACTGAATGCGGTATTAATTTATTATAATTAGTTATTAATTCTATGTTCTTAAATTTGTCTTTGAACTCATTCTTCAAATCGTCTCTAATGACCTGCTGTCGACTAGACTTTAATCCCTGATTTCTTGCTTTCTTCATTCCTTCCTTAAATCGTGTATGCTTACACCTTATTTCTGCAATGAAAATGTGAAAAGTTAACTCCTGTATTTATCGTGAGTTTCCACTGACAGTTTAACGATTAAGTTTCTTACGGTGGACTAAAAACTATAGATATTGCATCGTAATTTGACGACTTTTACAATCTGGTCTCTCACAAAAAAATGTCGTAGTTTACAAGGTATGTATGAAGGTGTCTCGTCGTAGATAAATATCACTGTGAAAGGATGATGAGTAAACCTGGTATGTTAAGAGGGATCCGATTACATTTTCAAATGTCTGCAGCTATTAGATTAGATCATATTTAGGTCTCGTCCCATAGAAACAAAAAAAAAAGAGACCAATCTCGTGGGTGTGGAACATGTGACGAAATATATTACAAAAAACGCAGAACATGTTCATATAATACCCATTTCCCTAATTTCAAAGTCTGTTTAACTTGTGCTTTATCTGAATCGAAGTTTTTATTGGTTGCTGGTAGTTTATTGAAAATGTGTTCCTGAATACTGGACCCGTTTCTATATCAAGGCAAGCGATTTTAGATCATTATGTAGTAGTTTCTTATTCCTATTATTGATACTGTGCATTAAGGTGGTAGTTGGGAATAGACATTTATTATTTGCAACAAGTTTCATTAAGGAATAAATATACGGAGAAGCAATGGTTAGAATATCCAGTTCCTTGAACAGGTTTCTGTGCAATGATCATGAATCTACGCCACAAATGAGGCTTATTACGGACTTTTGCACTCTAAAAGGTTTGCACGGTTTGACGAGTTTCCCCAAAATTTGTTCCCATATGACATAAAAGAATGGGAGTGAGCGAACAATGCAAGTCTTTTTGTTTTTACATCTCCTACATCTGACATCATTCGCGTTGCAAATACAGACTAGTTTAGGCCCTTCTTCAGTTCTCTGGTATTCCCTTCTCAATTGCATTCATTACCTATTTGTAATTCCAAAAATTTAGCACAGTCAACCTCTTTTATCTGCGTGTCTTCATATGTTATACACATGCTGGAAGGAAATCTCTTACAGGTTCTGAATTTGCATATAGTCGGTCGTTTCGAAGTTTAATGGCAGTGAATTGGCTTTAAACCATTTATTAATGTCAGTGAAAATTTGATAAGCAGTCATTTCTAAATCTGTACTTTACTTGCTATTTGCTGCAATGTTTGTATCAACTGCAAATAAAATAAACTTAGTGTGTGGCAATTTAGCAAAGGGGCGTCATTAACGTACACAAGAATAAGCAAAGCATCTAAGATGGAACCTTGAGGAACAGTACTGTAATTAAATCTCAGTCAGATGGTGACAGATTACTTATTCCACTGCTATTTCGCAACACCTTTCGCTTTCTGTTGGTTAAGGAAGAATCGAACCATTTTGCAGCACTGCCAGTGACACCATAAAACTCTAATTTACTCAAGAGAATGCTGTGATTCACACAGTCAGAAGCTTTTCAACAGGTCATGGAAGTTGCCAATGGCCTCTAATTTGTTACTTAATTATTTAAATACATTCTCAATGTACCTGTAAATAGTGTTCTCTACATCGGAACAATTAAGAAACCAATTCTGTGAGATGGACATTATAGTGTTTGCACTCAGATGCTTAAGAAGGCTCTTGAACACAGCCTCTTCAAATATTTTTGAAAAATCCAGCAAAAATGAAATTAGTCGATAGTTTGACGTCATTTCTTTGCACCTTCTTGTAAACAGACTTAATTTCATCATATTGTAGCCATTCTGGAAAGCCGGTCGGAGTGGCCGAGAGGCTCTAGGCGCTACAGTCTGGAACCGCGCGGCCGCTACGGTCGCAGGTTCGAGTCCTGCCTCGGGCATGGATGTGTGTGATGTCCTTAGGTTAGTAAGGTTTAAGTAGTTCTAAGTTCTAGTGGACTTATGACCTCAGAAGTTATGTCTCATAGTACTCAGAGCCATTTGAAACATTTTATTATTTTTTTTATTTTATGATGGATGCTATTTCTTTGGGAGAAGTGAGTGTTATTTCCATTTCACTGAACGTATTTGGCAGTCAACTGAGCACAAAGTAGGGAGACAGGCGTGTGCGTGCGTGTGTGTGTGTGTGTGTGTGTGTGTGTGTGTGTGTGTGTGTGTGTGTGTGTGTGTGTGTGTGTTTCCTACAGTTAGAAAAAGGAAGTGCATTCCGAAAACTAGCCAAGTTCTGTGCCTTTTATTTGTGTCCCCATCGACGACGCAGCGCTTTTGCCTTTAGGTGAGTTGTCTCCATTATTCCTAAATAATTCATTATTACGAAGATTATTGAATGAATAATGTGTTTCCCATATTGTGTCTGCAAAAGAGCAACCAAATATTTGGTTGTGTTGGTTAAAACACACTTTAATATGCAAAATTTTCAGCTGGCCGCTCTGGCCTAGCGGTTTTAGGAGCTTCAGTCCGGAACAGCGCTGCTGCTACGGTCGCAGGTTCGAATCCTGCCTCTGGCATGGATGTGTGTGATGTCTTTAGGTCAGTTAGGTTTAAGTAATTCTAAGCCTGGGGGACTGGTGGCCTCAGATGTTAAGTCCCATAGTGGTTAGAGCGATTTTTTTTTTTGCCAAAGTTTTCGTATGACTCAAAAAGACTCTATGTCAAAGTTTACGTCTCCTTGTGTAATCTTAGCCTTTCCGTGAGTAGCGTGAAGCATGCATTTAGTCAGTACTTTTAACTTGAATCCAGCTAGCTAATCGTATTGCTTGACGTCGAGCTGTGAGTGCGGTTGGGAAGTGTGATCTGCATTTCATTATTCTCTGAATTTCTGCCTGACGTCGGCTTGTACAGACAATAACGATGGGCATTTTGAAGCTACGGCGTCCTAAATTATTTGTGAGGCTGTTGCTCTCTCGCTTGCTCTGCATTGCCGTAATTTTACGTTACATGATTTTTCAGGTTCATTTACGGGACGTGCTTTAAATGGTGTATTCGCTTGGGCAGTTCGAACACGTAGGATTAACATTTATTCCTCATCCAATCATATGAGAATATCGACCGCTTTGCGCAGCAATCAAAATTATTCATCAGTCCTTCGATTTTTAATGCTTATTTGCACAAGTTCTCATTTCAGATTTGTTCATAAATGAAAACGTTCACGTACTAAAAAGTGTTTTTAGTTACTACGTTCAACAGCCACATTATTTTTCAGTTCATACGTTGTTTTCACCTACGTTAAGTGAGAGTCGTAGTGATCTAAACACAGGCTGCAAAAAAGAATGCTCCGAGACTTTGGTTTCAAATGATTTAGTTTCAGTCATGAAGTACTAGAACATCCGTGCGTAGTGTCTTTACTGTAATAAAGGGTTCGCTTGAACTGATATATTCTGTTACAACAGTTCTATGATCTTAGTTGCAGTTTAAGGTGATTTAGCTTATGGTACCGATTCCCTCACTGTTCTGTTGCCGTATCTACGTTAGTCCACTACCTCATATTTCATTGAAAATGCCCAGATCTCTTTGTTATTGATTTATGTGCTAAATTTCACACAAAGGGGAATATTTCCAGTACATTAAAATTGGAGACATAATGTGCTAATAGTTTCAAGTTACAAGGTAGTTCCAGCTTTCAACTTCCTACACAAAAAAGGGGAAAGGCTAAAATATCCGAATAGTCATCGTGATATTTTGTCACTAGTGATAATAAAATATACACTACTGGCCATTAAATTGCTACACCATGAGGATGAGTTGCGACAGACGCGAAATGTAACCGACAGGAAGAAGATGCTGTGATACGCAAATGATTGGCTTTTCAGAACATTCACACAAGGTTGGCGCCGGTGGCGACACGTACAACGTGCTGACATGAGGAAAGTTTCCAGCCGATTTCTCATACACAAACAGCAGTTGACGGCGTTTCCTGGTGAAACGTTGTTGTGATGCCTCACGTAAGGAGGAGAAATGCGTACCATCACGTTTGCGACCTTGATCAAGGTCGGATTGTAGCGTAACGCGATTGCGGTTTATCGTATCGCGACATTGCTGCTCCCGTTGGTCGAAATCCAATGACTGTTTGCAGAATATGGAATCGGTGGGTTCAGGAGAGTAATACGGAACGGCGTGCTGAATCCCAACGGCCTCGTATCACTAGCAGTCGAGGTGACAGGCATCTTATCCGCATGGCTGTAACGGATCGTGCAGGCACGTCTCGATCCTTGAGTCAACAGATGGGGACGTTTGCAAGACAACAACCATCTGCAGGAACAGTTCGACGACGTATGAGCAGCATGGACTATCAGCTCGGAGACCATGGCTGCAGTTACTCTTGATGCTGCATCACAGACAGGAGCACCTGCGAAGAAGTACTCAACGACGTACCTGGGTGATCGAATGGCAAAACGTCGTTTTTTTCGGATGAATCCAGGTTCTGTTTACGGCACCATGATGGTCGCATCCGTGTTTGGCGACATCGCGGTGAACGCACATTGGAAGCGTGTACCCGGCGTGGTGGTATGGGGTGACATTGGTTACACGTCTCGGTCACCTCTTGTTCGCATTGACGGCACTTTGAACAGTGGAAGTTACATTTCAGATGTGTTACGACCCTTAGCTCCACCCTTCATTCGATCCCTGCGAAACCCTGTATTTCAGCAGGATAATGCACGACCGCATGCTGCAGGTCCTGTACGGGCCTCTTTGGATGCAGAAAATGTTCGACTGCTGCTCTGGCCAGCACATTCTCCAGATCTCTCACCAATTGAAAACGTCTGGTCAATGGCTGCCAAGCAACTGGCTCGTCACAATACGCCAGTCACTACTCTTGATGAACTGTGGTATCGTGTTGAAGATTTATGGGCAGTTGTACCTGTACACGGCATCCAATCTCTGGTATTGAGGTATTGAGGTACAGGTGGATCTTAAACTACACTCCTGGAAATGGAAAAAAGAACACATTGACACCGGTGTGTCAGACCCACCATACTTGCTCCGGACACTGCGAGAGGGCTGTACAAGCAATGATCACACGCACGGCACAGCGGACACGCCAGGAACCGCGGTGTTGGCCGCCGAATGGCGCTAGCTGCGCAGCATTTGTGCACCGCCGCCGTCAGTGTCAGCCAGTTTGCCGTGGCATACGGAGCTCCATCGCAGTCTTTAACACTGGTAGCATGCCGCGACAGCGTGGACGTGAACCGTATGTGCAGTTGACGGACTTTGAGCGAGGGCGTATAGTGGGCATGCGGGAAGCCGGGTGGACGTACCGCCGAATTGTTCAACACGTGGGGCGTGAGGTCTCCACAGTACATCGATTTTGCCGCCAGTGGTCGACGGAAGGTGCACGTGCCCGTCGACCTGGGACCGGACCGCAGCGACGCACGGATGCACGCCAAGACGGTAGGATCCTACGCAGTGCCATAGGGGACCGCACCGCCACTTCCCAGCAAATTAGGGACACTGTTGCTCCTGGGGTATCGGCGAGGACCATTCGCAACCGTCTCCATGAAGCTGGGCTATGGTCCCGCACACCGTTATGCCGTCTTCCGCTCACGCCCCAACATCGTGCAGCCCACCTCCAGTGGTGTCACGACAGGCGTGAATGGAGGGACGAATGGAGACGTGTCGTCTTCAGCTATGAGAGTCGCTTCTGTCTTGGTGCCAATGATGTTCGTATGCGTGTTTGGCGCCGTGCAGGTGAGCGCCACAATCAGGACTGCACACGACCAAAGCACACAGGGCCAACACCCGGCGTCATGGTGTGGGGAGCGATCTCCTACACTGGCCGTACACCTCTGGTGATCGTCGAGGGGACACTGAATAGTGCACGGTACATCCAAACCGTCATCGAACCCATCGTTCTACCATTCATAGATCGGCAAGGGAACTTGCTGTTCCAACAGGACAAAGCACGTCCGCATGTATCCCGTGCCAACCAACGTGCCCTAGAAGGTGTAAGTCAACTACCCTGGCCAGCAAGATCTCCGGATCTGTCCCCCATTGAGCATGTTTGGGACTGGATGAAGCGTCGTCTCACGCGGTCTGCACGTCCAGCACGAATGCTGGTCCAACTGAGGCGCCAGGTGGAAATGGCATGGCAAGCCGTTCCACAGGACTACATCCAGCATCTCTACGATCGTCTCCATGGGAGAATAGCAGCCTGCATTGCTGCGAAAGGTGGATATACACTGTACTAGTGCCGACATTGTGCATGCTCTGTTGCCTGTGTCTATGTGTCTGTGGTTCTGTCAGTGTGATCATGTGATGTATCTGACCCCAGGAATGTGTCAATAAAGTTTCCCCTTCCTGGGACAATGAATTCACGGTGTTCTTATTTCAATTTCCAGGAGTGTATATGAAAACATATTATTGACGCAATAAAGCACAGACCCCACGAAATTGTTGAAATAGTTATGGAGAACCGCTTTGCAAAGCGTCTGTCACTTCTAATTTGACACGAAACAAGGAGAGATGTCATTCACCCGATAGGTTGTTGGAGCTTTCGACAGCGCTTGGTGGGCAATTCGTCAGCCCTTGTCATAGCAAAAGTAGAACTACAAAAAGATGCTTATGCTGCCGTAGGACTTATTTGGCACATGAGTTGCATCTCCTCACAGGCTTCAGGTGCATTTTACTGTGCACTGGAGGTAATGTTTTGACCGTAGACGTCTTGTACAACTATATATTGATAAAAGTCACCCATCCGCGATGACATATGCTACTGTTCTGTCAGGGAGATCTGACCCGACTGTGTCACAAAGCGGAATCGTTACTTCAGATACACACAGTGATGACTTTTATTATGTGAGTATGATCCTGAGCCAACGATTAAACACACTTCTGAAAGTGCACTCATTGTTAGCGCCACTTTCAACATCATTCGTAAACGATCCACACACCACACGGTAAAGCCAAACTAATGACTATGAAATGCGGTACGTAGCTGTGTATTCGCGCATTGTACGGGATCACAACGGCGAAAAACAATTACAAAGCGTGCAATTACGTAACGTATGGCGACTATACAAATATCTCCCTCATTTCAAATGAAGCTATAAAACCTGCACGTGACGTGTGCAAATAGCAGCGTAACCGTGGCTAGTACTGACAAAGTATTTTCGGTTCTGTTCGCTTGCTGAATGCAGTTTTTCACATCGTATGCATATATCGCTGCATCGGCTGTGCCATATATCATGCACCTCGGAAAAAATCTCTGATGAAGAGAAACACCAATAATCCGAAAAGAGACGCTAATCACCTGCGTTCAGTTCCCCCTTTTAATAATCTGGTAGGATCAACTGCCATGTGTATCCGTAGGCTGACTGAATTCCGAAATCGGATAACTAGCACCACCTCAAATTTGGATTTATTGCTCGTCAGCAGAATAAGGCGATGGACGTACAAGTCAAAATATTTTGACGTGATTCTCTTTTCATACATGACTTTGTGGTAATAACTTGTACGTAAATGCGAAGTGTTCGGGATAAAAAGGCTTGCATAAGCGTCAACGATTCATCTTCGTCACTTTAGCGACTGATAGGAATATACATCGCTTTGTTTTTGCATGAAGCAATTTCGATACATAAAAAGAAGCTATTGTACTTCTTTATGAGTGTGTGAAACAGAGTGTATCATACCATAGTTTTTAAGCTTTTTTTCTGGTGTGGTGTTGCTAGGAATTACCTTCTCTTCATAGGATTCCTTAGCTTTAGTCAAGAGAGCTTACTTATATCATTTATGATTTTGAATGGAATGAATTTTAAAATAAAAACGTGTACGGCTTTTCAATTTACCGCGCGCAATACAGTACATTTTCAACGTTGTACGGCTTTTTTGTACATACAAGCGCTGGTGGCACTGTTACTACAAAATAGTTATTACTAGTTTTGTAAAAATATAAGGACGTTATTAGTGTTACAAACTAGAGGGATTGAAGCCATATTATAATACTGAAAAGAGACCTACAGTGACTTACAGGAAGATTAAGATTTGTGCCAGGCACAATGCACTTTATGATTCGTCGACATTCATCAATTATGATGAATGAGCTACTACTTTATAATTCAAGTTATTGTACAAAAATTCCATAAAATGTTTTTGGATATGTGAAAATTGTGATGCATGTACAATAAACTACACGGCTTTTTGTAACATTATAACAATCATCATTGACAATAAAGAAGTTCGTTAATTGCTGTTGTTTTGGTCTTCAGTCCTGAGACTGGTTTGATGCAGCTCTCCATGCTACTCTATCCTGTGCAAGCTTCTTCATCTCCCAGCACCTACAGCAACCTATATCCTTCTTAATCTTAGTGTATTCATCTCTTGGTCTCCCCCTACGATTTTTACCCTCCACGCTGCCCTCCAGTACAAAATTGGTGATCCCTTGACGCCTCAGAACATGTCCTATCAACCGATCCCTTCTTTTAGTCAAGTTGTGCCACAAACTTCTCTTCTCCCCAATCCTATTCAATACTTCCTCATTATTTATGTGATCTACCCATCTAATCTTCAGCATTCTTCTGTAGCACCACATTTCAAAAGCTCCTATTCTCTTCTTGTCCATACTATTTATCGTCCATGTTTCGCTTCCATACATGGCTACACTCCATACAAATGACTTCCTGACACTTAAATATATACACGATGTTAACAAATTTCTCTTCTTCAGAAACGCTTTACTTGCCATTGCCAGTCTACATTTTATATCCTCTCTACTTCGACCATCATCAGTTATTTTGCTCCCCAAATAGCAAAACTCCTTTACTACTTTAAGTGTCTCATTTCCTAATCTAATGAATTTGCTTTTAACGACAATGTACATTAGTTGCTTCCAGAGGAATTAGTGAAATTCTATAGCACTTTCTTGGCAGCGCTGACTGCTAGATAATCGAAGAATTTACCAGATTTGAATGCCGTACATCCAGCAGTTGTGTATCTGGTAGTACCAAACCCACTTCTGAAGCAGTTACATACGGCACCACAGAGAGGATTCATTACATTATGGTAACACCACGGAAGAAAGACAGATCTTTTAAAATGCTGCCTACTCGCGTTGGGAAACGCTAGGCGTCTAAAATTAAGTGTAATAGCAGTAATTCAAAAAATTTCGCAGAGGAATAACTGAAATTGTACAAAGTTATTGGTATTTTGATGTGTGATCTATTCCGTTTGAAAACGAGAAACGAGATATCTACAGTTCTGAACACGCTCTTGCTCGTAAAACCTAAATACTTGGTGTTTCAAACATTTTGGATCAAATCGGAACAGGTCACAGCTGCTCCACAATCGATTGTATTGAGGCTGGAAACTAGTGGTCGGAAATCCATATTTGTTGTATTATGGACGTACACAGCATACACCGCAAAACAGCAAAGTAGGTCATAATAATGGTTCAAAGCGACAACCGCCAGTCTCAATCCATCTGTTGCAACGGTTCCATGAAGTTCTGCTGCAGTCTCGCAAAAAGCCAGAATGTGTTGCACACTGGAAGAGCCTACGCCCCTGACCATTTTGCACTGTTCGCAGACGAGGCCTCATTCATCCGATATGGTGTTTTCAACAACCGCAACAGCCATTGTCCGGAGCGAGGACAATCCCCACGTCACCGATACCGGCAGCCACCAGCAGCGATTCTCTGTCAAGGAATGGCCGGGCATAATGCAAAATCACCTAATAGGACCTGATTTCCTACTTCCCCTTTGAACAGTCCATGTTATATTGTGTTACTGCAAGATGCAGCAGATAGCAGCACCAATATTTCGAAAGTTGACTGCTTGTAACACAAATGGGCTCCCTTCCTAATGAAAAAGGGATTAAATTTTGCCTCTACACCCAGGAATGTTAACGTTACTAAATTCATTTCGGTGGGAAGGGGACGATGAGCTCTGACGCCACATTCAATTACATCCCAGATGTCGTCGATTCGGTTCCGATCTGGCGTGTTAGGAGGCCAGCACATCAATTGGAAATCTCCACTGTGTTCCTCGAACCGTTCCATCATACTCCCGACCTCGTAATATGGAACATTATCAATGTTGAAAAGCGTCAAAGCCGTCAGGTAACATGATAGTCATAAAGAGATATGTACGTGGTCTGCAACCAGTTTACGACACTCCTTGGCCGTCGTGGTGCCTTCCACGAGCTCCACTGAACCCATGGACGCCCACGTGAATGTTCCTCATAACATAATGGACCGCCGCCAGCTTGTCTCCGTCCCAAAGGGCAGGCGTCATCGGCTGTTCACAATGAAGACGATGGATTCGCGCCCTCTCATCTGCATGATGAAGAAGGTTTTAGGGTTAATCAGACCATGCAGCGTTCTATCACTGAGCAACGTTCAGTGGCGATGTTCACGTGCCCATTTCAGTCGCAGTTGCCGATGTCATGAGTGTTCGGTGCACTTTGTGTTCAGACGCACCTCTGCTCTGCCCAGCATTAAAGTCAGGTGTTGCTTCCGCCACAGTTCGCTGCCTGACCTGTTTTAGCGGTCTGCCCAGTCTGCAATGTGCGACATTTGTAACGAGCGGTGGCCTACCAACCCAACGACGCCTGGAGTTGGTTTCACCCTGGCTTCGATACTTGTTGAAAACAATTACTTCAGGACTCCTCGAACATCAGACAAATCGTGGAGTTTCCGAAATTGTCGCGCCGAGCCTCTCGCCAGGCGACCCTGCCATCGCCTGGACGGTTTTATGACGATAGTAGTTCGGTGGACATTCTGTTCTGGCTGGTCAGCGTAGATTTAAGCTGCTTCGGTACACCGAGGATACCCACTTCTATGTTCCCCGTGTTGGCACTTGTTCTTAGTTTGAATTATGGAACATTTACTTTGCCCGCTTTGGTGAAGGAATTTCGGAAAACCGTGGTTAGAGATTCTGCTTCAGTGACACTGTCCTCAGTGTTCGGCATTGTATCTTCCCCTGGCGCACTTGACATACTACCAGAGTCTCCTTCGTGTTTAGCTGGGCACTTCCTCGTCTTTATTTATTTGTTTGAATAACTTCTTCGGTTCCTCCTTCCGTAAGTCACTCCGATTCTCGTGTTATTTCTACGTTCCAAGTGCTTGCTGTTTAATGACTTGACGCTTCAGTTTACGCGGTTTTTTCACAGTTTCTAGAAGTTGTGGCGCAGTTCCTTTATATTCGTTGACACAGTCACTGACAATCTGAAATGTGAAGACTAATTAACACTGTAATTACTTTACCTATAAGGCAAACAGAAAGTAACTAACAACGCGTCCTTGTATTTATCATAAATCAAACTTACGTCGAGAGGAGCAAATGGACCTGCAAGAGTCAGTATCAACTAAAGTGTGGTATGAGAGGTCAGTAAAGAATATGGAAGTTAGCTTGGTGTAACCACTTAGTAAACTCATTTAAATCGTTTCGAAAGAAATTTTGCAGCTGAAATGTCTGTATAATAACTGCAAAACCCTTTTAGTGGTGAATCAGTTGTTTATAAGCCATATTTTGTTTGTGTGTATATGATGCCAACAGGTAAAAAGGCTGGCCATGGTGGCCGACCGGTTCTAGGCGCTACAGTCAGGAACTGCGCGATCGCTACAGTCACAGGTTCTAATCCTGCCTCGGCCATGGATGTGTGTGATGTCCTTAGGTTAGTTAGGTTTAAGTAGTTCTCAGTTCTAGGGGACTGATGACCTCAGATGTTGAGTCCCATAGTGCTCAGAGCCATTTTTCAAATGGTGAAATCGAAACAGTCTCACGCCTCCAGTCTGTAAGTTTTAAAGGCGGTACTTGCTTTGGTCTAGCCAATAGCCGTCCGACTAATGCAGAACACTTTATTGCAATACATTTCCTAATACATATCGTACATACATTATACAAAAGGTGAACAGAATGCGAATATGTGAATATACTGCGGATGCTTTCTGTAGTTTGGTGGGGAGTGGAACCTACAGTTCTTGAACCGGCCTGTCTTTCTTTATGGGAGCATCGTCTATGGCACCCTGACTAAACCGACTGTTAGTGGAAGCGTCTGCAATGCCGTGCCGTTATTCACCGTACGTCGGCTGATGCTATCCGATAATTTTCTCTTTAGTCGGTCCTTCATACACTCCTCGAAATGGAAAAAAGAGCACATTGACACTGGTGTGTCAGACCCACCATACTTGCTCCGGACACTGCGAGAGGGCTGTACAAGCAATGATCACACGCACGGCACAGCGGACACACCAGGAACCGCGGTGTTGGCCGTCGAATGGCGCTGGCAGCGCAGCATTTGTGCACCGCCGCCGTCAGTGTCAGCCAGTTTGCAGTGGCATACGGAGCTCCATCGCAGTCTTTAACACTGGTAGCATGCCGCGACAGCGTGGACGTGAACCGTATGTGCAGTTGACGGACTTTGAGCGAGGGCGTATAGTGGGCATGCGGGAGGCCGGGTGGACGTACCGCCGAATTGCTCAACACGTGGGGCGTGAGGTCTCCACAGTACATCGATGTTGTGGCCAGTGGTCGGCGGAAGGTGCACGTGCCCGTCGACCTGGGACCGGACCGCAGCGACGCACGGATGCACGCCAAGACCGTAGGATCCTACACAGTGCCATAGGGGACCGCACCGCCACTTCCCAGCAAATTAGGGACACTGTTGCTCCTGGGGTATCGGCGAGGACCATTCGCAACCGTCTCCATGAAGCTGGGCTATGGTCCCGCACACCGTTAGGCCGTCTTCCGCTCACGCCCCAACATCGTGCAGCCCGCCTCCAGTGGTGTCGCGACAGGCGTGAATGGAGGGACGAATGGAGACGTGTCGTCTTCAGCGATGTCGCTTCTGCCTTGGTGCCAATGATGGTCGTATGCGTGTTTGGCGCCGTGCAGGTGAGCGCCACAATCAGGACTGCTTACGACCGAGGCACACAGGGCCAACACCCGGCATCATGGTGTGGGGAGCGATCTCCTACACTGGCCGTACACCTCTGGTGATAGTCGAGGGGACCCATCGTTCTACCATTCCTAGACCGGCAAGGGAACTTGCTGTTCCAACAGGACAATGCACGTCCGCATGTATCCCGTGCCACCCAACGTGCTCTAGAAGGTGTAAGTCAACTACCCTGGCCAGCAAGATCTCCGGATCTGTCCCCCATTGAGCATGTTTGGGACTGGATGGAGCGTCGTCTCACGCGGTCTGCACGTCCAGCACGAACGCTGGTCCAACTGAGGATCCAGGTGGGAATGGCATGGCAAGCCGTACCACAGGACTACATCCAGCATCTCTACGATCGTCTCCATGGGAGAACAGCAGCCTGCATTGCTGCGAAAGGTAGATATACACTGTACTAGTGCCGACATTGTGCATGCTCTGTTGCCTGTGTCTATGTGCCTGTGGTTCTGTCAGTGTGATCATGTGATGTATCTGACCCCAGGAATGTGTCAATAAAGTTTCCCCATCCTGGGACAATGAATTCACGGTGTTCTTATTTCAATTTCCAGGAGTGTATTTGCTTGTGCTTTCCTAAAGTTGGTGTTTCAATTCTGAGGGCCCATGTAGGCAGCTCGCAGACGAAGGACGAACCGAGCTCCCTCACTAATTCGCAGCTGTGAGAAATAGCGAGATGTTTTACTTACTACTGTTACTACAACACTCGAAATTCCGTTGTTTTCACTCTTCGGTAGGTACGTTCTTCACTCCAGCCTCGGTGTCCTGTTTGCCATACGATTTCAGAATGGGGACGAACATTAATCCCGACCTGGAGCACATCCTTACCCGTCATAGACCACAGTGTGCCTATATCTATACGGATGGCTCTAAAACTGAGGCGGCTGTGGAGTACGCCTTCTTCAGCCGCTCTGGCGGCACACGCAGACATCGGTTTCGCTTACATTATGGCGTTGTCCATGTGTTCGCCTGCTTACCTGGGTGGTAACGTGCTTGTCTTCCATGCACTGGGCCCGGGATCGATTCCCGCCGAGTTGGAGATTTTCTCCTCTCGGGGACTGGGTATTGTGTTGTCGTCATCATCATATCATCCTCATCATAGGCCGCAGGTCGCCCAATGTGGCATCGACTGAAATAAGACATGCACTTGACACTCCCGGCGAACAATGCCATATGATCATTTCGCTTCATGGCGTTCTTCATAATGTAAGTATTAACCTCCTTGCAAAAAGGAACATTACGGAACGACATCTACGCCGAACAGCAATCCCTTTACGTATTTCAGTTCGATGGTCAAGGAAGTTGCTTATTACGAATGGAACTGTGACTGGCGCATATGCCAGCACGATGAGGGCGATCACATGGCGGCCATACAAATACAGCCTTACATCTATTATCGGCAATGTGACCTCTTTCTTCCACGTGGGGGTTTTACCCAGCCCACCAACACCGCTTGAAAATCATCGCTTTTTGATACTATGATCAGGCGGATCTGAAGCGCGTCATATTAGTGTGTCTCAAATCCTCAGCTGCACAAGCTATCTTGCACAAAAAATTGGCTGCCAGGGGCTACTCCCTCCCTTCAGATGAAACAGCTTTACTTCACTGGTTTGTGCTGTGCCGTCAGAACAATACACAGCCAGGGCAAAAGCACGACAGGTGCAAAGATGCGAGCTAGTGTCAGTGCCTTAGACTCGCCATTTGCGCGAGTGCACCAGGCCCACGGACGGCACTGAGGAAGATGATATCGATTTCGCCTCGGCCAATTGCCGGCCGAGTACAGTCCTCCAATGAACGGACGACAACGGACAGAAGCCTACTCGGAAAACAGAAGAGCAGCTCTCGCCCACTTGGGTCTAGATCATCGTCCAGGAGTGACTTAGACAAGGAACGTCGTTTAGTGAACTCTTAGAACGAAACAGGCAGTTGATGTAAATTGCATTTGCTATGTACTGTGAAGTTTACCTACGATTATTTGCACTTAGCCACTGAAGGCCTTTTTTGTGTTTTATTACAAACCATGTTGCAGACTTCAATACTGAACAAGTCACAAAGATAAGTAACTTTGTTACTAATTTGTAGGAGTGTTGTAGAACCTTCGTTCTCCTATGCTGCTATCTGACCCTGGGCATAGCTGTGTAATAGTGGCAGGGAGAAATTGTCTTAACGGTGTACTGCAACAGAAAGCGTTTCACGTACTCAAAAACCCGGTTTACCGCAAGAACAGTGGCAACTCGGCAACAGCAGTTGCTACGAGACTATACAAAACTGGCGACGAGGATTTACAAAAGTACGAAGTGTATAGATATATATTGGTATTACTTGCTCGCGAATTGTTTAATAGATGGCCATATCCAGCTATGACCTATAAGTGGTGTGGATCTCGTCTCTCTCTCTCTCTCTCTGCCCCCCCCCCCCCCCCCCCCACGGTAACAGCCCTATTCGACACTGGGATATTTGGTTTTTACTTTGCGTTAAAAATTTGTCTTTGGAAAAGACACCATTGTTCAGTTTTCAATTATAGGTTGCTGTCATTCTCCTAAGGAACCGGCCCTATTCGCAACCTAGGTTCGTAAGTCTTCGTTTACAAGAATTTTTATATTACATTAGGAAGCAGCTGTCGCACTTTTACTTTGTGCGTAACTACCCTTGTTACTTTTTACCATATGCCCCGTTAGATGGTATTTCAAAAATTGCCCTAGTGGTATTGAAAGTAACAACCATAATGCTAAAACACAATCTTCCTGTAAGTGTCTCGTATTGTTTAAAATCGTCGCCGACAATAGCTGTGACATAACAGTCTGTTGTGTTCGAAATGCTCTGTACCGACGTTCCGTGGAGACTGACGAAACAAAGTTGCTGCTAGCACATCACACAATGTATGCATTGCATTCGTCCTTCTCTCCATATTGCTTAAAGGTGTTACTGCTTTATCGAATAGGTAGGAATACATGATAAAGCCGAAAATGCCCACCGTGTTAGACGTAATAGAACTACGTTTTGTGGGTAACACCTTGGAAGATGACACTACGCATTTTTCCTTGTAGCCTCATCATTGCGGTAAATTTATCACTATCATCGCATTTCATTTTCTACACTCGTATAGTTACCCAGCTGCCAGACAACTATTCAAGGACTGCAATCCTTATGCAAGGCTCTGATCTTGTTCTGATCTTGTCCTGGAGAGCTTAACTGTTCCGAAGTTTCCAAACACATTTCTTGCCTTCCGAAATGAGACAACCAGATAGCAAAATGATTTTATCTTTTCAATTATGAATAATCCGCATGTCACGTACATTGTATTACTTATTTTTCCTTTTCTTTTTCGGACATGTGGTGTGCGTACTATAAGACCTTCGGTACACACACCATCAGATTATTTGAATCGTCGCTCTAATGAAGTAGGCGAGTGTCAGCAATATGTCTCGTGGTCTTATCGTGGCGTGTTTATCTTCTGTCGTTAGGTCAGACGATAGAAATGCCACTTGCAAGCTTAAGTAGCAGATTGACGGCGACCAACTTTAAACAGAACGGGATTCTAACATATCTCTGTTACTTGACAAAGTGTCTATTCATTTATCTTCATGGCTATGTACAGGAATATGATAATCTTATTAGGCACAGACTGAAACTTGACTATAGACTGGTACAGACAAATGCAGACTAATGCAGTCTGATGGAGACAAATGCAGACTGACTAATCGGAGATCTGTACACTCGTTATAATACCTCGCGCGTTCAGGTATCACTGCGCGAGTGTGATCCGCTAGGAGAAAAGGTTCTACGTTAGGAGCAATCTCATTGGCTGCATTACATATTAATAGGTAGACCGGCGATTACATATTAACAGGTGGATCGGCGGAAGCAGAATTTGGTCCGTCTCTAATGCAGTGCCATCTCGTAGTGCGGAGATGGACGAGCGCTGCACCTGCGCTGTTGTGCTTAGCGGGGCGCGCTCTAGTGGGAAAGTTGTGTACGTGTTGACTACGTGGAACTATGTACACAACAGGTAACTTGCTTTGTAAGATGGCAAGAACTATGCCCCTTACATGAAGTCTTTAAGGATCCCCGAACTCACGTTGGGCGAACATTAGGGCTGAACAAAAATGACTGACAAGGCACAATGCATCTTGTAGAAGGTATAGTATGGACGTATTGGAATAATTAATGTTGGGTGATGCTTTTAAAGTAATTCACGCGACATGAAAACGTTTTGGAAATGCGTCGATTTACTGGAGGCTAGTTTATCACAGGGAAGTGTTCAGGGTTGACGGCGGCCGGGTGGCGGCGTGTGGCTGGGGAGAGGCAAAGGGAAGCGACAATAGGCAGCTTAGGGCTGCGTTCAGTTATGTACTGTAGCTAGGAGTGAATAGACGAGCGCAGCCTTGCAACACCACGAAAGGTTACACGAGGGTTCCATGGGTTGTGTATTGTAGAATTCTTCTCGCACTTCGCATTACGCCTGGGTCAGTAGATAGGAATTAATTTTGATTTATCGCGCTTTACTCCTCGTAAACGCAATTTATTCCCACAGCCTGTTAGGAGAGTCATGTAAAGTGATGATTGAATGTCGTGAGTTAAAATAAATTTGTGCTAATCGACTGCATCTGTTTTTCGATCAAGTAGTTGATATCTCAAGTCACTTTCTTAATTAATTTTATGTTCAACATTTGCATCTGGTGTCCAATAGCTAAATGTGCACCCCTCTTTTAAGTAAAAGGGATCAATTCTGAGTCAATTAATGTCAACACTGCCACCACAGGGCCTGATTACTTTCTTTGCGTTATCCAATATTGTGGCAGTTTTGCATTCTCAATTAGCTGGGGTGAACACACGCCAAAACCAGACAAGTGACGGAAGGGGTGTTACAGCCCACCTTCAACAGTTTCCATGAGTGTCATTCTCATTATGTTCTGCCGAAGCCAACAGAGACTCGAGACATTTTAACGCAGCAATCCGGATGGAAGCCCAAGAAGACTTCATCAGCGAAACACTCGTGAGTCCCCAAGTGCTGCCAGCAGTACAGCTAGCATCACGACTGTGCGCAGGGAGCTACAGAGAAGGGCGCACAACAGTCGAACAGCTGCTCCTCATGAGCCACACACTTCTGTAATGGCTGAGCGGCGCCAGGACTGGTGTAAGGGTCAAGGCCACTGGACGCGGGGTGACGGAAACAAGGGATTTTGATTTACGTCACTTTGCAAGCCGATGGACGGGTTTCGGTTTGGCGAAAACCTGCGAAACGTTACTGTCGTTTGTGTTACCACCGTGTGTGGTGCCAACGGTGGCGTACAGAGGCGGTACTGCTACGGGATGCGATTGTTCTTCGTGGCTAGAGTGCGGTCTTCCTGTCGCTAAGTGCGGGAGCATACGAATACGTTTTGTAACAATGCGTACTACGTGCAGGAGACGAGCAGCTGGGAGACGCTCGGCAGTGGACTCCGTCACACAACAGCATTAATGGGGGGATGGTTTGAGGACCAAAACGTTCATGAAATGGACTACACTCGCCAGGGTCCTGACCTGAACATATGGAAGACATCTGCGATGATTTACAACGCTAACTTCGATCCAGTCCCAAGTGTCTAAAATCACTTCTCTGGTTTCACTTTCTAAAGGAGAAAGGGCTACCGTTCTTCCTCATGTATAATGTCCACTCATAAATGTTCTGACACCTTTGATCAGGTAGATTATCTTGATGGATAGTTTTCGGCAGTCATCGTTCTGACTGAAATTCTAGGAATACTTCTGTTAGAAAAAATGTATTGTCAAATGAAAACAGGCCAGATACCAGGAATAGATGCAGTACCATCACACGAAGCAGTCACTGTTGGTAAAGTCTCACATTCACTGGAAATCATCGGAGCGTGAATCCGGGTCGCTCCAAAACGCTCGGTAGAGGCGTTAGTAACCCAAAGGAATAATTGTAAATTTCAATGAATACGCTGTAGATTGTTCAGCAAGCACATTCGAGTGATATGCGATTTTTTAGCCCCCAGAAAGCGCTGAAAATACTAGGGGGAACACATCGTCACAGAATTCTCAGGTCATCTTGTAGGAGGTTTAGCAGAAGTGTAGTGAGCAGCCCTTCTAAAGACTCTAATTGCTTACAGCCTTGCTGGTAAACATTATTGTCTTAAAAGCGCTCAGCGAAAAATACACACAAGTGGCAAAAAGAAATGCATCGCAAATAAAACATAATTAGGTAACAAAACTGTTAGAGAGTTTACACAAAACTAATTCAAATTAAGGAAATGGCTTAAACACAAGAATACTTTTGTTATTACTGAAGCCAAGAAAATTCTGAAAAGACATTCAAAAGGCCCAATAATAATTTAGAAGTGAAGAACAACAGAGAGATATATCAAGCAGAAAAAAGAAAAGAAGAGAGATATTGTAAAAGATGAAAAATGAATTATAGAACTGCAAAATTAAGGACTGAATTAGCACATAAATGGCGAAAACCGCAGCAGTAATGGATACGAAATGCCCAAAAACGAACACTCATGAAGCTACTCAGCCGATCTTTAATGAAAGCTTAAAAACTGGAATGAGAAAAGATCAAATGATAATCATGCAAGTGTACGTGTTACGCCGGTGCACATATTAGGCCCGCCGCTAAGGAGAAACGTAACTTTTGAAAGTGAGAAATTACTTGCAGCTTTTATGAGATTCATAATAGTCTACAGTGGTTTTGGTACAGACAAAGGACATACAAAACTTAATTCTATGTTGTAATGTGACATAAAATGTAAAATCAGAAACTGTCCATGGCGTTAGCATTGAAAGCTATGACCTACAAGTTATATAACATCGTTAGATTTACTGCATAATTTTTAAATGCTTTATGTTCGAAAGTAGTGTGATAAAAGTTAGTGCAGGACCATTTTTGTTCTTAACTTTAATTTGAACTGCTTTTTAAATGCAATATGTAACATTAATGTATTTTAAATTGTGTAGTTAAACGCTGTAGTCACATGCACTTGCTTACTCTTCCTCGTATACTATCTAGTCTTCGAATTTTTCTTTTCTTTTTCAGGAATCTATCTGGCTAATTTCATTCGACAGAAAAGTGTTTTGTAGGTATTGAAAATACAATATAAAGAAATCAAAACTTGGATGCACAAACCATCCCGATTCATTTTGATATGTTGTTGTTGTTGGTGGTGGTGGTGTTGTCTCCAGTCCTGAGACTGGTTTGATGCAGCTCTCGATGCTACTCTATCCTGTGCAGGCTTCTTCATCTCCCAGTACTTACTGCAACCAACATCCTTCTGAGTCTGCTTAGTGTATTCATCTCTTGGTCTCCCTCTACGATTTTTTGCCTTCATGATGCCCTCCTATGCTAAATTGGTGATCCCTTGATGCCTCAGAACATGTCCTACCAACCGATCCCTTCTTCTGGTCAACTTGCGCCACAAACTTCTCTTCTCCCCAATCCTGCTCAATACTTCCTCATTAGTTATGTGATCCACCCATCTAATCTTCAGCATTCTTCTGAAGCACCACATTTCGAAAGCTTCTATTCTCTTCTTGTCCAAACTATTTATCGTCCATGTTTCACTTCCATACATGGCTACACTCCATACAAATATTTTCAGAAATGGCTTCCTGACACTTAAATGTATACTCGATGTTAAAAAATTTCTCTTCTTCAGAAACGCTTTCTTTGCCATTCCCAGTCTACATTTTGTATCCTCTCTACTTCGACCATAATCAGTTATTTTGCTCCCCAAATAGCAAAACTCCTTTACTACTTTAAGTGTCTCATTTCCTAATCTAATTCCCTCAGCATCACCTGACTTAATTCGACTACATTCCATTATCCTTGTTTTGCTTTTGTTGATGTTCGTCTTATATCCTCCTTTCAAGACACTATCCATTCCGTTCAACTGCTCTTCCAAGTCCTTTGCTGTCTCTGACAGAATTACATTGTCATCGGCGAACTCAACGTTTTTATTTCTTCTCCATGGACTTTAATACCTACTCCGAATTTTTGAATTTTTCTTTCGTTTCCTTTACTGCTTGCTCAATATACAGATTGAATAACACCGGGGACAGGCTACAACCCTGTCTCACTCCCTTCCCAACCTCTGCTTCCCTTTCATGCCCCTCAACTCTTATAACTGCCATCTGGTTTCTGTACAAATTGTAAATAGCCTTTCTCTCCATGTATTTTACCCCTGCCACCTCTAGAATTTGAAAAAGAGCATTCCAGTCAACATTGTCAAAAGCTTTCTCTAAGTCTACAAATGCTAGAAATGTAGGTTTGCCCTTAATCTATTTTCTATTTTGTTATACATGTCGTGAATTCACAACAAGGAAACAAAAACGACCAATTTCTAACTTACTGAAGACGTCGCATGATTTATACTTCAAAATTCCAACTGGGAGATCAGGATGAAGATTGGACACCTCACAAATCCTTCACTAGGTGTAATTCTAAACTAACACAATATCTGAAAGGAAAAAAAGGGCACTTACCATTTGGCATACCAATGATATGGCGAGTGCCTCAAAATCATGTTGATGATTGCTAGTTCTCTTTGACTAACGTAACTGGCTTTTCATCAAATAAAGGAAGAGTATTAAGTACCCCTCAGGAATTTGACCTGGTCCTCACGGCGAAGACCTGCCAGTTCCAACTCCTCCACTAGTGTGGGAAGAAATTCCTAGTTCTGATCATAGATTTACAAATGCTGAGGAAGCACAATGTCAATCAAGTGAAGAGGAGCGCTTTCCAAAACGAAGCCCACATTTAATTACACAAGCAAACTTGTACGTCGTAGTTCGTGATTTATACTTATCCAAGGAGCATGCAGAAATTCTATCTTCTCATCTTAAAGAAGGGAACGTACTTTGTGAAGAAACAAAAATTACTTACTTTAGGCAACGTAATAAAGATCTGATGAGATATTACAGTATGGTGGGCAACGTTTGTGTTTGTAGTGGTGTAGTAGGATTAATGAAACAGTTAAACATACCATACGATGCTGCTGAGTGGCGCTTTTTTATTGACGCTTCCAAGACAAGACTGAAGGCTGTCTTATTGAAGACACTTTTCCATCTGTACCTGTACTGCACTCTGTGACTATGAAAGAGAACTACGTAAATTTGTCAGAGATACTTGAAGCTATTATGTACAAGGACGAAAATTGGAAAATATGAGGTGATCTTTAGGTCATTGGTTTAGTAACTGGTCTCCAAAGTGGTTTCACAAAATATTGCTGTTTCCTTGGTTTTTAGGAGAGCCGTGCAACAGATAAACATTATACAGTTAAACAGTGGCCACCACGAGACAACTTGACTCCAAGGAGAGAAAATGTGAAATATGTACCTCTGGTGGATTCTAAAAATGTTTTCCTTCCCACACTGCATATTAAGCTCGGCTTTGTGAAGAATGTTGTGAAGGTAAAGGACAAGAATGCTAATGGTTTTATGTATCTACGTGAAATGTTTCAAATTGAAAGAGGGGATTTCTTATTGGGCCACAAACTAGGAAGTTAATGCATGATAAGAACTTCAAAGAAAAAGTAAGTCAGTTAGAACTTGCAGGCTGGCGTTCTTTTGAGGATGTAGTTCAATGTTTCCAAAGGAATATAAGAGCAGAAAACAGTGACATATTAGTGAGAACTCTTTTAGATGCAGAATGTCACTAAAAACGCACTTGCTTCAATCTCATTTAGATTTCTCCCCTACCAATTTGGTAGCGGTTAGTGACGAACAGGGAGGAAGGTAGCATCAGGACACTTGGAGAATCGAAAGCCACTATAATGGTTGATGGAATCCTTCACTGTTAAGTGACTACTGTTTGTTTCTGAAGTATGAAGGGTATATATTCCACAGAAGTAGTTGTCATCAAAAAGACTGAACCCTCCACCATCAACATCATTATCGAGCAAATGAATGTTACAATTTTTCTTGTAAAAATGAACATTAGGCCCAGTAAATTAAGGTAAGATAGTTTATGCCATTAAGTATGTTATGTATAGTGTAAATTTAGTGTAGACCACCCAAGTCTCTGTTTTTAGGTATGAGCATTTAAAAACCTCAGTAACAAAAAACTGGAGGCTGATGGCGAAAATCTAACTGCATTTTCAGATACAGCAATTCCAAATTGATTAGGTCCACCACGTTTTATCTCTGTACCCGAAAAAAGTTTTTTTGTTTTATAGTGTAATTATTAGCAGCGAAACTACTGAGTGCTACCAGTGTACGCAGTGACCAATGATTAAAATGCCTCAGTGCACAGAAGAAAATATTAGACAATATTTTAGAAGCGTCGTAATTGGATTCGTTTACTAGGTGGACTATAAAGACAAAGAAGGCGAACAAGTGTACATGCATATCCTCTTAGTAAAGACGGTGTCAACAGACGGATATACCGCAATCGGACGAACATTGTGGTAAAAAAGCTGAAACTAAGGATAATGTGGAAGATGAATGATATAATTTCGAAAGTAGAGACGAAAGAGATAGTAAATGTAGACTAAGGGGAAAATTAAGTTAGCAAAAATATGAACACTGATACTGGCGTCACTAATCTTTTTATTAAAGAAAAACACAAGGCTTGTCGAGAGAATATTCATGAACGTAGTGGTGCTAAAGTGTATGACGAGAAGACTTATGGTTGTTCAGGTCACACGTTAACTTGCATTTCACCTATAGACCTGTGTTTGTATTGCTATGGCTGATTTCTTGACATATTCATAATCTTAACAACGAGCTTAGGTGAATCATATAGCTTCAGATGCAATTCAGGAATACGTAGGGGATATCAAAGATAGAACCGCCGGAGGAAAATAAAATTCCGGTAGAACAACAGCAGCGTCGCGCAAACTCACCGCTTCCGGGAACATTGTTGGGTAAAACATCAGGAATTTATAGAGGACACTGTGGCGATACAGTCTTCTTTTGCATCTAGTAAAAATGGTTTTGTGCATCAAATTTAAGCCTCACATCTGCATTTGGGTGTTCGCTGATGATGCACTTGCGGAAAAGTGCTCGCGACGCTCTTTAGCTGTGCACGCATGTGAGCACGAGTGTAGGTGTGCGAGGGAGGGGCAAAAATAAAGCGCAGGGTTTGTGTGACAAGTGTTGCAGCCGGCGCTGGGGCAGGCTACACGGCGACCACATCTCACGCTCTCCGCCGAGAGGCGGCCGCGCTCTCGCCAACTTTGAACCCGCGCATCTGCTCAGTATGCGGAGCGGCTCGTGTGCCACCGTATCTCGCGGCGCTTTACAGCGGAGGCGAAGTAAAAAGCGCCGAGGGAGCCGTCTACCCTGAAACTCCATTTTAAGGAAATTCGCAGGCATTAAATTCCTTGCAGACTTCTTTGCTGTACTGTGACTATATTTATCAATGAGCGCACTTTTATCTTTAGGATAAAGAAGTAGCTATACAGATTATTACTACGTTATTTCAGAAAGTTGCGTGAATCCAAACTTAGTGGATGTGTGGAATGGTCTAATGATAATAAGTAGCAGTAGGGCCACCCGAGGTTCTGCATCTACATTTATACTCCACAAGCCACCCAACGGTGTGTGGCGGAGGACACTTTACGTGCCACTGTCATTACCTCCCTTTCCTGTTCCAGTCGCGTATGGTTCGCGGGAAGAACGACTGCCGGAAAGCCTCCGTGCGCGCTCGAATCACTGTAATTTTACGTTCGTGATCACCACGGAAGGTATAAGTAGAGGGGAGCAATATATTCGGCTACGTGGGGTTTCCTACCGTGGAGTTTCCTACAAGGGTGCAGCAGGTAGCGAAGCTGTCCCGAGCAACCGGTTCCCTAACGAGAAGTTTGCGAACTGAGCCTCCCCCACTGCATGTCTACCCCAGTCGCTCACCCTCTGCAGGTGTTGTCATCGTTTCTCAGACAGTATCGTCGTCGACAGCTTTCTTTCCGTGTGTTTTCCTATACGACTTCTGTTCTGTGCAGTGTACACGACGGAAGTGAAAACAACAACGAAAGGGAGGTCATGTCTTATCAAGGATGGTCATCGCTAACGTATTTATAGGAAAAATGAAAAATATACGAACTGGATGTGCGTCAATTATGAACGGAGTAGGTGCCAACGCCGTTTAAAAATAGCAAATGGTGAAATCGTTGCTCAAAAGCAACATTCTTGTCCACCTGACAAAATAGATCTGGAGATAAAGAAAGGACTACATAATTGCATAAAAAGAGTTCGCGAAGAAAATACGGTGCCTATAGGCCAAATTTTTACGCAGGAACTTCAAGATTTGAAAGGATTAGAATTCGTGGCATATATTCCGAATTATGACAGCTCCAAGAATCAATTGTGTAAGGCGAGAAGAGGAGCTGTTGGGAGAACCCAGAACCCTGGCTCTAGTTCGGAAATTCACCCTAGCGAAGACCATTTGAAATCAACGGAAGGTAATAGTTTTTTGAAGATTGATGATGGCTCTGATCCAGGCAAGAAACTTATAGTATTTGCTTTTGAAGAAGCAGAGAAAATCCTTTGTGACAATGGAACTGTGCTTATGGATGGGACATTTGACAGCTGGTCGAAATAGTTCAAACAATTGTACACAATCCATGTCGACAACGAAGTACAGAAGAGGCAACTAAGATATTTCCTGTTTTATTTGCTTTGCTGCCAGACAAAAGTCAAAATTCATACGAAAGACTTTTTTTTCTTGATTGAAATCTAAGATGCCTGGGTGGTGACCGAAAACTGCAGTGCTAGATTTTGAAATGGCTACAATTAAAGAATTGAATTCAGTGTTCCCTAAAACACAACTTTCCGGTTGTAATTTTCACTTTATCCAATGTCTGTGGAAGAAGATACAGGAACAGGGATTAACGGAGACTACAGGGATAGGCAGGAAGTCAGACTGTTTCGTCGCATGTGTGCTGCAGTCGCACGTCTTCCACTTGACACTGTCGATGAAGCGTGGATTTTAATAATGGAACAAATGCCCAGTGGAGAGAAGATCACAGCATTTGCAGACTATATGGTTGATCAGTGGATGGAAAATCCTAATATACCTATTGAAATGTGAAATCTTTTTAAGCAATGACACAGAACGACGAATATTGCCGAAGGTTGGCGTAGAAAACTGAACTCCTCAATAAATCAGAAACATTCAAATGTGTACTTTCTGATTCAAAAGCTAAAGGAGGAGGCAGTGAATGCTATTATTGAAATTAAGGAAGATTCCATTCGCCTACCTCTTCAAAAAAGAAAGAAAAAATACATAGATCTTGACAAGAGATTAAAGGAGTTTAAAATCTCTAGCCTTTTTACAAAAAATTGAATAAGAAATTACGATTGACAAGAAAAAATTGGTTATCAGTTTGCTACTGTGATGTTGAACAACAACAAAAACAACAAAAAATAAACAACAATAACAATAAAAATAAATAAAATGAGAAAAGAAAAAAATTAAGCATGCCTATGTACTATGTACTCGTACATAGCCAGTCCCAAGCCTGGATGAAATGTGAAGGGATGTTCTTATCTTCATGTCAGCCGGAAAGTTCACAGTTACGATATTTATTTGTAGTCGGAAACACGAGCGTCACCACGGAGGGAGTCTAGAGATTCGAAAAGTTGGATGGTAAAAATTTACCGTGATGCTCTGTGTGAAAAATTCTGGGGTTTGCGTGGGCCTTAAAAAATATTGTTGTTTCAAACCGGTATGTGTAAATACAGCACACATTTTACCAGAATCAATACTTTGGCAAAGTTAACTTGCCGATTCTGGAGTTTCGTGATATATGTCATACGAAACTAATTATTCGTATTTGGAGGTACTCATTCACAAAAGTACGCCTATAACGGCATTTCTAAAGTTCTAATACAAAATCTGCTATTTATTGAATTTTTAGCTCAACAAAACTGAAATTTTACTCGGTAAATTTCTTACATAACGTGGTCACTCGTCCTGTGAAGCTCCCAGAATTTTTGGTGAGGAAGCCGGAATGAGGACTCAGGCAGCTGGTTGCCCACTTTTCTGTCAGAGTCTTTTAAGCAAAATCATATTAGCCTTTATTGTGCTCCAACAGGAGAATTTTTCAACTTGTTATTATGTAGTTCATTTTATAAAGATGAAATTTCAACTAGATGAACTTTGGTGGAGTCATCTATATTAAGCAGTGAATTTTATCATCTGTAGACATCAAGAACAACACTCGAGTCACCGAGACTTTATATGCCGCATCTAACCATAGGAAAATATTCTGTAATTTCTTTCAGAACAACACGCCCATTGTCGCGTAAATCTTTATGTAATTACCAGTGGTAAACTTGGCGTTGCCCGGATATTTATTCATCCCCTCTTCCCTCATCTCTCTTGTCCATTTAGTCCTGTCTCGTCTCTCTATTCACCTACTCCTTCCGCCCATCCGTCTCTCTTTCCACCTCCTCCATCTGCCCCCCTCTCTCACAACACTTCCTCCTCCTCTCCATCCTCCTTTCCCTCTCCATCCATCTTCCCGTCTCTGTCCACCTCCTTAGTAGCGGAACATAAATAATAGATTCTTACAGCAGAAATCATGGAATGATTTCTGTCGTATAAAGGGCAACATAGCTATTAAATAATAGCAACGATATTACGAGAGCAGTCACTTTCAGTGTTATGTGAAATAACGTTAAAACTTGTAAATTATCAAGACACAAAATGAAAATAATAAGGAATCTGGGACTTCCTTCCGTTTGCGTTTGAAACTCTCAGAGAACTCGTATGAGCTGAGGAGGGTGGGAGGGGGCAGCAAGGGGAGCCTCAATTTGTTTTGCCGGCCCGGGCCTCTGAGAGGTTTAGTGCGCCACTGCTGGTTGGAAACCACACGGCAGGAAACCCCACGACACCATATATTCGATACCACATCCCGAAACGCACCCTCTCGAA
The DNA here is from genome assembly GCF_023897955.1 of Schistocerca gregaria. Classification (NCBI taxonomy): domain Eukaryota; kingdom Metazoa; phylum Arthropoda; class Insecta; order Orthoptera; family Acrididae; genus Schistocerca; species Schistocerca gregaria. Next base: position 31,534,234 of record NC_064924.1, on the reverse strand, counting down.
ACCTGGACAGCAAGCTACACCGCGATGCAGAGGGCCTCTCTTGCAGAGTCTGCCACCTGAGCTTGCTAAACATCTCTGTAACGCTATCACTCTTTCCAAATAACCCTGTGACGAAACTCGCCGCTCTTCTTTGGATCTTCTACTCTGTCAACCCTACCTGGTACGGATCCCACACTGATGAGCAATACTCAAGTATAGGTCGAACGAGTGTTTTGTAAGCCACTTCCTTTGTTGGTGGACTACATTTTCTAAGGACTCTCCAATGAATCTCAACATAGCACCCGCTTTACCAACAATTAATTTTATATGACCATTCCACTTCAAATCGTTTGTAAGCATATTCCAAGATATTTTACAGAAGTTACTTCCTCCGGTGTTTGTTCCTCTATCATACAATCATACAATAAAGGATTCTTCTTTCTATGTATTCGCAATACATTACATTTGTCTATGTTAAGGGTCAGTTGCCACTCCCTGCACCAAGTGTCTATCCGCTGCAGGTCTTCCTGCATTTTGCTGCAGTTTTCTAATGTTGCAACTTCTCTGTATACTACAGCATCATCCGCGAAAAGCCGCATGGAACTTCCGACACTATCTACTTGGTCATTTACAGGGTGTCCAGAAAAGGACTCCCTGGTTTCAAAATTAAATATCTCGAAAATAAAGATCGATAGAGGAATGCAGTAAACGGTACGTTTATTGTGAAAGCTGTAAGGAGTTTATACAGCAGTTTGAAATAATAGCTACAAAAGCGGCTAACAGATGGCGCTGTAATCGCCTTACGTAATGCCTAGTATAAATAGTGATCCGAAGGCCAGATCGATCTGTTCCACTATTGAAACGTGAAAGGAGGTTAGCGTACCGAAGGAAGAGATTAAAACCATGTACTCCATTGAACAACGCGTTTTTCTGGTGCTAGAGTACCACAGGTTAGAAGAGAGCCCTACGGCAACAAGGCGAAGTTTTCAAGCACGATTTAATGTTCCAAAAGGACCCGATGCGAAAACCATTCGTACGCTCTTCGCAAAATTTCAACGAACAGGCAGCGTAACTGATGATCTAGTGGGGCATGTTGGCCGCAAGCAAACCGCAGTTACGCCTGAAAATATCGCCACAGTTTCTGGAATTATTCAGCGAAATCCAATGTCATCCGTCCGTAGAATTGCATCTGAGACTAGTTTGAAGCGTTCCAGCACGCAGAAAGTACTGAGAAAGAGCCTACACATGTTTCCATTCAAAATTCAAACGCACGTCGCCATACCAGTACGAGCTGTGCAACAAAGGGTTGCCTTTGCTAATCAGATGCTCACAATGATTGATAGTGAAGGATTTGATGTTGGCTGCATCTGGTTTACAGACGAAGCACACTTCCACCTGAATGGATATGTGAATAAGCAGAACTGGCGATTTTGGGGTTCCGAAAAGCCATATTGGTGTGAAGCGAAACCCCTGTATTCTCCTAAAGTTACTGTGTGGGCTACAGTATGCAGCAGAGGCATTATTGGCTCTTTTTTCATTCGAGAGACGGTCACTGGTGCACCTTACGTTGCAATTTTGTAACAATTTGTCGCCTCACAGCAAGCGTTAGAGGATCGACCACGTACTGAATGGTTTATGCAAGATGGAGTCCGACCACATCGGACCGAACAAGTGTTTCGCTTTCTTGAGGAATACTTTGGGAATCGAGTCATCACTTTGGAATATCCCAAATTTTCTGGTGCAGGCATGGATTGGCCTCCATATTTGCCGAATTCGACTCCCTGTGACTTTTTTTTGTGGGGCACAGTGAAAGACATGATCTACCTGAAGCACCCCACCACGCTGGACGAGCTTGAATCGGCGATCTCTGTGGCATGTGAATCCATTTCGGTTGAGACACTACGAAATGTGATGGCGAATATCATTCTTCGTTTGCGCCACCTCTGTAGCCAATGGTAAACATTTAGAAAACATTGTGATGTGATTGTTTGCAAAGATTGTTTTCATACGATTATTTCACTTATGTATGTTGAGATGAGCTGTACAGCGTACAGCGCCATCTGTTAGCAGCTTTTGTAACTATTATTTCAACCTCCTGTATAGACTTCTTACAGCTTTCACAATAAACATACCGTTTAATGCATTCCTCTATCAATCTTTGTTTTAGAGATATTTAATTTTGAAATCAGGGAGCCCTTTTCTGGATACCCTGTATATATATTGTGAACCGTAATGGTCCTATAACACTCCCCTGTGGCACGCCAGAGGTTACTTCAACGTCTGTAGGCGTCTCTCCATTGAGAACAACATTCTGTGTTCTGTTTGTCAAAAAACTCTTCAATCTAGCCACACAGCTGGTCTGATATTCCGTAGGCTCTTGCTTTATCAGGCGACAGTGCGGAACAGTATCGAACGCCTTCCGGAAGTAATGGAAAATGGCATCCACCTGGGAGCCTTGATCAAATATTTTCTGGGTCCCGTGAAAAAAAAAAAAAGGCAGCTGGGTCTCACACGATCGCTGTTTCCGGAATCCATGTTGATTCCTACAGATTAGATTCTGGGTTTACAGAAATGACATGATACACGAGCGAAAAACATGTTCTAAAGTTCTACAACAGATAGATCTCAGAGATATAGGCCTATACTTTTGCGCATCTGCTCGACGACCCTTCTTGAAAACTGGAACTACCTGTGCTCTTTTCCAATTATTTGGAACCTTCCGTTCCTCTAGAGACTTTCGGTACCCGGCTGTTAGAAGGGGGCAAAGTACTTTCGGGTACTCTGTTGAGAATCGAACTGGTATCCCGTCAGGTCCAGTGGACTTCCACTGTTGAGTGATTTCAATTGCTTTTCTATTCCTTGGACATTTATTTCAATGACAGCCATTTTTTCTTTCGTGCGAGGATTTAGAGAAGGAACTGCAGTGAGGTCTTACTCTGTGAAACAGCTTTGTAGAAAGGTGTTTAGTATTTCAGATTTACGCATGTCGTTTTCTGTTTCAATGCCATTATCATGCCTGAGTGTTTGGATGTGCTGTTTCGATCCACTTGCTTAAGACCAGAAATTTGTAGGATTTTACTTTCGAATTCACTGAACGCTTCACGCATAGCCCTCCTTACGCTAACGTTTGATATCGTTTAGCTTCAGTTTGTCTGAGAGGTTCAGGGCTACATCTACATTACGTATACATAGATACTCCGCAAGCCACCGTGCGGTCCGTGGCGAGGGGTGACCTGTACCATTACCACTCATTTTCTCTTCTGTTCCATTCGCAAGGATAGCGAGGGTAGAACGGCTGTCCGCATGCCTCTGTATGAGCCCTAATTTCTCGTATCTTATCTTCGTGTTCCTTACGTGCAATGTACGTGTAACGTACCCTCTCTGTTATTGTTTTTTTAATTGTAGTTGGAGAGATATGTAATTATTGTAGCGATTTGCTTAGTCAGCCGTACATCGGAATTTTTTGACATTAAATGGAGCCTGAAACTTGCGTAATAAATACTTCGCGAGAAGTGCGATTTGCGACATAAACAAAAATTAATTGCGGAGATGCAATCCACAGAGAATTAACAGAAAAGCTTTAGAACAATGCCCACGACTGACTAGATACATTCAGAGGGTCCGTACATTCGCGTACGAGTGGTTGCGATCTGATGAGAAAGATCTATCTTAATTTTTTTTGTGTAAAATAATTACGTCGTAACACACTCGGCGATTGCGAACGTAGAATCAGGGTAGAGGCACGTACTTTCTATCATTCCCCGTGGCCTGGGTAAAAGATTTGCAATTATTTAAATTTAAGAATATTTCTTTTCCAATCGGACTCCTATTTTTATACAAAAAGGAAGATTGCACGTTCTGAATGTCTCGGCAAAAACACATCGAAATTAATGTTAGCGGCCGCCAAAGGAAAGTAGTGAGCACAATCACGTACCTCTATTGTTGAGCAGCGCCGTCGTAAAGATCGTCGCCTCCATCTAAAATTCGCCTTCTCGAATTAACAGTATAATTTGTACTCCATTGGTATGGGATTTAGGCTTGATCCTGACAGAAATTATAAAATACATTTTTCATCATTTATCACCTTCATTTAACACACATAGACATGAAACTATAGAGTACGTCTTTAGGCCAGCACATCAAAACAAAAAGGTCGTTAATAATACAAGTAATAAAAGAATCTCGAAATTAGCCCTTTGACTCTCAATGATAAAAAAGTTTTTTAGAGGATTCCTCTGGTATGACAGTCGAACAGATTTTGTTCTTGTATCTTTGAGGTTAAATTACAACATTTTTTTAGTTCCTTTTCATACGTTCGCGGCAATAGAATCGTTCGGCAGTCAGCCTCAGGTGCCGATTCTCTACATTTCCCCAAAGTGTTCCTCGAAAATCACGTAGCCTTCCTTGCAGGAATTCCATTTGACCTCCTGAACCATCTTCGTAACACTTACGTTTCGTTCGAACCTGCCGGTAACAAAGCTAGCAGCCCTCCTCTGAATTGCTCCGATGTCCTCCATCACTCCGACCTGGTACAGATTCTAAACACACGAGCATTACTCAAAAACAACTTGCACATGTGTCCTAAATGCGGTCTCCTTTACAGGTGAAAGACTCTTTCCTAAAATTGTCCCAATAAAGCAGAGTCGACAATTCGCCTTCCCTACCACAGTTCTCACGTGGTCGTTTCATCTCATATCGCTTTGCAACGTTACACCCAGATATTTAAACGACTTGAGTGTCAGGAAGGATACTAGTAATATTGGATCCGAACACTACAGATTTGATCATCTTACTCATCTGCATTAATTTACATTTTTCCACACTTAGGGGTAGCTGCCATTCATGACACGAACTGGAAATTGGAAATTTTGTCTAAGTCGTCTTGTATCTTTCTGCAGTCATTCAAGTTCGATACCTTACCTTGCACCACGGCATCCTCAGCAAGCAACCTCAGATTGCTGCCCACCCTGTGCGCTAAAGCATTTATGTATGCAAAATAACAGTAATTAGATATAATGTGGAAATAGCAAACCAACCACATCCATGTATTAACTGCTATATTGACTTGCTGATATTTTCGTACTGACGCCCAACATTTGGCAGCACTTGCGCATGATGGAAAGGTTGAAGATTCACCTCAGGTTTCCATTGGGAAAAAGTACTTCTTTAAATGCGACGCCATATTTGTTTACAAATGTGACAGTATACATGTGATGTGTTGCGACAGCGAAAGGAACCTGTGACCACTGGAGGCAGTGCCACAAGTTCCTCCAAAAAATTGTAACACAACACACACACACACACACATGTCATACTAACTAATGTAAATCCACCCGTTGATTGGAGGTTTAAACCTTTGAAGCCCGTCGTGGAAATAAATAAAACGGTGACTGGTAACAGTAAACTTGTTTCATTTAGTAAAAGTACTTCTATTGAAGCTAAGACACAATAAAGTTTAAAGTTCACAATTGTAGTGAGAGGGTCTGGAAAGGTTAAAAAGGCCAGACATCGCTTTTAGGGGATACAGTGACAGTTACTAAATGTTTTCATAAGCAATCTAAGGGTTAAAAACTTTTAAGTGCTTCATGCGATTTCAACTAAAAGTATCTCAGATGTCAGGATTGTACGATACCTATCAACCCTGGAAAATGCCGTTAAAAAGTTATGCTATTGCAAAAGTGGTCAATCGCATGTATCAGCGGACACGTCAACTGAAAAGAGAGCCAAAGACGATTCTGACAAGAAGGATAAATAATTGTTTAAACAATATTCAACGGAAATTCGTTGTAACTTCACGTGGGCGCACTTGCACAAGAATACTCGCTTATTTATTTATCGACACTCCTGTACTTATATTTATCGTGAATGGATTGACTGTGACAAATGTTTATAAAACTTCTTTGTTTAAATATTGATGCAATATATTACTGTAGTCCATGAAATGGTCAAGTTGAGTCAAATGTCTGTAGAATTTAGAATGATGTATTTTTGCTTGGAATGCAATTCAGTGAACGAAAAAGAAGAACAATGTGAAAGACTACGTGAACCAAGTGGAGACTGGGACTTTTCGAGTGAAGAGCTCGAGTACATTCGTCCAAGTCACACCAGCCTCACCGCGACAGCTGGCCCAGGTATAGCAAACATTGAGAGGAAAAGGAAAATACTGAAACAAAAGAGATCGACAACTATTTCCTCTCATATCCAGAAGTTGAAGGTGCTTGTCATTTAATGTAATATGAGTAGTTCAATGGCTAGATGACAAATGTAAGGATATAGAGGCTTATCTTACTAAGGGTAAGATAGATACTGCCAACAGGATAATTAAAGAGACCTTTGGAGAAAAGAAAACCACTGTATGAATGTCAACAGCTCAGATGGAAACCCAGCTCTAAGGAAAGAAGGGAAAACAGAAAGGTGGAAGGAGTATATAGAGGGCCTATACAAGGGCGATGTACTTGAGGACAATATTATGGAAATGGAAGAGGATGTAGATGGAGATGAAAAGGAAGATACGATATTGCGTGAAGAGTTTGACAGAACACTGAAAGACATAAGTCGAAACAAGGCCCCGGGAGTAGACAACATTCCATTAGAACTGCTGACGGCCTTGGGAGAGCCAGTCCTGACAAAACTCTATCATCTGGTGAGCAAGATATATGAGACAGGCGAAATACACTCCGACGTCAAAAAGAATGTAATAATTCCAATCCCACAGAACGCAGGTGTTGACAGATGTGAAAATTACCGAACTATCAGTTTAATAAGTCACGGCTGCAAAATACTAATGCGAATTCTATACAGACGAATGGAAAAACTGGTAGAAGCCGACCTCGGGGATGATCAGTTTGGTTTCCGTACAAATATCGGAACACGTGAGGCAATACTGACCCTACGACTTATCTTAGAAGCTAGATTAAGGAAAGGCAAACCTACGTTTCTACCATTTGTAGACTTAGAGAAAGCTTTTGACAGTGTTGACTGGAATACTCACTTTCAAATTCTGAAGGTGGCAGGGGTAAAATACATGGAGAGAAAGGCTATTTACAATTTGTACAGAAACCAGATGGCAGTTATAAGGGTCGAGGGACATGAAAGGGAAGCAGTGGATGGGAAGGGAGTGAGACAGGATTGTAAACTCTGCCCAATGTTACTCAAACTGCATATTGAGCAAGCAGGGAAGGAAACAAAAGAAAAATTCGGAGTAGGCATTAAAATCCATGAAGAAGTAAAAACTTTGAGGTTCTTAGATGACATTGTAATTCTGTCACAGACAGCAAAGGACTTGGAAGAACAGTTGAACGGAATGGACAGTGTCTTGAAAGGACGATATAAGATGAACGTCGACAAAAGCAAAAGGAGGATAATGGAATGTAGTCGAATTAAGTCGGGTGATGCTGAGGGAACTAGATTAGGAAATGAGACGCTTAAAGTAGTAAAGGAGTTTTTGCTATTTGGAGAGCAAAATAACTGACGATTGTCGAAATAAAGAGGATGTAAAGTGTAGACTAGCAATGGCAAGGAAAGCGTTTCTGAAGAAGAGAAATTTGTTAACATCGAGTATAGATGTAAGTTTCAGGAAGCCGTTTCTGAAAGTATTTGTATGGAATGTAGCCATGTATAGAAGTGAAATATGGACGACACATAACTTGGACAAGAAGAGAATAGGAGCTTTCGAAATGTGGTGCTACAGAAGAATTCTGAAGATTAGATGGGTAGATCACATAACTAATGAGGAGGTGACAAACTGCCTATTGGCTTCTGTCTCGGGTTCTTCGGCGACGTTCATCTAATGATTTGTATTACGCATCTACGGGGAGGAGATTTGCAGATTGTACCGACGCCTTGACCAACGACGGAAGAAGAAAGCGCGACTGATGTCCTCTCTCGCCTTTCTGTCACGGTTCCGAGATGAATGTGCTACACCGAAGTTCTTGAGATGTAAGCGCCTATTCACCACCGCCCAAGGACATCGTATCTACGACAGAATGGAACGAGCTTTTCTTCGTGAGCGAATACATACAACACGAAGAGACTTGGCAAGAACGGATCAGGAACTTCTGGACATTTTCTATCAACTAAGTAGCAGAATGCATCGAGACGATGTGACAAGATCGACAGCATCACTCACAGGAGCATGCAGAACGAACTCGAGCGCTGCACCAAGCGGCAGAAGAAAAAGTTTGAAAGATGCCGGAAGCAGACCGACAAGGCGATTCCCGACGTGTCACACACAGTGGTCAGCCTCACTGAACAACAATTGACCGAAGAGGAAGTGTCTGTTCTTCAAAAAGGAGGGAATTTCGCTATCATCCCGAGAACTATACCTATGGAGGATATCATTGCCAACACCGAAGCAGCCATTCGGACCCTTCCTTGTGAAAGAGCAGAGAAAATACGCACTGAAACAGCCAGGATACTGCGTCGAGCAAAACCACCAGCTTGCAACCTGAAGAAAGAAGAGGTACAAGCCATTAAGATTCTCAACGCCGACAAGAGTATATTGGTACTGCCTGCCGATAAGGGGAATGCGACCGTCGTAATGAAGACCGAAGGTTATGAGCAAATGATCCGAGACCTATCAGATCCGACGACGTACTGAAAACTAAGCGCAGATCCGACGCAGCGTATCACACGGAATACGAATCGATTAGTCAAGGCGTCTTCTCTGCCGGCGGACATACAGAGAAACCTGCGCAGCACAGAAGCCCTACCACCTCGGCTGTATGAATTACCCAAGATCCATAGGAACAACGTTCCAGTGAGACCGATCGTTAGCGCTCCTGGATCACCGACATATAAACCGGCAAAACACTGGGCCTCTCTGCTCCAGCAACACGTGGGGAAGACCGACACATACATTAAGGACTCAGGACATTTCATTGAGAAGCTGAAGAAACTGAAACTTTCACCAAACGACACCTTAGTCAGCTTTGATGTTGTTTCGTTATTTACGAAAGTGCCACTCAGTGACGCTCTGGAGCACATCGGTTCCATTTTCCCGCAGGACATCAGAAAGCTCTTCCATGCATGTCTCATCACGAGCTACTTCACGTGGAATGGAGATTTCTACGAACAGCTGGAAGGCGTCGCCATGGGTAGTCCTCTCAGTCCTGTGGTGGGCAACTTCTTCATGAAACAATTCGAAGCACAGGCACTGGACTCGGCGACTTGCAAACCTAAGGTGTGGTGCAGGTACGTCGATGATACTTTCGTGGTGTGGAGGCATGGTGAAGAACAGCTCGGTGACTTCCTAAGACACTTGAACAGCCTCCATGCCAACATAACATTTCCATTGGAAGTAGAGAAGGACAAGAAACTGCCATTTCTAGATGTGCTGGTCACAAGGGACGGCGAAAACCGGGGACACAGCGTGTATCGAAAACCGACACACACGGACCGATACCTGCACAAACTGTCAAACCACCACCCGAGCCAGAAAAGAGGCATGATTAGTACGCTCGTAACGAGAGCAGGACGAATATGTGAGCCGCAACACCTCAAACGAGAAATGCAACACCTGGAAACTGTCCTGAGGAGCAATGGGTACTCCACAAATTATATTAGAAGTGTAACAGAGCCAAACACTCGGTGAAGTAAGGAACTAGAAAAAGAAATGTCGGGTACGGCCTTTCTGCCATACATTCCCAGAGTGACGGACAGAATCGGCCGTACATTGCGCAAACATGGCGTAAAGGCGATTTTCAAACCGACAAGGAAGATAAAAGAGTGTCTTAGATCGGCGAAGGAGAAAAGGGACACACTTGCAATGTCGGGAATACCTTATACCATGCACATGCGGAAACGTTTATGTCGGAATGACTGGACGATACATCAACACCAGGATCAAAGAGCATAAGCGACATTGCAGGTTTGGGCAGGTGGAGAATTCGGCCGTGGCAGAGCACGCACTGAATGAGACCGACCAAGTAATAAAATTCGCCGACACGGAAGTTCTGGCTGTAGAGAAGCACTATCACACGCGCTTGTTCAGAGAAGTTGTAGAAATACAAAAACACGCGAACAGTTTGAACAAGAAAGAGGAAAGCCTTAAGGTCAACGGATCCTGGCTTCCCGTACTGCAGCGAACGACCGTTGCAGGTAGCAAGAGGAGAACCGCACCGGAAATGACCGCGGAGAAGCCCTCGGACGTTGGCGCGCCAGGTACTTATAGTATGCGCCCGCGAGCTCGGCTCCAGTTCACCACCGGCAATGGAGGGTGAAGCTTTGACAATGCCAGCCACTCGTGCTGGCGAAACGTCAGAAAAATCATTAGATGAACGTCGGCCGAAGAACCCGAGACAGAAGTCAATAGGCAGTTTGTCAACAAGTGGCCACGAAAGCCTTAACAATTTTGTAATGAGGAGGTGTTGAATAGGATTGGGGAGAAGAGAAGTTTGTGGAACAACTTGAGTAGAAGGAGGCATCGGTTGGTAGGACATGTTCTGAGGCATCAAGGGATCACCAATTTAGTATTGGAGAGCAGCGTAAAAATCGTAGGAGGAGACAAAGAGATGAATACATTAAGTAAATTCAGAAGGATGTAGGCTGCAGTAGGTAAATGAAGAGGCTTGCTCGGGATAGAGTGGCATGGAGAGCCGTATCAAACCAGTCACAGTACTGAAGACCACAACATCAACAGTTCAATTTAAGCGTGAGACACATGTGTATTGATTAGAGTAATGCAGTTTAGTTTTTAAGAAATGTTGTGGATAGAACAGCTATCAATAAATCTCTAAGAGAATTATTTTAATAAGGGAAGTCTCGATCGCATGTACGTTATTAATTTCTTTAGGGGACTCGTTTCGACCTCCTCAACGATCATCATCACACCATTTCACCCCTTGGTGTATAGTGCACATAGTTCTTCACATCTCTTAGGACAGCGTGCTCCACGCTACCGTTTCCTTCTCTCACTGAGCACTAAATGCTCCTACAGGAGCACGAGATCAAGACTGCTTTTACTTCAATTATTTTACCATGGTTTTTGTGTTGGTGGTTTGGGGAGATCAGATTCTTGACAGTGTCTCCTGTAAGACGTCCGACCGCAGCCACTTCCTCCGACGCGCAGGGAGCGGCCGAGCCGGAGAGCCCGGGGCGAGGTCCTGGGTGCAGTCATTGTGCAAGGACACTGCGAGGAGCTGGGGCGGACGTCCTCGCCTCGTTCGAAGGGCGCGACGCGAGGGGCCTGTCTGACAACGAGGAGCGTGCCGTGCCGACAGCTGACGGACCCCTGCAGCCATTAGAACGGAACACCAGGAACATACGCGCGAAAGGACCTTGAACTCTTGTGGCCTGGTGGCAGTCACTTTACCTGCTTTAGAAAGCAGGGATGTGCCGACAATTCCAGCACCCCGCGGGCGCAGGGAGAAGCGTACAAAAAGCGCAGAGGATTGGCTCAGGGAGGCGTGTGAAAGGAGACATCATTCTTAAGATGTTTTTGCCGACAGTGAGGACATTCCTTGTAAATGAAGGAGGCCAGCAGATTTTGTGATGGAGCCCAAACATGAGTCTGTCCAGGGCTTAAGCAGAGAGAGCGGGGGTAAAAAAGTGTTAAGTAGGTGATCACCTGATAGCTTTGGAATGCAGGAAAACATCTTAAGAATGTGAAACTGTGAGAAAGATGCCGATTCACGAGCCACACGCCAGCCCAAGTCAGATAGAAAATTTCCACCCTACGCGAAGAGGCGTGGCGATGAAACGGAGATCTGTTATTGGGCTGCACTGAAAATTTTGTCCGCCAGTGACAACGCCGAAAGGAAGAATATTGCTAAGTGGAGTTGAACTGAGAGAGGGAAGAGAAGGGAAAAAGATGAAGTCGTGGAAACACCGCTGAAGCGAGAGGACCTGGGGGCTCTTCCACACAGGGCGAACATCCGCCTTCCGACGCCGTGAGAGCAGAGCATCGGCCAAGCCACCGACAACGGGCAGACAACACGGCGATCGTAGCTGAGCCCCGCCGCAAAGCCGCGATAGCCGATGAGGGCAGCCAACCCGCGCAGCACAGCTCCGACGCGACTCGCCGCACTGACTCAGCGCCTGCCGCCGACGAACGGGAATGAAGAATGGTGAGACGACTCGATCCCTCCTCCTTCCCCTTAATAACTGAGTTGTGTCCACGCATAGTCTGAAATTTGTTATTTTGTTTTGTGTAAACACCACGAAAATAAATACATTTCTTTCATGGTTTGATCGTATGAGCAGTGTTTTACATGCATAAATGAACACCTTAATGTCGTACCATTTGTGTTTGATTTTATTTAATTACTGATATTAATTGTTGGCTCCTAATGTGGGGCAATCTCACCAGTCATCTGCTCGTCATTTCACGTCCGACAACAGAGAAAATAATTTCTCGAGTTCACCACACTACCAAGCTAGAGTGATGTTTGTGGTCTCAGCTATGAACTACTATCACGCTTCGTTTTGTTCGCAGTTTCGGGTGCACTACTCTCTTAACTTCATTTACACAACTTGTTCGTAACTCACATTTAAGCAGAAGTTTGCAATATGTTTGACTCCACGTAAACGACTTCAAAATCAGTGTCTGCTAATATTATCGAAAATAAAGTTACAAGTCCTCCACACACGTAATGGCAGCGCGAAGAGTGAGATGCACATCAAGAGGTGTAACTGCACATACGGAGTCAGCGGCCTTTCCGCTGTACACTTCTGCTGGCGACGGGAACCGTGATGGATGATGGCAAGTGAGTCGGACAGACCATTAAGCGGGTTCAGGTAGAGAATCTCAATGCTTGCTCGTCATTTCGAATGCTTTGTAAATGAAGTTAGCTGGTAGTTCGTTTCAGTCGCAACAATTTAACCTCTGCTATTAGGACCCACCCTTACAACAATCTAGAAAATCGAAACGTCTTCGGAAGAAATATGGGCAGGTTGAATGCCTCTCGTTGTCTACAGCACTCTGACATCCGGTATCCACGACCTACGCCAGAGAATCACCAAAAGCATCAACGGACCGTTGTCCCAATTGTAACTGCATGTAAGGCCAACAATTTACTGATGCAACGCAAAAGTACACGGACTAGCGCTTACATTGATTAAGTAATAAATGGTTTACTCTCGATATGTGTATGAACGATAAAGAAATTCTGCCAGAGGCACAGTAGTACGACGTGTATCGCGTCTTTTTGCATTTTGACTTTCTGCGAAATGCTGAACACACAAAATCACGCACTTCATGCCACTTCGTGCGAAAAAAATAATACAAGGGTCACTTGAAAAGAAATGCACACTATTTCTTTTTAAATCCATCTTTTATTCTACATGTTTGAAAGTTTTACAGTGTGTAGATACATCCTTTAGGAACAATGTTTTCATTTCTTCACATAATTTGCATCCCTCTCAACTACCTTATGCCATCTTGGAACCAGCGCCTGTATACCCGCACGGTAAAATTCTGGACCAACCTGTTGGAGCCACTGTTTGATAGCATGCACAAGGGAATCATCATCGTCAAACCTCGTTACACGAAGAGAGACTTTCAGTTTCCCAAAGAGATGATAGTCAGGGCAGGACTCTATGGCGGGTGGTTCACTGTTGTCCATCCGAGTTTTGAGATCGCTCCCGTGGGTTTTTGACTGACATGTGGCCGTGCATTGTCATGCAATAGCAAAACATCCTGCTTTTGCCGATGTGGCAAAAGTCGAGCTTGAAGTTTCTTCAGTGTTGTTACATATGCATCAGAATTTATGGTGGTTCCACTTCGCATGATTTCCACAAGCAAGCGTCCTTCGGAATCGAAGAACACCGTACCCATAGCTTTTCAGCAGAAGGTGTGGTTTTGAATTTTTTTTTTCTTGGGTGAATTTACATAATGCCACTCCATTGATTGCCTCTTCGTCTCTGGTCAAAAATGATGAAGCCATGTTTCATCACCTGTCACAATTCTTCCAAGAACTTCATCTCCACCATTCTCATACTGTTCCAAAAGTTTGCTGCATACAGTTTCTCTTGTTTCTTTGTAAACCACTGTCAACATCCTGGGAACCCACCTGGCACAAACCTTTTTTAACGCCAACACTTTCAGTATTCTGCAAACACTTCCTTCCCCTATCCCAACGTAGATTGCCATATCGTTCACTGTGATCACTATCAGTGATTGCAGACCGAGCGCCGCCACACGGCAGGTCTAGAGAGACTTCCTAGCACTCGCCCCAGTTGTAAAGTCGACTTTGAAAGCGATGGTTCACTGACAAAATACCCTCTCATTTGCCGAGACGATAGTTAGCATAGCCTTCAGCTACGTTATTTGTTACGACCTAGCAAGCCGCCAATATCAGTTACTATTGATATTGTCAGTCATGTACCGTCAAGAGCGACGTTCATCCTTAATGGATTAAACTTAAGTGTTCCACCAGCTACGTCCGTAGTTTCTAAATTCTAATTTTCTTGTCCTGTTCCAGACCTCACGCCAGCCTGCGTGAGCTAAATCACGTGCCTTTTGGCCTCCTCTAGTAACACGGTGTTGGCTCTCCTGCCAACCACAACACCATACACCTTTTTCAAGCTCTTGTGGATGTTTCCCACTGTCTCGTTTTCACAGCGCAGGAATTCTATGACACTAAGTTGCTTCTGACGAACGTCAAGTGTAGCAGCCGCTTTGAAGACATACCACTCACGGGAACAGATTGAACTAAGTATGAAAACAAGCAGGAAGGATGTATCTGCAAACTGTAAAACTTTCACACATGCAAAATGAAAACTATATTTTTACAAAACTAGTGTGCATTTCTTTTGGAGTGACCCTCGTAACTACGCCGTACGTCATCATCTTTGTTTGTCTTTCATAACAAGCAATATCGTTGAAAATAAAGTTGAAACCGAATTCATTGTGGTTGCAAGAAAAATTAGAACTATCTGCAGCCACACTAAAAGCGATATATGAAAGCGCATCGGTATGTAATGGATCCGAATTTCATAGCTCTGTCATGTGTATCCACGTACTTGCTGGTGTTACGCTCATTACATGAAACTGTCTACAACATATCCCTTACCTTTCTGTACATGTGCCACGGTACGTGTTGTTCTTGCTTCTTCACGTCAAGCACAGCAACTGGAAAATTGCGACTCCCTCGGTCGTCGTGAACCAACTGAAGAGACGCGTTTCCGCGGATACGACCTCAGCGAAGGAAACTATCATCTATTGTTGCGTGTTCTGGAAGACAAACGTTATTGGTCCCGCAGGGTGTAACTGGAGAGCACACAGACAGTGTTGTAGCACGCAGCGCTTCTGATCCATCCAAAGAGCTACGCCACGGCGCTGCTTAACGCTCGTGCTAGTGGGAAGCCGGCCGGTGTGCCGAACGGTTCTAGGCGCTACAGTCTGGAATCGCGTGACCGCTACGGTCGCAGGTTCGAATCCTGCCTCCGACATGGATGTGTGTGACGTCCTTAGGTTAGTTAGGTTTAAGTAGTTCTGAGTTCAAGGGGACTGATTACCTCAGTAGTTAACTCCCATGGTGCTCAGTGCCAGTTGAGCCAACCTAGTGGGAAATCGGGGAGCGGGAAATGGTTAAACTCTACTCTTACGATGTTCCTTCATGTGTAAGAGTACATAATTGAGGTCATGATACATTTCACAATGACATGGACCATCAAAAAGGAATTTAATTTGTAAGGTGTCAGGCAAATCTAACACCTTCCATGAAAACCCTGACATGATAAGCAAATCCAGTAGTATGTCACATAGCTCCGAATAAATCATGACATTAAATTAACCAAAGTAATACGAGTAACGAGTGAGCAAATGGAATACCACAGACTAACATAAGAATGTTTAAATGCATGTCGTACCTTCCACTGTGAGACCGACGCAGTTCCGAGGGGAGAAACGAGAACAGAAGCCGAGAGCAGAACCGTATTAAGCTAGAAGGCACTAGGATAAGGGACGGACTGGACACCCACGTCGCCAGCTAACCATTAGGACGACACTACCCGCAAGTTTTAGTGTGAGACTTTTTCGCGTCTCTGTTACATTAGGACCACCCCACAGCCCATGTTAAAAGATAGAGCCCTCCAGAAGAACAGTATAGATCTTACGATAACGCTAAAAGGACCACACCAGCTGCAGGTTTTAGCGTGAGACTTTTTCGCGTCTCTGTTACGTTGCAAACTTTAAAAACATTACCCCACCACGAAAAGTATAACGTTTCTCATTGGATAGGGGCGCGTGAATTGCTTTTAAAACAGAAAATAAGGGATTCGGAAAGACTAGCATTGGCAGATCGAGACCTTGACTGAATCGAGGTAGAGACCCAGCATGAAAATGGACAGAGAATAGAGGACAGTACAACAGACAATGCAGTATCGCCAGAAATTGGACATATAACGCACCATAACGAGGATAATGTACGCCAAGGCACAGAAAACCTAGGACAGCATATGACAGAGGAGCAGGAAAGTGGTGAGACAGTCGATGAGGATTCTAACTTACGTCTTGAATACGTAGAACCCATAGTACAAGTAATCACAGCTCCCTCACCACAGAGAACAAGGAATGGAGCAGAAACGTGTCACAGCAGAGCTCAATGCAATCGGTAGCGAACCAACACTTCGGCGAAAACACAGAGCGTAGGACGTCGGAAGAAAACGCAATAGGGCCCACCAATCTGGCAGAATTATTACAACAAATTACGGAAACCATGACAAAGCAAAGTAAAGACATAGCGAACCAAATTCAAATTCAGAATGCAGAAACCACGAGACAAATGCGTCAGATTAGAGAACAAACCAAAAAAATTCAGTTACACCTAAGTCATACTGAAGAAGAGGCAAAAGAATCTCGAGAAGTGATAGGAAACTTAATGACAGATTACAATCAATTGAGAACAGACATTGACAAGGTACAAGTGGATGCACAAACATTTCGTAACGACACTCGGGACGAGATCAAAACATTGCGTAACAGCACCCAGGGAGAAGTCCAGAAACTAAAGAAACAGATAAACGAAATTACTAGACAAGCAGCAGGTACAGCGAGTGAAATTGTTGAAAACAGTGTGTTACACAAACGTATCACAAAAGCAGCGCTGAAAAGATATGATAACCTCATAGTCAAAATAGAAGCGGAAACGAAGCGACAATTTCAGAAATTGCGAACAGAGTTGTTGCAAACCATTGAAGAGCGTAGTGAAAAGGATCGAACACGCACAGAGTCTGCAACCACATCCATATCTGTAACAGCACCGGAAAAACAAGCAATTAACGAAGATATTACGCAATTGCGATTCCAATCACAGGCGGAAAGTAGCATACGTGGCAATGGAAAGCCAGGTCGCGAAGAGTACAGTGCAATGCATTCAGCTACACGTTTACAACCGATGGAAGAAAATTATTGCGTACCACTCAAACGATACTACGCAAGGGTAGGAGAAAGTTACAGTGGACAATATCCAATGGATCTACCACAACCGGAAAGAACGACGAGAGAAATCATCAGAAACAAAAGTGGCGAAGAATCGCGAATTTCATATGGAACTATGACGAAGTACGACAACGATCATTTCCTCACAGTCAGAAAATTTCAACACTTTCGAGAAGGAAACTCATTACATCCACGAATATTTATTGATCAATTTCGAGTAGTATTATCAGAACACTGGACGCTAGCACACAAATTAGACTTTATATGTGCACACATGTCAGGAACAGTCGCAGAAACCATGCAGAATGTTGCAGGGAGATGCCAATCGTACGAAGATTTCAGAGAGAAGTTTCTCTCACGATATTGGTCCAGCGAAGCACAGAACAGAGTGGAGTACGAATTATTACAGAGCCCATATTTTGAAAATTCAGGAGAGAAGAGTGCCGTAAAATGTTTCGAATTAATGGCAAAGAATAATCAATGACGTCGAAACATTTGAAGTTATTCTAAGGGAACTAGAGTTCATATTTTCGGAAGATGACGCAAGAAAACGACGAAGCGCACGTGAAAACGAAAGCAAAAAGCAGTGGAATCCACAAGACACAGTACGAAGAAACAATAACTACAAACCACGTGATAACTTCGCACCAAGAAACGACAACAGATTTCAACAAAGAACCCGTTATGGATTTAGAAGAGAATATGGCAATAACTATAATTCACCCAGGAACGGCAACAACTGCTACTGAGGGAATAACGACAACTGGAACGGGTACTGGAGAACCAATAGACCGACAAATTGTCAACAAAGAAACCAATGTCAACAAGCTGAACAAGAAAAGCGAATACAGATAGAAGAGGTGGAGGTAAAACCACCAAACCCCGATAAACGTTCGAATTGACAGCTAAGTGCCCATGCCAAAGAGAATGACGCACCGACCCAGGACAATTGCAGCACCTTGAACAGAGAAGTAAAACTCTTATCACGAGAAGAGAAGAAGGAAGAAACAAATCCGCAGGGACCAGATGAAAACGAAGACAATAAAATAACAATATCGTGTTAGGACGAAATTAATTGGGAGAATACTGACGAAGAAGAAGAATTACCAGAGGCATGCACAACGAATGTAGGAGGAAAGGACGAAGTAATCAGTATTGCAGAGCTATTTGAGATGGAAACCAGGGAAAGCGAATTCAATGAGGATAATGCGCAGTCGACAGAAGTTGAAAATAAGTTACAAGTGGGCACACAACCCAACGTACATAATGAAGGAAGTTATGAAGCGATAATTAGAGCATTTAGATGCGATTATGTGGAAGTAGCGACGAAGAAGGAGAAGATAGACGAGGATGAGGAAAATGTAGAGGATGTAGAAGAAAGCGTAAATGAAGGAAGAAATAGAGAAGAGGAAATAAAAGAGAGAGTAGTAGAAGGCGAAGCTTATCCTACAGAAAGTTCGAATTCGCAAGGCAAATTCCTAAAATGACTCATGTATGATTCAGTAGAGGATTCGTTGATGCAAGAGGAAGAAGAACAGAACCAACCCTTTCAAATTCAACCAATTGTGAAGGCCATGGTAAAGCATATCCCAGTCAATATTGTAATTGATAGCGGAAGTGAACTGACTGCGATCTCAGAAAATTTATTCATGCAGTGTAATGCCAATGAGGAATTGCCAGTTGTGAAAACACGTAAGATTAAATTAAGAGGTCCTATTAGAAACAATGCTGCGGAAGTTACGAAACAAACAAGGTTAACTCTTTCTGCCAAGGTCAAACGATCGAAGCCAACTTCGTGATTATACCTAAACTAACTGTAGATTTGATTATAGGTGCAGATTTTTTAAATGAGAGGCGAGCGATAATTGATATGGGGAAAGGTAGCGTAACATTCGGGAATGTCCCATTTCTCATTGAGCAAAAGATAAAATTAGAAGAAATGACAGTTATAAACAAACAATTAACAATGACGCGAGATGAAGTGGATGAAGAATTAGAATGGTATGCACAACAGAAGGAATCGCCTCAACTCATGTTAGAAGTCCATACAGAAATCGACGAAAAATTGCAAGAAGTTCAAGGTACACTCCTGGAAATGGAAAACAGAACACATTGACACCGGTGTGTCAGACCCACCATACTTGCTCCGGACACTGCGAGAGGGCTGTACAAGCAATGATCACACGCACGGCACAGCGGACACACCAGGAACCGCGGTGTTGGCCGTCGAATGGCGCTAGCTGCGCAGCATTTGTGCACCGCCGCCGTCAGTGTCAGCCAGTTTGCCGTGGCATACGGAGCTCCATCGCAATCTTTAACACTGGTAGCATGCCGCGACAGCGTGGACGTGAACCGTATGTGCAGTTGACGGACTTTGAGCGAGGGCATATAGTGGGCATGCGGGAGGCCGGGTGGACGTACCGCCGAATTGCTCAACACGTGGGGCGTGAGGTCTCCACAGTACATCGATGCTGTCGCCAGTGGTCGGCGGAAGGTGCACGTGCCCGTCGACCTGGGACCGGACCGCAGCGACGCACGGATGCACGCCAAGACCGTAGGATCCTGCGCAGTGCCGTAGGGGACCGCACCGCCACTTCCCAGCAAATTAGGGACACTGTTGCTCCTGGGGTATCGGCGAGGACCATTCGCAACCGTCTCCATGAAGCTGGGCTACGGTCCCGCACACCATTAGGCCGTCTTCCGCTCACGCCCCAACATCGTGCAGCCCGCCTCCAGTGGTGTCGCGACAGGCGTGAATGGAAGGACGAATGGAGACGTGTCGTCTTCAGCGATGAGAGTCGCTTCTGCCTTGGTGCCAATGATGGTCGTATGCGTGTTTGGCGCCGTGCTGGTGAGCGCCACAATCAGGACTGCATACGACCGAGGCACACAGGGCCAACACCCGGCATCATGGTGTGGGGAGCGATCTCCTACACTGGCCGTACACCTCTGGTGATCGTCGAAGGGACACTGAATAGTGCACGGTACATCCAAACCGTCATCGAACCCATCGTTCTACCATTCCTAGACCGGCAAGGGAACTTGCTGTTCCAACAGGACAATGCACGTCCGCATGTATCCCGTGCCACCCAACGTGCTCTAGAAGGTGTAAGTCAACTACCCTGGCCAGCAAGATCTCCGCATGTGTCCCCCATTGAGCATGTTTGGGACTGGATGAAGCGTCGTCTCACGCGGTCTGCACGTCCAGCACGAACGCTGGTCCAACTGAGGTGCCAGGTGGAAATGGCATGGCAAGCCGTTCCACAGGACTACATCCAGCATCTCTACGATCGTCTCCATGGGAGAATAGCAGCCTGCATTACTGCGAATGGTAGATATACACTGTACTAGTGCCGACATTGTGCATGCTCTGTTGCCTGTGTCTATGTGCCTGTGGTTCTGTCAGTGTGATCATGTGATGTATCTGACACCAGGAATGTGTCAATAAAGTTTCCCCTTCCTGGGACAATGAATTCACGGTGTTCTTATTTCAATTTCCAGGAGTGTATTTAGAAGTATGTTCCAAAATGACAAATATGAAAATATATCCATTTTTTGTGCGTGGGAGGGGCCCCATCAAATCTGTTGCAGATATTTGTTTTAATCTTTTAGGGATTATTGGAAAAATAGGTGGTTTGGTTTGGAAAGTGACGTGTTTAGCCCTCATAATTTTTTTTCATTTGACTAATACTGTTCTAATTCGTCTTTCCATATTAGGAAAATTGCTTGTTAGTTTTATTTTTAAAAAGCATT
The DNA here is from genome assembly GCF_023897955.1 of Schistocerca gregaria. Lineage (NCBI taxonomy): Eukaryota > Metazoa > Arthropoda > Insecta > Orthoptera > Acrididae > Schistocerca > Schistocerca gregaria. The sequence goes on along the minus strand of NC_064924.1, from coordinate 31,513,122 downwards.
ACTTTGGTCCAAAGTGGTCATTACTTAAATGTGTATACCGTATGTACTTATTAATTAGTTCATCTGGGATATAAATTAACAATTCATTCGTTACAACATTTCGTCTAAAAGATAAAACATTGTTTTTTACGAGATAGTGCTGTCGCATGTCTGGAAAATCCTTACTTCTCCACTTGTGTTTGATTCCTAGTATTTCGGGATTCTTGTCCTGTTCTTTGCCTATGTTTTCCAATGCTGTCGTAATGTAGTTTTCGAAAGGTACTTGTTTCATATAGTACACTGTAAACTGGTCTTCTGCTGCTTCCAAACCTATTGTATTGGATGCACCCTGTGGACATTGTGATAAAGCATCTGCTAATACATTCGCTGGTCCTGGTATGTGTGTAGTAGTGAAATCAAATTCTTGTAGTATTAACATCTATCTGGCTAACCTCCGATGAGTTCGTTTGGCGGATAACAGAAATTCTAATTCTTTGTGGTCAGTATATACTTTTGTTTTTCTTCCGAATAGAAAGTATCGAAAACGTTGGAAGCGCCATACAATGGCCAATGCTTCCAGCTCCGTGACTGAATAGTTTTTCTCGCTTCTTGTGAGTACCCGACTGGCAAAGACAATTGTTCTACATGATCTTAGCCCTGCCTGTTCGTATTCTTGGAATAAAACATCTCCTAAACCTGTTTTCGCGCTATCAGTGGCCATACAAAATTTTTGTGTTAGATCAGGATGTGCTAAAATCGGTGCTGTTGTTAGTGCGTTTTCAACTTTTAAAAATTCTCCATTGGCTTGTTGATCCCATACCCATGGCGTGTTTTTTCCAGTCAATGCACATAGGCGTGGTGTTGCAAGAGAGTCGATACAAATATATTTTTTATAGAATCCGGTGAGACCTAGAAATACTCTGAGAGTTTTCTTATTATATGGAGTACCGAATTCTTTGATTGCCGTTAGTTTTTCTGGGTCGGGCATTACCCCATTCTCGGAAATTATGTGTCCAAGAAATTTGACCTCTCGCCTTCCAAATTTGGATTTTGTTATATTTACTGTGACCCCATGCTCTTTCATGATCTGTAAAAACTGATTTAATGTGTCGTTGTGATGTTCCCAAGAGGGTTCTGCTATAATCACATCATCAACATAACAAGTAATTTTTTTTTAAATTTCAGGATTGAGTATAGTATTAAATCCCCTAATAAACGCTGCTGATGATACGTTTAAACCAAATGGCAATCGTTTAAACTGGTAACATCTACCGAATACTATAAATGCTGTAAATTTTCTACATTCGGGGGCCAATTCTATTTGTCAGAAACTACTCCGTAAATCAATTGATGAAAATAGCACTGTGGAAGTTTAGTATCAATTCCTCTAATTTTTCTGGGCGATCTGTCTCAGTGATTATGATTGTGTTGATCTGTCTGGAATCAACCACTAACCTGATGCTCCCATCTCGTTTTTGTACAATATGGAGCGGGCTGTTATATGTGGAGGTAACTGGTTCAATAATATCGTCATCTAACATACACTCCTGGAAATGGAAAAAAGAACACGTTGACACCGGTGTGTCAGACCCACCATACTTGCTCCGGACACTGCGAGAGTGCTGTACAAGCAATGATCACACGCACGGCACAGCGGACACACCAGGAACCGCGGTGTTGGCCGTCGAATGGCGCTAGCTGCGCAGCATTTGTGCACCGCCGCCGTCAGTGTCAGCCAGTTTTCCGTGGCATACGGAGCTCCATCGCAGACTTTAACACTGGTAGCATGCCGCGACAGCGTGGACGTGAACCGTATGTGCAGTTGACGGACTCTGAGCGAGGGCATATAGTGGGCATGCGGGAGGCCGGGTGGACGTACCGCCGAATTGTTCAACACGTGGGGCGTGAGGTCTCCACAGTACATCGATGTTGTCGCCAGTGGTCGGCGGAAGGTGCACGTGCCCGTCGACCTGGGACCGGACCGCAGCGACGCACGGATGCACGCCAAGACCGTAGGATCCTACGCAGTGCCGTAGGGGACCGCACCGCCACTTCCCAGCAAATTAGGGACACTGTTGCTCCTGGGGTATCGGCGAGGACCATTCGCAACCGTCTCCGTGAAGCTGGGCTACGGTCCCGCACACCGTTAGGCCGTCTTCCTCTCACGCCCCAACATCGTGCAGCCCGCCTCCAGTGGTGTCGCGACAGGCGTGAATGGAGGGACGAATGGAGACGTGTCGTCTTCAGCGATGAGAGTCGCTTCTGCCTTGGTGCCAATGATGGTCGTATGCGTGTTTGGCGCCGTGCAGGTGAGCGCCACAATCAGGACTGCATACGACCGAGGCACACAGGGCCAACACCCGGCATCATGGTGTGGGGAGCGATCTCCTACACTGGCCGTACACCTCTGGTGATCGTCGAAGGGACACTGAATAGTGCACGGTACATCCAAACCGTCATCGAACCCATCGTTCTACCATTCCTAGACCGGCAAGGGAACTTGCTGTTCCAACAGGACAATGCACGCCCGCATGTATCCCGTGCCACCCAACGTGCTCTAGAAGGTGTAAGTCAACTACCCTGGCCAGCAAGATCTCCGCATGTGTCCCCAATTGAGCATGTTTGGGACTGGATGAAGCGTCGTCTCACGCGGTCTGCACGTCCAGCACGAACGCTGGTCCAACTGAGGCGCCAGGTGGAAATGGCATGGCAAGCCGTTCCACAGGACTACATCCAGCATCTCTACGATCGTCTCCATGGGAGAATAGCAGCCTGCATTGCTGCGAAAGGTGGATATACACTGTACTAGTGCCGACATTGTGCATGCTCTGTTGCCTGTGTCTATGTGCCTGTGGTTCTGTCAGTGTGATCATGTGATGTATCTGACCCCAGGAATGTGTCAATAAAGTTTCCCCATCCTGGGACAATGAATTCATGGTGTTCTTATTTCAATTTCCAGGAGTGTATGTTACCTTGACACCATTGAAACGGGCAACAGGTCTTGCTATAAGTAAAGCATTTAAACAAGATTTCTCAGACAAGTAGGTCGAGTGGAACGAATAATTTCTGATAATGGCCCTCAATACAAATCAGTGCAATGGCAGAACACTTTAAAATAACACAAAATGAAACCCATCTTCATATCTAAGTACAAACCTAGCGTAAATCCAGCAGAATGATCTATAAAGGACATAGGCACTTTATGCCGATTATATGCAGGCAAAAGACACAACACTTGGGATATATACCTTAAAGATTTTCAAGAAGTAATAAATGAAATGTCACATAGCACTACACTACTACCTCCAGTTACTGTACTTATAAATATTGAACCCCCAGACATAACCAGAGAAAATGTTAGATTTCCTACTGTAACACTTAGACAGCACAAACAAGTCATAGCAACAGCACTCCCCAACATCAGAAAGGCAGCCATTAAAAGAAAAGAAAGAAGAGATAGAACAGCAATTACAAGAACACTCTCAGTAAGCCAGAAAGTATTTGTAAAAACACACCATCTCTCCAGCAAACAGAAACACAAAATACATAAGTTTTATGCTGCATACAAAGGACCTGTCATAATTAGCCGAATTGCTCATGATAATGTTGTGGAACTAATGAACCCAAAAACAGCAAAACCTTAGGACTTCACCATGTGAGCCATATCAAAAAGTTTGAAGATTAATTTTATTACTGGTAAATAATCAGCACAATATTTCAAGATTAAGTTGCAGATAAGATCATCAGGAGCAACAATAATTAAAAGAGAGGAAGGGGAAAAAAGAAAGTATTGGCAATAATAACACCAATGGTACCATAGATTAAGGTGACGGGATAAAGCGTAGATAGTCTAACAGTACGAAATACTAAAGTGCTATACACAATGACACTACATAAAAATAAAAAACGAATTTGAGGATTCTTGAATAGACGTTAAGACTCAAAATATCTTAGAATTGTAACATGGAAAGGGCGCCGAAATTTGTAAAGCTTTTTAAGACGGCGCAAAACAATGTACGTACTAGACATATGTTAGATGATTGTAAAACTTTTTGTGAGAACCATTGTAAAAACTCCAGCAAGAAAGAGATGCAATGCGAGAAGTATCAAGAACGAAAAGGAAGTAATTAGCAAGACACGATTCCTATGAACTGTCGAGAGAAGGGAAAGGACAGCGAGCCGAACAAAGAGCGATTGTAAATCTATTACTGAAGGGACAGGTGCACCGACAGACAAGCAAAATCCCGACTTTCGCCGCTCGTAAACCCCGGGGCCCCCCGACTCAGCGGAGTGAGCAAAAAACGGCCCAACGAGAAGACGGCTTGGGCATGCCACGGCTGGCAAAAAATATGTGTAAAAGTCACACTACTGCTATTAAACAGCACGCTGATGCACGAAACTGAACAAAAATTTCCACAAAGTAAAAATGATACGCCCAAACAATTTATCAAACTGTTACTAGGAGGAGAACTTCAAAGCGACTAGTTATCAATAAATATTTCCATACCTGCCCAGAGAAGAACCAAGAAGCAAGTAAGAAGCAAAGAAAAAGCAGGAAGAACAGAAGTTGAAGATTCGCAAGATTGAGACCAAGAAAGAAGTGGATGAAGAATAGATGACAAACCTTCCCAAATCCCTATCCTATTGTAAACTAGTTGTCTGCGAAGTATTACAGCGACAAACGACCACTTTCAGCGTCACATAACGATGACTTTCACCCATACAAAGCCAGTAAACCACGAAATTCTGCACTCACAGCTCCATTCCATTATGGGACCTCCACAACAGCAACACACACCTGCAAAGCCAACAAGGAACGACAAACGAAGCTGTACATCAAATACTTGCCCACATCCATCTCGCTTCATGCAAAATCATTTGCCAGCGTCATGCTTAAACATTCATAGGATTGTGTGAATGTGTGAAATCAAATTATGTGGTGTAGGAATTGTGCAAAAGAAACGTGTGAAAAACTAAATAATTTAAGCACATCAGACAGCTAATAAACTAAAAAATAACAGTCATTGACTATGGACTTAAGTAAAAAATAGACTGTCGATAAAAATAAGTCATTAGTTCTGAAATGGACTGTATATAAAGAACAAAAGTTCTTGTTGGATGTTTTCCCTTTTTTAACATTTGTACCATTTGTCAGGATAATGTCTCAATACTTGTGTATGTGTATTTCTTTGTCAAAGCAATTCTTTGAAATAATTCTTATTTGTTAGTGTAACAATGTTGAAATGAGCGTCTAGAAACAAAAACATTTTTACTTGTACATGATATTTAGAAAATGTGTTAGGAATAGATTTTACTTCATTACTACATTTATAAAAACAATACTTCTAAGAAAATCTATATGAAAGTCTCCTCACTTTTGATAACAAACTTCTTAAAAAACATACTTCACACTTAAATAAAGAAAGAAAATAATTAAAAATTAATAATAGCATAACAATATTCTTCTCTTGTCATTTTTAATTATAATGTGGAAGAATATAGAAATACCAATTAGTAATACAAACTAGCACAGAACAGAATAACGCGGCTGAACAGTATGCAACAAAATTTAGATAAATCAGAAAATTTTTGACTGATCTAGACAACGATTCAATCATTGCCTAAATTCAGTGCAAAAATTAAGTTCGAAGGGTGGTGATATGTAAGGTGTCAGACAAATCCAACAACTTCCATGAAAACCCTGACATGATAAGCAAATCCAGTAGTATGTCACATAGCTTCGAATAAATCGTGACATTAAATTAACCAAAGTAATACGAGTAACGAGTGACCAAATGAAATACCACATACTAACACAAGAAGGCCTAAATGCATGTCGTACCTTCCCACCATGAGACCGACGCAGTTCTGAGGGGAGAAACGAGAACAGAAGCCGAGAGCAGAACCGTGTTAAGCTAGAAGGCCCTACGATAAGGGACGTACTGGACACCCACGTCGCCAGCTAACCATTAGGACGACACCACCCTCAAGTCTTAGCGTGAGACTTTTTCGCGTCTCTGTTACATTAGGACCACCCCCCAGCCCATGTTAAAAGATAGAGCCCTCCAGAAGAACAGTATAGATCTTACGATAACACTAAAAGGACCACACCAGCTCCAGGTTTTAGTGTGAGACTTTTTCGCATCTCTGTTACGTTGCAAACTTTAAAAACATTGTCTCACCACGAAAAGTATAACGTTTCACATTGGATAGACAGAATTTCTGTAGGCGGAGCTTAAGGTTAACATTGAGACCCTGATTGGTCAGATGAAAACACAGCCAGATAGTTTTTTTTTTAACCAACTTCGGTAAACTGTAGTAAGGAGAAGTTAGGAGAGAGTTAGTCCCGAGACGGCGAGCTTGATGGCTGCTGCGCCGGCCGCTGCCGCCCTGACGCTGCCTAAACACCGACAAGGTAATGAACGCACGCGATGCCGCGTTTTGAGCGCATAAGGCTACACTCAGCACTGCAGAAGTCTCATCTGTTACACCCCTTTTTTGCATAATACTAGTGTCGATCGTGAATTAAAGCTCATGGTGTTCACATTTGACACGTGAAGTAAAAATGTGAAACGCGATGATTTTTCTGGTGTATAGTTATTGAGAAGCCACATCAGCCACTGTAATTTACGACAAGTTAGATAAGTTGTTAAAGATAATTGAGGGTCACTGTACACCATTTTGATAGTTTTTCTCTTTTGTGAAACTTAATTTAAACCTAGATTATAGATGTGATATGGCATAGGTCATCCTTCGATCCATTGTAGAACTTGGAAACCCATTCAGGGCATATTCTTTCACATTTTTGTTGAACGCAGTTGGTTTTTCCATCCTGTATTAAAACACTTCCTTTTATCAATAGTGCAATTTATAAACAATGTTTTGTGAGTAGAATAAATTTCCAATGGTAAACCTAACTGCTTTTTCGACGTTATTTTACCAGCTAACTCAAAATAGGAAAGCCTTGAACCCCTTCCACGAATTATCTGAATTCCCTAGGAAAATCATTATATTTATTGTAAAATTAGGTATGTGGTCGCTGTTGTTCTATTTGCTAATAGTACAATAATAACAGAACGACCGTATATAATAAGAGTGATCCTGCGGAAAAAAGTACTAAGATTTAGACAAGATTTTGTACCAGCTGTATTGGACTGCTGAACTTGTTGGTAAAACCCATACTTTGAAATGTTGGCGCAGCAGCTAGGTGAATCGTAACGAACAAGTTAACATGCCAAATATCCATCACTGATGTAACTGAAGGCACTGCAGCTGCATTTGTCTGAACAAGTTAGATATGTTGTCTGTTAGAAAAGGAAACACACTAAATTTTGTTTAGTCCTCAAGGCATTTGAAACAGATTGTAAATTAAGACTTTAGAAATATGTATCCTTAGTGTACAGTCTGATAAACTCAAGGCATATTTCTTAGAAAGGGTAACTTGTTTCTGAATGAATCACATAACAGCGAATGAAAAGATTGTAAATTAAGACTTTAGAAATATGTATCCTTAGTGTACGGTCTGATAAACTGAAGGCATATTTCTTAGAAAGGGTAACTCGTTTCTGAATGAATCACATAACAGCGAATGAAAAGATAGCTAAATATTCTAAAGATGATACTGAAACCCTGGCCGACGACATGGGAGTTCTGATGCATTATAATAGCGGTAGCTGTGAGTACAACTATGTTCACAATATTGAATGAGAGTAACGAAAAGTTACACAGTTGTGTTGCCGCAAGCAATGAACTTGCTAAGCACTATAAAACCATTTCCTCAGATAATTTCTGCAAAATCTAGATCACATCACGTGCTCGCCTCTGGGACAGTTCTGCATAAGCGATCAATCCTCAGGGTTTGTCCTTAATTTCATCGTGTAAAATCTCCGTGTATTAGCGAAGAACTAAAGAGAACTTGTGTTTTGAAAACGAAAAACAATCACTACTTATAAATAACTAAACTAATACAAACTTAGATGATATTTTAACTGATTAACCCCTCTTCAGAGTCATATAGAATTTTTTGAAGGACATCATGTTCACACTTTACTGTAGAAATTATTTATTTTACTGTCGTAATTTGGCCTATGGGCCATTTTCAAAAGAAACTGCAAAGGATTTTGCCTCAGCACATGTCAGACTTTAAAATTCTTCGACATGCATAAATGTCTTCGTCAAAACCAGGTCTTTTCGCTTTAGAAATACAACAACATTAGAAGAGTTTGAATCTCTGTACCTCGTGATGTAAATTACCCGAAATATTATCGCTGTTAACATCGTGCACGTAAATCGTTACAAATCGATGTTCTTGCGCACTGTTTGCATATAAACAATAGTGGGGTAAATATTTTCTACAGTATACGGGGAATATGATGTCCTTTAAGAAAATTATTATGCACTTTTTTTTTAACATGACACTTCGATACGTAGGTTATTGACTGGTATAGATCAAAACTAGTTTTACTGCCTGTATGAGTAACGTCCCTTTGATACTGCTTGCTGATGAAGATCTTTTGCTTCGTATTTATCTGTCGTCTTTTTTATATATATAGAACACAATACCATAGGAAACTCTTTATTTTCTAGATAACGAAAACAGTTTTCCAGCTTTTATAACCAATGTATAGTTATGTGAAAATATTTTCAATGAATTGAGCACTAAGTGATAATTTTGTTGACAGTGACATTCCAAACAGTCTCAAATTTAGTAACAGAAAATGTTTTTCGTATCTAGCAAATTTCATCAAAGTGTTACAGCAGACCGTTACTCTGCGTATTATCGTGAAGGAATGATATATTCGATAAGTGTAGAACTAAACGATAATGTTGAAAACGCAGGTCGAAATGTATTGTTATGAAAGATGGGCCCTAATTTTACACCTTGGCACTAGGTCTCTTGCGCTGACATTACTGAGACAGTAATTTATGCTTTTTACCAGTTCACCAAGTGAGATGCCAAATTATCTTACTGATTTTTACTGAATTTACGTTTTAGGGAATGTTGTACCTGTTCTTAAAATTGTTATGCCTTCCTCTGTACGTTGGGTAGTTCTTCAGCGGATTCAAAAGCGAGGAACAGATGGCGTTCATGCGCAGAGCATTCAGATATTAATTTATTCTATATCTAATATAAAGTAGTAAAATTACTACATAACTTTGTTGCTGTATTTGCAGCGTCAGCTGCTAGCAGTGGATTTGAATGTAGAAACATATAGAGATAAAAAATATTTATAAATCTGTCCTTTTTCAATACACTACTGGCCATTAAAATTGCTACACCAGGAATAAATCCAGATGATAAACGGGTATTCATTGGACAAATATATTATACTAGAAATGACATGTGATTACATTTTAACGCAGAACAACCACCTCTGGAGGTAAAAAAGGCCTTGAAACGTCTGGGCATTGAGTGAAACAGAGCTTGGATGGCGTGTACAGGTACAGCTGCTCATGCAGCTTCAACACGATACCACAGCTCATCAAGAGTAGTGACTGGCGTATAGTGACGAGCCAGTTACTAGACCACTATTGACCAGACGTTTTCAATTGGTGAGAGATCTGGAGAAGGTGCTGGCCAGGGCAGCATTCGAACATTTTCTGTATCAAGAAAGGCCCGTACGGGACCTGCAACGTGCGGTCGTGCATTATCCTGCTGAAATGTAGGGTTCCGTAGGGATAGAATGAAGGGTAGAGCCAAGGGTCGCAACACAGCTGAAATGTAACGTCAACTGCTCAAAGTGACGTCATTGCGAACAAGAGGTGACCGAGACGTGTAACCATCACGCCGTGTGATACGCCACTATGGCGGTGACGAATACACGTTTCCAATGTGCGTTCACCGCGATGTCGCCAAACACGGAAGTGATCATCATCATAATGTATATAGAACCTCGATTCATTGGTAAAAATGACGTTTTGCCATTCCTGCACCTAGGTTCGTCGTTGAGTACACCATCGCAGGCGCTCCTGGCTGTGATGCAGCGTCAAGGGTCTCCGAGCTGATAGTCCATGCTGCTGCAAACGTTGTCGAACTGTTCGTGCAGACTGTTGTTGTCTTGCAAACGTCCCCATCTGTTAACTCAGGGATCGAGACGTGGCTGCACGATCCGTTACATCCATGCGGATAAGATACCAGTCATCTGGACTGCTAGTGATACGAGGCCGTTGGGATTACTCCCCTGAACCCACCGATTCCATGTTCTGCTAACAGTCATTGGATCTCGACCAAAGCGAGCAGCAATTTCACGATACGTTATCCGGAATTGCGATAGGCTACAATCCGACCTTTATCAAAGTCGGAAACGTGATGGTACGCATTTCTCCTCCTTACACGAAGCATCACAACAACGTTCCACCACGCAAGGCCGGTCAACTGCTGTTTGTGTATGAGATATCGGTTGGAAACTTTCCTCACGTCAGCACGTTGTAGGTGTCGCCACCGGCGCCAACCTTGTGTGAATGCTCTGAATAGCTAATCATTGGCATATCACAGCATCTTCTTCCTGTCGGTTAAATTCCGCTTCTGTAGCAAATCATCTTCGTGGTGTAACAATTTTAATGGCCAGTAGTGTACAATGTCTATTCAGAAAATGCCGAGTGCTGGCCACTATGAAAGTCTGTAATGTTGTTCAGTTGGCAGACACACGGAGAAGGCTCAAATGGCTCTGAGCACTATGGGACTTAACTGCTGTGGTCATCAGTCCCCAAGGAATTAGAACTACTTAAACCTAACTAACCTAAGAACATCACACACATCCATGCCCGAGGCAGGATTCGAACCTGCGGCCGTAGCGGTCACACGGCTCCAGACTCTACCGCCTGTAGCCGCACGGCCACTCCGACCGGCTTGAGATAACGAAATGGTATTTTCTGTAGGCAACGATGGTAATCAACCAACGCATTTGCCAAAAGGAGTCTGCAGAGTCTATATGGAGGAGTTAAAATTGACTGTCAAAATCTGGATGGTTGAAATGGCTCTGAGCACTATGGGACTTAACTTCTGAGGTTATCAGTCCCCTAGAACTTAGAGCTACTTAAACCTAACCAAACTAAGGACATCACACACATCCATGCCCGAGGCAGGATTCGAACCTGCGACCGTAGCCATCGCGCTGTTCCAGACTGAAGCGCCTAGAACCGTGCGCCCACCCCGGCCACCTCAAAATGTGGGCACGAGAAAAATTCGTCTACAGAGCATCCTGATTGTCCACGTAAGCGCGCCATTCTGCCGTTACACTTAGTATTTGCTTATCTAAACCAAGTCACGTACAATGCTCGCGCCCCAGCCGCTTAATGTCAACTGTTCCCCAATAACGTCTATGTAGAAATCTTAACACCTACTATTACATTTCACAGAGAGCGGCCAACCGTCGCGAATGTAGCTTTTTAGTAATTGTGATGATTGATGGCTTGTGCGATCCGCGGTATATCAATAGGAAAAGAGTTCAGTGTTTGCGAATCAGAAGAATTAATATGTGAAAACGAAGCTTCCGATGCGTCAAATGCTACATCTGTGCCGACAGGTAAACGAGACCCTTTGCTGCAGTTTGCGTGTTGCAATGTCGAGCAATACAGAATAGAATTTCATAGTGGGAATTTGATGATAATAGTAAGATACTAGCGACCAACGTCCGTGTCGTCGGAAACCTGTTTCGACGGATGAAAGAGTGTGGCTTATGGTCCGTGGCCAGGAAACGTTTTCTACCGCAGAGGTGATGATGAAATTTCGTTATTCCATATACTCTAGCCAGAGCTTCCTTTTTCAGCAGACTTTAACTATCTGAGGACTGTAAAAGTTCTTGAAACGTATGTGAAAGGGCGTTTTTGCCAATTTCTTTGGACAAAACCAACCCGATGTTATGGGACGAAGCATCGACTGCAGGCACAAGTGGTTTGAGCGGAGCGTAGAGCATAAGGCAAGGTTGACAAAGCAATACATTTTTCTTTCCATGAAAAGTTTTTCGCAGTATTTTGTCCCATGGGACGGAACATTTTCATGTCTGAGGTGGTTCAAAGGAGCGGCAGTTGGCGCCACGTTAAGAATGAACTGTATGAGGTAGGTTAATTTTACAAGAACAGCTTGCAGTTCGCGTAAATTGTTAGGCTGGATTGCTTCGAAATGTTTCGTCGAAGAACGAGTACCATTGGTTCAAATGGTTCAAATGGCTCTGAGCACTATGGGATTTAACATCGGAGGTCCTCAGCCCCTAGAACTTAGAACTACTTAAACCTCACTAACCTAAGGACATCACACACACCGAAGCCCGCGGCAGGATTCGAACCTGCAACCGTAGCAGTCGCACGGTTCCGGACTGAAGCGCCTAGAAGCGTTCGGCCACCACAGCCGGCCACGCGCTAGAATTCTGCAACCCATTCTTTATAGAATTTATCGGTACGAAGTTGCGTTTTGAAAAATACCGTGCAGCTGCAAAATGTATTTCACTCTCAAAAAATTCGTGTAATCTTCCGATAAGGTTGGGTTTGGAGCTCAATGATGGGACACAATTCCACTAACAAATGGAAGGTGTACACTCCTAGACACTAAAAGTAAAGTGCACGATGTGATCCAACTGTGCTTTTGTAGGGGTCGAAATGTTTGATGCAGCTGTGCTATGTGTTTATCACATGTTTCCCTCGTCTCACCGAACTGTCGGAAGGGAGGAGGCAGCAGCTGAATTCCTTCTTCGGCTTGGGGCGCCTTTTGCTTCTGGTCTGCGTGTGCTTGTACGAGGCAAGAAACCGCTGACATCAAATCTGTTATTTGTTGGCTCTGAAACTGAACAGGAGATATTACATGCTACTCACCACTTAGATGTAGGTCTCTCTGGTTTGCCAAGATTACTTAAATATGTTCTCTTAAATATCTCACCTTACATATCTCAATTCAATGTATGCACATACACAAAAAGGGATTCAATAGAAAGAAGAAAAATTGTACTTCTCTCGTGTCGAAACCTCCGTGTTCCCCCTCCTTTTGTTCGTCGCCAGTCTGTTATGGCTTTCTGTGCAGGCTGTGTGGTTCTTTTGTAGATATGGGTTTGACGAACAGGCGTTCATTAACAGAGAATTCAGATATTAATTTATTCTACATATAGTATCAAACAGTAAAAATAACACATAACTTTGTTGTTGTTATTGCAGCTTCAGTTGCTAACAGTAGATCTGAATGTAGAAATATATACAGATACGAAAGATTTACAAATCTCTCACTCTTCCATACTATGTCTATTCAGAACCCCAGAACCCCTGACCTCTCGGTCTTACTGTCTTGGTGTAAGGGTAAATTTGTTCTTTGCTACAATTAAGTCATGCCAATGATTTAAATGGAGTGCACGATGAAACTGTGTCGGTGGCACTGGAAGACCCCGATGGCGGTAGTTCAAGGCAGCAGGCGGCAGGTGTAACAACTAGGTATGTACTGGTATAGGCAGGTAGTCGTACGACGGTCGACACAAATCCAGTGGGCGTATCAAGGCTGACATGGGCTCAGTGCATGAACGTTCTAACTTAAGCACATCCGCCGCTGGATCTCTGAAGAGGGAATGCTTGCCTCTCATTGGCAGCTGCGTAATCGTTCGTGGCAGGAAGCGCCCTCGTGCCGCGGTGGCGGCTGTCGGAAATATGGCGTGTGAGTGGTTGCGAGCATGTTTGAACGTGCCGCCGAACGGATAGCGGCCGATAACGCTAAAATTGTTTGCCTTACTTTCTGCTAGTATTTCCAACCCGTTGAGCAAACAACTCATAGGCATTAACGATTCAGGCAAACAGCAAGCCGATTCTGATCTGTTACATCATATTGTTTGAAGAATGTGAGCGCTAAGATACCGAAGGTGAACGTTAATAAAACTGACAAACTGCACGGACGGATTACTGACTGGAAGAGAAGGAAAAATGTTCCACAAGCGTGTGTCCGGAAACACGTCGTTGCCGCAGTAGATGGCGCCGACGAATGACAGATCCTCTGGACATGTGCGTGTATTGTTTGCGTGTTGAAGGTGATAGGGATAGTAGTGGTTGTCATGCAAGCTACATGTGATTGTACTTTGGCTTACACAATGTTGGTGGGTAACTTACCTCGAGCTCCTAGGTTTGTTTCAGTTTCCTGTAAAACCCGGTCCCCCAAATCTGATGTACACACAGTCGGCTGCCTCCCAGCACGTGCGTCTATATCAAAGGACTCGTGGTCACATGAACCCCCAAAAAGAGTATGAAATGTTGTGTGGTGTGGTATCTGTGAGCGTACTTGTTTTGGTGAATCTGTGCCTCCTCTCGACCGTTTCCATCTGCTTGGCAGTAGACAAACACCATTTCGTCTTGTTCCCGACATGGACACCGGACCATTCTGCTGCCTGCATAGAGAGGTGGTAGAAGCCACCTCTCATATTTCTATCTTACGATTTTCCTCTCTAATTGCATGCGGTGAAAAGTTGCTAGTCTTTCACACGCGGAATTCCCACGCAGCGTCTCTCGTCACCTGTGTGGTCCGGTGACAGGCGGGCTCTGCTGATCTTGGAACGGTAAGCCGACGGGTGTGAGGGAGTCGAGTGAAAGCTTTCCAGACGCCGACATTGTAGAATAGCGGCAGAGACACGCTCGCAGGGGCCTGAAGCAGCGGCTGGGCTAGAGGTTCCGTTACTTCGCAGAAACTTAGCGAAAACACTTTCTGGCGGGCTACCAGCGAGGCGTGGGAATGACTTGTATACCCAGGCATTATTGTTCGGCAATTTCCCGTGCTTTCTGCAAAATCGTAACTGTGATTGGCTTGCTCAGGGCATAGCCCCGTGACGTAGCAAAATCGGTGTAGAAATTGGCGCCAAGAATCTCCATTGGTGGAATGAGAGTGCTTCGGCAATAGAGTGGAATTTTCCGCCGGTTTTGGAGTTGCTCGTTGGAACGTTTAACCACAGCCACTGTCGTGGGGGCGGGAATGTTCTGTGTTCGGCTTATACGGGTGCTCTTGAGTAGTCGGATCTCGCCTTTCGGTCGGAGTAGGTTACAAGACTGAACTCTCGCTGCTCTGGACAGCCTGCTTTCCGTTGGCTGTTTAATATACTTTCATTTAATTGTAACTGTTTGACGAAGTTGCTCAAGTTTCGACTTCAACGTAACTTTCCGAGTACAGTTGGTAATTGAGCGTTCTGCGTACAAGAGGCCTATGTTGTCTGTGTTCAGCAGTTTTGGCTAAAGTTGACTGTATCGGAGTTACTGTGTCACTTCGTTTGTTAAAATCAATCACTGTACCGTCAGTGATTGTATGCCGAGCCTTCTTCGTCTCCCTCAGAGGCGCATTTGTATTGCTAGGAAGTCTTTAGTCTGGAACAATCAGGCCAGGATAATTTGTTTCGGGCTATACTCGCGACATTATCATCACCGCGACGGGACGTCGAAGCAACCAGCCATCGCCTCCAGTATGCCAGATCGTGTCCGTGCAGTTAAGAAGACAGGTTGGTAATGTACGACCGCAGCACCAGCAAAGCAGGCAATTTTGCTAGGTGATAATCAGAGCTCAGCAGAGCTGTTTGTCTTTTCTAGCTGTGATCTGTCTTGGGTGTTCATTGTCTGAGTTCTCACTAATGTAGCACCAATTAATGCTGGGTTGGCTGTGTGTCTCCCTTAAGACTTGAATTGCAAGGAATTGGCTCCACATACCACTTCGTCATAAATGTCACAAACTAGTTTAGGGACAACTTCACCTTCAAAGCATTTATTTGAGTATCCAGTTTAAGCCAATTTGATGTATTGTAATTGTTTGATGTGTTTTTGTTTATTAATTTGAGTTATAATAAATCATATTGTTATTTTGGAGAGAACTTTCATTCTGTGAATCGGTAGAGCAACCGTGTCATTTTTCACTACGTTAATGAAACGTTCCTTTATTTAACTTATTTATCAAATGAAATTATTGCAGGTGCGAAACTCTTTTCTACTCCACTTGCAGGGTCGATTACAGTCAGTTCGCGTTTCTTTTTAATCCATATGCAACAGCAAAAGACGGAGTTAGAATAGGAGGGCATAGAGTATCATTTACATATGTAGATTCTAGAAGAATTTAGTAAATACATTGCTAGCTCCGGCACCTCGCATAAAATGGCGACCCTTAGCCTCGGATCTTTCCTGTGATTAACAAACAGTATTCTTAGTAGGAACATTGAAATGTTTTTCTCTACTTTTTTTATTATTAATACCCAAGTTCTTTTTCTTGGAGTTCCGTGATTAGTTTTAAGTAGCGGCGCGTGATTACTGTTTTTGTTTTCACCGTATATATTTGTTTGTTTGTTCATCGTTTTATGTGTTTCTTTGTTGTGGTGTCCGCACCACATCACATTTTGCCGAGTTTGTGTGCAGTTTCTGTACCACAACAAATCGTGCATGTAATTACAGCGTTGGAACGGCGTTGTTGAAATTTTATGTCTATGTGGAAAAATATATGGAGTAGATTATTTTTATTGTGCATTGCAGATATACTAGTTTTTCATGAATGATCTCGAGAAGTAAGGCACGACTATTATCCATTCGAAGCTAAAACAAAAGGGGATAGCGTAATGGATAAGGGGCAGGTTACTGACGGGGATAGGTTCGGAGGTGAGGTGGGCACATTTTTAGCAGGACAGGACGACAGGGTCATTGATGAAGAAGAAGATCTTAGAGCATCGTCGCGACAGTGATTATGATAGTGAGGTAGAGGATGAAACAGACAGGCAGACAGGTCGAGACGGCAGCAGAAGTTTATAATCAAACGGACGAGGTCAGACAGGGGCCAGCTCGGTCACGTGAGAGTTCTAGCGCCCAGGCGTCCAGAGTTACATCGCCCATGTTTGAAGAGGATCAGAAAGATGACATAAACTCAACACTGAGCTTCCTAAGATCAGTGAAAGAAGAAGCTGACGAACAGCGTAAGAAGGAGAAGGAAGAAGCTGACGAACAGCGCAAGAAGGACACTCAGGCAATAATTTCGCATACAGGAGAAATTCGAGGGGAATTAGTAACAATAAAGAAAGAATGTGGAGAAGTAAAACAAATGACAATGGCTGCACAAAAAGTAGCAGGCGTGGCCAAAACGACAGCAAGAGGGGCAATGAAAGTCGCGGAAGCAACGTCTAAACTCGCAGGGCGCTTGCGATGTACAACACAATCCCACTCAAAATCCCTAGCGTTCTTAAAAACTCAGGGTAATATCGCGGTCGCAAACACCACGAAAGAAATGGAAGAAGTAGAGAGTCGGATAGCAAAACTAGAGCAAAACGGGCACACGAGCTCTGCGCGTTCGGATACCAATAATGGAGTACACAGAATTGTGTCTCCGAGGAAAAGCCCGCCATGCTCTGACCCGATGACCGAGTGCGGAACTAACAATGCACACGCAGAAACAGCGAGTAATAGCTCCAATAATTGTAGTCCACTTAGGAGAGTGAATTCTGAGTGCCACTTCCACTGTGATACAGAGGTAGCACATCACAGTTATCAGCAAGCTAGATCAGGACACTCAGCAGACGTGCAAGTATCGGAAACGAGTGACAACACCAGTGCGATGATCACAATCACTTCCTGTCGATTCTAAAATTCCAGAAGTTCAAAGAAAATGGAGGGTCGATGCATCCGAAGAGCTGGGTGATGCAGTTTACAAATTAATTACTGGCATTATGGCCAACCCAGGCAAAATTAGAATTCATGTGTGAACACATCGAAGGCCAAGCGGCGGAAAAGATGCGGGGTGTGGCAGCGACGTGTCGGACTTATCAGGAGTTTGTTGGTGCATTCCTGCGGACCTACTGGTCAAAGGAATCGCAAGACAGGATTAAAGAGGAAATAATATTTTTTCCTGACCTGGAAGTGTCCGGGCATAGGATCCCAACCAAATTTCTTAATGATTTACTCAACAAGAATCAATTTTTAGATAGTCCATATAGCAATGGAGAAATCATTAAATTTTGCTTTTCCAAGTTGCCAGTTAGGTACCAACAGACACTTGTCGGGAAGTGTGGATCTGACACAGAAGCATTGAAGAGTCTATTTCGCGAACTCGAAGTAGTCTTTGACAAACAAGACGCAAAGGACAGGAAGAAGGGGCAAAGTAACAAATACCACGGGCCAGGAAGGGAAGACGACAACAGATAGCATAATCGCACTGGTCAGTTAGGAAACCATGGTTACGGAAGTCAGGGTTACGCTATTCAAGGTTATGGAAACCAGAGACACGGAAGCCAGGACGTCAGGGAACAGGGTCAATCTAGACAAGGAATCTGGGGTAGGAGGAAAAACGAACGGCAAAGCGGCCGTAATTGGAGAGAGCGAAACCAAGGACAACAGTGAAGCCAGGAGATTGAAACTAGACCCGCAAATCGTAATGCACGTCAGAGGAGGGGGAGCTTAACAAGGGATTGGCGCCAGACTAGTGCGAACACAGGCTGCCGGAATTTCGCACGTAATCTCGGACCTGGCCAACTACGGACGATAAATTACGAAGATTTATCAGAAATCCTGCTCGAAGAACATAAAACAACTACTCGACAGGATCGGCAGCCTCTTATGACAGTAGCAATAGCTGAAAAGAGTACCAATGCGATAATAGATAGTGGAAGCTACATAACAGCAATATCTGAGGCAGCATACAAGAGGTGCTCTCAGGAGGTGGACTGGCCTGCCCTATCGGTTAATAAAACCAAAATAAAAGGGTTATTAGAGGGTAAATGTACGGAGGTCACCCAACAAACAAGACTGGAATTCTCCTGTCAAGGACACAAAATAGAGTCTAACTTCTGGATCGTGCCAAATCTGGCGATCGACATGATAATAGGAACGGACTTCCGAAATGAGCATGAAGCGATAGTTGATCTAGGACGAGATGAAGTGGTTTTGAGGAAAGGGAATCCCGTCCACATTAAGTTCGACGACCAGCTGATCCCAGCTCAACTACAGTCTAACTGTGTACGGATAAACTATGCGTGTCTGAAAGACAGAAAGCAAGAACAGGCCGACGTTGCTCGTAGGGGAGAGGACACGGATGACAATGAAGTCGGAATAATGGGAGAAATAAAGGAGAAAATAGGAGAAAAAGTGGAAGCCATAAAGAATATAAGGTGCGACCACCGCAAAGAACTTCATAAATTACTAGTAGAATATGAGGAGGTCTTCATTCCCAAGACAGGATCAATAAAGAACTTCCAATATGAATTCCGTATACGACCCCACAACCAGTTTCGTGTGCCAACCTACGCAATCCCCTTGGCATATCGACAGATAGTAGCAGCTGAAATTACGCGAATGCTGAGTGAAGGAATAATAGAACCTACGGCTTCAGCCTATAATAACCCATTAAGAGTAATTGAGAAGGCAGATGGTAGTATTCGTTTAGTCTTGGACTCGCGACAAATTAATACCGTAATAGAACCCGAAACAGACAGACCGGAACGATTAGAGGAACTCTTACAAAACTTCCATGATATATCAATCTTCTCATCAGATTATCTAAAATCGAGTTTCTGGCAGATCGAGCTCCACCCAAATTGCAGACAGTACGCAGCCTTTTTAGCATTTGTAAGATGTTGCCGGTTTCGCCATCTACCATTTGGTTTGAACATTTCGTCTGCCGCATTCATTCGGGGGCTGGACAGCATACTGAGCGATAATTTGAGTCGCCATGTCACCAGCTATGTGGACGATTTGCTGATCGCGGAGAAATCTTGGGGAGAGCACAATGCGGTCCGCGGTGAACACCTTGCGACATTCAAGGAATACGGAGTGACTATCCCCTGAGAAAGCCAATCACAGTTACGATCTTGCAGAAAGCGCGGGAAATTGCCCGCCAAAACTGCCCGGGGACACAAGTCATTCCCACGCCTCGCTGGTAGCCCGCCAGAAAGTGTTTTTTCTAAGTTTCTGCGAAGTAACGGAACCTCTAGCCCAGCCGCTACTTCAGGCCCCTGCGAGCGTGTCTCCGCCGCTATTTGGTGAAGGCTGCCGGTCTTGCTTACGAGATGAAGGCAGAGCTCACCATCTGCAGCATCGTTGACAGAACCGACTGCGGACCTTTGGTGCAGAGTCGGGTGGAGGGTCTGAATCAGAGGCTCAGACGGTTTTGCGACCGTATTGGCTGCAGATTCCTTGACTTGCGCCATAGGGTGGTGGGGTTTCGGGTTCCGCTGAATAGGTCAGGAGTTCACTACACTCAGCTGGCGGCTACACGGGTAGCGGAGGCTGTGTGGCATGGACTGGGCGGTTTTTTAGGTTAGAAGGCCTCGGGAAAGTGCGGGATGGGCTGCAATATCAAAGGGTGCTTGGCAATTACAGGACGTGCTTGGATCAAGGAACAGTCGGAATTATAGTTGTAAACTGTTGTAGTTGCGCTGGAAAAGTCCCTGAGCTTCAAGCGCTAATAGAAAGCACAGAAGCTGATATCGTTATAGGTACAGAAAGCTGGCTAAAGCCTGAAATAAGTTCTGCAGAAATTTTTACGAAGTCTCAGACGGTGTTCAGGAAAGATAGATTAGGCAGAATTGGTGGTGGAGTGTTGGTGTCTGTCAGTAGTGGTTTATCTTGTAGTGAAGTCGAAGTAGATACTCCGTGCGAATTGGTGTGGGTGGAGGTTATACTTAACAGCCGAATTAAGTTAATAATTGGCTCCTTCTACCGACCCCCAGACTCCGATGATACAGTTGCGGAACAGTTCAGAGAAAGTTTGAGCCTCGTAACAAATAAATACCCCACTCATACGGTTATAGTTGGTGGGGACTTCAACCTACCCTCGGTATGTTGGCAAAAATACTTGTTCAAAACCGGTGGTAGGCAGAAAACGTCTTCCGAGATTGTCCTAAATGCATTCTCCGAAAATTATTTAGAGCAGTTAGTCCACGAACCCACGCGAATTGTAGATGGTTGCGAAAACACACTTGACCTCTTGGCCACAAACAATCCAGAGCTGATAGAGAGCATCATGACTGATACAGGGATTAGTGATCACAAGGTCATTGTAGCTAGGCTCAATACCATTTCTTCCAAATCCATCAGAAACAAACGCAAAATAATTTTATTTAAAAAAGTGGATAAAGTGTCACTGGAAGCCTTCCTAAAAGACAATTTCCATTCCTTTCGAACTGACTATGCGAATGTAGACGAGATGTGGCTCAAATTCAAAGATATAGTAGCAACAGCAATTGAGATATTCATACCTCATAAATTGGTAAGAGATGGAACGGATCCCCCGTGGTACACAAAAAAGGTCCGAACGCTGTTGCAGAGGCAACGGAAAAAGCATGCGAAGTTCAGAAGAACGCGAAATCCTGAAGATGGGCTAAAATTTACAGACGCGCGAAATTTGGCACGTACTTCGATGCGAGATGCCTTTAATAGGTTCCACAACGAAACATTGTCTTGAAATTTGGTAGAAAATCCGAAGAAATTCTGGTCGTATGTAAAGTACACAAGCGGCAAGACGCAGTCAATACCTTCGCTGCGCAGTGCCGATGGTACTGTTATCGACGACTGTGCCGCTAAAGCGGAGTTATTGAACGCAGTTTTCCGAAATTCCTTCACCAGGAAAGACGAATGGAATATTCCAGAATTTGAAACACGAACATCTGCTAGCATGAGTTTCTTAGAAGTAGATACCTTAGGGGTTGCGAAGCAACTCAAATCGCTTGATACGGGCAAGTCTTCAGGTCCAGATTGTATACCGATTAGGTTCCTTTCAGATTACGCTGATACTATAGCTCCCTACTTAGCACTCATATACAACCGCTCGCTCACCGATAGATCTGTACCTACAGATTGGAAAACTGCGCAGGTCGCACCAGTGTTGAAGAAGGGTAGTAGGAGTAATCCATTTAACTACAGACCTATATCATTGACGTCGGTTTGCAGTAGGGTTTTGGAGCATATACTGTATTCAAACATTATGAATCACCTCGAAGGGAACGATCTATTGACACGTAATCAGCATGGCTTCAGAAAACATCGCTCTTGTGCAACGCCGCTAGCTCTTTATTCGCACGAAGTAATGGCCGCTATCGACAGGGGATCTCAAGTTGATTCCGTATTTCTAGATTTCCGGAAAGCTTTTGACACCGTTCCTCACAAGCGACTTCTAATCAAGCTGCGGAGCTATGGGGTATCGTCTCAGTTGTGCGACTGGATTCGTGATTTCCTGTCAGGAAGGTCGCAGTTCGTAGTAATAGACGGCAAATCATCGAGTAAAACTGAAGTGATATCAGGTGTTCCCCAGGGAAGCGTCCTGGGACCTCTACTGTTCCTGATCTATATAAATGACCTGGGTGACAATCTGAGCAGTTCTCTTAGGTTGTTCGCAGATGATGCTGTAATTTACCGTCTAGTAAGGTCATCCGAAGACCAGTATCAGCTGCAAAGCGATTTAGAAAAGATTGCTGTATGGTGTGTCAGGTGGCAGTTGACGCTAAATAACGAAAAGTGTGAGATGATCCACATGACTTCGAAAAGAAATCCGTTGGAATTCGATTACTCGATAAATAGTACAATTCTCAAGGCTGTCAATTCAACTAAGTACCTGGGTGTTAAAATTACGAACAACTTCAGTTGGAAGGACCACATAGATAATATTGTCGGGAAGGCGAGCCAAAGATTGCGTTTCATTGGCAGGACACTCAGAAGATGCAACAAGTCCACTAAAGAGACAGCTTACACTACAGTCGTTCGTCCTCTGTTAGAATATTGCTGCGCGGTGTGGGATCCTTACCAGGTGGGATTGAAGGAGGACATCGAAAGGGTGCAAAAAAGGGCAGCTCGTTTTGTATTATCACGTTATAGGGGAGAGAGTGTGGCAGATATGATACACGAGTTGGGATGGAAGTCATTACAGCATAGACGTTTTTCGTCGCGGCGAGAGCTTTTTACGAAATTTCAGTCACCAACTTTCTCTTCCGAATGCGAAAATATTTTGTTGAGCCCAACCTACATAGGTAGGAATGATCATCAAAATAAAATAAGAGAAATCAGAGCTCGAACAGAAAGGTTTAGGTGTTCGTTTTTCCCGCTCGCTGTTCGGGAGTGGAATAGTAGAGAGATAGTATGATTGTGGTTCGATGAACCCTCTGCCAAGCACTTAAATGTGAATTGCAGAGTAGTCATGTAGATGTACATGTAGATTCTACAATGTCGGTGTCTGGAAAGAATTCACTCGACTCCCTCACATCCGTCGGCTTAACGCTTTCAAGATCAGCAGAGCCAGCCTGTCACCGGACCACATGGGTGACGAGAGACGCTACGTGGGAAAACCGCGTGTGAAGGAATAGCAACTTTTCACTGCATGCAGTTAGAGAGAAAAATCGTAAGATAGAAATATGAGAGGGGACTTCTGACACCTCTCATAGCCCCTACATCATTTTAGATTGTAATTGGTGAGCGGTTGGCTCACTTAGGAGCAAGGTAGTGAGTCAATCGCCCAAGAACAATCTTGCAAAGTCACTCCACATGCCGCACTCTATAAAAAATATCACTAAAATCACTGCAACTGAAAAATGCAGCTCATAGGGGGAGGATTATTTATGATGTAGTCAATTTCACCTTCTTAATATGGAACTGTAACACTCACATCACACATCCATACCCAGGGAGCCCCTTCCAAACACCGATTCACACAGACATTCACGCTCTAAATATGGCCCAGGCACGTGAGCCAAATATGGAGCAGTTTATACCTTACAGTTAGAGTTGGAGTGATCTGCAATTAAATGCCCAAGATGTTACAACAATTTCAATCCTTAAACTAACCTGAACTCACTCACACATGATAATATTTACGTTAACAATCTCTTTGTGAGCTTTCAGAATCAAATACAACCTCCGATTCATTCTGTCTCCCTGCAGCAAGAATAACCTTTACAAAATGTTCTCTGAACTGATGGTCCATTCACAACGACAGTGGTGGTATCTGCTTCAGTTTATGGGGACTTCAGGCATACTGCTTGCATACACACAACAAAAATTCAGAATACAAAAAAAAAAAAAAAAATGAAACCTGGTGTAAAGAACATTTGCAATTTGTGCTCCCTACTCCATCACTTACATAAGAATTACAGTGCTAATTCACAAACGCATACAAGGTATAACATACATTACAAAAACAACACTAGAGAAAGAAATTTAAGGAAAAAAAACAAGGTTGATGGGGTGTCAAGTTGTGGTTGCACATTGCACCATTTTCACGACTATGCTGAGAATGAGGCGTTAAATCACATTGTTAGAAATATTCAAAGCACTTCACAAATTCGTTAGTTTCTCTGAGGGGGTTGGTATGTTGAGTCATATGCATTGACGCTCGTGGTATCATGTCTTGAGCATCGGAGGGGGGCTTTTGGGACGGGGCCACAGTACTGCACATAGGGCTAAACGTCGGGTGTTGTTGCTACGTTGTTGCAACAGCAATCGGGTGTGCTGGAGCGTCTGCAGTACTCTGTTCAGATTGCAGCAAGACCCACGCATATGATCACGGCAGTACGGTAGGAATAGTGACAGGCTCTCCTCACGTGTATTGTCTCGGAGGCCTACTAGTTGGGATGCATCACTAGTCCAGGTCACTTCTCTCCCTGGACAGCACTTTTCCAATTTTGCAGTTCTACGAGGGATGATGGCATGTGGAGTGACTCCACAAGTGTGTGAGGTGATCCAGACAGGATCGAACTAGGAGCGACGATTTCTACAACTGCTCTCTAAGTTAGAGGAGAAGTTAGAAATGAGACAATTCATTTGTTAGAGTTTGTGGCACGATGCTGATTTGTTTATGCAGATCAAGGGTAAGCCGACGGGTGTGAGGGAGTCGAGTGAATGCTTTCCAGACGCCGACATTGTACAATAGCGGCGGAGACACGCTCGCAGGGGCCTGAAGTAGCGGCTGGGCTAGAGGTTCCGTTACTTCGCAGAAACTTAGCAAAAACACTTTCTGGCGGGCTACCAGCGAGGCGTCGGAATGACTTGTATATCCAGGCAGTATTGTTGGGCAATTTCCCGTGCTTTCTGCAAAATCGTAACTGTGATTGGCTTGCTCAGGGCATAGCCCCGTGACGTAGCGAAATCGGTGTAGAAATTGGCGCCAAGAATCTCCATTGGTGGAATGGGAGTGCTTCGGCAATAGCGTGGATTTTTCCGCCGGTTTTGGAGTTGCTCATTGGATCGTTTAACCACGGCCACTGTCGAGGGGGGCGGGAATGTTCTGTGTTCGGCTTATACGAGTGCGCTTGAGTAGTCGACTCTCGCCTTTCGGTCGGAGTAGGTTACAAGACTGAGCTCTCGCTGCTCTGGACAGCCTGCTTTTCGTTGGCTGTCTAATATACTTTCATTTAATTGTAACTGTTTGACGAAGTTGCTCAAGTTTCGACTTCAACGTAACTTTCCGAGTACAGTTGGCAATTGAGCGTTCTGGGTACAAGAGGCCTATGTCGTCTGTCTTGAGCAGTTTTGGCTGAAGTTGACTGTATCGGAGTTACTGTGTGACTTCACTTGTTAAAATCAATCACTGTACCGTCAGTGATTGTGTGCCGAGCCTTCTTCGTCTCCCTCAGAGGCGCATTCGTATTGCTAGGAAGTCTTTAGTCTGGAGCAACCAGGCCAGGATAATTTGTTTCGGGCTATACCCGCGACATTATCATCACCACGACGGGACGTCGAAGCAACCAGCCATCGCCTCCGGTATGCCAGATCGTGTCCGTGCAGTTAAGAATATAGCATGGTAATATACGTCCTCAGCACCGGCAAAGCAGGCAATTTTGCTACGTGATAATCCGAGCTCAGCAGAGCGCGCCTGTTTGTCTTTTCTAACTTTGACCTCTCTTGGGTGTTCATTGTCTGAGTTCTCACTAATGTTGTTGTTGTTGTCTTCAGTCCTGAGACTGGTTTGATGCAAGCTCTCCATGCTACTCTATCCTGTGCAAGCTTCTTCATCTCCCAGTACCTACTGCAACCTACATCCTTCTGAATCTGCTTAGTGTATTCATCTCTTGGTCTCCCTCTACGATTTTTACCCTCCACGCTGCCCTCCAATACTCAATTGGTAATCCCTCGATGTCTCAGAACATGTTCTACCAACCGATCCCTTCTTCTGGTCAAGTTGTGCCACAAACTCCTCTTCTCCCCAATCCTATTCAATACTTCCTAATTAGTTATGTGATCTACCCATCTAAGCTTCAGCATTCTTCTGTAGCACCACATTTCGAAAGCTTCTATTCTCTTATTGTCCAAACTATTTATCTTCCATGTTTCACTTCCATACATGGCTACACCCCATGCATATACTTTCAGAAACGATTATCTGACACTTAAATCTATACTCGATGTTATCAAATTACTCTTCTTCAGCAACACTTTCCTTGCCATTGCCAGTCTACATTTTATATCCTCTCTACTTCCAACATCATCAGTTATTTTGCTCCCCAAATAGCAAAACTCCTATACTACTTTAAGTGCCTCATTTCCTAATCTAATTCCCTCAGCATCACCCGACTTAATTCGACACATTTTGCTTTTGTTTATGTTCATATTATGTCCTCCTTTTAAGACACTATCCATTCCATTCAACTGCTCTTCCAAGTCCTTTGCTGTCTCTGACAGAATTAAAAAGTCGTCGGCGAACCTCAAAGTTTTTTTTTTCTTCTCCATGGATTTTAATAACTACTCCGAATTTTTCTTTTGTTTCCTTTACTGCTTGCTCAATATAAAGATTGAATAACATCGGGGAGAGGCTACAACCCTGTCTTACTCCCTTCCCAACCACTGTTTCCCTTTCATGTCCCTCGACTCTTATAACTGCCATCTGGTTTCTGTACAAATTGCAAACAGCCCTTCGCTCCCTGTATTTTACCCCTGACACCCTTAGAATTTGAAGGAGAGTATTCCAGTCAACATTGTCAAAAGCTTTCTCTAAGTCTACAAATGCTAAAAACGTAGGTTTGCCCTTCCTTAATCTTTCTTCTAAGATAAGTCGTAAAGTCAATATTGCCTCACGCGTTCCAGTATTTCTACGGAATGTAACTGATCTTCCTCGAGGTCGGCTTCTACTAATTTTTCCATTATTCTGTAAAGAATCGTGTTAGTATTTTGCAGCTGTGGCTTATTAAACTGATAGTTCGCTAATTTTCACATCTGTCAACACCTGCTTTTTTTGGGATTGGAATTATTATATTCTTCTTCAAGTCTGAGGGTATTTCGCGTGTTTCATACATCTTGCTCACCAGATGGTAGAGTTTTGTCATGACTGGCTCTCCCAAGGCCGTCAGTAGTTCCAATGGAACGTTGTCTACTCCAGGGGCCTTGTTTCGACTCAGGCCTTTCAGTGCTGTGTCAAACTCTTCACGCAGTATCGTTTCTCCCATTTCATCTTCATCTACATCCTCTTCCATTCCTATAATATTGTCCTCAAGTACAGCTGCCTTGTATAGACCCTCTATATACTCCTTCCACCTTTCTGCATTTCCTTCTTTGCTTAGAACTGGGTTTCCATCTGAGGTCTTGATATTCATACGTGGTTCTCTTTTCTCCAGAAGTCTCTTTAATTTTCCTGTAGGCAGTATTTATCTTACCCCTATTGAGATAGGCCTCTACATCCTTACATTTGTCTTCTAGCCATCCCTGCTTAGCCATTTTGCACTTCCTGTCGACCTCATTTTTGAGATGTTGGTATTCCTTGTTGCCTGCTTCATTTACTGCATTTTTATATTTTCTCCTTTCATCAATTAAATTCAATATATCTTCTGTTACCCAAGGATTTCTACTAGCACTCGTCTTTTTACCTACTTGATCCTCTGCTGCCTTCACTACTTCATCCCTCAAAGCTACCCATTCTTCTTCTACTGTATTTCTTTCCCCCATTCCTGTCAATTGTTCCCTTACGCTCTCCCTGAAACTCTGTACAACCTCTGGTTCTTTCAGTTTATCCAGGTCCCATCTCCTTAAATTCCCACCTTTTTGCAGTTTCTTCAGTTTTAATCTACAGTTCAGAACCAATAGATTGTGGTCAGAGTCTACATCTGCCCCTGGAAATGTCTTACAATTTAAAACCTGATTCCTAATCTCTGTCTTACCATTATATAATCTATCTCGTGCCTTTTACTATATCCAGGGTTCTTCCATGTATACAACCTTCTTTCATGATTCTTAAACCACTAATGTAGCAGAAATTAATGCTGGATTGGCTGTGTGTCTCCCTTAAGACTTGAATTGCAAGGAATTGGCTCCACATACCACTTCGTCATAAATGTCACAATGTAGTTTAGGGACAACTTCACCTTCACTGCATTTATTTCAGTATTCAGTTTGTGCCAATTTGATGTATTGTAAATGTTTCATGTGTTTTTGTTTATTATTTTAAGTTATAATATATCATATTGTTATTTTGGACAGAACTTTCATTCTGTTAATCGGTAGAGCAACCCTATCATATCTCACTACGTTAATGAAACTTTCCTTTATTTAACTTATTTATCAAGCGAAATTATTCCAGGTGCGGAACTCTTTTCTACTCCACTTGCAGGGTCGATTACAGTCAGTTCGCGTTTCTTTTTCATCCATGTGCAACAGAAAAAGTCGAAGTTAGAATAGGGGGCTTAGAGCATCATTTACACATGTAGATTCTGGAAGAACTTAGTAAATACACTGCTTGCCGGCACCCTGCAACATTACGCTGCGTCAAACACATAGTGGGCAGCACGTAAGCAACACACGACACCTGGTGGTCAGAGGAGCTCTCATTCAGCCATCAACCGTGGCAAAGGAGCATTTCCGGACACACATTCATAGGATCTTTTTCCTCCATTCCAGTGTGAAATCCGCCTCTGCAAGTTGGCGGTTTTATTAACATTCCCCGTGAATAGAGGTTTTGCAGTTCAATGTAGAAGCCACGAGGGACCTTCAGGATGCAAACGTAGGTCTTATAACTTAATCTGGACTACAGCCATGAAGCTCAGGATAAAACGGCCTGGTAAAGTAGTTGTCACAATAAAGTCTTTCGAAATATATCGTCAAACACTAAGGATTCATGCAAACAAGTGACTTCAGCTGTACAACTTAAGTAGAGTGGGAGGAACATCCCAACAGCTTCTGGTGGTATTGCGACACTATCCTTTCAGGTCTCAACTGCGTGTGTTACTCAATAACCTGTCTGTAAGAAAAGTAACATGCATATACAGTACCTTATTCTACAGGTATGCCATAATGCGGAAAGCAAAGTTTATATAACATACGTTTAATGACGTCCGTATGTGGTTTCTCCTCTGAAGCGAGTTCCGAAGTAAAAGAAGTATTCATTCGACGTATGTGACCTAATTTTAGGATTTTCCCAAATGATAATCGTTTCCGTTTGTTCATTTTTACCTCGTAGAGACTGACATGGCCACTTAAGTCTGGAATCATTATCGAAGGATAGAGTTATGACTTAATGAATCAGACAAGTAGCGGCAATGCAAGTTTTTATATCACGTCGCTAAGTAAAAGGTGATGATAACAAAATCATTGAAGCACCTTATGACAGATGTCCTGCAGTCAGCTCAGACACTTGGTTTTTCTGAGTTTCTATGCTCATTGTCTCTTTTACTACATAATCCTGCTGAGAGTTCTTTTTCAAAGTTCTACATTTTTAGAGAACATCGTGTAGGTGTACACCTCCCAGGAAAAGCTCTGAAATTTACGCCGAAAAGCTGAAATCGAAGGCTGCAGTTTGTACAGGCCGAAGGAAGTCGTATATATGGCAGTCAATCGCAGCGCTGAGAACGAGAAGCTCCGTTGCAAACTCCATCCGCATGCGATTAACATACTACTGATGGCGAGTCAACGCAGTGCTGACAACACTGTTATTGTTGGTGCGGTTCATTCCATTATTCATGTCGAACTGAACTGCTGAAAAACTTGTGCGTTAACTCCGTGGGAACCAGAGAGTTGACTCTGCAGCGAATTACAGCTGTGTTGTTTTGGCAAAAGCAACGACAACTACGCGCAAACCACGCTTAATCCATGCGTAGTCTACGCATCACTGTTAATGTACCACTCGTCTACCTGTACGTTCAGCAGCGAAACGCGAAATGGAATTGGGACTTCTCGGCTAGCAGAGATCGAGTCGCAGTTAACCGGTCTCCCACGAGCTGCTTACTGTGTCCTCTGAAATCATCCACGTTTTTAGCAATTTCTTTTCTTAGATGGAAAGTCAGAACTGCGTGAAGTTAGTGATATTTAGAAAGTCTACCGACAACCTTCGTCCTATTGCAGGATTATGTACTGTATAGCATTCGTATCTCCTGCGTATTATGTGTTAACATGGCTCTGTTACCCTTCAGTTCAAGATGTGCTTGACCTCAAGACAAGATCATATTTCCGACGGAATCGCGAGGGTAAGAGGCATGATCCGCGTCTGCACTGCAACGTCGAGTGAGATTCACATTTCACCCGGAGTGCGGATGGGAAGAAGTTGCCTTCGGATCGGTCTGGGTGGTGTGCCGGGGTGCCGTTATGTCAACGCATTGCCCGAAAAAAAGACAGAATCATTTCTCTGTATTGTGATCTGGAGCATAGTTCTATACTGTGACATACAACTAGATAATACAAGATAAAAGACAATTACAATTAATAAATGATTGTTGTAGGAACTGGTATACAGCAGAAGTAATCTCTCTTTTCGAGAAAGGGAAGCGCAAATGACTGGGAAACCCATCGTGCCATAAGTCTTCCAAACACTGGCTACAACTATAGTCTAATTTAAGCAATAGTTGCATGAAGAATATCACTGAAGCTGTTATTAATGCTATTATTGCTGAGGAAGAAGCGAGACTTAGATCAGGTCGTTCATGTGCCGACAATGTGTTTTTAATTAAGAAAATTCTAGAAGAACCCACATAACTTGACTGTGATACTGAAAATAAAATACATAGATTTAAAGAGTTTGTGATATCATCAGCAGAACATTGGGCCATAAAGCACCGAGAGACACCATCATGTAATTAAATAAATCCTATGGAAGCGAAAACCGGATTAACACAAAAAAGGTTAATAAAATAACGTTCAGACACCAGAGATGAGCTTCCAAAGAAGATCGAACTGCTGCACAGACGAGAATTAAATATTTTTAATATAAATGAAAAAAATAGAATTATTGTGAATATGGGAGAAAATACCTCACGAGAACGGCAGGTCATAGAATTCCCCAGAAGAGTCTGAACAAAAAGCCGAATGAGAAAAGAGATGTTTCGAGACATTGAAAAAGATGACAATGATTTTGTGTGTGAGTTCGATAAACAAACGTGTTAATCAGTGGTGCTAAGCAACAGTATTGGG
The DNA here is from genome assembly GCF_023897955.1 of Schistocerca gregaria. Classification (NCBI taxonomy): domain Eukaryota; kingdom Metazoa; phylum Arthropoda; class Insecta; order Orthoptera; family Acrididae; genus Schistocerca; species Schistocerca gregaria. The sequence goes on along the minus strand of NC_064924.1, from coordinate 31,481,862 downwards.
GCAACGGGTGTTCTGGCGCACACTGCATTGTTGCCAGATGTATGTGGCGGCAATGACGTCATCCAAGGTGGGTTGGAAACAGCGCATGACATCATCCAAGATAGCGTCGATGACGTCGTTCAAGAGGGTGGATTGAGGTGGGAAGATAAGTCAACTGGTCTACCTCCACTAACCTAACCCCCCTCCCCTCCCCCAGAAAAATGGAGGAACATTTAATTTCCAATTTAAATTCCAACAGGATAATGTATCACATCACGATTATCTCTACTAACCTAAGAAAAATTGTGGGAAGATAGGTCAATTGGGCTACCTCCATTAACCTAAGTCATCTGACCAGCACCTCTCCCTAGGAACTGGTGCCAAGATTGAATTTTGGTAGTAAAGAAAGATTAATTGGAGTACCTCTATTAACACAAGAAAATGGTGGGAAACGAAGAGCATTTGGACTAACCTAAGTTAGCTGATCGCCACCTCTTCCAAGGGATTGGTGGGAAAAGGAGCTGGGGACAGGAAGGAGTGTACTTTATTTATTTTGGAACAATTTATTTAGAGATGGAGTATATTTATCACAGTGATACAGAACACATGCTCTGACATTCCACACAGCATACAGACCTGCAAACTACTCCTAAATAACTCATGTATGCTCTACACATGCGCCTGCTAGTTGTAAACTGTCAAAATAGCAAATTGCACAGCCTACAGACATGCAAACCACTTGAAAAAAATGCAATACATTTACGTCCAGGGAGCAAAACAATCCGTAAATTGTCAAAACAATAATCCATCTAAAAGACTCTACAAATATGCTTGATATTTGTCAGCTGTCGAAATTATGCACCAGTCTTTATTTCAACAATTAGAGGCAGCACCACAGTCCAATGTGTCCACCACAAGGTCTGCATCCAACTGACGTAATACACAGTACCACCACCAGAGGGCACTGTCGTCAATTCCAGAACATAGCCCAAGATGGCAGCCATGACATCAGCTGATGACACACGTACCATTATACAAGATGGCGGCAAACAGTATGTTCACCAGGAGGTCTGGACCTAGTACATGATACCATCACCAGACAGAGCTGTCATCTATTTCATGATGTAATCCTAGATGGTGTGGGGAAATTCGGGAAAACGACTCTGCCTGTGCTGGACATGCAGGCAGTCTTTCCACAATGAGATCTAGAGTCGAACTAACCAAGTACACAGAACTGTCACCAGAGGGTGCTGTCATGATTCCTGTGACATAATCCAAGTCGTCGGCGAACCTCAAAGTTTTTATTTCTTCTACACGAAATTTAATACCTACTCCATTTTTTTTCTTTTGTTTCCTTTACCGCTTGCTCAATATACAGATAGAATAACATCGGGGAGAGGCTACAACCCTGTCTCACTCCTTTCCCAACCACTGCTTCACTTTCATGCCCCTCGACTCTTATGACTGCCATCTGGTTTCTGTACAAATTGTAAATAGCCTTTCGCTCCCTGTATTTTACCCCTGCCACCTTCAGAATTTGAAAGAGAGTTTTCCAGTCACATTGTCAAAAGCTTTCTCTAAGTCTACAAATGCTAGGAACGTAGGTTTGCCTTTTCTTAATCTAGCTTCTAAGATAACTCGTAAGGTCAGTATTGCCTCACGTGTTCCAACATTTCGACGGAATCCAAACTGATCCTCCCCGAGGTCTGCATCTACCAGTTTTTCCATTCGTCTGTAAAGAATTCGCGTTAGTATTTTGCAGCTGTGACTTATTAAACTGATAGTTCGGTAATTTTCACATCTGTCAGCACCTGCTTTCTTTGGGATTGGAATTATTATATTCTTCTTGAAGTCTGAGGGTATTTCACCTGTCTCATACATCTTGCTCACCAGCTGGTAGAGTTTTGTCATGACTGGCTCTCCCAAGGCCGTCAGTAATTCTAATGGAATGTTGTCTACTCCGGGGTCCTTGTTTCGACTCAGGTCTTTCAGTGCTCTGTCAAACACTTCACGCAGTATCTTACCTCCCATTTCGTCTTTATCTACATCCTCTTCCATTTCCATAATATTGTCCTCAAGTACATCGCCCTTGTATAAACCTTCTATATACTCCTTCCACCTTTCTGCCTTCCCTTCTTTGCTTAGAACTGGGTTGCCATCTGAGCTCTTATTATTCATACACGTGGTTCTCTTCTCTCCAAAGGTCTCTCTAATTTTCCTGTAGGCAGTATCTTTCTTACCCGTTGTGAGATAAGCTTCTACATCCTTACATTTGTCCTCTAGCCATCCCTGCTTAGCCATTTTGCACTTCCTGTCGATCTCATTTTTGAGACGTTTGTATTCCTTGTTGCCTGCTTCATTTACTGCATTTTTATATTTTCTCCTTTCATCAATTAAATTCAATATATCTTCTGTTACCCAAGGATTTCTACTAGCACTCGTCTTTTTACCTACTTGATCCTCTGCTGCCTTCACTACTTCATCCCTCAAAGCTACCCATTCTTCTTCTACTGTATTTCTTTCCCCCATTCCTGTCAATTGTTCCCTTACGCTCTCCCTGAAACTCTGTACAACCTCTGGTTCTTTCAGTTTATCCAGGTCCCATCTCCTTAAATTCCCACCTTTTTGCAGTATCTTCAGTTTTAATCTACAGTTCAGAACCAATAGATTGTGGTCAGAGTCCACATCTGCCACTGGAAATGTCCTACAATTTAAAACCTGATTCTTAAATCTCTGTCTTACCATTATATAATCTATCTGATACCTTTTAGTATCTCCAGGATTCTTCCATGTATACAACCTCCTTTTATGATTCTTGAACCAAGTGTTAGCTATGATTAAGTTATTCTCGGTGCAAAATTCTACCAGACGGCTTCCTCTTTCATTTCTTAGCTCCAATCCATAATCACCTACTATGTTTCCTTCTCTCCCTTGTCCTACTGACGAATTCCAGTCACCCATGACTATTAAATTTTCGTCTCCCTTCACTACCTGAATAATTTCTTTTATCTCATCATACATTTCATCAATTTCTTCATCATCTGCAGAGCTAGTTGGCATATAAACTTGTACTACTGTAGTAGCATGGGCTTTGTGTCTATCTTGGCCACAATAATGCGTTTACTATGCTGTTTTCAGTAACTTACCCTCATTCCTATTTTCCTATTCATTACTAAACCTACTCCTGCATTACCCCTATTTGATTTTGTATTTATAACCCTGTATTCACCTGACCAAAAGTCTTGTTCCTCCTGCCACCGAACTTCACTAATTCCCACTATATCTAACTTTAACCTATCCATTTCCCTTTTTAAATTATCTAACCTACCTGCCCGATTAAGGGATCTAACATTCCACGCTCCGATCCGTAGAATGCCAGTTTTCTTTCTCAAGATGATGGTCTGGAGGGGAAATATGGTGCGAAAATGACTCAGCTTGAATTGGGCCACTGTGGAGAGTAAGGAAGGACTGTACTCTATTTGTTTTGGAACAATTTGTTTAGGGATGGAGTATATTTATCACACTGATACAAAACAGAGCCACACAGCCTACAGACATGCCAACTATTCCTAAATAATGCTCTGTAGCCACACAGACAATTCCTAATTTACCCAAATAATTTCAGTACAGACATGCAGGCTTCTCCTAAATAATGCACCACACTGATGTGCAGACATGCTCAGTACTCGTAAAATATCAACATAACTCATAGTGCACCCTACAGACCTGACCATAAAATAATGCAACAGACACACAAATAATGTACACAGACACTGTCCAACATCCCTTTCATACTTGGTGCCTGAGAAATTCCTCTCGAAATATGTGTTCAACTAGGCACCGTTGCTTTTCAGATCTCCAGAGTTACACTATCTGCTAGAAATGATGTCCATTATTTGTAATCAAGTGTTTCCATTCAGCCACATACCTGTGTCAGAACACACCCACAAGTGAATTATGTTTCTGGCACTCTCATATCTCGAAACGAGTCACCTTCCTCGAACCTGTCTGCTACAGTAAAATTCCAGCCTGGTTTTAGTCAACTCCCTGCGCATCTTGCAACTGCTCCCATTTTGACAGCTTTGCGCATGTAACCGTTCCAAATTAAGTCGGAATTGAGCAGAAGTCGAAGAATGACATGTCCACTCCCTTTTCTACCTTCTGCAACCCATGTAGAAACAGAACGATCTGAGTTAGTGCAACAAGAGCGTGTTTTGACCATTCAGTGGAAACCCTGGAATTGTGATGCACCTCCAAACTAGATACAGATACTACAGCCCGAAGCAGATCCACGTCCATTCATATATATCTCCTCAACATGCTGTCATCGTTATTCCGTACCATCCAACAGAGAAAAATACGAACTATAAAAGCTCCACAAACTCCATCCAATATAGAACTCACATAGACGCCGTTGCTAGCGCGAGACGCATAACTGCGATATGGGTCTGGAACACAGAGAGAGAGTTGTTGTGTTGCTCCCCAGAATAGCATTCCTAACGGGACACACTGTCTGTCATCGAATTTACGTGTCAAACTGCTGGTGTTGCCGACGCAGGACGATCCTATTAAATATACAGCTTTTGATCCATTGCGGAAGGCATTCTAAAGTTTCATCACCCATACTTTAGAAGGATGACTGTATCTCACTGACTATACTGAAAGGCTCAAGAGACGCTCCCTGTGACCCTGTGTCATTGTTTGAAACAATGTTTTCTAACAGGCTTTGTACACTGCCATACATTCTGTTTTTCTGCCATGACTTCAACGGCTATATCAGGTCGTAAACTGACATTAGGAATCTCTGATCCATGGCCTTTCGCAGAAAACTAGACATCACTCGATGTAAACCATTTTGTTACTGTGGGTACTATAACACAGCACAAACACTGGATTATTTTAAATAAAAGAGAGTTACAACATAAGCGAACTGTAAAAGTTTTACAGCGTTGGGATAGGTTTCCAAACTACATTTCAGCTCATCTGTCATAGCCATAGAATAACTGATGAATCTACGTTCCATTTCGACTCATTCATCATATTGCAGTCATGTAAATGATCAGTGTTTCGGTGCTATCTACCCCAGAGGGTGCCGTCCATCTACCAAAGCACTTTCCCCAACTCAAATAAGCGATATTAGTCAATCATTATGTGGTAACCAACAATGTGCCAGTGCACAGATGGGATGGAAACATCCCCCAGGATATGTCCCCGCAATATCCTTTCTTTCAGGAGTGCTAGTTCTCCAAGATTCGCAGGAGAGCTTCTGTAAAGTTTGGAAGGTAGGAGACGAGGTACTGGCAGAAGTAAAGATGTGAGGACGGGGCGTGAGTCGTGCTTGGATAGCTCAGTTGGTAGAGCACTTGCCCGCGAAAGGCAAAGGTCCCGAGTTCGAGTCTTGGTCCGGCACACAGGTTTAATCTGCCAGCAAGGTTCCTCCTCACACTGACGAACCCATCCTGCAGCACCATTACTGTATTAATCTGCAGCCGACCAGAAGAAGACCACTATATTCCACGTCTATTGAAAGAATGGACCTTTCTGAGTCCTCACCCATCCAAGGACAAGTGATTTCTCGAGATGCGCCCATTTCGAGAAGCTTAGCACTCTTCTCCATGTACAGTAACAGATTTCAAAGTGTTGTGATGTAATAACAGACGGTTAAGAAGAACAAGAAACGAATGATTTTCTATGATTATAAAGAATCCGCCTCGACTGCAAATCGATGCGGATTCTTTATAATCATTAAATTATTCACGATTGCTGATGCGCTGCAAAGTTGAAAGTTGTCGAATGATTTTTATGTGTGATGGAACTCCAGACAGATGGCGTTCGTTGGATTTTTACTTAAATCAACCAAGCTATCAATCCAAAGTATTGTACTAGAGTCTAGTATCGGTACCTGGAAGTTATGGGTAAGAGAGACTACAAACACGGCACTCGTAAGGCTATAAAGTTCTTAACTTAAGACGGGCTATAATGTTAGATCGCCTGCTTTTCCGACCTATCAGTTGTATGGAATGTAAGAAATATATTTCAAGCACATGACATACATCCTTGTTCCCGGCTTCTCTACGATAAACCATGTTATCGAACTGTCAAACAAAAAAACTACTCCCGTAAAACATTCACTCTGCATGATACGAGCACAATATAGCTTTCCGGAGACGTATAGTATCCACTGTTCACATCCGATCATGGTTCAGAAATTATAAGATGCCTGCATCAGGCCTATACAGGGTGTTACAAACAGGTACGGCCAAACTTTCAGGAAACATTCCTCACACACAAATAAAAAAAAAAAAGATGTTATGTGGACGTGTGTCCCTAAACGCTTAATTTCCATGTTAGAGATCATTTTAGTTTCTTCCACATATGCTCAATGGAGCACATTATCATGATTTCATGCCGGCCGCGGTGGTCTAGCGGTTCTAGGCGCGCAGTCAGGAACCGCGCGACTGCTACGGTCGCAGGTTCGAATCCTGCCTCGGGCATGGATGTGTGTGGTGTCCTTGGGTTGGTTAGGTTTAATTAGTTCTAAGTTCTAGGCGACTGATGACCTCAGATGTTAAGTCGCATAGTGCTCAGAGCCATTTGAACCATTTGAACCATGATTTCATATGGGATACTCTACCTGTGCTGCTAGAACATGTGCCTTTACAAGTACGACACAACATGCGGTTCATGCACGATGGAGCTCCTACACATTTCAGTCGAAGTGTTCGTACGCTTCTCAACAACAGGTTCGGTGATCGATGGATTGGTAGAGGTGGACCAATTCCATGGCCTCCACGTTCTTCTGACCTCAACCCTCTTAGGGGCACCCCGGTACCAAATGTAGAGACTCTTTGTGCTCGTATTGTGGGTGTCTGTGATACAATATGCCTTTCTCCAGGGCTGCATCAGCGCATCAGGGATTCCATGTGATGGAGGGTAGATGCATATATTCTCGCTAACGGAGGACATTTCGAATTTTTCCTGTAACAAAGTGTTTGAAGTCACGCTGGTACGTTCTGTTGCTGCATGTTTCCATTCCATGATCAATGTCTATTTGAAGAGAAGTAATAAAATGAGCTCTAACATGGTAAGTAAGCGTTTCTGGACACATGTCTACATAACGTATTTTCTTTCTTTGTGTGTGAGGAATGTTTACTGAAAGTTAAGCCGTACCTTTTTGTAACATCCTGTATAAAACGATTTGTTAGGAATGGGGGACACCTCCTAGAAGGAAACAGATAAATGCATGGCAGCAGAGTCCAACATGTGAACATTACAAATCAGTCCATTACTAACTCTTTAAACAGCACATCTGTCAGGCAAATGTGTACGAGGGGAATGCAGTGCTCCACAAGCACCTATAGCTAACTTAGTTATGACGCTGTAGTCAAGATTTTACACCCAAGATGAGACAGGGGGGATGGAGTATATCGCATGAATCAACGTTCGTTTAGAGGAAAGTGTCAAGTTTCATCACACATGAGATGGTGGTCTTCTGATGACCGACAGGTTTACCATTAACGATTGCAAGTAGACAGTGATTTAAACCACGAGCAGTACACGTGGCTTTATATGAGCAGAACGCAGGCTAAGTCACGTGATTGATGCATCTGGTCAGAACAGTGGAAAAATAGACCTGCAGCAACTTCTCCTTCTCTAGAATGCATCATCAGTCAACCGCTAAATCATACCTCATTACAGCTCCATCTCAATTGATTACCCCATTTATTTGCTGTTATCCTTTAACGCAGATGCAAGTAAGTTTACAGGTGAATGGTTCTCTATCTTCTTGAAAATCATCACAGTAGACAACTCGTGTGTATCACTGGTACCTCAACAGACATACATAATAATGCTGCCTCGACGGAAAAAAATTGACTGCCCCCATCGTTGCGAAGTCGACGTTTTCTCGGATTCCTCTTCTTGCCGCATACTTGTTGCCATATACAAATTGTTCGAAGCGAAACACAAGATACGCAAGTACTTCCTCAATTTTCCTGCATTTTGGTGTATATTTGCCAAGTTATACCTCTTCCCTCATCATTTTTCTAAATTCTATCGATTTTATGTTAGATCTATCCTTCTGATCATGACAAAACCTGTTTATCTGTGTTCTGAAATTGCTTGTACATGTGTCACAGCTGCCAACACATAGCCGATATGCATTGACCGTGAGGAGTAATCCATCACAACAATTCTCTCTCTCTCTCTCTCTCTCTCTCTCTCTCTCTCTCTCTCTCTCTCTGCGCCGGACCCATATCGCAGCTATGCGTCAACGCGCTAGCAACGGCTTCTACATGAGTTCTATATTGGATGGAGTTAGTGGATGTTGTTGGATGGTACACAATAACGATGACACAATGTTGGGGAGGTAGATGTGAATGTACGCGGATCTGCTTCGAATTGTAGTATCTGTATCTAGTTTGGAGGCGCACCACAATGCCCGCATTTCCACTGAATGGTCAAAACACGCTCCTGTTGCACAAACTCAGATCGTTCTGTTTCATACATGGGTTGCAGGTGGTGGATATGTCATTCTCCGACTTCTGCTCAGTTACGACTTAAATTGGAACGAACACATGCGCAAAGCCGTCGACATGGGAGCAGGCTGTAATTTTACTGCAGCTGAAAGGTTCGAGAAAGGTGAATCATTTCGAGGTATGAGAGATATGATTCGCTTGTGGGTCTGATCTGACGCAAGTATGTATTTGAATGGAAAGACTTGATTCTGTATTATGGAAATCATTTCTAGCAGATAGTGTAACACTTGAGATCTGAGAAGCTAGTGTACATTTTCTTCTTAGGACCTCAATCAGCACATCGTCTACTACTACTGTTTGTATTCCTTCTCAGTGAGTCATCACGTATAACTCAGTGGATATATCACAGAACCTCTGATATGGTATCGAGTCAGAATACATTTCAGGTACTATAGAAATATCCATATGGGGCGGTGTGAGAATGTCGCAAATACCACCTACATCCACGTCCCTCAGCCAAATCACTTTCAAAATTCAGCAATTTTATAATTAGGCTGCAGCATGGGATACATGTAACTGGAGTGCTGGTCTGATAATATACACTCCACCGATCACCGTCTCGGTATTTGTACAGATAGAAAAACCACCTCATTCAGAGGTATTGTCGTACCTAGATTTATAAACCAAGTATAGCTTTAACATGGATACTTATGTGCACCTGTAGAACCATGTCCGCTTGTGACATAATTGTTGGTCGATTTTTTTATCGTCTGACCGATTACGTCTCTCTTTCTAGGACATGTTCGTTGTGCTCACAAGAAAAGCTTATGAGACATGCGCACCCATTTCCCAAAATAAATAAAGTAGACTCCTTCCCCTCTCCACCAGCCCAGTGCAGGCAGAGTCCTTTTCCCATCAATCCCTCGGCTGATGAGGCGGTTGGGTGACTTAGGTTAGTGGAGGTAAGCTTTGTTACCAGCAATTTTCTTAAGCTGATAGAGAAACCACAACTGACCTTTCATTACCACCAAAATTCAAACTTGGCGCCAGTTCCGAGGAAGAGGTGTCAGATGGCTTAGGTTAGTGGAGGAAGCCCAAGTGACCAATCTTCATGTGATTTCTCTTAGGTTAGTCGAGGTAACTGTGGTGTGATGCATTAGTCTACTGTAATTTGAACTTTTCGCCATTTTTCTGTGGGAGGAGGGGGGGGGGTTGGATTAGTGGAGGTTGTCCAATTGACCTATCTTCCATCTTGGATGACCACGAGCGCTTTCACCAAGTCTACATGGCGTCATCTTGGATGACGTCATCACAGTCATCTTGGATACATCTGGCATAAATGTAGAGTGGCTCAGAACCCTCCTTGCCCGAATACAGGTGACATCCACCTTGTGCCTAAGGTTGAAGAAGCAGACAAGATGGCAGCTGCAATTAATTAGTCAGTGCCATCTGCCACAGTCTCATATGGGAAGAGAGGTCCTTATTAACATGTTCGTAAGTGTGAGTTATGCGTACTTAGCAGAAGCTCGTGCTTTTGCATTTTCTCTTAAAACTATAATCAGTACTATCGAAAGCGGTAGAATACTCGTGATAAAGGTGTAACCAAGCCTTACTCCCACAAATTGGCGATGAATTAGTGTCTGATCAGATGGAGTGTAGTAACACTTTCAGGCTCAGGTGCCTTGGCCGGTACGTAAGACCCTCCCCTGACATTTCGCCTACGACTGTGGAAGGCATCCCCCGAGGACCATCGGCGAACTGTAGTTCGCCGATTGTTGCAGTCGATGGAGAAATGTCAGGGATGTCTTATGTATGGGCCACGGCATCTCAGCCCGAAAGTGTTAAGTGATGAAAACACCTGCTGTGAAAGCCTTCATTGTATAATACTTCTTGTTATTGTAATGATGGACTTCCATTGCGTTTTGTATGTAAAACAGCTGGACAAGCCAATACACATTATGTATGTTCTGAGATATTTGCTTCAAACCCGGATGAATAAGAATACTATTTGTGATTGGAGACATCACTATACGACCAGGGCTGTGTGGGATTTGGGACATGGTGAAACATCGGACGCATGTATGTGGACAGCGACATCAGTTGTGAATCCTGCTTCCTTCGAAAGAGAGACCAGCGCCCTAAGGTCCACTTGTTTTCACTCAGGCACTCAGCAGTAAAGACGTAAGGGACCTGAGGACGTCCATGGATGTGGCATAAAATTAACTAAGTTCGTTGTGTAAGGACATATGACTTGTAGGTACGCCAATCAGCCAGAACATTATGACCTACTATCGGTATAAACCCGTCCAGGCCACAGCAGCGTCGCCTGGCGAGGAATGACTGCGTGCAGTCCGGGTGCAGAATGGGGAAAGAGCGTGACTGTGTTAAGGAGGGCAGACTGCGATGGCCCAGAGGCCCAGCGCGAGCATTTCGGGAACTGCAAGCCTTGTCGGGCCTTAGAGAAGTGCTGTGGAGAGTGTCTTCAACACGTGGCGAAATAAAAAAAATGGTTCAAATGGCTCTTAGCACTATGGGACTCATCTGCTGTGGTCATTAGTCCCCTAGAACTTAGAACTACTGAAACCTAACTAACCTAAGGACACCACACACATCCATGCCCGAGGCAGGATTCGAACCTGCGACCGTAGCAGTCGTACGGTTCCGGACTTCGCGCCTAGAACCGCGAGACCACCGCGGCCGGCTTGTGGCGAAATCAGCTCGAAACTATGTCCAAACGTCGTGGTATTGGGCGGCCGCCCCGATTGCATACTGCGGACGTCGGAGCCTGGACAGACTAGTAAAACAGGACAGGCGACGAGCTGTGGAGTAACTATCATCAGACATTACAGCCGAACAGAGTACAAGTGTAAGTGAACATACGGCGCACTAAACACTGCTAAGGCTGGGATTCTGCAGTTGACGATACGTGCATGTGCGAATGTTAACACCAAAACATGGGCAACTGTGACTGAAATGAGCACATTACCATCGCCACTGGATGTTGGCTCAGTCTTCGAAGGAAACAGCTCCATGACATCTGTATGTTGGGACAGAGAAAAGCTGGCAGTAGCTCCACTATGCTATTGAGAACATTCAAGTGGATATCCATGCACCCAGTGGAGCTCGAGGAAGTCATCATGACGGTATTATCAATAGGATAGTGCGCCATGTCACAAGGTCAGGGTTACGATGTAGTGGTTCGAGGAACACAGTGGCGAGTTCCGTTTGGTGTTCTGGTCCCCCAACTCGCCAGATCTGTACCTTATCGAACACATATGTGATGCTTTTGAATGTGGCACCAGAGCCCATCGCCCGTCTCCCCGGAATTTACGGGAATCAGGTGACTTCCAGAAAGAGATTTTCACTGTGCAGTGGAGTGAGCGCTGGTATGAAACTTCCTGGCAGATTAAAACTGTCTACCAGACCGAGACTGGAACTCTGGAATTTTGCCTGTCGTGGGCAAGTGCTCTACCAACCGAGTTCGAGTTTCGATCTGGCACACAGTTTTAATCTTCCAGGAAGTTTAATCAGGTGACTTGTGTTTGCAGATGTGGTGCCAACTCCCTCCAGTGATCTAGCAATGCCTGACTGCCTCCATGCCACGATTCGTCACCACTGTTATCTATGCCAAAGGCCGACAAACCGACTATCAGGCAGTTGCTCCTAATTTTCTGCCTGAAAAGTGTTCTAAAAAAAAACAAGCACTGTGCATTACGAATCGCGTCAAGAAGGTCTGCGAATCACTTAGGTGAATGCAGTGAGTGGCTCGTGTGACACTGTAGGCCTATGATGGTAACATCGTGATGAGGAAACACGAGTTCAAAGGAAACGGTTTTTTTACTATCCTAGAACAATACAAACAAGCTAAGAAATATATATATACAGGGTGAGTCACCTAACGTTACCGCTGGATATATTTCGTAAACCACATCAAATACTGACGAACTGATTCCACAGACCGAACGTGAGAAGAAGGGCTAGTGTAATTGTTTAATACAAACCAAACAAAAATGCACAGAAGTATGTATTTTAACACAAACCTACGTTTTTTTTAAATGGAACCCCATTAGTTTTGTTAGCACATGTGAACATATAAACAAACACGTAATCAGTGCCGTTTGTTGCATTGTAAAATTTTAATTACATCCGGAGATATTGTAACCTAAAGTTGACGCTTGAGTACCACTTCTCCGCTGTTCGATCGTGTTTATCGGGGAGCACTGCAACATACATCGCGTTTCTACAGAATGATCTGCCAACGTTGCTCGAAAATGTCCCACTGGAAACGCGTCGACGTATGTGGTATCAGCATGATGGTGCACCGGCACATTCCTCAATTAACACTAGGCTGACCCTTGACAGGATGTTCGACGGGCGTTTCATAGGACGTGGAGAACACATAAATTGGCCAGCCCGTTCTCCTGATCCTACACCTCTGGACTTCTTTCTGTGGGGTATGTTAAAGGAGAATGTGTACCGTGATGTGGCTACTACCCCAGATGATATGAAGCAACGAATTGTGGCAGCCTGCGGCGACATTACTCCAGATTTTCGGTCCGTGGAAGCAGTTCGTCAGTATTTGATGTCGTTTACGAAATATATCCAGCGGTAACGTTAGGTGACTCGCCCTTGCCATGGAGCGAACTGCAGGTTAAGCTTAAAGAAACGTGTACTCTACTGTACATAATTATGAACAAAAAATGTTGGAACTTTGTGTTGAGCATCGCTGGTTTGATTCCATATTAGCTACCCACTCTTCTTTTCTTTTACCTATAGATATGTTCCTCTATTTCGATATCTCAGTGACTATCACACCTTACTCCGCCAAAGATGGCGGCTTTTGGGGGGAAAATAGGCCAATTATGCTACGTCCACTAACCTAACCTCAAGAAAAAATGGCGGGAAATTTGAATTATCTCTCAAAAATAGCCCAGTTGTGCTACATCCACTAAATTAAATGTCCAGAAGTAAAACAGGCAGGAAGTTTGAATTCCAATATGGTAATACATGTAAAGACCGTACTTGTCTTTTTATTATTATAGATTATCATTAATTAAAATTCATTATCATTCATTGTCATTTATTATCATTCATTATCATTTATTATGGTTCAATATCGTAATTAATATTATTTATTATTATAGGCCTACCTCCACTACCTCCCCAAAATTGCGCCAAATTCAAATTACAACACTATATTGTCTCGAAACTGTACTTCAATTTATTATTATCATTTATTATTTATTCAAGATGTCCGATTTTCTCGGTGAGAAAGCCATTTGCCTTACATCCGTAACAATTATTGACCTGCCTCCACTAGGAAATTCCATACAAATTCAAATTCCAACACGATAATGGCTGCAAAGACTTAGTTTTGTTTATTATTATCACACAACGGTCGACCGTTCGCTGCCACAATTTTGTCGCCACGTTCAAACCTGTCGATGCCGACTGCTCATCGTCCACCACGTGTCCTTGTGTGAGCAAGAACGTAGTGCTACACTTTTGGCGGCAAAGTTTGCTCCACAAAGGAATCCGCCATGACTATATAACAGCACGTTTGGACCCCACTAGAATGCCCGCTAATTGACTCGCAGTCGCGCTCGCGCAATAACTGTAAAATCGCTGCGCCGCCGCCCCACTTACGTCACACACGCTCCAAACACGTGACGAAAATAGCCTTCTAGGACGTGGAAAATGACTCTTTATTTCAGACATTACGGTCATGCAGGTGTGTTCCAACTGATTCTCCATGCTCACACAGCGAAACTCCAGAGCGCAGCTGACGTACGTGCGGCCGGCTGAGCCTGCTCCATCGGCAGCTCCCTGGCCAGCTGACGTCAAACGACCAGCGGTGCCCGCACACCCCACGACCAGAGCGCCAGGTAGGTGGCGAGAGGCGCCTCAGGGTCCCGCGACAATTGTTCAGCCGCGCTCGTCTCAGAGTCCGACTACTTAACGCCGGACGCGATCTAACCTGTCGACCACGTGCCAGGCATGGGTACGTTTGGCGCCAGAGTTTGACCGACAGCGGAATCCACCATGGCCAAATAACAGCGACTTTGCTCGTCGGAAGGATGCTCGCTAATTCACACTCACCACCCTGCTATATTAAGTAATTAAATTTACAATTTCATATACGTATGCTAAAGTGTTCAACTCCGTAATTTCAACTACTTTTCGAGGACCAGACCGCCACCTCCTCCTCCTAGGAACCAGCGCCAAGTTTGAAATCTACCAATAAACAAAGATCACTTGCGTTCCCGCCACCAACCAACATTTACCTACAAATAGCCAAACAAATGCTAATTTTCTGAAATAATTTCAGTCCATAGGCTGATGGAAGGAGGAACAAGTGTACTTAATTTACTTGTGAGATATATTTTTGAAACTTTTACTTCTGATAGGTTCCGATATTTAACGCAAACATCAAGCAGTTTCAGAACTCCAGTAGTGCACTACACTCGGCAGACACAACCACACCCATCATTCCAATCCAGACCTGTAACTCCTCCACAGATAAATTCGTCCAGTTATTTGTCTACTCACTCACATTCTGACCAGATTGCCGGTATTAGACAAAAACAGCTCAGACTCCACTGTGCTGCTAGGGGAAGTAAAGGAAGGGCTCAACTCTATTTATTTGGAGCCCCTCTTATTAAGTCGTGGAGTATATTTGTTATTAAACACCCGCACTGATCCCACTGTGATCATCTGACACAGGCCACAAACACGTAAACAACTCCAAATTTCACCACACAATATCAAACAGCTCATAAATAATGCAGTACACAATATCAGCAGACGAGCTCTGTACTCTTAAACTCTCCAAATAAAGCACCGCATCCTGCAAAGACATGCTTGCAAAATAATGCAACAGACGCGCCCAAACACCACCAGCTGCCAAACCGACCAAAAGTCTGTGCTCGGCCTCCCCCAAACATGACCTCAACACAGTCGCATTTGCACCTATCACCGCAGAAATTGGTATCGTGTATGTGTCTTAGATTTCGCTCCAAGGCAGGCCCCGCGCGCGTGCTGTCGGCGGAGAAGGAGATTCCAGAGTCTCCAGCCAAGTTCAGCTTCCGAGCGCTCGTGACAGCCATCACATGTGAAAGCTGAATTGTTCTTCTCATGTGTATCACCGGTGTCTCAGGTGTGGACCTCCCTTCACGTCTATTCTCAGAATAGCACATAGCTCGTTGACACACTCGATTAACGCGGCCGGGAAAACATTTACTACTCGCATGCAACCGAAATGGTGACGGAAATCCAATCACTCTGATCTGCGCAGCAGACGCGTGTAATCACTCTATTTATTTTTTCTAACAACTTATTTAACCATACAGTGTATCTATCACGCGGTCACAAAACACCAATCCCAGTTATGCCCTGGACCATGTTGCACAGCCCACAGATACGCACCCAATCATAATATCAGTACACACTATAGCAAACTGCTAGTAAATAATACATCACACAGATGTGTGGATACGCTCAGTACCCGCAAACTATCCTAATAACGCATAGCAGAGCCTGCAGATCCGCTCGCAAAATAACTCAGCAGACGTGCGCATGTACCCCCACTCTGCACCCTGCCCACAGGATCGTGAAGTCACCCATCCGTCTGGTTTCAGACCTCGCACAGCCCCTGCTCGGCTTCCGCAAGCGTGAGTTGGCGCGGTCGACGCGCTCGACAGCGGCCAAAGGACACACATACGTCCGTTCAGGACCGCGATCTCGAGCCGCGACCACCGAACGTGGGTGAAAGTCGACTTTATATGAACGTAGCATAATTCCAAAGCGCAGCCTCCATACGCTAGACACATCATAGCAGCACATCTCTTTACCTCCTATGACACTGTAGCACACTGCAGATAGCTTCTTACACGACATTACACGGTCCTTTCGCTAAACATAACTACACATTCCTACTCTTGCCTCTTCGCGTGACCAGCCATCTAAAAACCTTCTCAATATAATTCTTACTTTTCAACATTATAAAAAAAAAAAAAATCTAATTTACACCTCCCACCGCACCTAACCTCACACCCCTCCCACCATCAACATACGCAAACGTCCTCAACCCTATCTTGACACTCATATATCGCCCCACAAACCATGCCCATCAATCAATTTACCATTCTCATCCCCTCGTTTCGAATTGCAAACGTAGCCTCAATCTAAACACCAATCAACTCATCTTTCTCGCACTTTCAACAGTAAAATTAATTTTACACGCTCCCAGGAATACCAAACGCAATTAAAGTGTCAAACTTTTATACAGAGCATCAAGCACATATGAAAATATTCAAAGCCTGCTCCATATTTACCACTTCCACCTTCAATTAAATATTATTACCATTGCCGCAACATTCTGCCAGCGCCCGATTTGTACCTATTTTTCCGCTCTGAACTGTTGTCACTAGCGGTCGAAATTACTATCTATAGATTGCCTAAATTTCCACATTAAAAAAAAAAAATCTCGCCCCGTTGTTTAGAGACTCCTATATCCGAACACATTAAATAATTCAACTATCACTTGCTCTTATCTAATAACTCATCCATCAGATCTGGGGGCAAGGTCATCCCTTTCTTTCTTTCTTTCTTTCAGCAGCAGATAGCTATTTTTTTTACAGTTGTAGCTAAACTGCCCCATCAAATTAACATCTCCATTCGCGAACCGTTTCTTCAAATACGTAAGCACACTTACTCAATTACACAGCGGTCCCGCTGAGGATATGACCTTCAGTATTACAGTTCTTAATCCAATAACCACCGAAACAACTATTAATGCTCAAACTAGTCCCATAGCGCCTTACAAAAGCGAGTGTCCGAGCGCCGGCGGCGGCATGCCAAGCCACATAGCCGTCCACTCAGCCCCAGGACCAGAATCCTGAAGTGGGCTCTCTCTCTATACCTGCTCTCCGGCTATTGTCTAACACACTGCACAAATGGATTCCTGAATTGCGCAGGTCTCTATCTTCGCATGCATCTCCAACTCCACATGTAGACAGTGTCTTCTCCAGCCAGCGAACCCGACGTCATTCCCCATTCGCTCACAATTTCCACTCACGTATATAAAACCTTATTCACTCCTGCCAAAACTAACTCAATAATAAAAAAGCATTCTCCCTTTCTAAGCATAGATGAGTATTCATTTATCTTCACCCATCTCATCTGTGCAATTTAATTCGGAGAAAGACATATCTATTACCTTCTGCAACCTGTCTATAAACAGAACGATCTCAGTTACTACAACAGGACCTTGTTTTGACCATTCGCCGGAAATGCGCGCGATGTTGTACGCCTCAAACTAGGTACAAGTACAACAGATCCTCAACACACTATCATCTTTATCCTCTACCATCAAACAGTGAAAAAGACACGAAAGCACCAATGCGATCCACCTCCAGCACCAACAAACGGAATTCACCATATTTTACCCCCCCCCCCCCCCCCCCCCCCGAATAACTCAGAGTGCAACCGTCCAAGAATTACTAACAGCTCACCAAATCCTACACCTCAAATATACAGATGCCTATATGAACAAGATCATATTAAATATACACACACACTGCAGAGACCTCTTTAAAGTTTAATCACCCATACTCTATGTGAATGAGAAGCTGCCTCTGGCCCTTGTTCAAACAGTGTTTTCTAACACGCTTTTGCAGACTGCCGAGCATTTCGTCTTTCTGCCGCAACTTCGAAGTCATTGTCTGATTCTGAACAGACATTAACACGGACTGATGCACGTCCTCTCACAGGAAACTATACCTTGCACCATATAAATCATATTCCTACAGTCGATAACAGAACATTGAATGATTTTAAATAAAGGATAGCCACAACACAAGGTTATAGAAGAGCCTGCTGGCGTTGTAGCGCCTTCCCTCGAAAGTGATCGACCACCTCTACACTTAAACTCATATGTCACAGTGACCGAGTAGTTTATAACTCTGCATTCCATTTCTAGGGTCACCGTTTTCGGTGCTAGCAACCCTGGAAGTTGCGTTCCATCTACCAAAATTTCTCACCCGACTCAAGCAGGCATTGTCAGTTCATCATTATGTCGTACCCAATGCACAGATGCGATGGATAAGACACCACCGATCTACTGTAATGTTATCGATCACAGCAGATATGGCGAAAAATTTTACAGTAAGTCCAACACTACCCAGTATGTGACAGCTTGTTTTCTTAATTTCAGTATCATAGCTAAACCATACATCATCTACTTTGCAAGTATCATTGCAACCATTCATAGATGACTGCTCAGCACGTCTATTCACACTTAAGTAGCAGCGTTGGTAGAATGTTGCGGCAATGGTAATAATATTTAATTGAAGGTGGAGGTGGTAAACATGAAGCAGGCTTTGAATATTTTCATATGTGCTTGATGCTCTGTATAAAGGTTTGTCTCTTTAATTGCGTTTGGTATATCTGGGTGTGTGTAAAATTAATTTTACTGTTGAAAGGGCGAGAAAGATGAGTTGTTTGGTGTTTAGATAGAGGCTACGTTTGTAATTCGTAAAGAGGGGATGAGAATGGTGAATTGATTGTTGAGCATTGTTTGTGGTGTGATATGTGAGTGTTAAGATAGGGTTGAGGACGTTTGCGTATGTTGATGTTAGGTGGGGTGGGAAGTGTAAATTAGATCTTATTTTGTTGTGGTTGGCAGGAGAGCCAACACCGTGTCACTAGAGGAGGCCGAAAGGCACGCGTTTTAGCTCACGCAGGCTGGCGTGAGGAATGGAACAGGACAAGGTAATTAGAATTTAGAAAAACGGACGTATCTGGTGGAATACTTAACTTTAATCCATTAATGACGAACGTCGGTCTTGACGGTACATGATTCCATATCAGTAATAACTGATAATGGCGCCCTGTTAGGTCGTAACAAATGTAGCTGAAGGCTATACTAAATATTGTCTCCACAATTTGGATGTAAGTAGTCAGTGAACCATCGCTAGCAAAGTCGGCTGTACAACTGAGGCGAGTGCTAGGAAGTCGCTCTATACCTGACGTGTGGCGGCGCTCGGTCTGAAATCACTGATAGTGGCGACAGGCGAGTCCGACATATACTACCGTACCGTGTCCAATTTACAGGCTACCACCTAGAAAGTGTGGTGTCTGAGGGTGACACCACATTTTTCTACCGCAAATCGGAGTACGGTTGTGGCATAAGGCTTCCGCCCACCGTGAGGAGGACCCCATGTTGACGTATGCGACGAGGTGGGGAGCCTAACAACATGCGACGCTGTACCCTCCGCACCCTGCCATTCGGACCGTGGGGATCAGGAAACGCCTGGAAACCTGCTCCAGGGTGCACGCCAACATGCGGTGTATGCACCCGCAGACAGACAGGAGGGGCCGAAGGGTCGACCTCCATCAGCCGGGGCACCCGAAGGGCGAAGACCACATATGGTCCGGAATGGGCAAGAGTTCTATGTCGGAGGACAACTGGTCACGGGAAGCGATCGGCGACGCGTGACCCAGGGAGGCGCCTGGTGGCTGCAGCGACGAGTCCACTGCCGGCGTCGCCGGCGGGAGAACAGGTGGTGGCTGCGGCGGCGCGTCGCTATGGAGCAAAATGGAAGGCAGCGGCGGTAACACCTGGGGCTGAGGCGAGGCAGTAGATGGATCCCCGGTGCGCTGACCGGACGGCACCGTCGCTGAAAGCAGACGGCGAGTGGCAGATCCCGTGCGACGACAGAGGCGCAGCTGATTGAGATGCCGACGCACCTCACCAGAGCCCCCAAAACTAGATACATAGCGCGTCCGAGGCAGCGAAGAATGCGCCCTTCGAGCCATCGCCGTGAACCTCTATAGTGGCGATAGTAGACAACGTCGCCTGGAGCAAAAGCAGGTGTCCCCCGCTGCACAGGAACCTGATGCGGCGGATGTAGCAAAGACATCAAGGTTCGATGGTGACGACCTTGAAGCAACTCAGCTGGCGACCATCTCAGGGCTGAGAGCGATACGAGGACAGAATTAGCAATAACACGTCCTCCCGAGAATGGTATTCTTTCAACTTCAACATCTATGGCTTGAAACTCCTGACCAATCGTTCAGCGGCACCGTTTGACTGTGGCGAAAACGGCGCGGACGTCAGATGTTGAATACCATTGGCCTTGCAGAATGACTGAAATTCTGCGGATATGAATTGTGGTCCATTGTCGGAAAGAATAGTCTGAGAGAGACCTTCAATGCAAAAGATAACGGATAACGATTGGATGGTTTGAGATGACGTCGTGGAAGACATCCGGACAACAAAAGGAAAATTACTGAATGAATCTACCACAACCAGCCATAGAGCATTCCAGAAAGGACCAGCATAATCGATGTGTAAGCGTTGCCAAGGGGAAGTGGCTTTTGGCCGTGCAAAGAATTTCCGAGGTCGTGCTGATTGTTGTTCGGCACACACCATGCAAGAAGAGCACATATTCGTAATCGCAGCATCTATTCCGAACCAAGTATAGTGCTGAAGAGCAAGTTGTTTCGTTCGCACTATATCCCAATGTCCTTGGTGGAGAAGCTGTAATACAGAGGACTGTAACGAGCGTGGTACCACGACCCTGGACTGATCATTATCAGAACGCAACAGCAAAACACCACGTCGTACAAAAAGTCTCTCCTTGTGCGCAAAAAGTCGATGAACCAATGGGTCCCCGATCTGTGACTGTGGGAAGGGCCATTGCGTAGCAACAAAGCGCAGAATGGGAGCAAGGACAAGGTCGGCAGCTGTCGCGGTAGCTACACGACGCAAATCAATCGGAAACGATTCGACCACGTCATCGGTTTCCGCATCAATGAACATGCAAGCAAGTTCAGAGGAATCGAATACCCTATCCTCGGCAACAGGCAAGCGGGACAACGCATCGGCGTTTCCGTGCTTAGCAGTGGTCCACTGCGAGAGGAAAACAGACCAGCGAATAAATTTCTGCGCTGTACGTGGAGGTACAGGCTTGGTTGGATGGAAAAGAGTTGTCAAAGATTTGTGGTCTGTGATTATGGTAAAGTGACGACCGTACAAGAAATCATGAAACTTTGTAACACCAAATACGAGAGCCAATACTTCTTTCTCGATCTGTAAATAATTTCTTTGCGCAGACGAGAGCAATTTGGACGCAAAGGCAACAGGGCGATCTTGCGATCCATCTTTGTGCGCAAGCACAGCACCGATCCCGAAATCCGATGCATCCACCATCAAGAGGGGCTTCTGGGGATCGAATTGCGTAAGGCAAGTATTGGAAAGCAACGCCCCTGCATTTTTTCAGCAATATCTACAAACTGTTTGTGCGTAGGTCCCTACTGCAGCAAACTATCTGGACGATATTGTGATCTCCAGAAAGACGGAAGAAGAACATTGGGCCAATCTTAGAACATTATTTCAGGTCTTGCGCCAAAATGGTCTTCGCTTGCGGAAGGACAAATGTGTGTTTTTTGCTCGGGACTTGCCATACCTAGGACATGTAATCAATGCCCAAGGCATACATCCTAGTCCCACGCACCTTCGTGCTATACAAGACTTGCCTTCATCGCAGAATTTGAAGCAGCTACAGAGTGTGCTGGGAAAAATTACGTATTACGATAAATATGTGCCACATGCCTCTTCCATTTCAGCTCCGCTTCATCGCTTACGCCGTAAGGGTGTTCTGTTCGTCTGGACGACGGAATGCGAACGCGCCTTTCGCCGGTTGAAAACGGCGTTGCTTTCCAATACTTGCCTTATGCAATTCGATCCCCAGAAGCCCCTCTTGTTGATGGTGGATGCATCGGATTTCGGGATTGGTGCTGCGCTTGCGCACAAAGATGGATCGCACGATCGCCCTATTGCCTTTGCGTCCAAATTGCTCTCGTCTGCGCAAAGAAATTATTTACAGATCGAGAAAGAAGCATTGGCTCTCGTATTTGGTGTTGCAAAGTTTCATGATTTCTTGTACGGTCGTCACTTTACCATAATCACAGACCACAAATCTTTGACAACTCTTTTCCATCCAACCAAGCCTGTACCTCCACGTACAGGGCAGAAATTTATTCGCTGGTCTGTTTTCCTCTCGCAGTGGACCACTGCTAAGCACGGAAACGTCGATGCGTTGTCCCGCTTGCCTGTTGCCGAGGATAGGGTATTCGATTCCTCTGAACTTGCTTGCATGTTCATTGATGCGGAAACCGATGACGTGGTCGAATCGTTTCCGATTGATTTGCGTCGTGTAGCTACCGCGACAGCTGCCGACCTTGTCCTTGCTCCCATTCTGCGCTTTGTTGCTACGCAATGGCCCTTCCCACAGTCACAGATCGGGGACCCATTGGTTCATCGACTTTTTGCGCACAAGGAGAGGCTTTTTGTACGACGTGGTGTTTTGCTGTTGCGTTCTGATAATGATCAGTCCAGGGTCGTGGTACCACGCTCGTTACAGTCCTCTGTATTACAGCTTCTCCACCAAGGACATTGGGATATAGTGCGAACTAAACAACTTGCTCTTCAGCACTGTACTTGGTTCGGAAACGATGCTGCGATTACGAATATATGCTCTCCTTGCATGGTGTGTGCCGAACAACAATCAGCACGACCTCGGAAATTCTTTGCACGGCCAAAAGCCACTTCCCCTTGGCAACGCTTACACATCGATTTTGCTGGTCCTTTCTGGAATGCTCTATGGTTGGTTGTGGTAGATTCATTCAGTAATTTTCCTTTTGTTGTCCGGATGTCTTCCACGACGTCATCTCAAACCATCCAATCGTTATCCGTTATCTTTTGCATTGAAGGTCTCTCTCAGACTATTCTTTCCGACAATGGACCACAATTCATATCCGCAGAATTTCAGTCATTCTGCAAGGCCAATGGTATTCAACATCTGACGTCCGCGCCGTTTTCGCCACAGTCAAACGGTGCCGCTGAACGATTGGTCAGGAGTTTCAAGCCATAGATGTTGAAGTTGAAAGAATAGCATTCTCGGGAGGACGTGTTATTGCTAATTCTGTCCTCGTATCGCTCTCAGCCCTGAGATGGTCGCCAGCTGAGTTGCTTCACGGTCGTCACCATCGAACCTTGATGTCTTTGCTACATCCGCCGCACCAGGTTCCTGTGCAGCGGGGGACACCTGCTTTTGCTCCAGGCGACGTTGTCTACTATCGCCACTATAGAGGTTCACGGCGATGGCTCGAAGGGCGCATTCTTCGCTGCCTCGGACGCGCTATGTATCTGGTTTTGGGGGCTCTGGTGAGGTGCGTCGGCATCTCAATCAGCTGCGCCTTTGTCGTCGCACGGGATCTGCCACTCGCCGTCTGCTTTCAGCGACGGTGCCGTCCGGTCAGCGCACCGGGGATCCATCTACTGCCTCGCCTCAGCCCCAGGTGTTACCGCCGCTGCCTTCCATTTTGCTCCATAGCGACGCGCCGCCGCAGCCACCACCTGTTCTCCCGCCGGCGACGCCGGCAGTGGACTCGTCGCTGCAGCCACCAGGCGCCTCCCTGGGTCACGCGTCGCCGATCGCTTCCCGTGACCAGTTGTTCTCCGACATAGAACTCTTGCCCATTCCGGACCATATGTGGTCTTCGCCCTTCGGGTGCCCCGGCTGATGGAGGTCGACCCTTCGGCCCCTCCTGTCTGTCTACGGGTGCATACACCGCATGTTGGCGTGCACCCTGGAGCAGGTTTCCAGGCGTTTCCTGATCCCTACGGTCCGAATGGCAGGGTGCGGGGGGTACAGCGTCGCATGTTGTTAGGCTCCCCACCTCGTCGCATACGTCAACATGGGGTCCTCCTCACGGCGGGCGGAAGCCTTATGCCACAACCGTACTCCGATTTGCGGTAGAAAAATGTGGTGTCACCCTCAGACACCACACTTTCTAGGTGGTAGCCTGTAAATTGGACGCGGTACGGTAGTATATGTCGGACTCGCGTGTCGCCACTATCAGTGATTTCAGACGCAGCGCCGCCACACTTCCTAGCACTCGCCCCAGTTGTACAGCCGACTTTGCTAGCGATGGTTCACTGACTACTTACGTCCTCATTTGCCGAGACAATATTTAGTGTAGCCTTCAGCTACATTTGTTACGACCTAGCAAGGCGCCATTATCAGTTATTACTGATATGGAATCATGTACCGCCAAGACCGACGTTCGTCATTAATGGATTAAAGTTAAGTATTCCACCAGCTACGTCCGTTTTTCTTAATTCTAATTTCCTTGTCCTGTTCCAGACCTCACGCCAGCCTGCGTGAGCTAAAACGCGTGCCTTTCGGCCTCCTCTAGTGACACGGTGTTGGCTCTCCTGCCAACCACAACAAAATAAGATCTAATTTACACTTCCCACCCCACCTAACATCAACATACGCAAACGTCCTCAACCCTATCTTAACACTCATATATCACACCACAAACAATGCCCAACAATCAATTCACCATTCTCATCCCCTCTTTTCGAATTACAAACGTAGCCTCTATCTAAACACCAAACAACTCATCTTTCTCGCCCTTTCAACAGTAAAATTAATTTTACACACACCCAGATATGTCAAACGCAATTAAAGAGTCAAACTTTTATACAGAGCATCAAGCACATATGAAAATATTCAAAGCCTGCTCCATGTTTACCACCTCCACCTTCAATTAAATATTATTACCATTGCCGCAACATTCTACCAACGCTGCTACTTAAGTGTGAATAGACGTGCTGAGCAGTCATCTATGAATGGTTGCAATGATACTTGCAAAGTAGATGATGTATGGTTTAGCTATGATACTGAAATTAAGAAAACAAGCTGTCACATACTAGGTAGTGTTGGACTTACTGTAAAATTTTTCGCCATATCTGCTGTGATCGATAACATTACAGTAGATCGGTGGTGTCTTATCCATCGCATCTGTGCATTGGGTACGACATAATGATCAACAGACAATGCTTGCTATAGTCGGGGGAGAAATTTTGGTAGATGGAACGCAACTTCCAGGGTTGCTAGCACCGAAAACGGTGATCCTGTACTTGTGTACAAAAATGACCAATCACTAGAAATGGAATGCAGAGATATAAACTATTCGGTCACTGTGACATATGAGTTTAAGTGTAGAGGTGGTCGATCACTTTGGAGGGAAGGCGCTACAACGCCAGCAGGCTCTTCTATAACCTTGTGTTGTGGCTATCCTTTATTTAAAATCATTCAGTGTTATCTTATCGACTGTAGGAATATGATTTATAAGGTGCAAGGTATAGTTTCCTCTGAGAGGACGTGCATCAGTCCGTGTTAATGTCTGTTTAGAATCAGACAATGACTTCAGAGCCGCGGCAGAAAGACGAAATATTCAGCAGTGTTCAAAAGCGTGTTAGAAAACACTGTTTGAACAAGGGCCAGAGGCAGCTTCTCATTCACATAGAGTATGGGTGATTAAACTTTAAAGAGGTCTCTGCAGTGTGTGTGTATATTTAATATGATCTTGTTCATATAGGCATCTGTATATTTGAGGTGTAGGATTTGGTGAGCTGTTAGTAATTCTTGGACGGTTGCACTCTGAGTTATTCGGGGGGGGGGGGGGGGGGGTAAAATATGGTGAATTCCGTTTGTTGGTGCTGGAGGTGGATCGCATTGGTGCTTTCGTGTCTTTTTCACTGTTTGATGGTAGAGGATAAAGATGATAGTGTGTTGAGGATCTGTTGTACTTGTACCTAGTTTGAGGCGTACAACATCGCGCGCATTTCCGGCGAATGGTCAAAACAAGGTCCTGTTGTAGTAACTGAGATCGTTCTGTTTATAGACAGGTTGCAGAAGGTAATAGATATGTCTTTCTCCGAATTAAATTGCACAGATGAGATGGGTGAAGATAAATGAATACTCATCTATGCTTAGAAAGGGAGAATGCTTTTTTATTATTAAGTGAGTTTTGGCAGGAGTGAATAAGGTTTTATATACGTGAGTGGAAATTGTGAGCGAATGGGGAATGACGTCGGGTTCGCTGGCTGGAGAAGACACTGTCTACATGTGGAGTTGGAGATGCATGCGAAGATAGAGACCTGCGCAATTCAGGAATCCATTTGTGCAGTGTGTTAGACAATAGCCGGAGAGCAGGTATAGAGAGAGAGCCCACTTCAGGATTCTGGTCCTGGGGCTGAGTGGACGGCTATGTGGCTTGGCATGCCGCCGCCGGCGCTCGGACACTCGCTTTTGTAAGGCGCTATGGGACTAGTTTGAGCATTAATAGTTGTTTCGGTGGTTATTGGATTAAGAACTGTAATACTGAAGGTCATATCCTCAGCGGGACCGCTGTGTAATTGAGTAAGTGTGCTTACGTATTTGAAGAAACGGTTCGCGAATGGAGATGTTAATTTGATGGGGCAGTTTAGCTACAACTGTAAAAAAAATAGCTATCTGCTGCTGAAAGAAAGAAAGAAAGAAAGGGATGACCTTGCCCCCAGATCTGATGGATGAGTTATTAGATAAGAGCAAGTGATAGTTGAATTATTTAATGTGTTCGGATATAGGAGTCTCTAAACAACGGGGCGAGATTTTTTTTTTTAATGTGGAAATTTAGGCAATCTATAGATAGTAATTTCGACCGCTAGTGACAACAGTTCAGAGCGGAAAAATAGGTACAAATCGGGCGCTGGCAGAATGTTGCGGCAATGGTAATAATATTTAATTGAAGGTGGAAGTGGTAAATATGGAGCAGGCTTTGAATATTTTCATATGTGCTTGATGCTCTGTATAAAAGTTTGACACTTTAATTGCGTTTAGTATTCCTGGGAGCGTGTAAAATTAATTTTACTGTTGAAAGTGCGAGAAAGATGAGTTGATTGGTGTTTAGATTGAGGCTACGTTTGCAATTCGAAACGAGGGGATGAGAATGGTAAATTGATTGATGGGCATGGTTTGTGGGGCGATATATGAGTGTCAAGATAGGGTTGAGGACGTTTGCGTATGTTGATGGTGGGAGGGGTGTGAGGTTAGGTGCGGTGGGAGGTGTAAATTAGATTTTTTTTTTTTTTATAATGTTGAAAAGTAAGAATTATATTGAGAAGGTTTTTAGATGGCTGGTCACGCGAAGAGGCAAGAGTAGGAATGTGTAGTTATGTTTAGCGAAAGGACCGTGTAATGTCGTGTAAGAAGCTATCTGCAGTGTGCTACAGTGTCATAGGAGGTAAAGAGATGTGCTGCTATGATGTGTCTAGCGTATGGAGGCTGCGCTTTGGAATTATGCTACGTTCATATAAAGTCGACTTTCACCCACGTTCGGTGGTCGCGGCTCGAGATCGCGGTCCTGAACGGACGTATGTGTGTGCTTTGGCCGCTGTCGAGCGCGTCGACCGCGCCAACTCACGCTTGCGGAAGCCGAGCAGGGGCTGTGCGAGGTCTGAAATCAGACGGATGGGTGACTTCACGATCCTGTGGGCAGGGTGCAGAGTGGGGGTACATGCGCACGTCTGCTGAGTTATTTTGCGAGCGGATCTGCAGGCTCTGCTATGCGTTATTAGGATAGTTTGCGGGTACTGAGCGTATCCACACATCTGTGTGATGTATTATTTACTAGCAGTATGCTATTGGGTGTACTGGAATTATGATTGGGTGCGTATCTGTGGGCTGTGCAACATGGTCCAGGGCATACCTGGGATTGGTGTTTTGTGACAGCGTGATAGATACACTGTATGGTTAAATAAGTTGTTAGAAAAAAATAATTAGAGTGATTACACGCGTCTGCTGCGCACATCAGAGTGATTGGTTTTCCGTCACCATCTCGGTTGCATGCGAGTAGTAAATGTTTTCCCGGCCGCGTTAATCGGGTGTGTCAACGAGCTATGTGCTATTCTGAGAATAGACGTGAAGGGAGGTCCAGACCTGAGGCACCGGTGATACACATGAGAAGAACAATTCAGCTTTCACATGTGACGGCTGTCACGAGCGCTCGGAAGCTGAACTTGGCTGGAGACTCTGGAATCTCCTTCTCCGCCGACAGCACGCGCGCGGGGCCTGCCTTGGAGCGAAATCTAAGGCACATACACGATACCAATTTCTGCGGTGATAGGTGCAAATGCGACTGTGTTGAGGTCATGTTTGGGGGAGGCCGAGCAGAGACTTTTGGTCGGTTTGGCAGCTGGTGGTGTTTGGGCGCGTCTGTTGCATTATTTTGCAAGGATGTCTGTGCAGTATGCGGTGCTTTATTTGGAGAGTTTAAGAGTACAGAGCTCGTCTGCTGATATTGTGTACTGCATTATTTATGAGCTGTTTGATATTGTGCGGTGAAATTTGGAGTTGTTTACGTGTTTGTGGCCTGTGTCAGATGATCACAGTGGGATCAGTGCGGGTGTTTTATAACAAATATACTCCACGACGAAATAAGAGGGGCTCCAAATAAATAGAGTTGAGCCCTTCCTTACTTCCCCGAGCAGCACAGTGGAGACTGAGCTGTTTTTGCCTAATACCGGTAATCTGGTCAGAATGTGAGTGAGTAGACAAATAACTGGACTAATTTATCTGTGGAGGAGTTACAGGTCTGGATTGGAATGATGGGTGTGGTTGTGTCTGCCGAGTGTAGTGGACTACTGGAGTTCTGAAACTGCCTGAAGTTAGCGTTAAATATCGGAACCTATCAGAAGTAAAAGTTTCAAAAGTATATCTCACAAGTAAATAAAGTACACTTGTTCCTCCTTCCATCAGCCTATGGACTGAATTTATTTCCGAAAATTAGCAGTTGTTTGGCTATTTGGAGGTAAATGTTGGTTGGTGGCGGAAGCGCAAGTGAGCTTTGTTTATTGGTAGATTTCAAACTTGGCGCTGGTTCCTAGGAGGAGGAGGTGGCGGTCTGGTCCTCGAAAAGTAGTTGAAATTACGGAGTTGAACACTTTAGCATACGTATATGAAATTGTAAATTTAATTACTTAATATAGCAGGGTGGTGAGTGTGAATTAGCGAGCGCACTTCCGACGAGCTAAGTCGCTGTTATATGGTCATGGTGGATTCCGCTGTCGGTCAAACTCTGGCGCCAAACGTACCCATGCCCGGCACGTGGTCGACAGGTTAGATCGCGTTCGGCGTTAAGTAGTTGGACTCTGAGACGAGCGCGGCTGATAAATTGTCGCGGGACCCTGAGGCGCCTCTCGCCACCTACCTGGCGCTCTGGTCGTGGGGTGTGCGGGCACCGCTGGTCGTTTGACGTCAGCTGGCCAGGGAGCTGCCGATGGAGCAGGCTCAGCCGGCCGCACGTACGTCAGCTGCGCTCTGGAGTTTCGCTGTGTGAGCATGGAGAATCAGTTGGAACACACCTGCATGACCGTAATGTCTGAAATAAAGAGTCATTATCCACGTCCTAGACGGCTATTTCCGTCGCGTGATTGGAGCGTGTGTGACGTTGGTGGGGCGGCGGCGCAGCGATTTTACAGTTATTACGCGAGTGCGACTGCGAGTGAATTAGCGGGCATTCTAGTGGGGTCCAAACGTGCTGTTATATAGTCATGGCGGATTCCTTTGTGGAGCAAACTTTGCCGCCAAAAGTGTAGCACTGCGTTCTTGCTCACACAGGGACACGTGGTGGACGATGAGCAGTCAGCATCGACAGGTTTGAACGTGACGACAAAAGTGTGGCAGCGAACGGTCGACTGTTGTGTGATTCAGCCCCGAAGTAAACAATTTAGGCAGGAACCGTGCGGAGGCGACGAATACACGTGGTGAGCGGACAAGGGGCCTCTGTGACGTCAAACTCGACAAGTTCCAGCGTGTCCAGCGTAAATATGTTTACTACGTGAGAGCGATCGCTCGGGTTGCTCCCCGCGCTGGTGGCTGGCCGCCTCACGTGACAGGCGTAGGGAGTGTCTCTGCCCGCTGACCAGTTGGTGGCGAGGATTTGAACTAATTCAGTTGGAGCTAGATGTCGTGGTGACTGCACTGCGACATCAAAGATGTGTGTGCTGACTGTATTGGAGAACAAGTGATGACCGTACTGCCTGAAATAAAGTCTTCGTTCCCTTCCCTCCTGCAAAATCAAAGGACGTGACATACGTTACTATAAGAGCAGTTTATTGTTTGACCCGACTATGATAGGCTACCAGTGAAAAAAGATAAGTGAGGGAGAAAGTTCGTACGTGTGATCAATTATGGTGTTGGGATTTAAACTTGTGACAGATTTTTGTTATGGATGTAAGGAAAAAGGCTTTCTCGCCGAGAAAATAAATAATAAATAAAACATAATAAAAAATAATAAATGATATTAATACATAGAAGTATAATTTTCGAGATATTATTGTGTCGGAATTGGAATTTGGGGCAATTTTCTGGCGGATGTAGGGCTATAGTAATAATAATAATAATAATAATAATAATAATAATAATAATAATAATAATAAATGATAATGATTATAAATAATAATGAATTATTATAAATGACAATGAAAGATAATGAATGTTAATAAGCAATAATGAATAATAATAAACAAAACTAAGTCTTTGCAGCCATTATCGTGTTGGAATTTGAATTTGTAAGGAATTTCCTAGTGGAGGCAGGTCAATAATTGTTATGGATGTAAGGAAAATGGCTTTCTCACAGAGAAAATCGGACATCTTGAATAAATAATAAATGATAATAATAAATTGAAGTACAGTTTCGAGACAATATAGTGTTGTAATTTGAATTTGGCGCAATTTTCTAGTGGAGGTAGCCCTATAATAGTAAGCAATAATAATAATAATGTTAATAAATGATAATGAATGATAATAAATGGTAATGAATGATAATAAAAGACAATGAATGATAATTAATATTAACAAATCATCATAATCATCATTTAATACTGATTATGCCTTTGAGCGTTCAGTTTGGAGCATAGTTCCCCTTACAAAATTCCTCCATGATCCCCTATTCAGTGTTAACATTGGTGCCTCTTCTGATGTTAAGCCTATTACTTCAAAATCATTCTTAACCGAATCCAGGTACCTTTTTCTTGGTCTGCCCCGACTCCTCCTACCCTCTACTGCTGAACCCATGAGTCTCTTGGGTAACCTTGCTTCTCCCATGTGTGTAACATGACCCCACCATCTAAGCCTTTTCGCCCTGACTGCTACATCTATATAGTTCATTCCCAGTTTTTCTTTGATTTCCTCATTGTGGACACCCTCCTGCCATTGTTCCCATCTACTAGTACCTGCAATCATCCTAGCTACTTTCATACCTGCAACCTCAACCTTGTTGATAAGGTGACCTGAATCCACCCAGCTTTCGCTCCTCTACAATAAAGTTGGTCGAAATATTGAACAGTGCACAGATAACTTAGTCTTGGTACTGACTTCTTTCTTGCAGAAGCGAGTAGATCGTAGCTGAGCGCTCACTGCATTAGCTTTGCTACACCCCGCTTCCAGTTCTTTCACTATGTTGCCATCCTGTGAGAATATGCATCCTAAATACCTGAAACCGTCCACCTGTTCTAACTTTGTTCCTCCTATTTGGCACTCGATCCGTTTATATCTCTTTCTCACTTACATTACGTTCGGTTTGGAGATGCTAATCTTCATACCATAGTCCTTACATTTCTGATCCATCTCTGAAATATTACTTTGCAAACTTTCAATCGAATCTGCAATCACAACTAAGTCATCTGCATATGCAAGACTGCTTATTTTGTGTTCACATATCGTAATCTCACCCAGCCAGTCTATTGTTTTCAACATATGATCAATAAATAATATGAACAACAGTGGCGACAGGTTGCAGCCTTGTCTTATCCCTGAAACTACTCTGAACCATGAACTCAATTTACTGTCAACTCTAACTGCTGCCTGACTATCCAAGTAAAGAGCTTTAATTGCTTACAAAAGTTTGCCTCCTATTCCATAATCTCGTAGAACAGAGAATAACTTCCTCCTAGGAACACTGTCATATACCTTTTCTAGATCTATAAAGCATAGATGCAATTCCCTGTTCCACTCATAACACTCCTCCATTATTTGCCGTAAGCTAAAGATCTGGTCCTGACAATCTCGAAGAGGCCTAAACCCACACTGATTTTCCTCCAATTGGTCCTCAACTAATATTCGCACCTTCCTTTCAACAATACCTGAGAAGATTTTACCCACAACGCTGATTAAAGAGATACCTCTGCAGTTTTACAATTTTTTTCTGTTTCCATGTTTAAAGATTGGTGTGATTACTGCTTTCGTCCAGTCTGATGGAACCTGTGCCGACTACCAGGCTATTTCAGTTAACCTGTGTAGCCATTTAAGACCTGACATTCCACTGTATTTGATGAGTTCCTACTTAATTTCATCCACACCAGCTGCTTTATTGCACTGCACACTATTGACCATATTCTCCACTTCCTCAAATGTGATCCTATTTCCATTATCATTCTTATCCCATTCTACCTCGAAATCTGAAACATTACTGATCGTATTTTCACCTACATTGAGCAGCTCTTCAAAACATTCCCTCCACCTGTCCAAGGAATCCACAGCATTCACCAGCAGTTTTCCTGACCTGCCCAAAATGATTGTCATTTCCTTTTTACATCCCTTTCGAAGACTGCTAATTTCACTCCAGAATGGTTTTCCAGCAGCTTGACCCAAAGTCTCCAACCTGATTCCAAAGTCTTCCCAAGATTTATTCTTGGAAGCTGCAATTATCTGTTAGGCTTTGATTCTTTCTTCAACATAATTTTCTCTGTCTACCTGAGTTCTACACTCCTGGAAATTGAAATAAGAATACATTGAATTCATTGTCCCAGGAAGGGGAAACTTTATTGACACATTCCTGGGGTCAGATACATCACATGATCACACTGACACAACCACAGGCACAGGCACATAGACACAGGAAACAGAGCATGCACAATGTCGGCACTAGTACAGTGTATATCCATCTTTCGCAGCAATGCAGGCTGCTATTCTCCCATGGAGACGATCGTAGAGATGCTGGATGTAGTCCTTTGGAACGGCTTGCCATGACATTTCCACCTGGCACCTCAGTTGGACCAGCGTTCGTGCTGGACGTGCAGACCGCGTGAGACGACGCTTCATCCAGTCCCAAACATGCTCAACGGGGGACAGATCCGGAGATCTTGCTGGCCAGGGTAGTTGACTTCTAGAGCACGTTGGGTGGCACGGGATACATGCGGACGTGCATTGTCCTGTGGGAACAGCAAGTTCCCTTGCCGGTCTAGGAATGGTAGAACGATGGGTTCGATGACGGTTTGGATGTACCGTGCACTATTCAGTGTCCCCTCGACGATCACCAGAGGTGTACGGCCAGTGTAGGAGATCGCTCCCCACACCATGATGCCGGGTGTTGGCCCTGTGTGCCTCGGTCGTATGCATTCCTGATTGTGGCGGTCACCTGCACGGTGCCAAATACGCATACGACCATCATTGGCACCAAGGCAGAAGCGACTCTCATCGCTGAAGACGACACGTCTCCATTCGTCCCTCCATTCACGCCTGTCGCGACACCACTGGAGGCGGGCTGCACGATGTTGGGGCGTGAGCGGAAGACGGCCTAACGGAGACCTCACGCCCCACGTGTTGAGCAATTCGGCGGTACGTCCACCCGGCCTCCCGCATGCCCACTATACACCCTCGCTCAGAGTCCGTCAACTGCACACACGGTTAACGTCCACGCTGTCGCGGCATGCTACTAGTGTTAAAGACTGCGATGGAGCTCCGTATGCCACGGCAAACTGGCTGACACTGACGGCGGCGGTGCACAAA
Source organism: Schistocerca gregaria (assembly GCF_023897955.1). Classification (NCBI taxonomy): domain Eukaryota; kingdom Metazoa; phylum Arthropoda; class Insecta; order Orthoptera; family Acrididae; genus Schistocerca; species Schistocerca gregaria. Next base: position 31,447,721 of record NC_064924.1, on the reverse strand, counting down.
TGCTGCGCAGCTAGCGCCATTATACGGCCAACACCGCGGTTCCTGGTGTGTCTGCTGTGCCGTGCGTGTGATCATTGCTTGTACAGCCCTCTCGCAGTGTCCGGAGCAAATATGATTGGTCTGACACACCGGTGTCAATGTGTTCTTTTTTCCATTTCCAGGAGTGTAGTATGTAGCCAGTTTTGATAAGCCTTCTTTTTCCTTTTACAGGCTGCCTTGATTATGTCATTCCACCAAGCTGTTTTCTTCATCCTACCTTTACACACTACTGTTCCAAGACATTCTTTAGCTACTTCTGGTACTGTGTCCCTGTACCTTGTCCATTCCTTTTCCAATTACTGTAATTGACTACATTCAACTAACTGGTACCTTTCTGAGATCATTGTTATGTACTTGTGCCTGATGTCCTTATCCTGAAATTTTACCACTCTTATCCTCCTACATTTGGACCTGACCTCCTGCACTTTCGGCCTCACAATCCCAATTTCACTGCAGATTAAATAATGATCAGTGTCATCAAAGAATCCCCTAAATACACGTGTGTCCCTCACAGCCTTCTGAAGTCCTAATCTGTAAATATATACTCAGAACTGGTTCCCCTGCCTTCCCAAGTATACCGGTGAATGTTCTTATGTTTAAAAAATGAGTTTGTGATTACTAAGAACATACTGGCACAGAAATCTAAGAGTTGTTTCGCATTCCTGTTGGCCTCCATATCCTCTCCAAATTTATCTATAACCTTTTCATACCCTTCTGTTCGATTTCCAATCCTGGCATTAAAATCACCCATGAGCAGAACACTGTCCTTGTCCTTTACTATAGCAACTACATCACTGAGTGCCTCATAAAAACTATCCATCTTATCTTGATCTGTGCCTTCACAATGCAAATATACTGCACAATCCTAATTTTGTTGCTAGACACTGTCAAATCTATCCACATCAGTCGTTCGTTTACATACCTTATTGCAACTACGCTGGGTTCCATTTCTTTCCTGATGTAAAGCCCTATACCCCATTGTGCTATTCCTGCGTTGACTCCTGACAGGTAGACCTTGTATTCTCCCACTTCCTCTTCTTTCTCACCCCTTACCCGAAAGTCACTAACAACTAAAATGTCCAGCCCCATCTTACTTGCAGCCTCTGCCATCTCTACCTTCTTCCCAGAGTAGCCCCCATTGATATTAATAGCTCCCCATCTCATTACCATTTGTTTGCCAAGTCGTATCTTATGAGTCCCTTGTTTGTCAGTTAGAGGTGGGACTCTGTCACCTCCAAAGGTCCGAGGCATTTTGATCTGATTGTCGCCAGCATCATATTTAAAGTATCAGGGAAGCAGCTTGCTAGCCTTACTTGCCCCGAGTCCCATTGAGTTTTACCCCTAACGGTTGAGGGACTAACTGGTGGATTTGGCAGTCATTGCCGTATGAGCACAAAGGTGACCACGGCTCAGAATATGTCCGAGATGCCCAGCCTTATTCCAAAGTAACTGGTATCCTGACTGTTGGGACCACTTACTTGGCCACTCATACATTGCCCGTAGTTCATGAACTAGGATGTGATTACAGGAACCCACACCATGAACCACGATAATCAATAATACCATGACAATCAATAATTAAAAAAAGACAAGTACAGTCTTTGCATGCAGTATCCTGTTGGAATTCAAACTTCCCGCAATTTTTCCTTCTAGAGGCTTAGGTTAGTGGACGTAGCACAATTGGGCTATTTTGGCGCCAAAATTCGAAATTCCCACCATTTTTTCTTGAGGTTATGTTAGTGGACATAGCACAATTGGCATATTTTGCCGCTAAAACCATCTATCTTGGATGACGTCATGTGATGTTGTCAAGTCTACATGCCACCATCTTGGATGACGTCATCGCTGCCATCTTGAATAAATTTGGCAACAATGCAGCGTGGCCTGGCACATAGGGCTTCCCCCTACTGGCGTTCCACACAGTTTTTGAACTCATCTTTCGTAACTGCTAGTCGACTCCTGGAAATTTCATGTGTTGCATGTCTGGGCACGTTATCATAACGAACGACAAGGGCTTCTTGCAAACAGCTACGCACACGTTCGATGTTCTTGGGACTTCGGAAGGTTTCCCGACGGCCGTTTGATTTCCGATTCGATGCGCTGGCAGCTGCACGGAAGTTGCTTACCGAATTAAATATTGTACAGCCATCAGGAATTGTATATCGCAGCCGAATATTCACACGCTTACAAAAGGCACGTTTGACGCGCACGACAGATTAGTCGTAGCGAGAACAGAAATCCACCGCGAGGTCACGATTTGCTTCTACCGGTATGACGTGTTTATTCACCTGTATATGGGATAAAGTTTTACACTCCGCATTACTAATTGACGGCACCGCCGTCGGTATGTCTTGGTTTAGCGCTTGTTATTGACATTTCAAATGGTTAAAACATTGTGAGACACCCTATATTACACCAAAAAGATGTCGATTTGGTTGTAATTCAAAGAGAGTCATTCTTGGTTACATGTGTAATACAAGTGGCTCCCTTGATAAACTCAATGTGAAAAACTTATGCTGCTGGTTCGTCATTATGGGATGGCTGAATATAGTAAGAATGATAAGAATGTAAAATTAACAAACTAATTTTATCACATCTAAGTACAAGACTGATGATTAAGACGATATGGCATTCAGTCTGTGGACAACGTCAGTAGGGGACTTGTCAATGGTTATGTTATTGGCTTTTTTCTAGCCTCATCCAGATCGATTAAAGACTATTAAAATCCTCTAGCTGCCGCATGACTATATTACTAAACTGATATTGTTACATAAATACTGCAGCACAGAGAGAAGTTTGTATGGACGGACAGCGAGGTACATCAGCTATTGCCAACTCTCTCGCATCACTTCTTTTAAGGCTGGTGAAGACCGAAACTCAGAACGTGAAAGGCGACGGCAGTCGGGACTCTCATGTGGGACCACCACCCGTGAGTGGGTAAATCAAATTCGTAAACTTGGCGCCACATTACAAGTATGAAATGATCTGAATATTTCATCTAATTGACAACCAATGTTTTTTTGTTTCACAGTGATCATCACAGTCAAGAATAAAGGAAAAATTATTCACTTAGACTCGGATATTTCTAGAGATGTCTTCTTACGGAGAACTAGATTCAGCTTAGAAAATCATATTAGAGTGTTTGCTCAGAGCAAACTGCCATAGACATGAAAATACCACCCGACTCGCACGATGTGCTGCTGTCTGTGGCAGTTTAGCTAACCGTGTAGAGCAGCAATAGTAGTGTCCACTACTGGTTTGGAAACCGCTACTGCACTTCATTTTGGAAAGAGCACCAATATGAAGTTAACTAAATAACAGAGCTGATGACAAACCAGCAGTTTCAGAAGCGTTCTTCTTTGCACAGGTAGTTTGAGCCTTATGTTCGCCGCCTGGTTATCCACCGTGACGAGCAATTCCGCTATAGTTGCAAACCATCAGGAATGGCAGCACGTCATGTTACTTTGCTTCCAGTTTCACGTTATGTATGTGCAAATACTCTAAAATTACTTTATAAGCTGAAAATAGCTGCATCAATAAGAAACTCTAACAAATGCTGCTAAATAAATGGGAAATGTCGTCTTCAGCGAAGAAAACATTAAATAAGTTTAGATACGTAATTCACCTCCACGTTAGGAAATTAATGGACCATAATCGAGTTTCCAGACGTTTCCTATAATTTCGCTGAGCCTCAAATACGGTTCTCCATTATTGACTCTTTTCTCTGGTCTGCTCCATATCTTCCTTCCTTCTCTGCATACACTGGCAACACAATTTACACTACAGTCCATGGTGAATGTTGCTGCATATGCGAGAGGTCTCAAGATAAATTGCGTGGAGTATGAAATGATCAAACGTAGCATCTGAGACCAAGCATTTTCTTATGTTTTCACAATGAATTTAAATTGTTGGAAGAACATTTGTAGTCGCACCATAATCACAACCTATTTCAGCTTCTGATAAGCCAGTACAAACAATAGTTCCTAGTAAAAATATGGTCGCACTGCAGCCTTCAGCTGGTTTTCGAATCCACGAGTGCTCTGTGACACCCATCGGAAATTTGACGAGTGTAAGGTCTGCCGTTCTTGTGTGAATGCCTCCGGGAAATGTGTGCCTCATACGTTTTGAATACTGTGAGAACACATTCGATAAAAGATCCATCAGTTTCTTTATGAACTAGAATGCTACAAATGTCCCAAAATATATTGCTCAAAAGTGTCTAATCTAGGAGCTACCGAACCTATGGTTATAACCTGGTTATGCGAGTGCCAGAAAATTGTCACACACAGAGGAAGTAAGCAATATGACAGTTTCTTACATTAGAAGCAAATTATTAAGGAAATACACTGTCTTCATGATTAAAATTTATTTCAGAATTAATCCCATTGATAGCGCAAGTCGAAAATAAACGAGCTTACCCAAACCGTCATAAAGAAGCAGGGTGTGAAACACGTTTTACTTGGAACCAGACTGCTCTCGTGTGTTAATTTGTGCTACATCCGGGCAAAAATTCAGAACGACCATAACTATGTAGGAATTTGTTCGTACGCGAGAACGTATAAAAGAGGTAATTAATTAATTATTTCTCGCCACAAAGCAATCGAGCATATTGCGCGTGTAAAAAAAACTGAAAATTATGTCGTGTCGTATCTCTAATGGGTTATTTTCGCTTTTATACATGCATTGTAACACGGAGAAATTTTACGAATTGTTCTGTTCATTTAGTCTGTAATTATTTTTTCTGAATGCTGACTGGCGTGCAAATTAATAACCCCTGTCATTGACGGTACCTCAGAATCTCTGTACAGACTTTTATTATGGCAGCAGCTTGTCACTACTCTGAACAGAGGGCGCTAGAAGACATAGGAACCATGCTGGATGTCATGTGCCGCACTCTTACCTCTGTAATTACGGTACCTATATTCAAGCCCCCACGAAGCGTTTATTCAGCAACCACTAACAGTGACGAGCCGTCGTGTTTGTCTGCATTCAGTTCCGACTATCAATCGGCGCCGCACTTGGAAAAGTTCACAAGGCTGTCACTTATTGACAGGACTTCGGAATTCACTGATCTAACATTAGCTAATGGAATGAAATTTATAGTGACGTTACCCGCTGAATACATTTAACCGGATCCAGAACACTTATATTCATGAGGTTATAGTCTCTTCTATCACGTCTCTATACGTCTGTTGTACAATCAACTGACACCCTAGAATGGACTATCAAGAACTGAAACAGGAATGATTTCGACCAACAGCGATGCGTTACGTCCAAACCACGTGGCTAGTAGAGCTTGTCGCACGAGGCCCTCACAGTTGGTGTTGTTGGTCTCTCTCACTGCACCAGAGCAATACTGCGAGCTACAGTCTGGCCTCTGCTGGTAACCTCGTGAGCGATCAGCTGTTAGGGAGACAGCGCAACGATCTCTACTGTGTGGAGAGCACGGCCTGCCGTCATTTAGTGACAGCACAAGCTCAGGATACGGAAGGATGGGGAAGGGAACCATCCCAGCATTTGTTAGAGAGATTTCTAGAAAACACGGAAAAACTAATTTTGGACAAGTGGGTGTATATTTGACCGGTCGTCCTCCCGTGATAACCGCTGCGCAATCTCGGTCTGTCGGTATATGTAGGTCGCTGGACTCAATAATTTTTAAACTGTGTTATCGAGTTAGTGATCAGTTAACAGGGCCACCAGACGACAGTTCTCCGAAGTTGCACAAAGTATTCCTGAGGACAGATGTCTTTTGGTACCGCCCTGAGAGTCTCTCTTCCTGTGTCCCGGTTATCATAGCCAGGTGGCAACCCATAGGCTCAGAGGCAGGATTCACCGATACGGAATTATTCCGACACGTGCAACAAAATAAGGCCCGCTTCGTTTACAGCTACCCCTGGATACGACTATGTGCCAATTATTTGCAGACAGTGACTTGAGAACTAAAATAAAATTTAGTAGCTCGTTAATAAGGCGTCATAACTTTACACAGTATTTCGGGAATCGCAGCTGATCTCCTTACCCTCTGGCGGACAACCCATGATACGACGTCATTCGAAATGCTGAAGTAATCGGAAGAAAGAAATGCAGGCAGGAGTTCAGCGCGACGTCGGGGATCATACTGAAGTCGTATCGTGGTTAGAAACAAATACGGAATAGCAACTTGCAACCTTGCATGTAGAAACACACATAAAGACATTGTTAGACGAAGAAGACACAAACCAGATGCTTACTATTCGAGAGCGTACAACACTTGTCAATTCAAGAATCAAAGTTCACATATAAAACTATTTCTGTAGAAAATAATACATACTCATTCATTACGTGTTACGAGCTAGCAACTTTAATAACAGTGAACTCTGAAAATCTAAAATTGGGTAACATGTCAATCTTGTGGCTCAGTGACAATGAAGACAATAACATTCAATCATGTAACAATTCTAAGATCGAGAAAGGCTTATATGTTGAAAATACGGTGACGTTATCCCATTCTACACTTTGCTTTCGAGACATGAGGAAGCTCACTGTCTACATAACATTTCGTAAGCTGCCTTGAAACATACATGTATCTAATATATACAGAGGAAACGTTGTTAACAAAAATTTCTAAAAGTTCTTTGTCTATTTACTTCAAAATTCTATACATTCCACTAAGAATCATTTGGACGAACGTAGGCTGCATTTTCCAACATATATAAAATATGTAAATATGAATATAATACATAACAGAGAAATGGTGTTAGCAAAAGTTCTTGACCAACTTACTTCAGATGTTTACACTTTACTCTAATAAACTTTCATAAGGGAATAGGCTGTACATTATTTAGAGTTAAATAACAGAATACAGATTTTCTCTCAAAGCCGATGACATTTCAGGGCAGACTACCAGTAAAATATAAAATAGTCATGCATACTAAAATCTTGTAGCATGTAAAACATTTTAAATATCTAGGATGCGGCTTCACTAATATAATCATGACCTAGACCAAAAATGAAATAAATTTACTTCCATCTGGGAGCCATAATAAAAATGATGCAAAATAAAGCCAGTTTAAACCAATCTGAAGTTTCATGAAACAATAACAGTAGCAACACTTACTTAGGGAAGTGAAACATGGGCAACAACATGAAGTCTAGAAGGTAGAATACAGGCTCAAGAAATCAGATTTCTAAAAAGAGTAGAAGGATACGCTAGGGAAGATTGAAAAAGAGTTGGAGATACAAAGGAAATAAAGTAAAATAGGAGAAAATGCATGAAATTTGCAGGTGGTATGGGTGCAGAAAGATACCTGGTAAAGCCTCTGAGTCATAAATGCTCTGAAAGAGGAAATGTAGGCAGACCGTACAAGTGATGGAGAAGCGTAACCCGCACTTTGTGTAGTACGTGAAGTAAAGAAGAAGATTAAGAAGTAGGAGAAGGACAAGAAGAATCATCAACTACAAGGAAAAAAATGCTGTGCTGTGAAAATGTGCATTTTCTTTTTCTTTGGCGCAGTTAGATAGCAGTGCATTTAAATACTTAGATAAGTCGTTTCTTGCATATATATTCTTCCTCCTTCTATAAAATTTGAAACAAAAGATGTATATACAACTATGTGCTGTTTTTGCTTTCTTCCTCGCAGCAATTAAAAAAGAAAAAAAAAGAAACATCAGAGTTGTACTTGGCTTGTAACTACAAAACTACGACGGAATCTCAATCGTCCGAAACTCTGTAATACTATCCATTTGCAGATTAAAACTGTGTGAAATACTGTCAATTAAGCTACTATCCCCACAGATGCAGCAGCTGGAGTGGCCTCTCTCTCCCCATATACCAATGATCTCTACCAGTCTGCCCAATCATTTTAAGCGACTTCAACTGTCATTCAATGAGTCACTGACACTAGTGATGGAGGGAAGGGGGTGTGGTACATAGAAAGGGGGAAGGGTGGCAGAGAAAGAGGATGATGTGGATAGAGATAGGAGGAGGAGGATGTTGATATTAGGTTATTAGAAAGAAGAGTAAACATTTAGCAAACGAACAATCGACTAAATGGATGTAGAGGTAAAAAGAAGTACTACAACTCATAAAATACACTAAAAAACAAAGAAAAGAAACGGAAAGAAAGAGCCATGCATCGCGAAGAAATTATTCGAATGGAGCGAAAATCGGTAGATGTGCTTTACATGTACAGGCGAACATGTGATTACAGTTTTAGGAAAACTATATGATTTATTGATGGGAAAGAGCTTCACAAGTGGAGCAAGTCAATAACGCATTGGTCCACCTCTTGCCATTTTTCAAGCCATTATTACTAGAGCTGTTGGATATCCTGAAAGGTTGTTGTTGTTGTTGTTGTTGTGGTCTTCAGTCAAGAGACTGATTTGATGGAGCTCTCCATGCAACTCTATCCTTGCAACTTCATCCTTCTGAATCTGCTTAGCGTATTCATCTCTTGGTCTCCTTCTACGATTTGCACCCTCCACGCTGCCTTCCAATACTAAACTGGTGGTTCCTCGATGCCTCCTAACATGGACTACCAACCGATACGTTCTTCTAGTCAAGTTGTGCCACAAATTCATCTTCTCCCCAATACTATTCAGTACCTCCTCATTAGTTAGGTGATCTACCCAGCTATATATGAATATACAGCCTACAGTTTCAGGTTAACTTTATCGTTTACCTAGGTTTCAACATTAGTAATAACGTCTTCTTTAGAACATAAAATGTAATTTAAATGTTTGCCTAAGACATGCCATGTCCTAAGTCAACTTTATACAACTTGAAGCATAACCATAAGGTTTTCTCACTTCTACTAAACAAGCTGTAGCAAATTCACTTTAAGTTGCATAAAAAAGTTAAAAATCTACCCAGCTAATCTGCAGCATTCTTCTGTAGCACCACATTTCGAAACCTTCAGTTCTCTTTTTGTCCAAACAATTTATCGTCCAGCCGTGCGGGCTAAGACGAGCGCTCTTAGGCGCTGCAGTCATGGACTGTGCGGCTGATCCCGGCGGAGGTTCGAGTCCTCCCTCGGGCATTGGGGTGTGTGTTTGTCCTTAGCAGAACTTAGATTAAGTAGTGTGTAAGTTTGCGGACTGATGACCTTAGCAGTTAAGTCCCATGAGATTTCACACACATTTAAACATTTTGAACATATTTATCGTCCATGTTTCACTTCCTTATATGTTTACATTCCATACAGATAATTTCAGAATGGTTCATGATCCTTAAATGTATACTCGCTGTTAACAAGTTTCTCTTCTTCAGAAACGCTTCTCTTGCCACTCTACATTTTACATCCTCTCTGTTTCGACCATCATCAGTTGTTTTGCTCTCCAAATAGCAAAACTCATCCACTACTTTAAGTGTCTCATTTCCTAAGCTAATTCCCTCAGCATCACCTGATTTAATACAACTACACCCCATTGTCCTCGATTTGTTTTGTTGATGTTCGTCATAGCTCCTCCTTTCAAGACACTATCCATTCCGTCCAACTGCTCTTTCAGGTCCTTTGTTGTCTCTAACAGAATTACAATTTCATCGGCAAACCTTTATGTTTTTATTTCTTCTCCATGGTTTTTAACTCCTACTCCGAATTTTTCTTTTGTTTCTTTCACAGCCCGCTCAATATACAGATCGAATAACATCGGGGATAGGCTGCAGCCCTATCTCACTCCCTTGCTAACCACTGCTTCTCCTTTATGCCCCTCGACACTTATAACTGTCACCTGGCTTCTGTACAAATTGTAAATAGCCTATCGCTGCCTACATTTTCCCCCTGCCACCTTCAGATATTGAAAGAGATTATTCCAATCAACATTGTCAGAAGCTTTCTCTGAGTCTACAAATGCTAGAAACGTAGGTTTGCTTTTCCTTAATCTATATTTTAAGATAAGTCGTAGGGTCAGTATTGCCTCAGGTGCTCCAACATTGCTACAGAATCCTAACTGATCTCTCCCGAGGTCGGCTTCTACCAGTTTTTCCATTCGACTGTAAAGAATTCGCGTTAATATTTTGCGGCAGTGACTTATCACACTGATTGTTCAGTAATTTTCACATCTGTCAACACCTACTTTATTTGGAACTGGAATTATTGCATTCATCTTGAAGTCTGAGGGTATTTCACCTGTCTCATACAGCTTGCTGAGCAGATGGTTGAGTTTTGTCAGGGCTAGCTCTTCCAAGGGATATCAGTAGTTTTGATGGAATGTTGTCCACTCCCGGGGGCTTGTTATGACTTAAGTCTTTCAGTGCTCTGTCAAACACATCACACAGTATTATATCTCCCATTTCATCTCAATCTACATCCATTTCCATAACCTTTCCCTTAAGTACATCGCCCGTGTATAGATTCTCTATATACTCCTTCCATCTTTCTGCTTTCAGTTTATTTGCTTAGAACTGGTTTTCCGTCTGAGGCCTTGATACTCATACAAGTGGTCCTCTTTTCTCCAAAGAACCCTTTAATTGTTCTGTAGGCAGTATCTGTCTTACCCCTAGTGATATATGCCTCTAAAACCTTATATTTGTCCTGTAGCCATCCCTGTTTAGCCATTATGCACTCCCTTTCGATCTCCTTTTTGAGACTTTTGTATTCATTTTTGCCTGCTTCGTTTACTGCATTTTTATATTTTCTCCTTTCATCTATTAAATTCACTATCTCTTCTGTTACCCAAGGATTTCTGCTAGCCCTCGACTTTTTATCTACTTGAGTCTCTGCTGCCTTCCCCATTTCGTCTCTCAAAGCTACCTATTGTTCTTCCACTGTATTTCGTTCCCCCGTTCTTGTCAGTCATTCCCTAATGCTCTCTCTGAAACTGTTTACAACCTCTGGTTTTTTCATTTTATCTATGTTCCATCTCCTTAAATTCCCACCTTTTTGCAGTTTCCTTACTTTTAATCTACAATTCATAACCAATAGATTGTTGTGAGAGTCTACATCTGCCTTACAATTTAAAACCTGGTTCCTAAATCTCTGTTTTACCGTTTATATAATCCACCTGGAACCTTTCAGTGTCTCCAGGCCTCGTCTACGTGTACAACCTTCTTGCATGATTCTTAAACCATGTGTTAGCAATGATTAGGTTATGCTCTGTGCAAAATTGTTCCTCTTTAATATCTTACCCCCAGTCCATATTCACCTTATACTTTTTCTTTGCTTCCTTTTGCTACTATCGAATTCCAGTCCCCCATAACTGTTAAATTTTCGTCTTCCTTCACTCTCTGAATAATTTCTTTTATCTCATGATATAATTCTTCTATTTCTTCTTCATCTGTGGAGCTAGTTGGCGTATAAACTTGTACTACTGCGGTACTCGTGGGGTTCGTGTCTATCTTGGCCACAATAAATACGTTCACTAGTTCGTAGTAGCCTATCCGCGCTGCGATGTTTTATTCATTATTAAAGCTACACCTGCATTATACCTATTTGATTTCCTAATTATAACCCTGTATTCACCTGACCAGAAGTCTTGTTACCCCTCCCACCGAATTTCACTGTTTCCCACTACATCTAGTTAACCTATCCATTTCCCTTTCTAAATTTTCTAATCTACCTGCCCAATTAAAGGATCTGACATTCCACTCTGCGATCCGTAGAACTCCAGTTTTGTTTCTCCTGAAGCGACGTCCTCCTGAGTAGTCCCCGCCCGGAGATCTGAATGGGGGATGTTTTCGTGAGAGGTATCGGGCCAAATTGTATCCAACAAGCTCGTTTGCTCCTCAGAATCCAGAGTTGTTTGGAGAACTCCACTGATATTGCTCCATAGGATCTCAACTGAGAAGAGACCCAGTTACCTTTATAGCGACACTGCTGGCCAAGGTATAGTTTGGTAATCACAAAGACATGCAGTAGGATTTCTCACCATGTGCAGGAGGGTGTTATCTTGCTGAAATGTAAGCCTTGGATGACTTGCAATGAAGGTCAACAAAATGGGATCCAGAATGTCTTCGACGTACCTCTGTGTTGTAAAAATGCCGCAGACGACGAGCAGAGGGTTCCTGCTTTGAAAAGCTGTTTCACCCCAGACCATCACTCCCAGATGTCATCTCACATGGGGGGCGACAGTTAGGTTGGTATCCCACCACTGTCCGTGGCGCCTCCAAAACCGTACCACCACTCATCCGGGTTCATTCCAAAGTATAGAACTTCACTGAAGACAATTCTCCTGCAGTCAATGAGATTTTAGGCCGATGACGTGTCTGAAGACTCCCTGGACGGTGGTGTGATAGCCACCTGACCGTCGCCTGCCATACGGACGGACAGCCAGTAGTGATGATCTGGAGCGCCACTTCTTTCCGTAGCAGGACCCCTTTGGTTGTCACTCACGGCACCATTACGGCACAGCGAGACGTCGACGATATTTTATGCCCCTCTCTTTTGTTACCCTTCAGGGCAAGCAGTACTGGGATTATATGTCAGTAAGATAATTCCCGCCCGCACACAGCGAGAGTTTCCACTGCTTTTTTTCTTGCTTGCTAAACTCTACCTCGGCCAGCAAAGTCGCCCGATCTTTCACCACCTGAAATCCTATGGAACACAGGGCCCTTCGGCCATCTCGGGATTTTGACGATCAAGTGCACCAGTTGGACATAATCCGGCACGATACTCCTGAGGGGAACACCCAACTACTGTAGCAATCAATGTCAAGCCGAATAACGGCCTAAATACAACCAGAGGTGGGCCACCACGTTATTGACTTGCTCAATTTTTTGAAGCTCAATCTCTTGAATCAATTATTCATTTTTTTCTGAAATTGCAATCATTTATTTGTCTGTGCATGTATACACATATACCGATTTCCGTTCCATTAGGGTAATTCCTCCGTGATGCGCCGTTTTTTGCCTTATAATGTATTTGTTATATGGGAATACGTCTTACAAGACCCAGGAAGAGACGGTGAGTGCATCCTGCAGTTCGTCTTATGTCTTGACAGCTAAGTCTCACTTTCATAAAAATAGTGTAGTTGTAAACAGAGTTATGAAGATAATAATCATTATACATGCCTTACACTAATTGTAGCCAACGGCCTTGCATCAGTGGTAACATCAGTTCCCGTCAGATCACTGAAGTTAAGCGCCGTCGGGCTGGGCTAGCACTTGGCTGATTGACCATCCGGTCTGCCGAGCGCTGTTGGCAAGCGGGGTGCACTCAGCCCTTGTGAGGCAAACTGAGGAGCTACTTGACCGGGAAGTAGCGGCTTCGCTCTCGTAAACTGACATAAGGACGGGAGAGCGGTGTGCTGACCACATGACACCCCCCCCCCCCCCCCCCATATCGGCATCCAGTGACGCCTGTGGCTGAGAATGACACAGCAGCCGGTCGGTACCGTTGGGCGTTACAAGACCTGTTGGGAAATAGTTTGGTTTAGTTTACTCGCATATGGCTGTAAGAGGCCTTCCGTGGTAGCAAATGTGATCAAAAATATGTGCAACGAAAGTCATGAATTATGGGTTCACACAAATTTCATAAGACACCAAACGCACTTAGGTAAAAAAACCACTGCACATTACACATTATGCATCGTGTCCGAGGATTTATTGGTGACGTTAATCTTGAAATGCATGGGATTTGTAAATGAGTCATAACTGTACGAATTTACAGTTAATAAATGCTCAAAAGCTGCTGCCTGTTAAGACGTAATCACCGAAGTTTTCCACTGTTGGTTGGTCCGTTTATTTCTTTGGTGAGTTTCGTGTGTCTAGTACCTCCAAGCAGTCTCTCTCGTACCAGACATGTCACATTCTACCACGTATACCTGAGACATGCAAAAAAAAAAAAAAAAAAATATAAATAAATAAATGAAATGGCAGTCAAACCAAGAACAAAGGTAATTACGAGTATTCCTCTGATGTCCAAAGGAATTCTTCTTATTGATTAACTTACAAAGGAAAAGAATTCTACTTGATAACACTCATGTCTTCTGCAGGAATCAACACAAACACTCGTGAAAAGTTGCCTGAGAAATCATATTTGCTCGATACAATAGATCCGGAATAAAAGAGTTTGAGTACTTTTGTGATTGATACTTGCTCTCATCACAATGTACGTATACTTATCGTTAATTTTTAGACACTAGGAAAGTGCGTAATTTGAAAGGGCAACTAGTGATACGTCACTAAACGCTCTGGAGCACCCTGTAACTGCGCCATGATTTTGGCACGTTGCGAAGTTATTTTGAGCGCAGAATGCAAGGCTACAATACTGTACACCGTGTAATACAAATACTAGTACCAGGTCACGTTGACGTTAACATTATATATCAGGCAACAAGTGTGTTACGAAGGTGCAAAGTTGTTCACGTATCGCAACCCGTACTAGACTGAGTAACATGACGACCAAGAATCCTGCCGCCAGCAATTCAGCACGAAATACTGGGGAGCAGACAGCTCCAAGACCTGGCTCTGAAACTGCCATCGCTGCTGAACTTGACATGCGGCCTGTGTGAAACACACAGGAACTCTGAGGGTCGACATTAAATGCCCAGTAGTGCCGCGAGCAAATTATAATTGCACCTGAAGCTGCAGAGAAAACGATCAGTGGGGTGAACTGGGATCGGATTCAGAATCAGAAAATTAGGCCAGGTTAATGATATCCAGTGGTCGGTCTCGAAGCGTCGTTACAGGCTATGCAGAGATAACAGCCCGAAACATCCCGAAAATTAGAGTCGACCTAGAAGGGACAAAGGCAACTGCGGGGAGTAGTCGCTGGCTACGGAAGCAGCTGCAGCTCTCACTTCAGGGACTTGCCCTGGAAGTAACCATGGTGAGAAAATAATTAGAAATAAATAGAACTTCAGAAAGTGACGGCCATGTCTGAGACCAAATAATGTAATTGAAAAGAGAAACTGAAAAACCAAAACGAAATTTTCAGTATAAAATAAATTGTTAATTAGACTAATAGCGCATGTAGAAGATGAGTTAAACTCACTGTACGATTGAAACTTCCATGATCACAACTGTTGAACAGTGCATACAGAACACAAAGAAAACATTCTGCAAGGAAAAATTATAGTTTGTGATGGAACGAAAAAAAAAAACTTAACCGTTTACTGCTGTAGCGTTTTATTTGAGCGTGAGGAGATTCATGCCATCCAGAGGCGTCCGGTCAGTCGTGTTTGCAAAAGGAGTCTTGACCACGATGTTGATCCGAGGAAAACGCTTGAGTACGTAAAGCGTTAGGAGGATGCCAGAATTATGTCGAAATGAAGAACATTTACGAAGAAATACAGCTGCAAGAATTCGTACTGGGCCATCACTGATGCTGCTGAACGGTCGCGCTGGAAGGACACGTGTGCGACACTTGTTGTACAACTTCGTTCCGACAGCGCCATTTACCCGTGGCCACACGAGGCAAATCTCCTTCGTCGCTTCGTTCGTTTTCATATGTCCTACTGCGGCTTAAGTAATAAAAGTCTGCTGTTTCTTTAAGACTGGTGTCACTTAAGCTTATATTTGATTTTACTGTTGCTTTTCCCTTAAAGTACATACATTCGGTTTTAGTTTTTCAGACTTATATTGGCTAGGCTAAGTAGCAGATGGACTGTTATTTGAACGTTATCTTCAGAGGTCATAACAGCCTGTTGATCGGCAAATAGTAATATATTTGCGGAAGACAGAAGCAAACTTCCATAATTGTATACATTTGAAAGCAAACACTACGCTCACTAAGCACAAGATGAAGGGTGGTTGAAGTCGAAGGCCGTCTACCTTGTACAACGACTGTTGGTGTTTTTTAAAACATCTGGAATCCTATATATAGATATTTAAGAAAATATCATTATCGGCCATTGATACATCGAGACAAACATACCTATATCGCCAAACATATCTATAAAAATTTCGGCTGAACGTTGTAAATACACTGCCGGCTTTAGAACTGTATGTTTAAGTAGTGATTTATTATTAGATATTCTGTACATCAACAAGCTATCAGCCTGATTACCCCTCTCAGAGCAAGAATTGAAAGGAAAACGTTGCACGTTCGCACTTGGCGATAGCCATGGTAACTGCAGGCACGTGGCACAACAAAAGGTGTCCGACGGGTCCGTCGTTCGGTTTCCTCATGTATCGCATTTGTCCGGAACTCTTCATATCGAGTTCCCTGCTTTTTTTTTAATTTCTGCAAAGGCGCTGATTACGTCAGCATTTCCCTACCACGTACTCACCCACCGCAAGGACCAGTCTTGTCATGTAGAGTTTTCTTCATTATTTTCGTCAATTGTTCTTGAATAATGCCGATTTGACGAAATAGCACACCAGTTGCATTAAAAATTGTTTCTTAACGCAATTGATGTGCTGATTCTTCACATTGGAAATCTTGTTACTCCATTCACACTGCCACCCCTCAGTGCAATCGGACGTTTCCTTTGTGCCACCTATACTTGCTTCACGTAGTCAAAGAGAAAGACTGAACGTGATGGAAGCTCAAAAAAGTAGTAAGACTCTTTCACACAGTGGAAGAAAAATTGTGTTCTATTAGAATTTGAGAAGAACTATTTCAAATGATTACCGGAAATTGCGAAACGAATATAATATGAAATAAAAATATCGGTACTCGATAGTGTCATTTAGATATCGATGTATCGGAGAACACGTACCGCTGATAATTAACGACGGTTTTTGGAAGAAATATCGGTATATCGATGAACCGATATTTTAGCAACATTCCTACCTCGTAACACACAACTTTGTCACAGTACAGGATAAGGAGAGAACTGGGCAACTGCCCGACATTGGCGATATGTGACTTCTAAGTCGGTTACAGTTGACTTCATCGTCTCGTCGTCGTAGCTTCGTAAGAGACTGGATGTATATGTCTGTGTACAGGCTTTCTGCAGGTGTTTTGCAAAACTCTTGCTTTAGAGTGTTTCTCAGAGCCTACTTCATTTCACCCAATCGAAGATCTTGAAATATTCGATTAATGCAATGTAAGTGAAATACTTAATCAAGTCCGTTACACACACTCTCCTATTTCTCGACAATACAAAACGTGCTGTCCTTCTTTAAACTAGCTCGATGTACTCCTTTAATGCTATCTTATAAGGATCCCACACCGCTCAGCAGTCTCTTTAGCAGATATGTTGCAACTTCTAAGTGTTCTGCCAATAAAACAGTCTTTCGTTCGCCTTCTTCACAACATTTTCTTTGTGTTCTTTACAGTTTAAGTTGTGCGTTATCGTAATTCCTAGGTCTTTACTAGAATTTACGGCATTTAGACTTGCTTGATTTATCGTATAACAGAAGTTACGCGGATTCCTTTCAGCACTCATATGAATGACCTCAAACCTTTCATTATGTAGCGTAATTAACAATTTTCGGACCATACAGATGTCTCTCTTACATCGCTGTGCAATTTGTTTTGATCTTATGCGTGCTGTATTAATAGTATAGTGATACTGTTCAAGAAATAGGACAATTAGCCGGAAACACAGGTTACATGAAAGCAAAGGTTTGTGAAACATGACCAAAAGGAAATACATGTCAATGTATTCACTCGTTATTTGGGCCTTGTACGGCACTGATACGTCACCCCAGAGGAGAAATCAGACTCGGTCCCTTTAGCTATCCAGTAACAGTGCAGCAGTGCTCTGTGGGTTTGAGTGACACGGGGGCTTTCATAAATCCTTTTGATACGCGGCAGGCAGGAGTCTGCTTTTCAAATAGGCCGGATCTGAAAGGTTGGTGGGCCAGGCGCAGCGCGGCCCGAGAGCGCCAATCCGTGGATCGGTCCGTGTCAAACGCAGCGCCCTGCGCCGGTGTTTAAACGGGCTGTTTACCCCGTTGCTGCGGCGCTGCCCCGGCGTGGCGCGTTAATCACAGGACTGCCGTCTGCCGTCCCGGACAGAAAACGGCCTGTCATTAGCGAGGACTACTCCGCCGCGAGCCGCTTTGCCCTGCTACTGGGACCGCATCGCTTTGATTTGCGACACTCTTCCACCATTACTTATTCTCCTCCTCTACTGACCACACCCCTCCTACACGCATGTGTGTGTGTGTGTGTGTGTGTGTGTGTGTGTGTGTGTGGGTGGGTGGGTGGGTGTGTGGGTGTGTGGGTGTGTGGGTGTGTTTGGAGCGTGTGGGTGGATCAACGGCGAGGTTATCAGCCATTGAAACATAAAATTTCTCAGTATAGCTGACCACACAATCACTGTAGCTCATATTCGTTAAAACGACAGAGAAGGAGTAAAAGTACAGATTGAAAAAGAAGCAAAACGACAAAGGAGCTAAAAGAAAGGCACAGGCTGACCACTTAGAAAAAACGTGCGTGAGCCAGTCACTTTGTTAACATGTTAAAAGCATTTCCCTAAAACCTTCGGAAAAATATTGATGGCTCAAAATGGTTCAAATGGCTCTGAGCACTATGCGACTTAACTTCTCAGGTCATCAGTCGGCTAGAACTTAGAACGAATTAACATCACACACACCCATGCCCGAGGCAGGATTCGAACCTGCGACCGTAGCGGATCCTCTGTTCCAGACTGTAGCGCCTAGAACCGCACGTCCACTCCGGCCGTCTAAAATATTGGATAGTTAACAAAAATGTAAAATTCGAAATACATTTGTTTGAGCACCACTTAAAATAGTTGCCAGCTACGTCGGCAAATTGCCAAGGTCCGCTGATCGGAAAATAAAAACCAGTCCAATAAAATGTGGCACACAGTGATCCTTACTGCAGAAGCACCATATAGTGGAGTGTCCTCTCGATGGAGCAAAAAGCCATGCGTCATAGGGTTGTGGTCTGTGCGTAGACGAGTAAGAAAGACGTCCCGTCGACGTGACTGGAAGGAGGTACGCCACGGACGTGATGTGAGCTTATTGTCTGCCACGTCCAGCCACTCCTCCTCACACCGACGCGAGACGCCGGATCTCAGCGGCGAGGCTATAGCATGCAGGGGATGGCAAAAACAAATTGTGATGTGGACAAGCCTACTTGGTTGCTAGATCCTTCCTTCCGTTCCCCGCATACCCACTTCCCCTGGTACGGAGCAGAAAGACACCTCTTCCCCAGTCACTGCCGTTGCAGGAGGGCGTTCTTTAACTTTTAAACTACTCTATTTGCTGGGTACAGATGCTGTAGAGAGTGAAGGGCACTCAGACAATCAGAACAGGCAAGAAATTTACCACACACGCAGATACATACTTGTGATGTACACTCACACGTTTAAAACCGGCCCTCTCGACCCTGGTAGGTCTTCTCATATGAGAAACCTTCTTCTGCCACTGTAGCGTGTAGAAGATGTAATCATACTGCAAATGGCGGCCTGCGACGGTAAGTATGAAAAAACATACTGAAAGCCCCTGACCATGATTTCAGTTCATTCTGGAATGTTTCGTGGGTGTGAATCACACTATCACTTTTGCCAATGTTTTTTCGAGGTTATCAGACACACAGGGTGCTCGAGCCTTACCACCAGGGACAAGAAATGGCACAAAAGACTAATTTCAAGTTTTGTTTTAACAAACTACAAATTACAGTGATTAGCCAAAACTGGTATGTCCATCTGTGGAACGGGTAGTAGCTGCGACGCTTCGTGGCATGGATGGACTGAGGCCTTGGTAGGTCTCTCGAGGGAGTTACCACCACGTCTGCTTGCAGAAGTCACCTAACTTCTTCAATTCCGGGGACGGCGGACGATGAGCTCTGACACCGGGTTCAAACACATGCTACGAGTGTTCGTTGGGTTTGAGATCTGGCGAGTAGATGGCCAATACAACAACTGTACTCCTCCATTACTCTACTGGCTTGTGACATGGTGCATTATGTTGTTGAAAAATGCCACAGCCGTCGGGAAACATGAGCGTCATGAAGGAGTGTAAGTGGTCTGCAACCAATGTACGATTCTGCTTGGCTGTCTCGGTGACTTGACGAGCTCCACTGGACCCACGGATACCCATGAGACTGTGCCGCAGAGCACAATGGACCCACCGCCAGCTTGTCTCCGTCCCTTCAGTACAGGTATCAAAGAGCTGTTTCCCTGGAAGACGATGAATTCTTGCGCTACCAACGGCATGATGAACGAGGTATCGTGATTCATCAGACCATCCAACGCTCTGACACTGCGCCAATGTCCAGTGCCGATGGTCACGTCTCCATTTCAGTCGTAGTTGGTGATGTGGTGTTAACATTGGCACATGCACGGATCTTCGGGATTGGAGGCCCAATTTTAGGAATGTTGGGTGCACTGTATGCTCAGAAACACTTGTACTCTTGCCATCATTAGTGTCTGGTATTAGTTCCGCCTCAGTTCGCCGCCTGTCCTGTTTTACCAGTCTGCCCAGGCTGTGACATCCGACATCTGTAATAGGATGTGACCACCGCACAAGCACACGACGTCTGGACGTGGTTTCACCTTGTTTTCGCCATGTGTTGAAGACACTCTACACAGGACTCCTCGACCACCCGACAAGTCATGCAGTTTGCAAAATGCTCGAATCTAGCTTCCGGGCCATGAAAATCGGTCTAACTCCCCAGTCTACCCACGGACAGCACGCGCACTTGTACTGCATGCATTCCCCGCTAGGTGACGCTGCTTCGCCTGGACGGGTCTATACCGGTAGTAGGTCATTGGTCACATTGGACATCTTCTTACTTCTCGAGTTGCACAAAAAAACTTATTTACGAAAAATTTTAAGGATCTTCAAAACTCACGTGTCATGTCTTTAATTACACACAGATATCAGTGCAATCGTTTGATGACCATTTGGATGTATAAGATTGTCTATTATGTGCACTAATACTCGTATGCGAGCTTGTATTACTCAAGAAGAAAACTTTTTGAATACTGTTAGGTGAGTACAAAAACAAAACTGATAGTTTATTTTCAATTGTACTTGAAAATATTGAATGGTCAAGGGGTAAAACTAATAATTCCAAAGACACATGGTATTAACTAGGAATGGTCGCACGAATGAGGAAATTTACAACTAAATAAATTAACAGTAATAAAGCACCAAATATGTGGAAAGAAATATTGATCTACCATCGTTTTATCCCCTGGCCCCCAAATTTTAATGTTACGAATTTCAAGAGATTAACAATGAATAAATTCACGGAACACAGATGATAGTTTTCAAACAAGACAGCATGTGTGATCGGTTTAAAATTATTTTAATGTTATCTACAAAAATTTAATAACATTTAAAGTAATTTTAATGTAACGTTCTTGTAGTGCTGATTCCTGAAACGGGTCAAGTTTGTCAGAGTTCTGACGTGATACTGTTGAGTCATTTGGTGATAACAGCTCATTACATTCTGCGGCAGTGGTGTGCTTGTCTGGAACTGGTGTGGGATAACCTCAAAGTCCTGCTGCTG
This sequence comes from Schistocerca gregaria, assembly GCF_023897955.1. Taxonomy (NCBI): domain Eukaryota; kingdom Metazoa; phylum Arthropoda; class Insecta; order Orthoptera; family Acrididae; genus Schistocerca; species Schistocerca gregaria. The sequence goes on along the minus strand of NC_064924.1, from coordinate 31,426,389 downwards.
AAGTCTCCTTTAGCATAATTTGGCTGCATTGAGTATCCGAGGCTAACAGTAAGTTGCTATCACCCGAGGCTTATGGTTCACACCTAGGCGTTTTGGTCCTGTGAGTGATGTTACTGGCACATGAGCAATACAGCTTTGGCGACGAGCTCCTAGCGGAATCATTTGTACTCGTTTTATAACCTCACTTTCTCCAGTTTTGTAGAAAGCCTGCGACGTCCCGCAATCTTTTTAATAGCTTTTGGAAAAGCAGACAGAGGTAGTCAATCCGAACGAAATTACTGCTTCCTTCCACACTCCTCCCTCTCTGCGATGCTCTTTTTTCGTATATCAGTCAGACTGTCTTCGTTAGTTTTCTATTTATTCGTGGTAATAGGGGGACGAAATTTAGCGCTACTCAATCCATAGCTATTTTCAGGAACGTCTTTTTCCACGAGGCTAGCTCGAATTGTATTGTAAGCTACGGTTTCTTTACAACAGTGTAATTGTTCTTAGTATACATAAGGGCTCTTGCACATATCTGCTGATCCACTTTTAGCATCCGTTCTGCCTTTTAATTCGCTGCGGTATCTTGTCCTAATTTTCTTCCTCTTCTATTCTAGAGATTTACCGGCAAGAAATCTCCCAATTAGCGCTAGGGGTTTCAGTTTTCGGGCGTTAATGTAAAAACTTAAATGTATTCGAGTCAGAAGAAAAAAACTTAAGATCAGTTACTATACTTGCTCTCAAAAGTAAGTAGGTTTCAATATTTTTATATAAACATTCACTTTGTTTCAGGAGTTGGGCTACAGGCACCACTGAATCGCAATTTTCGGATTGGATGTACCGCTGTCCGAGAAGTCATAAGTGAACACGCTTGGCGATTTCGGAGAACATGAGACAAAAAGAGTTTCCATTATCAAATCAGGAAATATGGACTGAGATAGCAAATGATTTCAATAAGAATGCAGACTTTCCCACTTATATAGGTACCATCGATGGGGAACATATCTGAAAAAAAAAAAACAAAAAAAAAAGAAAACACATCATTGAGGCTGACTTGAATGTAAATATAACAATTAATTTGCCATCGTTCTACTTGCTTTATGCGATGCGGATTATGAGTTCACTTACACAGATGTTGGAGTATACGGAAAATGTAGTGACCCATTTACTTTTAAGCTACCGAATTTCCTTAGGAAATACCGGAGAAAAGCACCATATTAGCAGGGTACCGATGCCGCACGTCATTGCTGGAGAATTTAATGCATCACTATGGAATAAGGGGTGTAACAAAAAAATAATAATATTTAACTATCAACTGTATCGGGCTACGTGGTTTATGGTATACACACTTGGCATTCTGCAAATAAAAGTAGAGTTTTTGTCGGTCAGTAGATGTTCGAGAAGAATCTGTTATTGCCATATAAAAATGTGTCGTGTTGTACATTATTATGTGCGAGAAAAAAAAGAAACCTGAAGTAACGCTGTACCTCCTTCCACGACTGGAAATTCCCTTAGGTCCTACAAACCAAGGGAATCAATCAACAGCTTATGGGGACTTGTTTGTGGATTATTTCCCGAATAAAAATCCACTGGAATTGGCAAACAGACTTACGTTGGGGTAGTAGGTATATATCTTAATTACATGTATCACTGCTTTTATGTGGATTGGTGTATATTATTGTATGTTGGACACTCTTCCCCTATTATGTTATTGTCGCTGTTGTTGTAGTGGTCTCCAGTCCAAAGAATGGTTTGGTGCAGCTGTACACTCTGCTGTGTCCTGTGCAAGGCTCCTCACCTTCGAATAACTACTGAAAGCCACGCCCTTCTGAATCCGCTTACTGTATCAATCTCTTGGTTTCCCTCTACGATTTTTATTCCCCCGCTTCTCTCCAGTACCAAATTGGTAAACCCTTGATGTCACAGAATGCGTCCTATCAACGGATCCTGTCTGATTAGCCAGGTTGTGCCACAAATTTATTTTCTCCCTAATTTTATTCAGTACCTCCTCATTAATTACGAGTTCTACCCACCTAACTTTCAGCATTCTTCTGTAGCACTACATTTCAAAAGCTTCTGTCCTCTTCTTGTCTATACTGTGTTTCGCTTCCGTATATGACTGCACAATATAAAAATACCTTCAGAAAGACTTCCTAACAGTTGTATCTATATTCGATATTAGCAACTTTTTCTTCTTCAGAAACATCTTTCCTGCTATTTCCAATTTACATTTTATATCCTCTCTGCTTCGACCATCATCATTTATTTTTGGCTACCCAAACAGCAAAACTCATCTACTACTCATTTCCTAATCTAATTTCCTAATCCAATTACTTCGACGACATTCCATTAGCCTCGTTTTTCTTTTGCTGTTGTTCATCTACATCTACATCGATACTCTGCAAATCACATTCTAGCGCCTGGCACAGGGTTCATCGAACCACCATTTCAATTCTCTATTATTCCAATCTCGTATAGCGCGAGGAAAAAATAAACGCCTATATCTTTCTGTACGAGCTCTGTGTTCGGACGCAGGAGGAGCTGGCCACTCTTCGCGAACAGCTGAGCGTGTTGATGACCGCGGTCAGCCGTCTTCAGGCTGCTGCCTCGGAGTGTAGCGGAAGTGGGGAGTCTGGTGCGTTGCAAGGTACACCCCAGGTGTTACATGCTTCACCCACTGTCCCTGCTGTCGAGACATCTTCGCGGGTACCGGGCGCGGTTGGTCCACCCTCTCCCCAAGGGTAGTGGCGGGTTCAGCGGCGTTCGCGGCGCACGAGGCGGAGGGTTAATGTGGAGGCTGGCCGTGTGGCATCTCCCGCTCTGCCTGTGAGTGGACATGTGGCTGCTCCTTCAGCAAGGTCCGACCAGGCCCACGGGGGGAGGCGTTTATTAGTTATTGGGAGCTCCAACGTTAGGCGGGTGATGGAGCCCCTTAGGGAAACAGTGGAAAGGTCGGGGAAGAAGGCCAGTGTTCACTCTGCTTACAGGGGGTCTCATCCGAGATGTGGAGGAGGCCCTACCGTAGGCGATAGAGAGCACTGGGTGCACCCGACTGCAAATTGTTGCTCATGTCGGCACCAATGACTCCTGCCGTCTGGGTTCAGAGGTCATTCTCTGTTCGTACAGGCGGTTGGAGCAATTGGTGAAGGCGGAAAGCCTCGCTCGCGGGGTAGAATCAGAGCTAACTATTTGTAGTATCGTTCCCAGAACCGATCGCGGTCCTCTGGTTTGGAGCCGAGTGGAAGGCTTAAACCAGAGGCTAAGACGATTCTGCCGAGAGCTGGGGTGCAAATTTCTCGACCTCCGCTATCAGGTGGAGAAATGTAGGGTCCCCCTGAATAGCTCAGGCGTGCACTACATGCCGGAAGCGGCTACAAGGGTAGCGGAGTACGTGTGGAGTGCATATGGGGTTCTTTTAGGTTAGAGAATTCCCTCCCTAGGCCCGACAGGACGCCTACTGAGACGCGGCAAGGTAGGAGTAGGCAAAATGTGACAGGGAATAACAATATTAATGTGCTAATAGTAAACTGCAGGAGCGTCTATAGAAAGGTCCCAGAACTGCTCTCATTAATAAACAGTCACAACGCCCATATAGTACTAGGGACAGAAAGCTGGTTGAAACCAGACGTAAACAGTAATGAAATCCTAAACTCAGATTGGAATATATACCGCAGAGATAGGCTGGACAGTGAAGGGGGAGGCGTGTTTATAGCGATAAGAAGTGCAATAGTATCGAAGGAAATTGACAGAGATCCGAAATGAGAAATGATTTGGGTGAAGGTCACGGTTAATGCAGGCTCAGACATGGTAATTGGATGTCTCTATAGGCCCCCGGGCTCAGCAGCTGTTGTGGCTGAGCACCTGAAGGATAATTTGGAAAATATTTCGAGTAGATATCCCCACCATGTTATAGTTCTGGGTGGAGATTTTTATTTGCCGGATATAGACTCGGAGACTCAAACGTTCATAACGGGTGGCACGTACAAAGAATCCAGTGAAATTATTTTAAGTGCTTTATCTGGAAACTACCTTGAGCAGTTAAACAGAGAACCGACTCGTGGCGATAACATATTAGACCTTCTGTTGACAAACAGACCTGAACTATTTGAAACAGTTAATGCAGAACAGAGAATCAACGACCATAAAGCGGTTACTGCATCGATGATTTCAGCCGTAAACAGAAATATTAAAAAAGGTAGGAAGATTTTTCTGTTTAGCAAAAGTGACAAAAAGCAGAGTACAGAGTACATGACTGCTCAACACAAACGTTTTGTCTCAAGTACAGATAGTGTTGAGGATCAGTGGACAAAGTTGAAAACCATTGTACAATTTGCGTTGGATGAGTATGTGCCAACAAGATCGTAAGAGATGGAAAAGAGCCACTGTGGTACAACAACCGAGGTAGAAAACTGCTACGGAAGCAAAGGGAACTACACAGCAAACATAAACATAGCCAAAGCCTTGCAGACACAAAAATTACGCGAAGCGAAATGTAGTGTGAGGAGGGCTATGCGAGAGGCGTTCAATGAATTCGAAAGTAAAGTTCTATGTACTGATTTGGCAGAAAATCCTAAGAAATTTTGGTCTTATGTCAGAGCGGTAAGTGGATCAAAACAAAATGTCCAGACACTCTGTGACCAAAATGGTACTGAAACAGAGGATGACAGACTAAATGCCGAAATACTACATGTCTTTTTCCAAAGCTGTTTCACAGAGGAAGACTGCACTGTAGTTCCTTCTCTAGATTTTCGCACAGATGACAAAATGGTAGATATCGAAATAGATAAACAATTAAAATCGCTCAAAAGAGGAAAGGCCGCTGGTCCTGATGGGATACCAGTTCGATTTTACACAGAGTACGCGAAGGAACTTGCCCCCTTCGTGCAGCGGTGTACCGTAGGTCTCTAGAAGAGGGTAGATTAGCGTTCCAAAGGATTGGAAAAGGGCACAGGTCGTCCCCGTTTTCAAGAAGGGACGTCTAACAGATGTGCAGAACTATAGACCTACATCTCTAACGTCGATCAGTTGTAGAATTTTGGAACACGTATAATGTTCGAGTACAATGACTTTCCTGGAAAGTAGAAATCTACTCTGTAGGAATCAGCATGGGTTTCGAAAAAGACGGTCGTGTGAAACCCAGCTAGTGCTATTCGTCCACGAGAATAAGAGGGCCATAGACACGGGTTCACAGGTAGATGCCGTGTTTCTTGACTTCCGCAAGGCGTTCGATGCAGTTCCCCACAGTCGTTTAATGAACAAAGTAAGAGCATATGGGCTATCAGACCAATTGTGTGATTGGATTGAGGAGTTCCTAGATAACAGAATGCAGCATGTCATTCGCAATGGAGAGAAGTCTTCCGAAGTAAGAGTGATTTCAGGTGTGCCGCAGGGGAGTGTCATAGGACCGTTGCTATTCACAATATACATAAATGACCTGGTGGATGACATCGGAAGTTCACTGAGGCTTTTTGCAGATGACGCTGTGGCGTATCGAGAGGTTGTAACAATGAAAAATTGTACTGAAATGCAGGAGAATCTGCAGCGAATTGATGCATGGTGCAGGGAATGGCAATTGAATCTCAATGTAGAAAAGTGTAATGTGCTGCGAATACATAGAAAGATATATCCCTTATCATTTAGCTACAAAATAGCAGGTCAGCAACTGGAAGCAGTTAATTCCATAAATTATCTGGGCGTACGCATTAGGAGTGATTTGAAATGGAATGATCACATAAAGTTGATCGTCGGTAAAGCAGATGCCAGACTGAGATTCGCTGGAAGAATCCTAAGGAAATGCAATCCGAAAACAAAGGAAGTAGGTTACAGGACACTTGTTCGCCCACTGCTTGAATACTGCTCAGCAGTGTGGGAGCCGTACCAGATAGGGTTGATATAAGAGATAGAGAAGATCCAACGGAGAGCAGCGCGCTTCGTTACAGGATCATTTAGTAATCGCGAAAGCGTTACAGAGATGATAGATAAACTCCATTGGAAGACTCTGTAGGAGAGACGCTCAGTAGCTCGGTACGGGTTTTTGTTAAAGTTTCGAGAACATACCTTCATCGAAGAGTCAAACAGTATATTTCTCCCTCCTACGTATATCTCGCGAAGAGACCGTGAGGATAAAATCAGAGAGATTAGAGCCCACACAGAAGCATACCGACAATCCTTCTTTCCACGAACAATACGAGACTGGAATAGAAGGGAGAGGCGATAGAGGTACTCAGGGTACCCTCCGCCAAACACCGTCAGGTCGCTTGCGGAGTATGGATGTAGATGTAGAAGTAGATCTCCCTTATTTTGTCGTGGTGATCGTTCCCCCCTACGTAGGTCGGTGTCAAAAAATATTTTCGCATTCGGAGGAGAAAGTTGGTGTTTGGAATTTCGTGAGAAGATTCCGTCGCAACGAAAAACCCCTTTCTTTTCATGAATTCCAGCACAAATCCTGTATCATTTCTGTGACACTATCTCCCATATTTCGCGATAATACAAAACGTACTGCCTTTCTTTGAACTTTTTCGATGTACTCCGTCGGTCTTACCTGGTAAGGATCCCACACCGCTCAGCAGTTTTCTAAAAGAGTGCGGACAAGCGTAATGTAGGCAGTCTCCTAAGTGGGTCTGTTACATTTTCTAAGTGTCCTGCCAATAAAACACAGTGTTTGTCTGGGCTTCCCCACAACATTTGGCCGGCGGGAGTGGCCGAGCGGTTCTAGTCGCTATAGTCAGGACCGCTACGGTCGCAGGTTCAAATCCTGCCTCGGGCTTGGGTGTGCGTGATGTCCTTAGGTTAGTTAGGTTTAAGTAGTTCTAAGTTCTAGGGGACTGATGACCACAGCAGTTAAGTCCCATAGTCCTCAGAGCCATTTGAACCATTTTGAACCACAACATTTTCTGTGTGTTCCTTCCAATTTAAGTTTTTCGTAATTGTAATACCTAGGTATTTACATGAATTAACAGCTTTTAGATTAGACTGATTTATCGTGTAACCGAAGTTTAACGGTTTCCTTTTACACTCGAGTGGATGACCTCACACTTTTCGTTATTTAGGGTCAATTGCCATTTTTCACACCATTCAGATATCTTTTCTAAATGGTTTTGCAGTTTGTTTTGATCTTCTGATGATTTTATTAGTCGATAAACGAGAGCGTCATCTGCAAACAACCGAAGATTGCTGCTCAAATTGTCTCCCAAATCGTTTATATAGATAAGGAACAGCAAAGGGCCTATAACACTACCATGGGGAACGCCAGAAATCACTTCTCTTTTACTCGATGACTATCCATCAATTACTACGAACTGTGAAATCACAAATCCAGTTACATAACTGCGACGGTATTCCATAAGCACGCAATTTCACTACTAGCCGCTTGTGGGGTACAGTGTCAAAAGCCTTCCGGAAATCCAGAAATACGGAATCGATCTGAAATCCCTTGTCAATAGGACTCAACACTACATGTGAATAAAGAGCTAGTTGTGTTTCACAGGAACGATGGTTTCTAAATCGATGTTGACTATGTGTCAAAAGACCGTTTTTTTCGAGGTAATTCATAATGTTCGACCACATTATATGTTCCAGAATCCTACTGCATATCGACGTTAACGATATGAGCCTGTAATTTAGTGGATTACTCCTACTACGTTTCTTCAATATTGGTGTGACCTGTGCAGCTTTCTAGAGTACGGATCTTTCGGCGATCGAACGGTTTTATATGATTGTTAAGTATGGGGCTGTTGCATACTCCGAAAGGAACCTAATTGGTATACAGTCTGGACCAGAAGACTTGCTTTTATTAAGTGATTTAAGTTGCTTCACTACTCCGTGGATATTTACTTCTACGTTACTCATATTGGCAGCTGTTCAAGATTCGAGTTCTGGAATATTTACTTCGTCTTCTTTTGTGAAGGTATTTCGGAAGGCTGTGTTTAGTTACTGTGCTTTGGTAGCTTTGTCCGATAGTATCTGCATTGTTATGACACAGAGAGGTCATTGATTGTTTCTTGCAGCTAACATACTTCATATACGACCAAAATCTCTTTGGATTTTCTTCCAGGTTTCGAGAGAAAGTTTCGTTGAGGAAACTGTTAAAAGCATCTCGTATTGAAGTCCGTGCTAAATTTCGAGCTTCTGTAAAAGACCGCCAATCTTGGATATTTTGCTTCAGTTTAAATTTGGGATGTTTGTTTCGTTGTTTCTGCAACAGTGTTCTAACCCGGTATGTGTACCAAGGAGGATCAGCTCCGTCGTAGGATAATTTATTTGGTATAAATCTCTCAGTTTCTGCCGATACTATTTCTTTGAATTTAAGCCACATCTGGTCTACACTTACACTGCTTATTTAAAATGAGTGGAGATCTTATATACTCCTTTAAAGACACTGTCCATTCCGTTCAATTGCTCTTCCACCTCCTTTCCGTCTCTGACAGAATTACAATGTTATCGGCAAAGGTCAAGGTTTTTATTTCTTCTCTCTAATTTCTGTTCAGAATTTTTCTTTTGTTCCCTTTATTGTTTGCTCAATATACAGTTCAGATAACATTGGGGATAGGCTACAACCCTGACTCCCTACTCAGGCACTGCTTCCCTTTCATTCCACTCGACTCTTATAACTGCCATCTGGTTTCTGTAGAAATTTTGAATAGCCTTTCCCTTCCTGAATTTTCCCTTTGCTACGTTTACAATTTAAAAGAGAGTACTCTAATCAACACTGTCAGAAGCCTCTTATAATAGCTAAAACAGACTGTTATTATGTAATAAATAATAAATGACTTACTGAATTCATTGTTTTCATTTTCAGTCATATTTTGCTCTAACATCATACTTGTGGTTTCCTCCTCCACATCACGATCACTACGTTCTTCGCAAGACACATCACATATTGCTTTTCGGCTTACACTTTCACGAATGAATTTATCCGTATCGAAATTCATCGCAAACTTTGTTTCGGGATGTAAACTAGGTCTGGCCAGTGTGCAGGTTTCAGTGAAACGTGCACTGTTTTACTGGCTGCCGCAGCCAGGTTGCCTAGTCCGTTACACGCCTTACAGCCTAACGTTAACTATTTCTGACTTTCCGGTAACGGGCGTTTACATTTATGTGTCACCAGAGTGCTCTTTCTAATGAAGCAACCTAACGTCTTCTGAAGAACTAAGATGTTGCGTCAAACAGCGACTTACCCGCAGTCTCAGGAGTCAACTGGCGCAACTGTGAAGGCGGCAGCAGGAGGCGGAACTGAACGAAAGGTCACATACACGCTGTCACCTAGAAGGAAGATGCTGTCGAGGTGCCCTCTTACGACCGGAAGGAGAGATGAATTTCAACCAAAATGGTAGGGAGAGAGGAGGTCCTGCTAAAACAGAGTGGATGAGTCCCTTATCAGTCGTTCACGACTTCTTACGAACGAAACGATGTTGCCCAACATAAGAAACACACAAAATATAATTATCGGAATGAAATTAAAACACGACTTGTACCGCATCGTGGCAGGAACTGGAGACAATGATTGGTTCCGTGCACGCCAAAGGCGATTTTCGTGCTAAAGGTGTTTCCTTGATGACCTTTGGTAGCATTCTTGAGGGCCTATTTTTATCGAGGATAAAACGAGAAGCGAAATAACCCACGAAATTATCAGATTCTTCTTCTTCGATGAGATACCATCTTGAGCTCGACGCATCCCTCAAAAATGGTTCAAATGGCTCTGAGCACTCTGGGACTCAACTGCCGAGGTCATCAGTCCCCTAGAACTTAGAACTACTTAAACCTAACTAACCTAAGGACATCACACACATCCATGCCCGAGGCAGGATTCGAACCTGCGACCGTAGCGGTCTCGCGGTTCCAGACTGCAGCGCCTAGAACCACACGGCCACTTCGGCCGGCCGCCCCACCCTGCTTACAAGCTCCCTCGTATTTCTGAAGTATGGAAAAAGTTGGTGCAAAGCTGCCTTTACTGTTATCATCCTGAAGAAAATAATATAACTGGTGAGCAGTTAGTTCCAAGCAAAGCATGTTGTATCTAGATCCAGCTCATATCAAACAAACTTGACAAGAAACGACTCATGTTTTATATAGCTGCAGAAGTGACATCTAAGTACATTTGTTATCCCGTCCCGTACCTTCGTAAGGACGAATGCCGACCAGACAAGCAGTAATTTGCAGAGTATATCGTGCTTCGCTTTACGGAGCCACTTCTAAACCAAGGAAGGAACAATCAGACAACTATATGTCTTCAGCCTACAGAGAAACTTCAGCAGAAGAAAACGTCTTCAATGGGAACAATGAACAACATTCACCGAGAAATCCTCAACTGCGTGAATATGAACAATTCTGCTCACATTATCTTCAAGAAGACGCACGAGTTTAAGTACATCCTGACACCATACCAAGAGAAGAAGAAGAAGAAGAAGAAGAAGAAGAAGAAGAATGTTCCTATTCGCAGCACACTACACACTGAAATAGTTGCAAGCGAAGAGGAGAAACCAGAAATTTTACCTTCAACAAAGACGTGAAATTGGTGTTGGCTAAATGATTCGTGGATATGCAACTAAGGTTATTTGAAGGAACTGGCTGTCAACTAAGGTTGCTGTCAGCTAATATTGCTTGCAGGAAATGGCTGAAGCATGTGTTTTACAATATCCTAGACACGGTAGCCATAAACACATGCGTCATATACAGTTAAAACACACCCGAAGCTGGTACGTGTGCTCACTAACGGGAAACAGCAAAGGTCGGGACAGGAGCAAGAAAGTGGATGTAGGACCGGACAACTAACAAAAAAAGTGAAAAAGTATGAAATTAGTAAATGCAAAAGAACCAGACCAAAAACACCCTTCAGTAACCTAAAACAGTTGTCTGCACAAAAATGTACACGAAAACTGCCAATAACCTGATCAAAGAATGACTTCAATGTTTCGTAACAAACGCGTGAAATAAACGACGATATGTTAAGTAGTTTACAAATACGTCATCCTTCTGGGTAGATACGCAACACTTTGTATTCAAAACAGTTACCTACAAGTGTTACAATTTCGAGGTAAAGCTGTGATTAAAAAGTGTTTATTGCATAGAAATGAATGGAAGAAATATAGGTCCTACTTCAGACATGTCGATTTTTAATGCGAATTTCGTTAGCTGTTATATAATTCCCTGCCCCTCTTACGGGGCTGTTCAACTGTTACAATGTTAGGACGGCAAGAGGGTGACAAGTTCAATGGACAATGCTCACTATTGATTTATATTCCTAGGACCAGACTTTCAGATGATGACTTATTACAACGGAAAGGAATTAACTGATAAAGCATCCATCCGTACTTGCAACGAGAAAAGGATAACTTACTGTGGTACCTTCGTTTCAGTAGGCTCATTGGTTACGACAGTTAACTCTTATCCAGGATAAATGGGAACCTGCTCCCACCCCACGTCCCTCTGTCGGCTCCTACCCGCTAGTAATTTTGTACCAGGTTCCCGAGAATTCCACTGTCAATAAAGACCGAGTTCCCACTACTTTGAATTGTGTAATGCTTCGCGTATAATTCTTTCCTTTTTATGATTCAATAGAGAAGAACGTCATACGACTTACCATATATTTAGGGTGCAAGTTTGTTTACAATTATTATTTTGCAGACCATTCTATACAGTCATACTCTGAGAGAAGAAAGAACAATGCAGCACGGACGAGTTATGCAATTGCTTACAGACTGATATTCATACAGTTATCGACGGAAAATACAAAACTGTAAACTTTGCTGGTTGGTGGAGAAATATGTAACGCTTCAGCGTGATAAAGGTAGTAAACAGGGTACATGTCGATAGCCGGCCAGTGTGGCCGAGCGGTTCTAGGCGCTACAGTTTGGAACCGCGACCACTATGGTCGCAGGTTCGAATCCTGCCTCGGGCATGGTTGTGTGTGATGTCGGTAGGTTAGTTAGGTTTAAACAGTTCTAAGTTCTAGGGGACTGATGACCTCAGATGTTAAGTCCCATAGTGCTCAGAGCCATTTTACATGTCGATATGAGAGCATACAGTGCGAATTTCATTCTGTGTACTCGCTTGGACATCAACACTCTCTCGCAGACCGGCGGATGAACAGTAGACGCAGTCAGCTTTGGGCAGAGATACTCTAACTGGCTTCTTTGACCTTACATAGAAGTCCTCTTTCCAACAAAAATTCTATAATCAGTTAGTAAATAATAAATACCAAAAATAAAAATTATGGTTCTAGAAAAAAAAATTTTAAAGAACAAATCGAAAATAAGTAAACGGCCTAAAATTCTAGTATTCGGCGATATTGGCAGAAAAGGGGGAACAATGGCCGAACAAAACGTGAGGAAGGAAGCGGTCGAGGTAGAGAGACGACAGAAGGTGAGGACCGTGCAGTCATCAGAGACGCTCCGAAGCACCGGATTCGTCACTAGAATTGCTCCGACGTGCAACCGGTGCTTCGCAATGGCCACCAGCAGGGAGTTCACAGAAAGGGTGCCCAGCTGACAGCAGCCCTTGCACCGTCTACTATTGACCTATATACACAAACAGGCTCGTTTGCAGTGGTGTCCGGCACATTCGGCCTGCAATTTGACAGAATGAAGTAGAATTTCTTCATTGATGAGTGTCGCTTCGAATAAAGCCCCAATAACCAGTGAAGATGTGTTTGGAGACACCCTGACGGCGATGGGATAGGAAAGTGATTGTCGGCAGTGATATAGACTCACTACCAGGAGTGACCTCTGGGGGCCATTCGATTTCAAAGAAGGATCCACTTGGTAGCCATCCGCAGCACAGCACAGCGGTACGTCCACGACATTGTACGCCTCGTTCTTTGCTGTTCACGGCAAACCACCCAGGCCTTACATTTCGTAATGCCCCTCTGCACGCGTCGAGACTTTCTACTGTTTGTCTTCGTGTTTGCCAAACCCTGCCAGCTACAGTAGGTTACCGAATCTCTCCCCAGTGAAGAATATTTAGAGCTTTATGGGCGGGGCCCTGCAACCAGCTCGCGTTTTCGGCCATCAAACGCGCCAGTTGGACAGAATTTGGCACTACATTCCACAGGAGGGAGTCCAACAACTTTATGAATCAATGCTAAGCCGTATAAGCGCTTTGGATAAGGGCCACAGGGTGACGAAAGTCTTATTGACTTTCTCCATTTGTGAAGTTATCTCTCGAATAAGTCAATAAATTTTGTTGAAATTCTAATCAATTGTTTGTCTGTAAATGTACATCATCTCTACCGATATGCATCCCATTCGGATAATTCCTTCGTAGTGCGTCGTTTCTTTCTCCTGGAGTGTATATCTCATCGTGTTATACTTAAAGTACTGCTGTTTTTGAATATTCCTACTATTTCAGATGTATTCGATATTTTGTTTTTTCTTTATATAAACGAAACTACCTTAGTAGATTGTGTATCACTGAAATGGAAAGCAGAAACTCTACATTTTAAAATTTAGAATAGATCTTTTCGTAGAACTGCAGAATGTTGGAGCGTTATGAAGTTAACATATTAAATATAACAGTTCTGTTCCTATTTTTTCAAGGCATAGCATTCTGCTGATCACTGAAGTTGCAACATTAGGAATGAAAGCAAATGACGAAAATTTACTCATATTCGTACATCCATAGTTGAAATTGAGGATAATGGGACGTCATCTGGTATAAATTTATATTAAAAATGAAGAAATTCCTCGAGTTGTATTTAAAGTGTCGAAACTTGATACTAGTTACTACCCACCTTCCCACCTTCCACACGGAGCACGTCCGCATCTCACCACTCACTTCTAGTATCAGTCGCACGCAGCTGACGTCAACAAGTCTATGGGCCTGAACATGACGTTGTTACAACGTTGAAACTAGTTGCCAAAATAGAATCGACTCCTTAAATACAGCTGGAGGAATTTCTTCATTTTTAATATAAAATTTACTCAGGTGAGAGCTTTGGACAGACTGCTACCAAAAGAGACAATCGCGCGCCCTTTTTACTGAAGGTAGGCGAGGACACAGAGAGTGAACGTCGGTGTTGCGTCATGTCGTTGGAAGGAGACGTTATGGAACCTCTGAACAGAGGGCACAGCTGCAGCCGTGACACCTGAAAAATGCCCCTACTGTTGCCCAAAGTGCGGACTACGGTCATCGTTTTGTGTTCACTGTGGTAGCACAAACCGTGACGTTGCGCGCTCTTACGGCGATGATAATAGCAATTTGGCACTCTTCGTTCTACTCGGGTGGGCACGGTGTAGGTTCACTTTTACAATTTTTCGGCGTCCGACTGCATATGAGTCCGTGTAAAAAGTTGTGTATTACATACTATTTATGTATGCTGTAACAGTGTTCTAGACAAATGGTTCGTTGGAGATCAAAAGGAGATTATGAACGAATTGGCATCGTCGTCGCAGAAGCCAGCGATGTAACGACATTGAGGAGGCTTTGGCCATCAGTCGTTCTCACCGAAGGCTGATGATAATAGGGAAATCATTGTCAAACGTCGACGTGGCACTACATGTTTGTTCGCAATGATGGTTCCAGATGACTTTCACTTGAGAAGGATATATTGTCCACGTATGAGCTACGTAGGAGTCAGTTCGTGAAAAGACGACATGTCGGCCGGCCGCGGTGGCCGTGCGGTTCTGGCGCTGCAGTCCGGAAGCGCGGGGCTGCTACGGTCCGCAGGTTCGAATCCTGCCTCGGGAATGGGCGTGTGTGATGTCCTTAGGTTAGTTAGGTTTAAGTAGTTCTAAGTTCTAGGGGACTTACGACCTAAGATGTTGAGTCCCATAGTGCTCAGAGCCATTTGAACCATTTTTTTGACGACATGTCGTAGTTCATCTTGGTTGAGGTCTGATTTGTGTTCTGTCTCAGACAAAAGAGGCGCATCCAATGACACAACAATATTTCAAAACCTTTAAAACTATAGAAACTAATATTTCACAGGGGCTAACATTTACACAATGAACCTTTGAATTAACAGCTGTTAAACACTTCATTCAATTTTAACAAACGGTATCTCATTTATTTATTGACTTATAAGGTCTTTTATATATGTTTATGAGACAAACGTTTGCCAGAACATCGTATGTTCCGGAATAACACAGCAGCATGAATATCTCGTATATTCTTACACTTATACATTTATTTAATGGACGGTTTACTTTTTGCCAGTACATTTATTTTAATATTAATTACAACTGATAATTGAAATCACAGTAATTTACGAAGTGGTCGACGCTTGGTTAGCCGACGCTACTATTAAAAAAAATTCAAAAGACTTTTCTGTTAGTCAGGCATAAATAATTACTTAAACAATATTTATCAAAAATCTGTTTTCAGTTAAGTGAATTTGCACAAGGGGGCTGGTTGTTTATGGACAAACCCTTAATTATTTTTATTGTAAATGATCTGAGAGTGACTGAATGTTTATAACATTTCTTTATTTAAATACTGTTGTAATAATGTACATTTTTTAGCCCTTGAAGTGGACAATGTGAGTCAAATCATGCCTGTGGAACTTAAAAATTATATAATTTGGTGGGGACGGCCTTTGGGCAGTGGAAAAGCAGACGGTAGTGGAAGACTACAGGAGCCAAGTGGAGACTGAGACTTTTTGATGAAGAGCTCGAGGTAGTGATTCGGGACACTTATGGGTTACGTCCTGCAGAGGACATTTTTACCTTGAGATATGGTGGAAGGCAGACCTTCCTGCGCCAAAGAGTGACATACGGATGTGCCAGTGATAGAATCTAGTCAGCGAAGGCCACCACATTACTCCAACTTCTGAAGGGACATTTATTTCGTGAGATCTGGACGTGCTTCAGTGTAGAATTCAAATTATTCCGCTAGTATTATGGATTTCAGAGCAGATGGAATAAAAATTACTACTCTTTGTACTTTGTGTGTTTTCTAGACTGTAATGATAAACTCTGAATTATCTCAGCTGAGAAGGTGAACATTTATTTTATTTTTTATTTATTTATTGTTTTATTTAACCTGGCAAGAAGGGGGCCATCAGGTTCTCTCTTGCATCTAACGAGGCATTCTACATATTTTACTATCATATGTTTTAGTAGGCAATTTAAACTACATCTAGTACAAAAGTGAAATAAACAATTACATTCACACTTGGAAAAATGCATACATATACAGTTTATATTCGTAGATGAAATGTACTGCTATAATTAGACATTATGAAAGAGACAGATTTTAGATAGGAGTGCTGGCAGCAGGGAGTATGAGGGAGACTCATGGTGAAGGGAGTAGAAGAATAGAGCCATGCTGAAACATAATCAAGGATATATAAAGGAAAAGAAGATTGTGTGGCTAATAGAGATAGATGAAGAGGAAGGAGTAAGATAGAAGACTCTTGCTTTGCTATTTGACAGAGGGGAGGGTTGGCCTTGCGCATTAATTTTGTGGAAAACGATAAGAGGATGATAGTAGGCAATGCTTCACCTTCTTCTTAAAAGCAGCAGGGGATTGAATTTTGCGCAAGGCAACGGACGGTTTGTTCCAGAGGCGGACAGAGACAACTGACAAAGACTTTCCAAAAGTTTTTGTTTTGTGAGTGGGCACAGTTAGGAAACCAAATAACAGTGACCTCGTGTTTCGATTACGATGGCATGAAAGGTGTTTAATCTCTGAAGTAAGGAACTGGGGTGCTTACACGACGAAGAATCAATGAAGTAGACGTAGATTGTGGTAGTCACGCAAATTGTCCGGCCGCAGCCAGCCTAACTGGGAGTATGACACACTAACATAATCATATAGGCGAATGTTACAAGTGTAAGGCACACAGGCATTTATGGTTTGTTCTAACCTTTGTTTTCACTTCTCATGCCTTGTTGAATAACATCACAATAGTGGAGGTTCGGTAGAACGAGTGCTTGCACGAGCTGGCGTTTCACGTCCTGTAAAAATACGAAATGGTTCAAATGGCTGTGAGCACTATGGGACAACAGCGGAGGTCATCAGTCGCCTAGAACGTAGAACTACTTAAACCTAACTAACCTAAGGACATCACACACATTAATGCCCGAGGCAGGATTGGAACCTGCGACCGTAGCGGTCACGCGGTTCCAGACTGAAGCGCCTAGAACCGCACGGCCACACCGGCCGGCTGTGTAAATACGTTCCGAAAATTTTTGAGAGCATAGAGACAAGCGGACGTCTTCCGGGACACTGCGACTGTATTCTCTGCCCAGTTGAGATGCTCATCCAAAGTTACACCCAAGTTCTTAACTGTTTTCTGATATGGCATTGGAATACCATCGAGCATAATAGGAGGCAGCCGTTCGCGGAAATCTGAACTTATTAATTTCTGATAGGCTATTAAGATTACTTGTGCCTTTTTTGCATTTAGTTTAAGCCCCAGGTTTTTCGCCCATGTCACTACTGAAGATATATCATCATTCATCTGAGCGATTGCAGTGTTTATATCATCAGGTATGACGCTTAGGTAGAGCTGGAGGTCGTCGGCATAGAAATGACATTTACAGGAGGACGGAACCGACGAAATATCGTTGAAATATAAAGAAAACAAAAGTGGTCCTAAAACTGATCCTTGTGGCTCCTGGATCCTTGATCCAGGAAGATTTTTCATTTACACAGACAACACATTGCTGTCTTTTAGCTTTCAAACCGTCTCATTGCACTATCTGAGAAATTAAGGTGTTGTATTTTTCTGAGCAAAATATCCAAGTTAAGCCGGCCGCGGTGACCGTGCGGTTCTGGCGCTGCAGTCCGGAACCGCGGGACTGCTGCGGTCGCAGGTTCGAATTCTGCCTCGGGCATGGGTGTGTGTGATGTCCTTAGGTTAGTTAGGTTTAAGTAGTTCTAAGTTCTAGGGGACTTATGACCTAAGATGTTGAGTCCCATAGTGCTCAGAGCCATTTTTTCAAAGCTTTGCTGACGTCTAGTAGCGTCAATATTGTTGCCTTTCGGCTGTCATAGCATATTTCAGGTCATCACTTACTTTAATCAGAGCAGTGTTTGTGCTGTAGTGTTTACGGAAACCGGGTTGAAATTTGTCATATAGATTGAATTCATGGAGGTGTTCTGTGATTTGATCATGAACAGTATATTCAAGTGCTTTGGAAACAGTAGGCAGTATGCTAATTAGTCGGTAATCACTAGGCAGTTGCGAGTTTTCGATCTTAGGGATGGGTCGAATTATGCTTCTTTTCCATGCAGTGGGGTATATTCCGTTCACGAGGGAAAAATTAAATATGTCAGTTAAGACAGGTACCAAGATATCGGCAACATTCTTAATCATGGTTATACCGATACTGTCGTTGCCTATTGCATCATAAGAGATTCTCATTGTTGCTTTTCTTGCCGTATTTGTTGTTAAATGTTTTAGATGGAAGGTATCGTTGTTAGTTATCCAGTTAGGGGATAATTGTGGACGGTAATTATCAGCCATGTGGTATTCAGAGGTGCAAAGAAGAATTCATGTTATTCGTTAGCTGAGACATGAAAAGCAGTATCCGATTTTGCCTAGCCGATCCCCTAGCTAAGGAGATTTTTCCTTAGAGTCGTGAGCGTCAGACAACTGCATACAAGTGAGCGAGTGTGCCTGATTGTAGCATTGCGAATGCAGTGTTTCACTCTGTTCGGTAGCTTTCGGATCTGCCTTGAAACGCCTGTGGGCAGCATCCCTATTATTCATCATTTGACGTAAATCAGCTGTCAGCCATGGAGCAAGAGATTTTTATACACGGATTGTGCATACAGGTGCATGTTTGTCGTACAGGGCAGTGAGTTTACACCAAGTTCATTAATTTTGCCATCGATTTTAGGTTCTCTGATTATTTGATGCTATGAGATTTCCGAGCAGTCGGCTGTTAGAGCGTCAAGATCAATACGTTCCATGTTCATACAAGTTACGCAAAGGGATTTGATGTTTGGGGGCTGAACAGAGTATGTCAGGAATATTACAACACGTGCTAAGAGGCCTGGGGCCAAGGTCTGACCAACATCTTTTACTTTGTCAGTCTGTTTCGTTGCGATTACGTCTATAAATGACTGTGCGCTGTATGGTGTGTAGGTTGTAATGGAAGAATGTTCATGCTATTGCAACTAAACAATCTTCTTAGGATTATTGCGGAGGGAGTGTATCTTAGCAGGTCTATGTTCAAGTCACCCATTACGATGACATGTTCGTATTGACACTGAAGTGAATGTAATTCCGACTGAAAGGAACTCATTGAGCTTATTTTTGGCGGCTTGTACACGACAGCAGTCGAGCATTTCCGAATTTGTATACTTATTTCAGTGAACATGAATTCAGCCTCTTTTTCTTCAGCAGGGTTTGACGTACATAAGATTTACGCTTTGAGATCTGTTCGTATAAACGCGCCGACCCCACCACCTCACTTTTTGCCTTAAGAAATGTGTACCCTAGTAGATGAATAGATCCAGAGAATATGTGTGGTTTTGACCACGTTTCGGATAAGAGGATTACGTGGTAGTTTAGTTGGTTGAAGAGGACGCTAAGTTATTCGTTATGGCTCCTGTCAATGTCTGCCTTAGTCACTTCAACGCCTAATTTTTCACCCGCAACCTGTATAAGCAGGTTGTCCGTGTCTTCTTTCTTATTTTCTGCTTCGCCAAACAGTCGAAAACTGTTTCGCCGTTGGTAATGTTCTAGCTCGTCTGTCGCGGCAGGTAGTTTTACTTCCAACTCTCGTGCCTTTTTCTCGTATTCAGACACAGACATTTTCAATGCTGTAATTTCGGCAGTATTGGCCTCAACAGTTTCAAGCATTTTGGCCAATATTGCTGCCGTTGTTGTATCTGATATAGTGCCTGCTAGCAGTTCGAGGTTGTCTTCATCGTGAAGAGCAGCGTTTACTTCAGAGCGGACCAGCTCCGCTATACCGAGAACAGCGGCCACACCTTCCGCGAAGAGCAGGCCCGCCGCACCTGCTGCTTCCCCGCTGCTGTTGACTCTCCTGTTTACCATTTTATCCCGCTTAGATATTGGTGGAGCACAGAAGAAATAGCACTGCTGCATAGGACACTGTTGCTTACACAATTTCCACCGGTACTAGGCAACAACACTTGCGAGAGCACCTTCGAATTCAACTAAAAATTGCGAGCCGAATGGAAGACATGTTACACGGCAGCGGCCATATTACATCTTACGTGTATTTTGATCACGAAATGGACTTAGTTTACACGTATTTTTTATGATCGTTTTGTTTCGGAATTTAGCGACCGTGCTTGTAACGCTCTCAACGTCACTTTATTCCATGTTCAAGGGCTGTCTGTATTTTAACTAGATATCGTGGGACCATTTTCTGTTTGTATGAGATGTTGTTTCTTGATATAAGTATTATTAAACGTAATTCTCTGTTGTCTACATCAGTTGCAAAAGACAGAATCGAATCATTTTTATTAAATTATTCATTTATTTTTGTTTCATGTTTCTGAAGCCGGCCGGAGTAGCCGTGCGTTTCTAGGTGCTGCAGTCTGGAGCCGAGCGACCGCTACGGTCGCAGGTTCGAATCGTGCCTCGGGCATGGATGTGTGTGATGTCTTAGGTTAGTTAGGTTTAAGTAGTTCTAAGTTCTAGGGGACTGATGACCACAGATATTAAGTCCCCTAGTGCTCAGAGCCATTGACTGATGACCTCAGAAGTCGCATAGTCCTCAAAGGCATTCGAACCATGTTTCTGAATAATGTTTTTTAATTCGCAATTCTAGTCAACGGATAGTCTTCTTGACTGCAGGATAACAGCGAGTCAGCTGCTGGCCGTGAAAGCAGACATGTGGGGCTTCTCCATATGACAACATCGAGCTATTCTTTTTAGACAGAGGCAAGCACAGCCCAACTATGTCAGGGGGGAGCAACATTAAATAATATGGCAACTGATCTGCTTATATGGGATGCTGTTATTAACAGCAACTACTCAGCAGAACACTGAAGTATCGTAGCAAAATGCTGCCTGACATCTCTCCTTCTTATAACAGATTTCCTCACAAACAACCATCATTCATTTTTAATGCTTGATGTTTCCGCTCTGCCTAAGATTTGACAGCAGTAAGATACATGACAAACTGTGTACTAAGTTATGGTACGAATTTCAGATGCTGTCATATTAACTCACATGCATGTCATGGCTATAGAAGTAAGTGCTGAAAGTAGACTTAAATTGCTGTGACCATTTAGGCCTACTCAATTATCATTTTGGAGAAATGTTTGTTCCTCTGTATCAAATGCCACTGATGACAGGATATAGACCCAAAACACGGTTTCGGCAAATAAAAAATTCTAGCGTAGCCCATGCTGTACAGATGTCCCACAATAGCCATCAATTAAATGCTCCTGAGGAAATGTATGAATTTTCTTTGCTTGTACACAGAAAGAGCATCCAGCAATGCTTTACAATTGCTAAACATGTATGAGGGTTGGATCTGAGTCCTAGTCTCCTTATATATCAAATCTATTTCCATGCCCCCCCCCCCCCCCGTCTCTCTCAGTCTTTCTTTGACTATAGGTCTTGTTTATGGTTAATGGGAACAAAGCTGTGATTGAAAACTTGCTTAAAATGAATGGGTAAATAGTATCAGACTGTTAGAAAGGTAGTGCGATAGACGTCACCTGCTGCTGGATCTTTGAGGATAGCGGCTTCTGTGACAGCATTCTTCTTAGTTTTAATTAGCGAGTTGACAGCATTGCAAAGTTACGTAGTAATGTATTCTCATCATAAGCCTATAGGCCACAAATACTCGTACATTCCTCCTGTTTCGTACACACATCAAAAATGTTGTGCATCACCCTTGTTAACAGAACTCCTGAAGATAGACGTTGACTGTGGATATTGTATCACAGACAGTCCCTTTGACCGTTCAGAGCTGTCACTAGACCCGCCCAAAGACATAAACAACCACGCATGAGCAGCACCTATTAGACGAAGTGGGTCCGACAGCAGATCAGTTCCAGTCATTTCACCAGGCAGGAGATACACGGCTCGAGTTGTCTGTAGTTCAACCATGCCTAGAAGGTCAACAAAGCGGTTCGGTAGCGTCTGCATTGTTACTTTGTGCCAGGAAGGTCTCTCGACAAGGGAAGTGTCCAGGCGTCTCGGAGTGAACCAAAGTGATGTTGTTCGGACATGGAGGAGAATCAGAGAGACAGGAACTGTCGATGGCATGCCTCGCTCAGGCGGCCCAAGCGCTACTACTGCAGTAGATGATCGCTACCTACGGATTATGGCTCGGAGAAGCCCTGACGGCAACGCCACCTTGTTGAATAATGCTTTTCGTGCAGACGCAGGATGTTAAAACTCAAACTGCGCTCAATAGGGTGCATGTTGCGCAACTTCACTCCCGAAGTCCATGGTGAGGTCCATCTTTGCAACCATGACACCATGCAGCGCGGTACAGATGGGCACAACAGCATGCCGGATGGACCGCTCAGGATTGGCATCACATTCTTTTCACCAATGAATGTCGCCTATACTTTCAACCAGACAATCGTCGGTGACGTGTTTGGAGGCAAGCTGAATGCCTTAGACACACTGTCCAGAGAGTGCATAAAGGTGGAGGTTCCCTGCTGTTTTGGGGTGGCATTATGTGAGGCCTACGTACGTCGCTGGTGGTCATGGAACGCACCGTAACGACTGTACGATACGTGAATGCCATCCTGAGACCGATAGTGCAACCATATCGGCAGCATATTAGCGAGGATTTCGTCTTCATGGACGACAATTCGCGACCCCATCGCGCACATCTTGTGAATGACTTCCTTCAGGATAACCAAATCGCTCGACTGGAGTGGCCGCCATGTTCTCCAGACAATACCCCTGTCGAACATGCCTGGGATACAATGAAAAGGGCTGTTTATGGACGACGTGACCAACCAACCACTCTGAGGAATCAACGCCGAATCGTCGTTGATGTGTGGGACAATGTGGTTCAAAATGGTTCAAATGGCTCTGAGCACTATGGGACTTAACATCTGTGGTCATCAGTCCCCTAGAACTTAGAACTACTTAAACCTAACTAACCTAAGGACATCACACACATCCATACCCGAGGCAGGATTCGAACCTGCGAACGTAGCAGTCGCGCGGTTCCGGACTGAGCGCCTTAACCGCGAGACCATCGCGGCCGGCGGGACAATCTGGACCAACAGTGCTTTGTCTATAGTATGCCACAATGAATGCAGACATGCATCAACGCAACGGGACGTGTTGTTGCGTATTAGGGGTGCAGGTGTGTGGAGCAACCTGGGGTACAGCCTCTGAGAGTCTCGCTGAACGGTGGGGTACAGCTTGCAAATAAAGGGGGCCAAAATGATGTTTATATTGATCTCTATTCCAGTTTTCAGTAAAGGTTTCGGAAACTCTTAGAAATGAGGTGACGCAAAACTTCTTGTGATGTGTGTATCAAAACGGACTGAGAGAAAGAAAACAAAGCAACACATTGATGTGTATTCTTTTTTGTTTAAAATTATATATGAGGAGGAAATATGTTTATGGGAAAAACGGTATGTCTGATTCTTTTAATACCCTGTAATTGCAGTGAAAATATACTACAAGAAAGAAAACAAAACCACAAATTTCGACATCATAGATTTTTTTTCTAGCAGTCGGCTTCAACAGTAAACCTATGCATTGTTGTTTAAAAATATATTTACATAGTTTGTGTCTCTTTGATTGTTTGTTACAGTATCGTGTAAAAATTGCAAATACGTTGGTGAAGTACTTTTAGAGACTTTTGTTGGAGCGGTTCCCATCATGTATAACATATTTACAGACCAAATGTATTAGAACAATATAGCCTACAAAGAGTAACTGCAGCATCATGTAACAATCTTAATGAAATGGTTACAAAATTTTCAACAATTTCGAAAACAACGTTCAAATTCTTGGTTTCATGTAGTAGTATTTACTCCAAATTACTTTGTACATTTGTCTTAGAGTGCTAATTATTTGCTTTTACAGCTTGGGGCAGATAAAAGTGGGCAGGAGAACAGAGTTCCAATATACAAACAAACACAGTAGTGGAAAGGAAATACAGAACTAACCTGACTATAGCAGATGTTGAAAGTGACCATATTCATCTCTTGTCACATTTGGGCCATGGCCTGAAAGTTGCTGAAGGTGGATCGAATTGCTGGAGTCTCATCCGAAGTTTTCAGCTGCAGTTCTTGAAGACTGGAAGGCTTTTCGTGATGTACCTTAGACATGAGGCCTCCACACGAAAAGCAATCGAACAGTGACAGATCAGGTGACCTGTGTGACCAGCTAGCGTGGCAATTTTGCTAAACTCTGCTGTCAGCTTTGTCAAGCGTGAACATTGTGTATATGTGTTCCAAGTTTCGACCGGGTTGCAAAATGTTCTGAATGTGACGCTCCAGAGTCAGCGTTTGATGAAAGAAGATGGTACCAGGAACAGCACACAAAACCCAAACGTTCTGATCATACGATGGTGTTTCGTAAACAGATCCATGCCCAAGCCATCTAGCGTTATCTCAGT
The DNA here is from genome assembly GCF_023897955.1 of Schistocerca gregaria. Lineage (NCBI taxonomy): Eukaryota > Metazoa > Arthropoda > Insecta > Orthoptera > Acrididae > Schistocerca > Schistocerca gregaria. Next base: position 31,401,937 of record NC_064924.1, on the reverse strand, counting down.
GAATAGCCACTCACAAAACTGGAGGCGCTGAGGAACATCTGATGGTTTTACTGTGTGAGCAGCACACATTCGATAGAGATGATTTTGGTGGTCCAGGTTGAATATTCGTCAGCATCATCGACGTGATATGCCAGTCTGTGGCGACAGGAGTCGGATTGATTTCGTAGGATTCTGAAGCATTTTTTTGGTGAACTGCAGTCGCATACTTTGGTATCTCAGCACGTTTCGGAACGTTTTTTTTTTTTGATTTGTTCAAAACAGATCCTGTCTGACGCCGTTTTCGGACTAAGCGTTGCATGGCACTCTTTTCTGGCATTATGACGTCTCAGCAAACAACGGACACAACGCTTCCAAGACTTCTTAGTTAAATAAGTTTCCACCACAAACACCCGCTGCTCCACTGTGCTATCATCCCCTTTTTACTGCTCCACTCACACTGACACAGCCCCTACTGAGCTCTGATCCCGTGTCCATCATACGGCGGGCTCTCAAAAAAAAAAAAAAAAAAAAAAAGAAAAAAAAAAGAAGGCTCTGAGCACTATGGGACTCAACTGCTGTGGTCATCAGTCAACAAGAACTCAGAACTACTTAAACCTAAGGACATGACACACATCCATGCCCGAGCAGGATTCGAACCTGCGACCGTAGCAGTAGCACGGTCCGGACTGCGCGCCTAGAACCGCGAGACCACCGCGGCCGGCGGCGGGCTCTCAACCTGTATGTTTACATACGTAGATTCACGTCTAATCGTATTCACTCGTCCGAGCCACTGTTATTTGCCCCACCTTGTTCGAGCATGTAGTGCAATTCACGCAAATTTTGATGCCGCCTCACTGGTCCTGAAGTTTGAATGTCGCATCGCGTATTAAAACAAGGACGTTGCACGTCAGTAGAACTGTGCACGGGATCTTGGGGTCCCGTTCTCCGCGCAGCTGGGGCAGCAGTCAGCTGTGGCTGCCCTCCTCACGCCGCACGCATCCGCTGCCCGCCTAGCAGACTTTGCGGGTCGACATCGCCAGCTGACAGCAGGGGAGCTGCCCTTTAGCTCACCAGATCACAGATAGTGCCACTCAGCCAATCAGAGAACAGATCCCTCTGTCCGTCGCAGAATTCTCCGCTTGAGATAGAATATCTTGACATCTTTGGAGGCAATATTTCTCCCTCTCATCGCCCCTGTGTCACGTGCAGCGTCTGTAGGGATTGATTGAAAATCCCCCGTAAGTCCTGTGTGGCCACAATTCCGGCGACTTGTGTTAGCCGCAGGACATAAAATGCCGGAAAACATGAAACGACAGCTAAGACGTAGTCTGATTTACAACAAGACGGCTATGTGTGTTTCTTTACGACACCGACAAGAATTTAATTAAAAACTTTTCAGGAAGTTAATTGATAAGGGCATTAAAAGCTATTACAGCGTACTGAAAGTCGATGTGCATTACCTCATGAAAAAAGATAGAATGTAAGAATTGTAGTACCTAGGAGGCGTGCTGAAGAGTAGTGTCTTCTAATTTATTTATTTATTTATTTACTTATTCCAATAGCGGTTCGGGTATTACATGTAGTGCATGCTAGTGAGTTTCACTGAATTAAGTTACAACACTTCTGCCGCTAGAGGGCCCAGAACTGTTGTGTGTTATGTTGAAATGTCTAAGGTAACAATCTCACCGCATGAGAGACGATCAGAAAACTGAAAGCGTGAATCCAGGGAGCACCCCCTTCGTTCAGCATGGCAACACCAAACGACACACGATCGCTGCGACCACATCTGCAATAAACAGACGCCTTGGCTTCACAGTCATCGCTCATCCTCCACCGAATCCCGACTAGGTCCCATATGATATTCATCTGTTTCTAGAACATATTGAAATATAGAACAACTTCGAAGATTTTGGTAGCGTTGCAGCGAAACAAGCAGAGGTGATGTGAGGTAGCGGCTCTATCAGTAAAGTCAAACATTATGCAGTGACAGTATCAACTAACTGATCACTTGTTGGGGGAAACGAGTTCGTCACCATGGTGACTATGTTGACAAATAAATATAAAGACATAAAAAATAAAGATGCAGAAAGTTAACCAATTTTGCTTCGTTTAAAAACTTTAAGAAACGTCACACACAAAAATTCGGAGGAATACTTCTCAGCTCACCCTCGTAAACATTAAATTAAATTATTTCCTAATGAAAATTTGGTCTTATTGATTTTATCTCTCATGCCTTGATGAATGGAGAAACTACAAGGAGAAATTGCATCAAAGCGTCCACTCTGGAACTGTAATCGTTATCGTATGTATGTATTGCATCGTATTAGATGTAGCTGTGTCACTTGGTACATGTTCCAGTACTTGAACGGTACTTTTTTTCTTGCAATGTCTCGCAACCTATTACTGTAGGGTTCCCATGACGCCAAAAGCGCCCTTATTTTGCCCTCTGAATATGTATGTATTCAAGTACCGAGTAATGAGAAAATGTCAGTCTGTATTAAGTGCACGTGTCCAAATCACTCCTATCCTGTTGTCGTGATTTCTAGGAGATCCCCACGGCTATAGCTGTAAAATAGTCGTGTCCGAATTGTTTACTGGGTTTCTCGTAAATGAAGGAGAGGGAGATCGAGGGTCCAGGAACTTTGTAATTCTAGATGAAATTTGGCATCTACTACCGTGGGTATGACGGCTGATGACAGAAAAACTAAATCTCTTAGCATTTATCACACAATGTCTTTGCACAACATTTTGACGTTAGATGTTCATGTATAGTGTAATGGGGTAGGAGACACGGAAGTGCAACTTACTTTCTGTTTTTGTCTTTCCTCGGGCTGTAATATCTCAAACACAAATTTGTTTGCTTAATGTGCATCAATAATTAAATATATTTAACATTCTCTCAAATACTTGTAATGACAGAAAGGAAGTAACATATTTCGTTTCATACATTTTCATCGGCTATGGGAATTTTGCAACCTATGAGAATACATTTCATTCAAATATGGCATCTTGACGCTACTTCATGACGAAAGTACAAAGTATATAAAAATTGCGATGATCCCAGTAACTTGATATTTACAATAAAAGTTATTTGTATAGCATATTTTTTATCTTCGTGTTTAGCAAACTGTACCGCCTCACACTTCTATACTTCTTTCTTCTCGGACAGTAATATCCAAACCGAAAATAACCAGCGAGTAATGTTGCCAGCTCTGCAAAATAAAATACGCTAAATGCACTGATCAGCCAGAACATTATGATCACTGACCTACTATCGATAAAAGCCCATCCAGGCGATAACAGCATCAAGTGGCTAGGAATCACTGCCAGTCAGCCACATGGAAGGAGCGTGCAGTGTCAGTGAGCATGCTGTCCTTGAATAGAATGGGGAAGGAGTGCAGATTGTGATGGCCCGAAAGTTCAGCAAGCCCATTTCGTAAATTTCACGACTTGTCGATTGCTCAAGGAGTTCTGTGGTCATTGTCTTCAACACGTCCAGACGTCGTGGGGTTTGGCTGCCACCCCTCTTTACAACTGTCGGACGTCCAAGGCTGGAAAGACTAGCGAAACACGAGAGGCGGTGAAATGTGGTGAAACTAACATCGACTTTAATACTGTGAAGGGTGAAAGTGTGTCTCCACACACAGTGCAACGAACGCTCGTAACGATGGGCCCCCACAGCCGACTAACCTTGCATGTGCGAATGTTAACATCACGACATCCACATCTACGACTGATATGGGCACGTGATCATCGCCACTGGACGTTGGCTCAATGGCAGGGCGTTGCATGGTTTCATCAATCCCAATACCTTCTTCAACATGCCGACGGGAGGTTTCGACCCAGGGAAACAGCTCCTTGGCACCTGTACTGCGCCAGCCAAGCTGGCAGCAGCTCCATTATGATCTGAGGAACATATACATGGGCATCCGTGGTTCCATTGGAGGTCGAGCAATGGAGCAGGAGGGCCAACGAGTATCGTCCATTGGTTGCAGATCACGTGCACCCCTTTGTTACGCTCATGTTTCCCGACAGTAGTGGCATTTTTTAAGAAGATAATGTCCATTGTCACAAAGCCAGGAGTGTGATGGAGTAGTTCGAGGAACACAGTGGCGAGTTCCAATTGATGTGATGGCCCACCATTCAATAGATTTGAAACCGATCGAACACATCTGGGATACGATTGAACGTGGCGTCAGTGCTCACCGCCCCTCCTCCCAGAATTTACGGTAATTAGGTGACTTGTGTGCGCAGATGCGTTGCCAGCTCTGTCCAGTGACCTACCAAGGCCTCATCGCTTTCGGGCCACGATGTGTCACCTCATTTATCTGTGCCAAAGGTGGACATACCGGCTATTAGGTAGCTGGTCATGATGTTCTCGTTCATCAGTGTATGTGTTCCTCAAGTCATAAAAAGCTGAAACAGAAAGAGGCATATTACGTGGAGTTTTATTTTTGCAAAATTATACTGTGTAAGAGAGTAGTAGGAATTTATATTTATTTTCTTAACGAGCCGGTGCCTTCCTCCCCCCTCCCCCCCCCCCCCCCCCCCCCCACCCTCAATTCCGTCGCACAAAACAAGCTTGATGAATCTCTTAAGGATTAGCCTGGTTTGGGCAGCTTATTAAGGAAATCAATATTGTAGTGGAAAGAGGAAAAAATATGAGAAACATAGCACATTAATTAATCCGCGGTGATCACACAAGATATGCTACAGATTCTGCAGTCCATCACTTGCTTTAATCATAAATATACCTCTGGTTATACTAAATGTTATTATTCTTACATAAAGAAAAGCCTAATCTTCTAAAATGCCTTCAAATCGTAAGCTACTCCCTAAATTTTTATAAATGAATTAGTGAATTTACTCATAGAATTTTTGTTGCCTGAGCCTATGTCACTTTCAGAACTCAAATTTATAATTAAATTAATTAATTTAATGACAATGAATGATAAATTGCTAGGGTTTATTTATTTAGCGTGTGGAATTACATATGAACAGCAACTAAGAACTGTAGATTATATAATTTTACAAAATTTCACAAGAATATATTAATTTCATAATTTATAATGTAAAAAATAAGTCCACAAATTATATCTAATTTTTCGAACCATTCCAGAGCTGCCTTTGTCACTTCAAAGATATCTTCAAAATTTTCTTTTGCTATAGCTTGTTACACTGTGATGGATCATCTGGTGTTCATTTTAACAGTTACATTGAGAAGATGAAGCTCTTACCCATCGGCATATGTTTTTAGCAGAGATACCGTGGCCTGTGCGGATCCGATTAATTGTTTCTCAGACAGGTCACGCTGGTCTTGTGTCAAGTCTTTGGAGGGTCCGATACTCCTCATGGGCAATAGTGCTCCACATTTATGTCCACTTTTGACGATACTGAAAGTAGCTGCCTGTAGCGATTCTACCAATAGTACAGATGGTGCCTGGATTTTAATCGGTTCATTTGGAGTGAATGAACATCAGAGTGCATTGGGAGCTTAGCGATTTTAAGTAAGTTTTGGTATTCATTCAGGAGGACGTTCTGTCTTCGGAGGTCTGGTGGTGCACTGTTTCTTAGCGGTGGTAACCAATATAGAGGAGTAGATTTGATGCAGCCTGTTATTGTCCTCATTGCTGAATTAAGCTCTAGGTCAACTCTTCTCACGTGCATGCTATTAAGCCATACTGGGGCACAGTAATTGGCAGCAGGATAGACCAGCTCTAAGGCAGAGTATCGCAATGTCGTAGCTCTTGCGTCCCATGAGCTACCACTCAGCTTCTGTATGATGTTATTGCGCGACCTCATCTTTGTTGTGGTGTTTTCTATGTGCTTCCTGTAAGAGAAGATTCTATCGTCATTCCTAGATATTTTGGAGAGTTTTAGTGGAGAAGAACCTGACCATTAAAGATGACATTTAACTTCACATTACCCCCTGTGGGTCAAGGGGTTAGAATAGACCCAAGTAATTACTGCCTGTCATAAGAGGAGACTTAAAGGAGCCTCACACGTTCAAACTTTATGTGATGGTCCCCTGTACTGCCTGACCTCCATTTTTCCAAATTTTCCCGAAGAGCGAGCCAATTGGAGAAGGGAGCCTTACATGATGGTGTCCACCATGCACTGAGTCCTTCAGCATTCTTTCTCATCGTGGCCCTGCAGTTCTACTCATTCTCCACCTCTTGGGTTCATTTTCCTCCAACAACTATGCAGTATCGTTTTCTGCACTGACGATGACCATGGACTTCTTTGCACCTCATATCCAGCACAGTAGCCATTCCATTGTGGTGGGGCCGCCATGTACCGTATTGATTGTAGCCCCCTGACTACACAGCGATCACTCTGCTGATGCTTGCGCCATTAATTCCTCATGTACGCCAAGTAGTTGCCCATCAGCCTGGGGCACTGGGTCTCCTGGCAATGGCCATCCCGCCAGGTAGCCATTGCTGCAGCTTGGTGGCGCCTATGGGGAGGGCCTCTGGTCGGTGTGGGTGGCATCAGGGCAGATGGCATGCAATGAAGCATACTACGTCATCTCTTGCTGGTGGCCCAACGCCAGCAGTCTGTAAGCAGTAGAGGTATACAAGTATGACCCCTAAATCATTCCCTTCCCTGGACACACCATGGGAGGTACACAAGGCTAAGGATGGCAGCTAATCTTATTTGCCCAGTACCTTGTATGTCCGACAGCTGATGGGCAATAATTCATGTCGATGAAGCCTCAGTTTTTATGGAGCATTTAGACGACAAGTTTGAGGAGGTGGAGAGACTGTCCAAAATCTGGGTCAGTCTTGATCAAAACAACATCCTCTGCCCAGTCACAGGCATAACTCGCCAATAACAAGTTGGGGTATGTTTGTGTTTCCAACATGCCCCATAAGTGCTTAAATATGGTCCAGGATATTACATTTCACAGGGATCTTCTTTTGCAGTCTGACGATGAGCTGCGCACCAATTTAGAGCGTCGAGATGTTCATTTCGTCCAGCGAATACATAGGGGTCCAAAGGATAATTAGGTAGACATTGGTGCCTTGATCTCAGCCTTTGAGGGTGGCGAATTACCCGAGAAGGGCAAGACATTATCCCTTCTCCAATACAGTGTTTTAAGTGCTGGAAGTTCGGGCATATGTCTTCTCACTGTACTTCCAGCATCATACGTCGAGACTGTGGACATCTGTCACATCCCAATACTACACGTGCCCTGCCTCCCATCTGTGTCAATTGCGGAGAGCACAATTCCCCTTGCTCACCAGACTGCAGGGTTCTCCAGAAAGAAAGGAAGATCATGGAATACAATACCCTGGACCGATTGACCTATACTAAGAGGAAATTAGAGTGCCTACATCCTATGCCATGACATCATCTTATGTCACTGCTACAACTTTGCCAGTCCCATCAGTTCCACCAATTCCAGTTGGCTCTAAGAGCCATATGACTACATCTGCCCCTTGATAGTGAGGGACATTTCCCTCCCTGCCTCCCTGATGCTCCTGCACCACTTACCTCAGAAGCGCTGCCCCCAACCATTGGGGACATTAGTACCCATTTCTCAGCTGGAGGAGAGTAAGTCTTCTTTGGCTTTTCTTGCTAGGAAGGGGTCCATTGGGCCCATACCTTCCCAGATTTCTACCAGTGGGGAAGATGGCGCCTGCCAGTGGCTGAAGGGCCCAAAAGCAGCTGGTCATACGGCTTCAAGATCCTCCTCAGTCCTGGAGATTGAATTAGTGAAGTCCTCCCAGCCAGAGAAACCCAGTGAGAGAAATCCAAAAAGAAGACCCTCAAAAACAAGGAAATTACGATGGCGCCCACACCACCACTACCTACAAGTTCTGCATCTGAGGATGAGGTGGGATTCTATAGCCTGCTGAGGACCTAGATCTCGCCAGACCCTCAGACACAATGGTTTTAGACTGCTTAGTTACTAAGGCGGTGGCAGCAGGTTACCCTAAGATGTAAAGTGCCTCCTTGAGGCTTCATGTCTTCCCAGCCTCTCGATCACGTCATCCTCCCATGGAATTGCGGCGCTTTTTTCCACCGCCTGGCTGAGTTAAGGCAACTGTTAAGGTTTACAACTGCTTTCTGCATTGCCCTCCAGAAAACCTGGTTCCTGGCAATGTGGACCCCTGCCCTTCGTGGCTGTAGGGGATATTGCAAGAACTATAGGACTATGAGAGTGTCAGCTGGAGTTTGCATCTATTTCCTGAACTCAGTAGCCCTTTCAAGCTGCTCTTGGAGCTGTGGCTGTCAGGATAAGGGCGATGCAGGAAATAAGTCTGCAGTGTAGATCTTCCTCCAGAGGGTGCAGTACCACTGAACATGTAGGCTCCACTGATTCATCAACTCCCTAAACCTACTTTAGGGAGATTTTTACTCCCATAACCCCTTGTGGGGTGGCACTGTGCTTAATGGCTGAGGTAGAGATCTCGAAAATTGTCTCAACTCAACCTCTGCCTCTTAAATGCCGGGGCTCCCACACATTTCAATGTGGACCATGGTGCTTACTCAGCCATTGATTTATCACTCTGTAGTCCAGGACTTCTCCCATCTGTCCAGCGGAGAGCCACGATATGCTGTGCGACAGTGACCACTTTCCCATCTTCCTGTCACTCTCCCGGCGTCATTCCCCTGGACGCCAGATGGGCTTTAAAGAAAGCAGACTGGGAAGCTTTCACCTTGGCTGTCACTGTTGAATCTCCCCCACGTGGTGACATCGATGTGATGGTTGAGCAGGTCACTACATCGATCTTTTCTGGGGCGGAAAATGTGATCCCCTGTTCCTAAGGGTGCCCCTTGTCCAAGACAGTACCTTGGCGTCGCCGGAAATAGCTGAGGCCATTAAAGTGCGTAGGTGGGCTCTACAGCGACATAAGTGGCACCGTTCCCTGGAACACCTAATAGATTTTAAATGGCTTTGTGTACGCGTTCTCCAGCTTATAATACGGAAACAGGAGTGTTGGGAGAGGTACGTCTCGACCATTGGATGTTTTACGTCTCCTTCCGAAGTATGGGCGAAGATCAGACTTGTTTTTGGGTACTGGATCGCAAAAGGTGTTCCTCGCGTTAACATACATGGCATGTTATCTACCGACGCAAACGCGATTGCCGAGCACTTCGCTGAGCGCTTTGCTCGACCCTCTGCATCAGAGGATTATCGCCAGCCTATCGTATCCTCAAAGGTCAGATGGAAGGGAAACTCTTCTCGTTCACTACACGCCACAGTGGACCCTATAACGCCCCATTTACAGAGTGGGAGCTCCTCAGCGCCCTTGCCCATTGCCCCGACACAGCTCCTGGGCTGTATCGGATCCACAGTCAAATGATTAAACGTCTCTTGTCCGACTACAAGCGACATCTCCTCCTCATCTTCAACTGGATCTGGTGCAATGGCGTCTTTCCATCACAATGGCGGGAGAGCACCATCATTCCAGTGCTCAAATCCGGTAAAAAGGCACTTTATGTCGATAGATATCGGCCCATCAGCCTCACCAACGTTCTTTGTAAGCTGCTAAAATGTATGGTGTATTAGCGGTTGGATTGGGTCATGGAGTCAAGAGCCCTGCTGCCTCAATGCCAGAGTGGTTTCCGCCAGGGTCGCTGTACCACTGATAATCTTGTGTCCCTCGAGTCTGCCATCTGAACAGCCTTTTCCAGATGCCAACACCTGGTTGCCATCTTTTTTGGTTTACGAAAAGCTTACAACACGACCTGGTGACATCATATCCTGTTCCAGTGCTGGTGTTGCTGAGCAGAGCTTACAGGGAGCAATCCACAAGGTGCAGCCATGGGCTCTGACCAACAGCTTTCAGTTTTCAGCCACATAGTCTTGTGTCATGCACTTCTGTTGGCGTTGTACCATACATACAGAACCAGAACTTTACCTTAATGACGATCCACTCACTGAAGTGGAGACGTATCGATTCTTAGGACTGGTTTTTGATGCCCAATTGACTTGACTTCCGCACCTTCGTCAGCTTAAACGGAAGTGCTCTCAGCACCTCAATGCCTTCACTGCCTGTGCAACACCAACTGGGGTGCAGATCGCTCTACGCCTTCACTGCTCTACAGAGCCCTTGTTCAATCCCGCCTTGAGTATGGGAGTCTTTATGGTTCAGCAGAGCCCTGCGCGTTGCATTTACTCGACCCAGTGCACCACTGTGAAGTTCGAAAAGCGACGGGAGCTTTGAGGACGAGTGCAGTGACCAGCGTCCTGGTGGAGGATGGAGTCTCTCCATTGGAGGTTAGGCTTGCACAACTGCTCACCAGTTACGTTGCACACATGTGTAGTTCTCCTGTATATCTAAATTACCTTTTCCCACCCACGGCGGTTCATCTCCCGCATTGGCGGCCCAGGTCAGGGCTTACAATCACAGTACGTACCCAATCCGTTCTGTATCACCTCCCCTCTGGGCCCATCCATGTACACCTCCATGGTGTATACCTAGGCTGTGGATTCGGCTGGACCTTTCACATGGCCCTAAGGACTCGGTTACTCCCGCAACTCTCCACTGTCACTTCTTCTTGATTATTGCCATGTCCACGGTTCGATGGCTGATGGTCATGTTGGCTGCACCTATGTCTGGAGAGGGCATATTGAACAGCACTCCTTGCCAGGTGGCTGCAGTGTTTTCATTATATAGCTGGTGGCCATATCTGATGCTCTTGAGCACATCCACATATGCCCTGGCTAGTCGTTTCTTCTCTGTATTGACTCCTAGAGCAGTCTTCAAGCTATCAGCCAGCGTTACCCTCGCCATCTTTTGGTATTTTGGTAGCGACCATCTATGCCCTGGAACGGTCCAGTCGTTCAGTGGTGTTTGGCTGGACCTTAGGACACATCGGCATCCCAGGCGGGCCAAACAGGCTACACGAAAACCACTTATGGAGATCAGGGTTCCTATAACTGATGTGCGTTCCTTATTACGCCGCAAGGTTTTCCGGCTTTGGCAGACGTATGGCACAACAGTATGCACAATAAAGTGCGTGTTATTAAGGAGACTCTTCCATGCGGGCCTCTGTGGTTCTCTGCCAGCTCCACATTGGCCTCACTTGGGTCACCCACGGCCATCTCCCCGGCCGTGAAGGCCCACCTCAGCGTTAGTGCGGCGCCTGGTTGACAGTGGCACATACTCTGTTGCGCTGTCCTACTTTGGCTGCCCTGCGACGAAATCTTCGGTGGCTAGTCTCACTGCTGTTAATTTTACCTGACAATGCCTCATTGGCTGATTTAGTTTTGCATTGTATACTTGAGAGTGGGATTTACCATTCGATCTGAGTTTTAGCGCATGTCATTTGTCCCTTTCTCCACCCTAGTACTTTTAGGCTGGAGGTTTTAATGTGTAGCAGAGAGGCTAGCTTCTCCTTTTTGTTCTCATGGACAGCAAGCGATGGTAATCTGCTTTCTTGTTTTTATCTCTTCTACCTGTTTCTTGCTTCTCTCTGTGGTTTTCTGGTCCTCTTCTGTTGCATGTAGTGTATTTTGCCTTTCTACCGGTCTTGTGGTTTTTCCTCCCTTTCAGTATGGTGCTCTACGTCTTGTTTGTTTTATTCTTTCCCTTGAGGAATTGTTTTCGCAGGAATGAAGGACCATTGACCAAGCAGTTTGGTTCCTTCCCCCCTTTTAAACCAACCAACCAACCAAACAACTTTACATTGGCCATTCTGTTGTTAAGATACTCACATACCACAATATTAAAATAAAAACAGCGATTAGTTGAGGAATTAAGAATGAGAACAATGGCGTATTTATGTTTACAAAATAATGACAAGTTTTATTACTACATTTGTAACCATGGCTAGCTGATAAATCTTACGCAAAATGACAAATGCAAATCAGAAAATGAATTCTGTCTGATGGGAAAAACATAGACTAGGGTGGATGCTATTCGAATTCTCCCATTCTTCTGTTACAACGCAGCCTGACTTCGTTTGCATGAATCCACTGTGAGGACCAACTGTATTCAAATGGAATCAACTACGACTAAGAATACCACGAAATGTGATTCATCTGAGAACAAGAAGCTGCGAATATCGTTACCAACTCTACGCCGGTGCAGCAGTATTTTACCGTTTCACCCTCATTCAGGCAGCAGCAGAAAACAGCGCGCTGTGGGCAAGGAGCGGTGAGCTGCGACAGGACGCGTCCATGAAAATTTGCAAACTACTCCGTCTAGTGTTCTGAATGACAGAACGTGCGAAACTTCCCTGTCAGAGCCCTGAAACGGCTGCAGATTTCACTGTGGGGTGCACCCGTTCGCTGGCCTGGCCAGACCAATTTGACTCGCAGGCACGGAACGAGCTCTAACTTTCAGACGTCAGGCGGCCGACTCAGTTCATTCTTGTGGCATACGATATGCCCAAGATGATATGTTGCTCCACTATCGGTACAGTGCGGAACTTCCTCTGGCTCTTAGTCCACCACTAGATACAGGCCGCAAGTGTCACCTACGAGGGGAGGACCAGAAAATGAAGAAGGCAAAGAATCAGAACCGCTTTCCACCAAGCCTCGGTACGGGAGCCAGATTAGCAAAAACGAAACCGCTCCCAATGTGCACAAACCAATCGAATTTCTTCAGCTCCTTAGTCTTGACTGTTCTGTTGGCGTGGTAGGCAATCCAGTCACAGCAGTGAGAGCTAACATGCATTTTGCATATCCTCAGAGCCGTTAATCAGCGACTTCAAATCTCTCTCGTCTAAAAAAAGAAGGTTTTAGGCTTGGGAGGCATGTTTTGGCAATGAACATCTACCTAGATGGGATTGCAGATGGGGCTCATTTACGGAGAGGTCTAAACTTTCCAAGCCGACCATTTCCAATTGCTGAAAGAAGGCTGTAAGCTTCCCGGGGAGTGGTGGCCATGAAATAATATGATTTTGCTGTTCGCTTAAAGAGCCTGGTGAGTTCCTGGCATCGGGGGAGGGGGATTTACAGTCATGCCTGCACTAAACACGTCTACCAGCCACTCTGCCAGTATTGTCCCAGCTTCTAACATGAGAATGCACACAGGTATATGACCCGAGGCTCAGTTTATAACAGTCTGTCTTAAATGGCTTCCTCTATCCACTGTCCACCAGCTGGCCGCCCTCGCGATGGACAGCCGCTTGGCCAAGGTAAAATGTTTTGTAGACCGGCGCCTGTTTGACCGACCCTAAGCGGAAGGTGGAGAGGGTTGCGGCCAGAAAGCCTCGGCAGGTACGACCCCTTGAGCGCTGCTTCCCAGAATCGCTCACTCGGCCCTGCCGCTGCACTCAACATTTATGCCCCGCCTGTTCTCCGTTGCCACCACTACGGCACGTCGGCTACAAGTGCTCTACAGGTTGCACATGCAGTTATATGAACATTCTGCCTACAGTTTTCTAGTGTAAAAAAGTCAAAAAACATACATACCAAATGTAGGCCCTAATACTGAGGAGCACGAAGATCATGACATAAAATATGAACGTTAATCTGACTGACAATGTTGTTAAAGTGAGAGAGTGATGTGCCACCTTTTAATTGCAGAGGTCATTCATTATACTTTAATAGTATTAGCTTAGAACTGGCGAAGATGTGTCCGTCAGATACTGACAATATGGAAATTAAACTTTTTCTGTGGTATAAATTGCACTCAGTTGACAAAGTATGTGTTGATTAAATGCAGACATCAAAACTGAGACGTTTCATATGCAACCAATGTGACAAAGTTTTGAGCTTTAGCAGATACGAATATTCTGCCCACAGCCAAAAACGACCGTCGGTAAATGTGAAACTGCAATCCCAGGTAGCATATTTATTGTAAAAATTACCACAAAAAATATGAAGAAGGACTGGAAGGTGAGGACAAACATTTGTCTGTAGCGTCGCAGGGCCGTCCGAGTTCAGACATTTCGAAATACGATCATCATTTATAGTGGCGTCTGCTTGTTCTGCCTTTCTGATCCGAATTAATAAAGAGCAGCGGTTGCCAGCAGTTAGGACTTTGCTTACAAGTACAGCCTGGGATGTAGTGTACGTGAGGTTGTTAAGTGCAACAGTGCTGCGAAATTGCCGGCCATTTGCAGTGCTCACGCCTGAGAGATCTACGAGAAGCCTTATCGTCTGAACCAAATAAAACAACTAATCTCGACATTTAGTTGAAACAAACGAAACACAGCGTGTGCAAAACTGGAGAACTCAAAAACTGTATATTCCATTAAATATTAGATGCGTAATATTACGACCGGGTTATCAATGCCCTTTTGTCTTGACATTTCCCGTAAAATTAGATGTTCTTTCAGTGGTGAAGCCTGCAGATGGTATTTTAATGTATTTCACGACCGTATCATGGTTTTCAGTAGACTTGATAATAAAAGCGAGAAAAAGAGACCAGAGGTAAGGTCTATGAAAAATTTTACTACAGTACATTCATTCAACGGCACAAGTGTTATCTTAGAAGTTGCGAATGCCTCCATGTATGACTGGAAATATCCAGGTTTGCTATCATAAACGAAAGAGTCAATGAACACCTCCTTATAATCGAAGTATTTAAATGTTATCCAACCTGCAAATCTTGCACAAGAAGAAAAGGAAAAGGGTTTGAGGAAGATAACTAAATCAGTTCTCGAAATAATATTGTACAGAAATAAAATGCTTCGTCCATAGCGAGGGCTGATATTAATTTCGTAATGTGTAAACTGCATACATTGATTGTTGCAGTCGTATTTTATATTTCGTCTACTGCGCGTTTCCAAGGGCACTCCACATCATCATCATAGGTGTCATCATTGTTCATCGTCAGGTGAATTTTGTTACTTTTCACATTGTTGATTATATTTTTGGTGTGCACATGCATCATGGTTTTTGTAGCCAGCGATGAGGCAGTATGATAATGTCTAACATTACACTGTAACTGAATAAAAACATTCGCTGTATGCTACCACTGGGGACGCCTGTATTTGTGACAACCCATGGAAAAGAATGTCTTCCATAACAACTTCTCCGGTCTGTGGTTGACCACTCGAAAGTGGCCTTCATCAGGATGTTGTATAAAAAAGGTTATTCATAAGCGAGCCGTGGTAAAAATTGGCTGTTTTGAAGAGCGCGCCCGAGCACGCAGTGTGAAACAGTCGCCCTCCGTTTCCGGCGGTGGCGCCGCTGTGTCTGGTGTCTCCTTCTGGTGAGAAAGCGGAAAGGTGGCCTCTTCACATGCATTTAAGGGGCGCTATGAGCTCGCTAGGCGGCGAGTCTGGTCAGTTGGTCAGTCGGAGTGAGGCTGGGTCAGTCTCGCGTCACCAGTTGCTGCTCTGTCTCTCGTTTGCGTTTGTGCGGCAGTTCGTGTCTGTCTGTCTGTCGTCGGAGTGCTAGTATGTCTGTCGGCAAATGAGAGTCTTGCCACTCCGCCAGTAAGAGAACTCAGCGAGTGGTCGCCCAGTCGGGGCTGAGTTCCTGCACCTGAGTCTGCGCGTTAGGCCGCCAGTCTGCTCGAGCTGCTCAGGCAACGGTCATTGGTGGTTGGATCGATCGGTTGGTCGGTCGCGCACTGAGACGCAAGATGAGTTGCCCGCTTTGAGCGTCGGCGCGTGTGAGGTCCCCACGTGAGTCCAGTGGGCCGCGGCGTGTAGCGAGGGGTAGTGGCTTCGCGGTCACCACGAGAGCAACACGAGTCAACCCACGACTCGGGCTGGCCGGTGGGAGCTGCGACGCCGTGAGACGGGAGATCGGCGCGCCTTCCTGGGTACGTTGAAGCGGCTGGCAGCGGGTTGTTCGGAAGAGAGTTGGGAGTGCTGCGCCACGTCTTCGCCAGAAATCGCAGTTTATTAGAAGTTAAGTGATTGGAGATATTTTGTTAAATTTACTTGTTAGATTCTACTTGTTTTCTTGGTGAGGTCACCTGTTCCTTTGTTTTGCGGTCCTCCCACCATTGTTCTCCGTTTGCCCACCCGCGGGAAGGTGGTTATTTATGAATTGGGTGGTCCGTTTTTCCCTTGTGGAGTAGGGGCGGGTTACAGCACCTTCGGTTCGGGTTGTTCAATGATCTCCCTGTCAATCTGCCTTACGTTATCATGTCATGTTTGTCGGATTCGATGTTAACGAATTTATTGCTTGAAGGGTAACGGCCGAATTCCTGAAATATGTTTTTGTCTTGCCCATCATGTTGAGAGGCGCTTTATGAGTAACGTAGAGCATGTTTGTATGTAAGATTGCATTTCATATTTTTTTAAATGTAAATGGTCATTTTAGTAAATAAAGTTGCCACCCTTTTTTTTAATCAAGTTGCACCTTCGGTAGCAAGTCAGTTTTTTTTTTTAATGTTAGTGTTTTGTACCATTTTTATCCCTCATACGGGGTGCATAGTTTATGTGCTCGTGTGAGTTGTTAAAATTTTTAGTTTAAATTAATCTGGTGAGTTTCAGATTTACAGCAGTGTAGTCTTTCAGAGGTTGTTGTGAGCGGGCGCGACTACCGCCGTGTCAAAAGGGAGCGGCAAGTTTCTCAGCCCAAACACACATCCTGTCAAAATTTGTTCTTTCTGTCTCTGAATAAATTGTAACTTGGTATTTAGAGGGTGCTTTCTAATTATAATTTTAAATCTGTTTAAAAAAAACAGGCTTTTAGGAACAAAATTTCAATTTGTTGAAAGAAATTTAATTTGTTTTCAACAGTTACCCACTGGCAACTACTTCCACGCTCACATAGTGTGATTAAATGTGTTAATGTTTTTGGTGAATCACTAGTAAATAAAGTAAATTCTTAAGAAAAGGTTTTGAAAGTAAATTCATGGTTCTATAAGCATCTCCGAAATTTCGGAAGATGTGTGTATGAAAACTACGAAATCTAAATAAAAATGACAGACATCAGTGGATGCAGCACCTTCCCAAGTTTCAGTGGGTAATACGCGCTAAGGCGTAGTAGCAGAGCACTTACCTAGAGCGTAGGCTGTGTACTTTTGTAGGTGGGAGACAGCTTTCTAGCACGCTCTGATCTCACCATCGTCTTCGTGATTTTTACTATTTTTTCCAATCTTTCATCCCATTTCATGTAGACTGTTTTCTTCTGTTTACCTTCCGTTCTTAGCTCCATGTCATTATTGCGCACGCTGAGTTTTCTGCTTCTCCTTTCATTCACCGAATTACGTAATTGATTTTAGGGTTTAGTTTACGATGCATGTTACTAATTTTGCGGAACCAGCGCTCTACAGCGTCGGTCGTTCGCTGACATCGTTTGTAGCAACTCCAATGGCTGATGAGGTTTTCTTCATTTTACAACCATCTATCTACGAAGTAGTCAAAACTCAGAAAGCCTGGGATATCCTGCGCTTGTAAACGTATCTCCAGCCAGCAGTCACATACACCTTCTGGCGGTAGAAAAGCCAGCACAGGACACATGTGAATTTGTCATCTTACTTCTTCATTTTCTTTGTATTCACGAGTAAGTCCCAGACCTTGCATTTTTCTCCAGAGACACATTTTCATGAGGAAATAACACCCATGTCCTTTGGCTGTTGGTAGTACAACTTCAACCGCAGAAATCGTTGCTGATTCGAAATATATAGTCACGTTTGCAGGTTTCCAGTCTGAAATATTTTCCGACAAATTTCGGAAAAGACGGATGTATTTCTCTCTCCTTTTGTTTGGAAGTAATGCAAAGGCAACTGTATAGATGTTTGTCGCTTTATTTGTACTCAAAGAGTCAGCGTGAATTGTGTATATTTGTGAAAATTGTTTGCTGTATCAAGAATGTTCCATCCATAAAGTCTTGTTTACTTCTTATAGCCTCTCTATCTGCTCTTCCGCTAAAAACCGTTATTCTTACTCGTAATATGTCGTCGCCTAACAGAAAACTGCTGCCATGATTCATAGCTAATAAGTGCTTTGAGATCAGTTTCTACTCTTTTCTGCAGATCTCTCTCATTCCTCCGTCATTTTCTCCAGTGGCAGTACAAAGTTCTCTTCTCTGCTTACTGCTTGGGCATTTCAGTGACAAAATCATACCCTCAGCTACGCAAGCAACCCAGTTCCTCTGAATACATTTTGGAAATATCTCTTCCTCTCGTGCCCTTTTCTTCGCCTCGTTCAGAGCCTTCCTTACTTCCGACCGAGCTTCATCTGGAGCTCCAACTGATGCTCGAGCGAAAAAAGCACCGTCCGATCGTTGGTTTTAAGCATTCTTTGGCAGTGGTTTGCTTTCTATCTTGAGGAGCGCCACGTCACGGCACAGTGCCGTCTTTTGTCGTTCTCTTCACTATGTAAGGACAAACCTTCGTAGTAGCAACGTCGATTATCTCGAATGGTCGTTGAGACTTCCAGGTAATGTAGGGTAATTACGACGGTCCGATCGCAAATAAGACGTGACACAAAGAGAGTAAGTATTGTTCGCCAATTTCACAGATTTCTGGTTGGGCACAAATTTCATTGGGCGCAGTTTCAATGGATTCGAGCCCAGGACACTGTCGGCCGCTAACTGCGACTTATTCTGGGGAAGGCCAAAGCCAATTTCTTGCACAAAGTTCCATGTCCCTGTTCCAGTCTTGATTTTTCTAAGCAAAAATCTACTTAAGGTCTTCTTGAGGACGGCAGGGATATCTGATTGTAAGGTAGCGCACATTTCGTTGGAGCTTGTTGATTGCACTGAAAAGCAATATGTACACAGTCAACAGGCAACTTAACTGATTTCCAGCGACTGTCTGCCAATTGTTTCGTTTTAGTTTTCTTGGAAATCTCGCAATTTGTTTTTCTCAGTTTAAGTTTGTACCACAGTCGGAGTTCAAATGGTTCAAATGGCTCTGAGCACTATGGGACTGAGATCATAACTCTCTTAGACTTAGAACTACTTAAACCCAACTGACTTAAGCACATAACACACATCCATGCCCGAGGTAGGTTTCGAACCTGCGACTGTAGCAGCAGCGAGGTTCCGGACTGAAGCGCCTAGAACCGCTCGGTCACAGACGCCGGCACAGTCAGCTTCTGCTGTTTGATGGTGATAGATATCAAAAATTGTCTTTGGCATTTTTCGATGTGCCACAGCCCCTTGCCCATACCGTATTTCAAACATTTCTTAGACAGACTTGTTGCTGGAATAGAGTCAAATAGTTTTGGGATCTAAGAGTAAGCACTCCATTGATGTGAAACAGCATTTAATTTTTTTTTTAAGGAATGAAGTCTTAGGATGGAGTAGTCCTCAAAATGGAAAGTACCTGTTTTTAAAGGGATGAGAAGTAGCGTGATGTTCGGGTTACGAGCTTCAAAACGATCAAACACATCAGCGTTAAAGGATCAGTGCGATGATGATTTGATATGCTCACTGTTCTATTAATATGCTTCGAAGCTTTGAATACAACGACAAAATTTAGTTTACAACAACATTACAATAGATATCTTGTAAAGATGATGGACACTTTGAAGGCGAACAGCAAGAACCCGATGTAAAAATATTTTCCCACTCTTAAGCGATATGACAGAAAACAGTATTCATCATATAGGAGCAGAGAAATAAACGTCTTAGTAATTTTCGCAACATTATCACTGTGAAAATACATTTCTGTATTTAGGAGGAACACCCAACGAATGAATGTGCAGTTAGATCAAGTTTCCTTGCTGTTTTTCAGCTTGTAAAGAGTTGCGCAGTTTATTGATTTCCGGTTACGCTGACAGTGAGGAAACTCGGCTACAGCTAGGACTTATACACGTAGAGTGTGACGTTTGCTGACTAGTTTCATGGCAAAATTAATCTTGTAGAGATTTGTTTCCTCAATTTAAAATTTCAAGACCTTACAAGTCCCTAGCTGCGATTATGTCGCTGTTTAGACTTACATGTTCAAGTTGCTTTTTTACGCAATGAAGAAGATGAAATCCAACCACAGGAGCTCACCGGTCGACTTCAGTTTAAGAGCATGTCCTGGAATTAGCATTACACGAAAAGTGGATCCAGACATTGATCCTTTGGTGACAAGCAAAAATAATAATATTCATGCACATACTGTGATTTTACAATTAAGGTTCAAATACACTGAACCGCCAAAGAAACCGGTATAAGCATGCGTATTCAAATACAGAAGAGTGGAGCGCTACGGTCGGCAACAAGTGCCTATCGCAGTTGTTAAGTAGGTTACTGCTGCTACAATGTCAGGTTACCAAGATGTAAGTGAGTTTGAACTTGGTGTTATAGTCGGCGCACGAGCGATGGGACTCAGCATCTCCGAGGTAACGATGTACAGTGAATATCATCAGCCCAGTAAAACATCAAATCTCCGACATCGCTGCTGCCCGGATAAAGATCCTGGAGGAACGGGACCAATGACGAGTGAAGAGAACCGTTCAACGTGACAAAAGTGTAACCCTTCAGCATACTGCTGCAAAATTGAATGCTGAGCCGTCAACAAGTATCAGCGTGGGAATCGTTCAACGAAACATCTGTATGGGATTAAAGCTTTACGCCCCGCCTGGGCACGTCAAAACGACATTGGACTGTTGACGACTGGAAACATGTTGCCTGGTCGGACGAGTCTCGTTTCATATTGTATCGAGCAGATGGACGTGTACGGGTATGGAGATCGTTAACGCATGTACCATGCATGTGAGGAGATGACTATTTAGGCTGGTGAAAGCTCTATAATGGTGTGGAGCGTGTGCAGTTGCAATGATATGGGACCCCTGATACTTCTAGATACGACTGACAGGTGACACGTACGTAAGCATCCTGTCTGATCACCTGTATCCGTTCATGTTCACTGTGCATTCCTACCTACTAAGGTAATTGCAGCAGGGCAAGTCGGCACCCCACACTTCCAGAATTGCTACAAAGCGGCTCCAGAAACACCCTTCGGTGTTTAATCACTTCCGCAGACCACGGAACTCCCCAGACATGAACATTATTGAGCATATCTGGGATGTCTTGCAATGTGCTGTTCAGAAGATATCTCCGTCCCATCGCACTCTCGCGGATTTATGGACAGCCCTGCTGGATTGGTCAGTTCCCTCCGGCACTACCTCAGACATTAGTCATGTTGCGGCACCTCTGACAGCTCGCTGGTGCCCTACACGATATTAGGCAGGTGTACCAGTTGCTCTGGCTCTCCAGTGTACAATGGTGACGAAATATAAATTTATCAATTTAATTTCGTCCTACAATGGCGGTTATCATAAGGATGCAACAATCGTACGAAATACCGTGTTTCTCACTTTGCCGCCTCACGTTCTTTGCAGCATCAAATATTTAAACACATGTTGAATTTCATTGACAGTTCTCATTGTTGAATTTTAAATTTTACTGTCACTTCTCATTACTACAACAGTCTCAAAACTAAAACGCGTTAATGAGGCACCGTGAAGCGATTCACGGTTGCTCACTGATGTGGTGCGAGCGCAAGCCAACTCGTACGAGCGGCAGAGCCGAACAGCGAGACTTCGTAGAATGCCTGCTGGTACCTGCGAATAGTCGGTTAGCCCGGCAGGAGCCCCACGCTCCGTGCAAGTATCACTCCAATGCAAATGTTCTAACACACTGCCGGCCGTGCAGACAGAAAGCTGAGACCCCGGAGGCGCGAAAGGCTGGAGGCAACCTGGGTTGTACTGGCCCGAGAGGCTGCTAGGGATGCGGCCTACCCGAAACAAACGGTTCAAATGGCTCTGAGCACTATGGGACTTAACTTCTAAGGTTATCAGTCCCCTAGAACATAGAACTAGTTAAACCTAACTAACCGAAGGACATCACTCACATCCATGCCCGAGGAAGGATTCGAACCAGCGACTGTAACGGTCGCGCGGTACCCGAAACATAACCCACAAAGACAAATCATTACCCACGAAAAAAGGGAGAGACACAACCTAACAAATGTGCCTGCAGTAGGGGGACAACCTTCGTGCCAGGCCACACTGCATTGTTGCCAAATGTATTCAAGATTGCGGCGATGACGTCATCCAGGATGGTGGCATGTACACTTGGCAACATCACAAGATGTCATCAAAGATGGAGGCTTTTGGCGGGAAAATAGACCAACTGTGCTATGTCCACTAACCTAACCTCAAGAAAAAATGACGGAAATTTTGAATTTTGGGGCTAAAATAACCCAATTGTGCTTTGTTTACTAACCTAAGCCTCCAGAAGGAAAAATGCTGGGAAGTTTGAATTCCAACAGGATAATGCATGCAAAGACTGTACTTGTCTTCATTGTCATTTATTATCATTCCTTATCATTTATTATTCTGTATGTTCATTTATTATTATTTATTATTGGACATCCTCCACTAACATAGAAAATCGTGCCAAGTTCATTATTTATTATTATTTATTCAATACTCCTGATTTTGGCGGCAAGAAAGGCATTTCAGTTACAACCATAACAAAAAAAAGCTCACAAATTCAAATTCCAACACGATAATCGGTCATACATACTAAATAGGCCACCTCATCTTACTAAGTTTGAATTTTCTCGCTGCCACTTATTGTTTCACTCCCAAGCTATCAAAATCTCGTCAAATAATAATAATAATAATAAACTCATCTTCCACTAATCTAAATCAACTCTTGCGAATTAGTTGGAAATGTACTGAGGTCTTTATTTCAAACAATACGCTCATCAATAGTTCTCCAACATCACATCTTCTAGAGCGGAGCAGCACCCACCGTGCTCGCTACGAGTTCTGGAGTCCAACTGTGTGTTAGTTTGTATCTCAGCCACCCGAGAACGTCGCCGTGACGTCATTTAAGATGGCGGCAAAAAAAGCCAATTGGGTCACGTCCACCAAGTTTGAATTTTCGCTGCTTTGTGGGACAGGCATCGTCCCGCCACACGTTTGCCACCAAATTCGTTTGCTCGAAAGTGGAATCTCTCCCGACGTCACACCCGTCTGTAGGCCAGTCGAATCTGGCCACGTATTTCTAAATCAGCACCCGCACATACATTATTAAAAGCTCTTAACTTGTACTACCCAAAATGACAAGGTGGGGAAAAGGACTCTTTATTTCAGACATTACAGTCACGCAAGTGTGCCCCAACTGACTTCTCCATGCTCACACAGCAGAACTCCAGAGCGCAGCAGACATCGCGCATTCGGCTGAGCGCGCTCCATCGGCAGCTCCCTGGGCGGCTGACGTCAAGCGACCAGCTGTGCCCGCACACCCCCATAGCCAGCGCGCCAGATAGGCGGTGAGCGGTGCCTCAGGGTCCCGCCACGAACGGTCATCCGCGCGCGAACACTTAATGCTGGACAGGATGGAACCTGTCGACCGCATGCTGGACAAAGGATATCTTTGGCGCCAGAGTTTGACCGACAGTGGAATCCACCACGACCGTGTAACAGCGCGTTCGCATGTCGCGAGAATGATCGCTAATTCTCTCTCACCACCCCGCTATAGTAAATAATTGAATTTACAATTTCATATACAATATCAACTACTTTTCGTGGACCAGACCATTACCTCCCCCTCCTAGGAACCAGCGCCAAGTTTGAAATCTGCCAGTAAACAAATCTCACTTTCGCTTCCGCCACCAACCTAAGAAAATTGTTTCAAACTCAGCCATCAGCACTCAACCTTCTCCTACACGTTTCTGGTAAATGGACTCACCCTGCACTAGGTCAATGGATGGAGGAACGTGTTTACTTTATTTAGGAATGGACTATATGTATCACACCGCCATGTCCCACATCATACAGACCTGCAAAACACTCCTACATAACCCATTTATAATGCTCTACACACACTCTTGCTAATTGTGTACATTACTTATTTGGGATATACATGGTGTTACAAAAAGGTACGGCCAAGTTTTCAGGAAACATTCCTCACACACAAAGAAAGAAAGTATGTTATGTGGACATGTGTCCGGAAACGCTTACTTTCCATGTTAGAGCTCATTTTATCAGTCCTCTTCAAATCACATTAACCATGGAATGGAAACACACAGCAACAGAACGTACCAGCGTGACTTCAAACACTTTGTTACAGGAAATGTTCAAAATGTCCTCCGTTAGCGAGGATACATGCATCCACCCTCCGTCGCATGGAATCAACGATGCGTTGACGCAGCCCTGTAGAATGGCGTATTGTATCACAGCCGTCCACAATACGAACACAAAGAGTCTCTACATTTGGACCCGGGGTTGCGTAGACAAGAGCTTTCAAATGCCCCCATAAATGAAAGTCAAGAGGGTTGAGGTCAGGAGCGTGGATGCCATGGATTTTGTCCGCCTCTGCCAATCCATCGGTCACCGTGTCTGTAGTTGAGAAGCGTATGAACATCACAACTGAAATGTGCAGGAGCTCCATCGTGCATGAACCACATGTTGTGTCGTACTTGTAAAGGCACATGTTCTAGCAGCACAGGTAGAGTACCCCGTATGAAATCATGGCGTTGAATCGAGGAAGTACAGTACATACTGACGAAACTAAAATGAGCTCTAACATGGGAATTAAGCGTTTTCGGACACATGTCGACATAACATACTTTCTTTCTTTGTGTGTCAGGAATATTTCCTAAAAATTTGGCCGTACCTTTTTGTATCACCCTGTATATTTTTTGAAACTTTTAGTTCTCATAGGTTTCGATATGTAACGCTGACATAATGCAGTTTCTGAACTCCAGTAGTGCACTACACTTGGCAACACAACCACACCCATTAAGGTATTATTTGTTGACTCACTCAGAGCCTGATCGGATTGCAGTTTTTACGTAAAAACCGCTCAGACTGCACTGTGCAGCTCGGGGAAGTAATGAAGGACTGCACTCTATTTATTTGGAGCCCCTTTTATTTAGTCGTGGATTATATTCGTCACAAAACACCCGGGTTGTTCCGATTGTGGTCATATGACACAGGCCACAAATACGTAAACAACTCCTAATTTCACCACACAATAACAAACAGCTCTTAAATAATGCAGTACACAATAGCAGCACACGAGCTCTGTACTCTTAAACTCTCCAAATTAAGCACCGCAGAGTGCACATAGTCGCAAAATAGTGCAACAGACACGCCCAAACACCACCAGCAGCCAAACCGACCAAAAAGTCTCTGCTCGGCCTCCCCCAAACATGACCTCAACACAGTCGCATTCGCACATATCACCCGAGAAATTGATACGCCCTATGCGCCTTAGATTACGCTCCCAGACAGAAAGGTCCAGACCGCGCGAAGTAGAGCGTTCCAGAGCCTTCACTCAAGTTCAGCTTCCCAGCGCTCCCTTCTCACAGCCGACCAGAAAAGGCAATTCACGCGCCATAATCTCTGGATAACCGTACTTCAAAAAGAGATCTAGCCCACCTCATCCTACAAAGTTTGAATTTTTCGCCCTCACGTATTTTTTCACTCCTAAGCTATGAAAATCGCCTCAAATAGTAATAAAGTGCACTTCTACTAACGTAAGTCACCTCCTGTGAATTCGTGGGAAAAGGACTGAAGTCTTTATTTCAAACAGTACCGTCATCACTTGTTCTCCAACAGAGTTAGTACACATTCCAGCCGCCACCAGGCCCCCAGTCCAACTGAATTAGTTCATACGGTCGCCACCGACCCGCGCGCCACCGGCAAGCCAGCGGTCCTCTCACGTGACGGTCGTCAGCTGCGTCAGTGCCCGCTGCCCGTCCAGCGGCCGCCCACGTCACAGCCTGCTGCCGCCGGCTCGCTTCGCAGGCCCGCGATGTAAACATGTTTTCGTGGACAGTGGAGTCCGCCCTCACTGACCACTTGGCGCCAAACCTGTTCGCCGGACAGGTTGAAACCTGCCGATTTCATAACAGTCGGTCGGTTGACCCAGCACCTGGTTGACAAAGAATGCCCTGCCGCACGTTTGGCGCCAAAGTTCGCTCGAGAGTGGAATCCTCCATGACCTCACAACAAGTAGTCCAGCACATGCACTCGACACGTCGTCCCTCGCTAAGTTAATTGATCAACCCACTCTCATTATTCAACCCAAATTCTGCACTTACCTAATCGAAGAACGTCGCGAAAACACACGCCCGTGCACATGAGCCACCGCGCGCGCCGAGCTTAGTACCTCCGCAAGTGAATGTAACAAAGTTCCCATGACTACTTAATTAAATTGATCAATGAATTAACCTCTCTGATGCGGAAACTTCCGAGTGCACCTAGACCAGGAATCAATTTTCCACCAGTAGCACGCCAACCTGGACTTGGAATGAAATAGTTGAAAGCCCTACCGACCACCACGGCCCCTTACCGACCCATGTTCGTCGGCTAACATGCACTAATGTGTACTGCCGTTTACTAACGTACACCAACTTACATTAACGTATATCACATTTTTCTATACAAATAAGCCAAGTTTGAATTCTGATGGTCTGTTCGTGTTTTGCTACCAACACAAGAAAATTGTTGCAAACGAAGCCACTAACCTAAGTTACCTCCAATTATTCAAAAACGTCAGCTTTGCCTCTCTCACACAACACGAGCGCGAGACCGCCCACGTCACAGCCTGGACCATTATACTCGCGACGGACATACTCCTCTGTAAATATTCTAGCTAAACTATGACCCTAATACTGTTCTTCAATCCACACGGTCTAGGACACGGCCAGAGCACACCCCCAGTACCTAAGCCGAGAACATCGCTCGCCCCACCTGTAGTTAACCACTGAGAGACTGAGATATTCTGCAATCACATCCCTAGCGCTCTCTTAGTTACTTGCCTCAGCAATTCGATCTAACAAAACCTCCAACTAAGAAAAAATAATAACCAACTCGAACTCTGTCATGTTCTATATCGTCCCACAAATACTTAACTCACATTTTATTTAGGCATCGAGTATACCTGTCACTCTCATACAAAAAACACTCGCCCTGATGTACCTGGTGTCATGTTGTACAGTCGGCAGACACGCAAACAGCTCCTAATTTCAGTGCACAATATCAAACTGCTTCTAAATAATGCAGTACACATATCTGAAAACACCATCAGCACTCGTAATCTGTCCAAATAAGGCGCAGCAAAGTAACTCAACAGACGTTCGCAATCAACCTGTCCCACATTAAGCTATACGTCCGACAGCTCTCAATTTACTCAAAGGTCTCTGTTCGAACCCTCAAACATGACTTGATGACAGCCGCATTCACACCTAGCAGTGCGGTCGAACACAAATGTTAAGGCCGCATTCCATTGCTTGCCAGCCTATTTGCGACACATCTCCACCGTCACATCTGTTGTCAGAATAGCCGAGAGCGAGTTCACACACACACACACCATCCGCACACATCCCAGTGCTGCCCTCCCCTCACAATCTAAAACGATCATCATACTATGTAAAAAAAAAGTAAGAGCCGAGTCAACCTCCCTGAAATTGTATATTACCCAACAGAAATAGTTAATGCTCGCTTTCGTGTTTTCTCAGTTATTTGTAAATTCAAGTTCTTACCCTAATACCGAGCGAGGTGGCGCAGTGGTTAGCACACTGGACTCGCATTCGGGAGGACGACGGTTCAATCCCGTCTCCGGCCATCCTGATTTAGGTTTTCCGTGATTTCCCTAAATCGTTTCAGGAAAATGCCCGGATGGTTCCTTTGAAAGGGCACGGCCGATCTCCTTCCCAATCCTTCCCTAACCCGAGCTTGCGCTCCGTCTCTAATGACCTCGTTGTCGACGGGACGTTAAACACTAACCACCACCACCTCTTACCCTAACAAAACTTGCTCGAGAAAAGAATACTGAATGCACTCCTAACCTCCTACCCTTCCAGCTCTCAACATAAGCAAATGTTCTCAACCCTCCTATATCACAAAACAACCGATTAATCATTCTTATTCCGTCTTATCGAATTTACTGGCCTACTTTCCTAAGAACCCGTTACCGAAGTGCCATCCTGCATTTCATTTGGTGCTTTCTGTGCTTACTTCTACAGAGATCGCTAAATTACCTCCACAGCCCCCTCAATCTACACACACACACACACACACACACACACACACACACACACACGATCATCCTCTCTACCCATCCCATAACATAAGCAATAGTAACTTTACAGTCCATTAATACAAACCCTACACAATGTAAGCCACAGTAATTTTACAATACCGACTATATGCCCCCAATGCTCTCCATTCCGAAGGAAGCGCTGTGAACGTGCTATTTCTTTCTACACCCGTGACACTCGGCGGTAATCAGCTCTTCTACATCAACGGACGGAAGTGCCTCTCAGAATTGTTCACAACTTCAACGATCGCTCCCCATCAACATAAATGCGTTACTTTCTTCTTCTTCTTGCTTGCCTTTTTCGGTTTTTCTTACATACAAACATGTGCAGACTCATGGACTATAATAACACACCAATTTTTTTTTTCTAAGTACAGCATCCTTTAAACCACTGACTAACTAGAAACAGACAGTCCAAAAAATTATATTCGCACTCTCGAATACCGAAGTCGTTGATGGCATTATACTCATACAGTTAAATCTTACGATCCTGGTCTGAATTGATTGTCATTCAACAATGAGGTGAGTGTCAGAAATACACTCCCTTGACCCCTGTTACTCTGGAAATATCTCTACCGATCTTATCGCTTCCTCTCTACTCATCACATAACATAAACAATATTAACTTTACAATGCAGTATATACAAACGCTACACAATGTAAACCACATTAACTTTACAATACAGTATATACACATTGACACAAAACAGTGCACTTATCCAGTGTACCTCCACAGCATACGAAAAAAAAAATTCCTATTGATACAGAGTCTATATACCCCATTGCTCTCCAATCCTAGGAATGCAACGTCAACCTACTCTTTCTCTCTACACACCCGACACTCAGAGCTAATCTTCCCTCTTACATCAGCAGACGTAAGTCACCCTCAGAACTCTTTTCAGTCACCTGGTATCAAAATTCATCTGTGGTGGTTAACATTGGGCCACAGTGCAGACTTCACTGCTTCACCGTATCCCATACATTTTCACTTGGTGACAAGTCAGGTGACCCGACAGGCCAGGGCAGAAGGCTGACATCCTGTGACACCAGAAAGGCAGCCGGCCGCGGTGGTCTCGCGGTTCTAGGCGTGTAGTTAGGAACCGTGCGACTGCTACCGTCGCAGGTTAGAATCCTGCCTCGGGTATGGATGTGTGTGATATCCTTAGGTTAGTTAGGTTTAAGTAGTTCTAAGTTCTAGGGGACTAATGACCACAGCAGTTGAGTCCCATAGTGCTCAGAGCCATTTGAACCATTTTTGAACCAGAAAGGCACGTGCTCGTGCAGCAACGTGTGGTCGCGCATCGTCTTGCTCACAAATGGCGTCTGGGGTGTTGTGCACAGAGGGTCGCAGGCTGTCAGTCACGTAGTTCACACTGGTCACAATGTCCTCAACACAATTTCAAGAGTGAAATTAATTTTTACACACACGCACTTCGAAATACCGAACCCACTTAAAGATTGAAACTTTTATACATAGCATCAACCACATATCACACTCACACCAGTATTTAAAGCCATGTCCATATTTACCATCTCCAACAAGTATTATTAACATGCCCCCCAATATTCTGTCAGCGCTCGATTTGGCGCTGTTTTTCCGCTCTTAACTGCTGCCACTAGCAGTTGACTATCACTATCTATAGACTACACAAATTTCCACAAAAAAATCTAATCCAGTTATCTAGGTCATCAAGCTGCACTCTCTCGCGATGGCATACAAACTCATTTCTCTACTCATTATACAACTTTTATCAGCGACACGTCTCAGTAGCTATCCCCGATAATGAATACCTGACCAGCTGTGAATACGTCGCCGACGTGGGGTGGGTTGCTTTAATCATCATGACATGTCGTTGATCAACAAGCAAAGACGTGAATTCGCTCGTGCTCGATGTTCTAATGTCTCACACCTACCATCCTGCATCAGACTTTATCCATTTAACATACACATTCATTCGCGCCCAAGTTTAGAAACTCCTATATCCGAACAAATACCATCCTTCAGCAACAACTATCAACTCCTCTTATCTAATAAGTCATCCATTAGGTCTGGAGGTGTAGGGTCACTCCTTTCTTTCAGCAGGAGAGAGGTATTTTTTTTCTTTTTTTGAGTGTTAGCTAAATTCAGCAATCCGCTTTACATTACCAATCGAGAAAAATGTCTTCAAATACCTAAACACCGTTACTCAATTACACAGCGTTCCCGCAGAGTACATGAGCTTCAATATTACATTTGTTAATCCAATGACCACCAAAACAAGTACTAAATGCTCATTGCACCTGACAAAGCCCGCGCCCGAGCACCGTCGGCGGCATGTCAAAGCCACATATCTGTCCATCTAAACAACCGTCCACTCAGCCTGCTGAAGTGGTCTCTCCCTATACCTGTTCTCCAGCTACTGTCTAACGACGTACACTGCACAAAGGGATTCCTGAATAGCGCGGATCTATTTCTCCAGCCAACGAACCCGACATCATTAACGCGGGGCTGCCAATTTCGAGTGACAGATCTTAAATACGCTCATATATAAAGGCCTATTCACTCCTGCCAAAACTCAATAACAAAAAATCATTCCCCCTTTCTAAGCATAGATCAATATGCATTTAGAAAAAACATAATTAAAACCATTAATCATACATATCATTAAAAAGAAAGAATGACCTCAATTTATGTTTTACGATAGTTATTTACATGTTCTAATGATACAGTCGTGTAATCCACTCGCTCATCCATTCAACACCCGCTTTCACAAAACTTGCTCAACTTATATGCCACCATTAGAACATAATGATTCCTTTTTCCGCAGATAGTCATATTGGTTGAACAATTAAACATAATAAATTACGCATACACGTACTCAAATAATTAAAATACATTCACCCACATACACCCTCCTCTCACTGAGAATAGTCCATTTAATATTATATACTTAAACACACACCAATGATAACGATATTGCCATGTACACCTTGTCCTTCGAATAAAAATAGAATTCATTGTCCTATATGGTATAAAATAACCATTATACATTAGTATACCCTCAGTCAACCCAAGTCGCTCACATAACAATTCAGAAGATTGGAGAGCGTTTTACCGCTGGAAGAAACGTGTCAGTCTTTCTGATCAGAGCCTTCACCCCGTTTCTACAGACATCTACATACTCACGTATTAGAAAACCAAAAATATTTTTTTAATATAATATTATAAAATTCATCTCATACTTGTCGATATTAAGCACAGTCCTAGTACTTTAGCGTGCCACAGACCTCTGACTAACTAGAAGTAAATACAAAAAATGTATATATTCAGTACTCAATAACAATATTGTCTTCTTTGTAAAGCTTACTAAAATTAATTTATAATTTTTTCTTTTAATAAATCAATAACAAAGCTCTTGTTTTGTAAGACCTTCTAAATTTAATTTATAGTTTTTCTTTTACTAAAATAACTAAATCCCCTCTCTTCTATAGAGAACCCGAAAAGACATAAGAAATAATTTCACCCTTCAACCCAATCACCAAAGCTAACCATCACATATTAAATATTATATTTAACAATTTTAATTATACCTCTCTTAATTGAGCTACACTCACATCCACAACTAATTAATTATAACCTTTTATCACTTCCACACCTCTGGCCTGCACAGCGCTCAAACACACACACACACACACACACACACACACACACACACACACACACGCACAATCATTGTACCAAAATTGGCCTCATATAACATCATTGATACAAGTTAATTTTAACAAACCGATCGCACTTGAACGAGATCAGGCCATGAACTATTTAACTGTCATTGAAAAACTTATCTAAACATTATTTTTACTGAATTCGCATGAACTGTGCACAAGCGATCTATTACTTTATCTTCTATTAACAGTCGCATAGAAGCTCATAATCACACACACCTACACCCCCAAACTAGCACTAGCCCCCCCCCCCCATGCAGCACACATAAATAAAAAACAAATTTATAATATTTAATCAATTTTTATTATTTCGTTGGACTCCCGTGGTCTAGGGGTAGCTTCTTTGATTCATAATCGCAACGGTTTCGGTCCCGGTTTCGATCCCCGCCACTGCCTAAATTTTGATAAATAGTCAGCATTGGTGGCCGAAGACTTCCGGCATAAGAAGTCAGCCTCATTCTGCCAACGGCCTTGACAAAGAGGGTGGAGGAGCGGATAGAGGTTCAGGGCACTCTTGTCCTAGGGGTGGGAAATTGCCCCTAAAGGCGGAAGAATCAGCAATGATCAACGACATGCAGAAGGCAATGGAAAACACTGCATTAAAGACACATAACGTGTATCCACAGGACATGTGGCCCTGTAATTGAAGAAGTGTCATGATGATCTCTCCATTGGCAAAAGATTCCTGAATAGTCCCCCATTCGGATCTCCGGGAGAGGACTGCCATGAGAAAAAGATTGAATAATCAACGAAAGGGTAACGTTATACGAGTCGGGGCGTGGAATGTCAGAAGCTTGAACGTGGTAGGGGAACTAGAAAATCTGAATATCTAGATATAGTAGGGGTCAGTGAAGTGAAGTGGAAGGGAAACAAGGATTTCTGGTCAGATGAGTATCGGGTAATATCAACAGCAGCAGAAAATGGTATAACAGGTGTAGGATTCGTTATGAATAGGAAGGTAGGGCAGAGGATGTGTTATTGTGAACAGTTCAGTGACCGGGTTGTTATAATCAGAATCGACAGCAGACCAACACCGACAACGATAGTTCAGGTATACATGCAGACGTCGCAAGCTGAAGATGAACAGATAGAGAAAGTGTATTAGGATATTGAAAGGGTAATGCAGTATGTAAAGGGGGACGAAAATCTAATAGTCATGGGTGACTGGAATGCAGTTGTAGGGGAAGGAGTAGAAGAAAAGGTTACAGGAGACTATGGGCTTGGGACAAGGAATGAAAGAGGAGAAAGACTAATTGAGTTCTGTAACAAGTTTCAGCTAGTAATAGCGAATACCCTGTTCAAGAATCACAAGAGGAGGAGGTATACTTGGAAAAGGCCGGGAGATACGGGAAGATTTCAATTAGAGTACATCATGGTCAGACAGAGATTCCGAAATCAGATATTGGTTTGTAAGGCGTACCCAGGAGCAGGTATAGACTCAGATCACAATATAGTAGTGATGAAGAGTAGGCTGAAGTTCAAGACATTAGTCAGGAAGAATCAATACGCAAAGAAGTGGGATGCGGAAGTACTAAGGAATGACGAGATACGTTTGAAGTTCTCTAACGCTGTAGATACAGCAATAAGGAATAGCGCAGTAGGCATTATAGTTGAAGAGGAATGGACATCTCTAAAAAGGGTCATCACAGATGTTGGGAAGGTAAACATAGGTACAAAGAAGGAAGCTGCGAAGAAATCATGAGTAACAGAAGAAATCAGTTGACTGATGAAAGGAGGAAGTACAAACATGTTCCGGGAAAATCAGGAATACAGAAATACAAGTCGCTGAGGAATGAAGTAAATAGGAAGTTCAGGGAAGCTGAGACGAAATGGCTCCAGGAAAAATGTGAAGACATCGAAAAAGATATGATTGACGGAAGGACAGACTCAGCATACAGGAAATTCGAAACAACCTTTGGTGACATTAAAAGCAACGATGGTAACATTAAGAGTGCAACGGAGATTCCACTGTTAAATGCAGAGGAGAGAGCAGATAGGTGGAAAGAATACATTGAAAGCATCTATGAGGGTGACGATTGGTCTGATGGGATAGAAGAAGAAACAGGAGTCGATTTAGAAGAGATAGGGGATCCAGTATTAGAATCGGAATTTAAAAGGGCTATGGAGGACTTAAGGTCAAATAAGGCAGAAGGGATAGATAACATTCCATCAGAATTTCTAAAATCATTAGGGGAAGTGGCAACAAAACGACTATTCACGTTGGTGTGTAGAATATATGAGTCTGGCGACATACCATCTGACTTTCGGAAAAGCATCATTCACACAATTCCGAAGACGGCAAGAGCTGACAAGTGCGAAAAGTATCGCACAACCAGCTTAACAGCTAATGCATCGAAGCTGCTTACAAGAATAATATACAGAAGAATGGAAAAGAAATTTGAGAATGCGCTAGGTGACGACCAGTTTGGCTTTAGGAAAAGTAAAGGCACGGGAGAGGCAATTCTGACGTTACGGCTAAAAATGGAAACAAGGCTCAAGAAAGATCAAGACACGTTCATAGGGTTTGTCGACCTGGAAAAAGCGTTCGACAATATAAAATGGTGCAAGCTGTTCGAGATTGTGAAAAAAGTAGGGGTAAGCTATAGGGAGAGACGGGTCATATACAATATGTACAACAACCAAGAGGGAATAATAAGAGTGGATGATTAAGAACGAAGTGCTCGTATTAAGATGGGTGCAAGACAAGGCTGTAGCTTTCGCCCCCTACTCTTCAATCTGTACATCGAGGAAGCAATGATGGAAATAAAAGAAAGGTTCAGGAGTGGAATTAAAATACAAGGTGAAAGGATATCAATGATACGATTCGCTGATGACATTGCTATCCTGAGTGAAAGTGAAGAAGAATTAAATGATCTGCTGAACGGAATGAACCGTCTAATGAGTACACAATATGGTTTGAGAGTAAATCGGAGAAAGACGAAGGTAATGAGAAGTAGTAGAAATGAGAACAGCGAGAAAGTTAACATCAGGACTGATGGTCACGAAGTCAATGAAGTTAAGGAATTCTGCTACCTAGGCAGTAAAATAACCAATGACGGAAGGAGCAAGGCGGATATCAAAAGCAAACGCGGTATGGCAAAAAAGGCATTTCTGGCCAAGAGAAGTCTACTAATATCAAATACCGGCCTTAATTTGAGGAAGAAATTTCTGAGGATGTACTTCTGGAGAACAGCATTCTTTGATAGTGAAACATGGACTGTGGTAAAAACGGAACAGAAGAGAATCGAAGCATTTGAGATGTGGTGCTATAGACGAATGTTGAAAATTAGGTGGACTGATAAGGTAAGGAATGAGGAGGTTCTACGCAGAATCGGAGAGGAAAGGAATATGTGGAAAACACTGATAAGGAGAAGGGACAGGATGATAGGACATCTGCTAAGACATGAGGGAATGACTTCCATGGTACTAGAGGGAGCTGTACAGGGCAAAAACTGTAGAGGTAGACAGAGATTGGAATACGTCAAGCAAATAATTGAGGACGTAGGTTGCAAGTGCTACTCTGAGATGAAGAGGTTACCACAGGAAAGGAATTCGTGGCAGGCCGCATCAAACCAGTCAGTCAGTAGACAGATGACCAAAAAAAAAAAAAAAAAAAAAAAATTATTTCTACATTATCATGTTTTTCATCGTTATTTACATACTTCTCGTTTTCGGCGTATTCTTCCGGGAGGAGGTTCCATCGGGGGTGAAGGCCTGCTTGCTCTATTCAAATAAATTAATAAATAATAATAATAATAGTATGTAAATTACAAAAAACAACCTCCCCCCCCCACACACACACACAGAGAGAGAGAGAGAGACAGAGAGAGAGAGAGAGAGAGAGAAGCACATCTATTTCTACATACAATGTGGACCGCCCATTGTCCTCAAAGATAAATTATTATCCATTTGATAACCACTTCACCATGCGGTGAGCCGCACAACATCAAAGTAGCCTAAGTGCCTAAGTGTAGTAGGAGTTGTATAATGAACAGTGGCCACGTATAAATGATTTCACTTAATCAGTAGGACTGGGGGGGGGGGGGGGGGGGGGCGGGGATGGATCAAGTAGTTTAACGCTCGTGTCCGGTGTAGGTAGTGTTGTGGTTGGCAGGAGAGCCAACAGTGTTTTTCTAAAGGAGGCCGAAATGCACGCGTCTCAGCTCACGCAGGCTGGCGTGAGGTCTGGAACATGACAAGGGAATTAGAATTGAGAAAAACGGACGTAGCTGGTGGAATACTTAACTTTAATCCATTCATTGAGATCGTCGCTCTTTATGGTACATGATTCACAATATAAATAGTACGGATAATGGCGCTTTGCTAGGTCGTAGCAAATAACGTAGCTGAAGGCTATGCTAACTATTGTCTCGGCAAATGAGAGCGTAGAAGTCAGTGAACCATCGCTAGCAAAGTCGGCTGTACAATTGGGGCGAGTGCTAGGAAGTCTCTAGACCTGCCGTGTGGCGGCGCTCGGTCTGCAATCACTGATAGTGGAGACACGCGAGTCCGATGTATACTACCGGACCGCGGCCGATTTAAAGGCTACCACCTAGCAAGTGTGGTGTCTGGCGGTGACACCACATTCCTCCCCCGCAAGTTGGCGTACGGTTGTGGCATAAGGCTTCCGCCCGCCGTGGGGAGGACCGCATTTTGAAGTATGCGACGAGGTGGGGAGCCTAACAACAGGCGAGGCTGTGCCACTCGCACCCTGCCATTCGGACCGCGGGGAGCGAGGAAACGCCTGAACACCTGCTCCAGGGTGCACGCCAACATGTGGTGTATGCGCCTGTAGAGAGACAGGAGGTGTCGAAGGGTCTTCCTCCATCGGGCCGGGGCACCCGACGGGCGGAGACGACACATGGTCCAGAGAGGGCAAGAGTTAGGACAACTGGTCACGGGAAGAGATCGGCGGCGCGTGACCCTGAAAGGCGCCCGGCGGTTGTAGCGACGCGTCCACTGCGGGCGTCGCCGGCGGGAGAACAGGCGGCGGCGGCGCGTCGCCATGGGACAAAATGGAAGGCAGCGTCGGTAACACCTGGGGCTGAGGCGAGCCAGGAGATGGGTCCCAGGGGCGCTGACCGGACGGCACCGTCGCTGAAAGCAGACGGCGAGCGGCAGATCCCGTGCGACGATAGAGGCGCAGCTGAGATGCCGACGCATCTCACCAGAGGCCCCCAAAACCAGATACATAGCGCTGCAGAGGCAGCGATGTATGCGCTCTTCGAGCCAACGCCGTGAACCTCGATAGTGGCGATAGTAGACAAAGTCGCCTGGAGCGAAAGCAGGTTTCTGCCTCTACACAGGAACCTGATGCGGCGGATGTAGCAAAGACATCAAGGTTCGATGATGACGACCGTGGAGCAACTCAGCCGGCGAGCGACCATCTCGAGGCTGAAACCGATACGAGGACAAAAAGAGCAATAACGCGTCCTCCCGAGAATGCGACTCTTTCAACTTCAACATCTCAGACTTGAAAGTCCTGACCAATCGTTCAGCGGCACCGTTTGACTGTGGCGAAAACGGGGCGGACGTCAGATGTTGAATACCATTGGCCTTGCAGAATGACTGAAATTCTGCCAACATGAATTGTGGGCCATTGTCTGAAACAATAGTCTGTGGAAGACCTTCAATGCAAAAGATAGCGGATAACGCTTGGATGGTGGCAGATGACGTCGTGGAAAGACATCCGGACAACAAAAGGAAAATTACTGAATGAATCTACCACAACCAACCATCGAGCATACCAGAATGGACCAGCAAAATCGATGTGTAAGGCTTGCCAGGGGGAAGTAGCTTTTGGCCATGCAAAGAATTTCCGCGGTGGTGCTGATTGTTGTTCGGCACACACCATGCAAGAAGAGCACATATTCGTAATCGCGGCTTCGATTCCGTACCAAGTACATTTTTTTTGTGGTTTTAGGGCGCACAACTACAATGGTCATTAGCGCCCTGACTAATTTAGGAATGTACCGCGAGGCACAAGGTTAAAACATGAACTAAAAGGGACAACACTATATAAGACGTATTAACAGACATAGGATTAAAAAGCTACAGCAAAATCAAACGTCCTTAGACAGGTGTGTCGAGTTGATAGAACGAAGAACGCGAGCAGCAGCTCCTGGGTCATCCGCTAAAATGGCATCCAGAGTACATGGCAGGCCAAGATCAAGACGCAGCGTAGTAAAATCCGGACAGGACGTTAAAATGTGGCGGACCGTCAGCAATTGCCCACATGGACAGAACGGCGCCGGCGCAGCCGTCAGCAGATGGCGATGGCTGAACCGGCAGTGTCCAATCCGTAGACGGGCCAAAACGACCTTCTCCCGCCGAGAAGGACGTGAGGAGGACGTCCAAGCTACGGAAAGAGGTTTCAAGGCCCGAAGCTTGTTGTCCCTAAGTGCAGCCCAATCGGCATGCCACAGCGATAAAATGCGCCGACAAATGATCGTGCTACAGTGTGATGAAGGAACACAACAAGAAGCCGTTCGAGGCTGGAGGACCGCAGCCTTCGCCGCGGCATCTGCAGCTTCGATCCCAGGGATACAGACATGGCCAGAAACCTACATAAAGCTAACTGGAGACCCGTCGTCCACAAGCTGCTGAAGAGAGCGTTGGATCCGGTGCACGGAAGGGTGAACCGGATACGGATCACTGAGGCTCTGGATGGCGCTCAGAGAATCGGAGCAGATGACATAAGCAGAATGTCGGTGGCGGCAGACGTAAAGAACAGCCTGATAGAGGACAAAGAGCGCAGCTATGAAGACCGAACAATGGCCATGTAGCCGGTATTTGAAACTTTGTGCACCGACAATAAAAGAACACCCGACCCCGTCATTGGTCTTAGAGCCATCCGTATAAATGAAGGTCATATTAATGAACTTCGAACGAAGTTCGACAAAACGGGAGTGGTATTCTGAACCGGGGGTAACCTCCTTTGGGAGCGAGCGGAGGTCAAGGTGAACGCGAACCCGAGCCTGGAGCCAAGGTGGCGTGTGGCTCTCACCCACTCTAAAGGTTGCTGGGAGCGAAAAATCCGGGTGTTGAAGGAGACGACGAAAGCGAACTCCAAGGGATAGCAGGGTAGAGACATACAACCCGTATTGACGGTCAAGAGAGTCGTCAAAAAAGGAACGATACGATGGGTGGTCGGGCATTGACAGAAGCCGACAGACGTAACGACAAAGCAGCATATCGCGCCGGTAGGTGAGTGGCAATTCACCGGCTTCAGCATGAAGACTCTCGATGGGACTAGTATAAAACGCTCCGATCGCAAGGCATAAACCCCGATGTTGTATGGAGTTGAGGCGGCGTAAGACGGACGGCCGTGCAGAGGAGTATACGAAGCTCCCATAATCCAGCTTGGAGCGGACGATCGACCGATATAGGCGAAGTAGAACGGTTCGATCCGCTCCCCACGACGTGCCACTGAGAACACGGAGGACATTTAGAGAACGGGTACAACGGGCAGCCAAATATGACACATGTGGAGACCAACTAAGTTTCCTTTCAAATATAAGACCTAAAAATTTTGTTGTCTCCACGAATGGGAGAGCAACGGGGCCGAGTCGTAAGGACGGTGGTAGAAACTCTTTGTAGCGCCAGAAGTTAGTACAGACCGTTTTCTCGGCAGAAAAACGGAAGCCATTGGCGACACTCCAGGAGTAAAGGCGTCAAGAGAACGCTGAAGAGAGTGCTCCAGGAAACATGTACGCTGCGCGCTGCAATAGATGGTAAAATCGTCCACGAAAAGGGAGCCTGATACATCATCTGGGAGGCAATCCATTATTGGATTGATCGCTATGGCGAAGAGAGCGACGCTCAAAACGGAGCCCTGTGGCACCCCATTTTCCTGGCGGAAGGTGTCTGACTGGACAGAACCCACACGTACCCTGAACTGTCGATCCATTAAAAGGGAACGAATAAAAAGAGGGAGGCGACCGTGAAAGCCCCATGTATGCATGGTGCGGAGAATGCCCGCCCTCAAACAAGTGTCGTAAGCCTTCTCCAAATCAAAGAATACAGCCGCGGTCGTGTGCTTCCGCAAGAAGTTATTCATAATGAAGGTCGACAGGGTAACCAGATGGTCAACAGCAGAGCGGCGCCTACGAAATCCACATTGTACATTGGTAAGTAGGCGTCGAGATTCGAGCAGTCAAACCAACCGAAAGTTAACCATTCGCTCCATCACCTTACAGACACAGCTGGTAAGCGAGATGGGTCGATAACTGGAAGGCAAGTGCTTGTCCTTCCCCGGCTTAGGAATCGGTACAACAACAGACTCGCGCCAGCATGTGGGAACATGTCCCTCAATACAGATGCGATTGTAAGTACGAAGAAGGAAACCTTTACCCGCAGGAGAAAGGTTCTTCAGCATCTGAATATGAATAGAATCAGGTCCCGGAGCGGAGGACCGTGACCGGGCAAGTGCATTTTCGAGTTCCCGCATGGTGAATGGGGCATTGTAGTTTTCACAATTGGAGGAGTGGAATTTAGGTGGCCGAGCCTCCTCTGCCTGCTTTCGGGTGAGGAAGGGAGGGGGGTAATGAGTGGAGCTCGAAACCTCTGCGAAAACGCGGCCGAAGGCATTGGAGACATCCTCAGCGGCCACAAGGACGTCATTCGCGACCGTCAAGCCAGAAACTGGTGAGTGGACCTTAGTGCCAGATAGCCGGCGCAGGCTACCCCATACAACAGAAGAAGGAGTAAAACTGTTGAAGGTGCTTGTGAAAGCAGCCCAGCTGGCTTTCTTGCTTTCTTTAAAAATACGACGACACTGCGCACGTAATCGTTTGTAAGTGATACAATTCGCCGCTGTAGGGTGGCGTTTAAAGGTGCGTAAAGCACGTCGACGAGCACGTAAGGTGTCTCTACATGCTGTGGTCCACCAGGGGACCGGTACGCGGCGTGGAGAAGAAGTAGTGTGAGGGATGGAATATTCAGCAGCAGTGAGAATGATTTCCGTGAGGTGTGCGGCCTGACTATCGCAGCTTGTGAAGGTTTGATCCTGAAAGGTCGCCCTCGAAGTGAAGAGCCCCCAGTCTGCTTTGGAGATGTTCCAACTAGTTGAGCACGGAGAGGGAGTACGATGCAGGAGATGGATAACACACGGGAAGTGGTCGCTCGAATATGTATCAGAAAGCGCATACCACTCAAACCGGCGTGCAAGTTGGGTAGTACAGACAGAGAGGTCCAAATGAGAATAGGTGTGAGACGTGTCTGAAAGGAAAGTAGGGGCGCCAGTATTAAGGCAGACTAGATTGAGCTGGTTGAAAACGTCTGCTAACAGGGAGACCCGCGGACAGGATGCTGGAGAGCCCCAAATAGGATGGTGAGCATTGAAGTCTCCAGATAACAAAAATGGCGTAGGGAGCTGAGCAATAATTTGCAGCATGTCTGCCCTGGTAACAGCAGACGACGATGGAGTGTAAACGGTACAGATGGAAAATGTAAAATTGGGGAGAGTAATGCGGACGGCAACTGCCTGCAGGCCAGTGTGTAATATGATGGGATCATAGTAGATATCATCCCGAACCAGCAACAGAACCCCTCCATGAGCCGGAATACCTGCCACAGGGGGTTAGTCAAAACGCTCAGAGGTATAAAGTGACCAAGGCAATTTGATCGCATGGGCGTAGCTTCGTTTCCTGGAGGGCTACGACGAGAGGACGGTGCGAGCGGAGCAGCAATTTCAAGTCCTCTCGGTTGGAACGAATGCTGCGAATATTCCAGTGAATAAATGCCATCGTGAGAAGAAGAAGATGCAAGAAGGGGTCATCGAGAAGGCCGCTGAGGGCCCGGCTTCGAGCGAGCACTGCCGCCGTTACCAGTAGGCGGACAGTCATCGTCCATTTGTTCTATAGGTTCGTCGGCCATCTTGTGAAGATGGCCGGAAGGGGGAGCTTCCTCCGCTGGTGAACGGCCAGATGTTCGGCTACCAGCGGTGCGGCCAGGCGAAACGGATGACGGCCTGGGGCGGCAACCGCTGGGTGGCGCAGGAGGAGAAATGCGCCGTGGCGGGGAAGGGAGAACTGTGCTACCTATGAGCCTTCTTGGAAGGCCGTTTTGTGGAAGGAGTGGTCGATGGCTGAGGGTTCGAGGTACGTAGAAGGTCTGCACGAGACGGTTCTTTCTTGAAGGCCTGTGCTTCTGACTTCTGGGTCTTCGTCCTGGCAGAAGCTGATAAAAGTGCTTGTGTCGGAGGGGCGACGGGAGGAAGAGG
This sequence comes from Schistocerca gregaria, assembly GCF_023897955.1. NCBI lineage: Eukaryota > Metazoa > Arthropoda > Insecta > Orthoptera > Acrididae > Schistocerca > Schistocerca gregaria. The sequence goes on along the minus strand of NC_064924.1, from coordinate 31,360,160 downwards.
AGACTTCGACCGGGCGATCGTAGCACTGGCCGAACGGACGACCGTAGTGCTGAAGGTCAGATCGCATGTCGGCGTCGCCACATCCCTGGTAGTCCGAGGAGAGGCGAGGACAGTACTGTACTTCCCCGCTGGGAGCAACGTGGGCTTCCTGCTAGCGAATAGCTTGCGAGCAGCCGAGGTGGAGACTTTCTCTTTGACCCGAATTTCTTGGATACAGCGTTCTGCCTTGTAGACGGGACAGTCGCGGGAGGACGCTGCATGGTCACCGCGACATTTCACACAACGAGGAGACGGAGGTGGACAGTCACCCTCATGGGCAGCCCTGCCTCAAGTCACACATGTAGCCGCATTGGAACAAGAATGGCGAGTGTGATGGGAACGCTGACACTGGTAGCAGCGCGTAGGTGTCGGGACATAAGGGCGAACAGAGATAACCTCGTAGCCCGCCTTGATGCGTGACGGCAGATGAACACTGTCAAAGGTCAAGAAAAGTGTCCGGGTCGGTACAAGGTCATTGTTGACCTTTTTCATGACCCTATGGACAGCCGTCACGCCCTGCTCAGAGAGGAAAGACTGAATCTCCTCGTCAGTCAATTTGTCGAATGATCTAGTATAGACCACTCCACGAGACGAATTCAAAGTGCGGTGACCCTCCACCCGGACAGGGAACGTGTACAGGAATGTGGCCCGAAGCAGTTTTTGAGTCTGAAAGGCGCTCTCAGTTTCTAGTAACAAGGTACCATTACGCAACCTGGTACAATACTTGACAGATCCGGCTATGACATCTACGCCCTTCTGGATAACGAAAGGGTTGACAGAGGAAAAATCCTTTCCGTCCTCAGATCGAGAAATTATAAGGAACTGTGGATCTGGCCGTAGTACTTTTGTCACTGGTGGCTGGTCAAGTTTCCGTTTGTGGGCAGAAGTCGAGAGAGAAGAAAAGAAATCCATTGCGGAGGAATCCCCCATGATTGCCAGCATCTCCGATGGCGCGCTCCTTCCTTGTGGGGACCCTCTCAGAGGGCACTCCCGCCTTAGGTGATTGTTCACACCTCAGGTCACACCTCCCGAGAAACGGACGGAGGGACCAATCGGCATGGTCGGAAGGTGTCAGCTCAGGCAATCACCCCTACCTGGGCCTGGCCTTTACCAGGGGGTACGTGCGTGCATTACTTGTCTACCCAGGGCGGGGAATTACGCGTTACCCCGTCACCGGCTACGTGTGCGAACGCGTGGGTCGGCCTTCAGGCACGCACAGGGAGGAAGGAAGAAGAGGAATAAGAGAGAGGGAAAGAAAGGACATACTGTCTCAAACGCCGAAGCGGAGACCAGAGAAGGAGAAGAAGGCAAGGAGAAGAAGGCAAGGAGAAGAAGGCAAGGAGAAGAAGGCAAGGAGAAGAAGGCAAGGAGAAGAAGGCAAGGAGAAGAAGGCAAGGACAAGAAGGCAAGGAGAACTAGTAAGTAAGACAGCGAGAAGGAGAAGAACAAAGAAAGGAACCAACAAAAGGAAGGAAGAAACCAGAAGAAGTGAAAAACCAAAATGAACGCAAATATAGGTCGTGAAACCGTCCGTCTCCGGACGCAGGCGCTAACTACCCCCTTGAGGGGGAGGGACTCCTTTTAGTCGCCTCTTACGACAGGCAGGAATACCTCGGGCCTATTCTAACCACCGGACCCGCAGGGGGAGAAACAAGTACAGCGCTGACGAGCAAGTTGTTTCGTTCGCACTATACCCCAATGTCCTTGGTGGAGAAGCTGTAAGACAGAGGACTGCAACGAACGTGGTACCACGACCCTGGACTGACCATTATCAGAACGCAACAACAAAACACCACGTCGTACAAAATGTCTCTCCTTGTAAGCAAAAAATCGGCGAACCAACGGGTCCCCGATCCTTGACTTCGACAAGGGCCATTGCGTAGCAACAAAACGCAGAACGGGAGCAAGGACAGGGTCGGCAGCTGTGGCTGTAGCTACACGACGAAAATCAATCGGAAACGATTCGACCACGTCATCGGTTTCCGCATCAATGAACATGCAAGAAAGATCGGAGGAATCGATTGCCCTATCCTCAGCAACAGGAAAGCGGGGCAACGCATCGGCGTTGCTGTGCTTAGCAGTGGACCGATACAAGATATCGTAGCGGTACTGCGAGAGGAAAATAGACCAGCGAATGAATTTCTGCGCTGTACGTGGAGGTACAGGCATGGTCGGATGAAAAAGCGATGTCAAAGGTTTGTGGTCTGTGATTATGGTAAAGTGACGACCATACAAGAAATCATGAAACTTTGTAACACCAAATACGAGAGCCAACGCTTCTTTCTCGATCTGTGAATAATTTCTTTGCGCAGACGAGAGCAATTTGGACGCAAAGGCATTAGGGCGATCGTGCGATCCATCTTTGTGCGCAAGCACAGCTCCGATACCGAAATCCGATGCATCCAACATCAACAACAGGGGCTTCTGGGGATCGAATGGAATAAGGCAAGTATTGGAAAGCAACGCCGATTTCAACAGGCGAAAGGCGCGTACGCATTCCGTCGTCCAGACGAACGGAACACCCCTACGGCGTAAGCGATGAAGCGGAGCTGAAATGGAAGAGGCATGCGGCACATATTTATCGTAATACGTAATTTTTTCCAGTACACTCTGTAGCTCCTTCAAATTCTGCGATGAAGGCAAGTCTTGTATGGCACGAAGGTGCGTGGGACTGGGATGTATGCCTTGGGCATTGAGTACATGTCCCAAGTATGGCAAGTCCCGAGCAAAAAACACACATTTGTCCTTTCGCAAGCGAAGACCATTTTGGCGCAAGACCTGAAATAATGTTCTGAGATTGGCCAAATGTTCTTCTTCCGTCTTTCCAGAGATCACAATATCGTCCAGATAATTTGCTGCAGTAGGGACCGACGCACAAACAGTTTGTAGATATTGCTGAAAAAATGCAGGGGCGGATGCACACCCGAATGGCAGTCATTTGAATCGATACAAACCAAGATGAGTGTTAATCACCAAAACGCGCTGGGATTCTTCGTCCACCGGTATTTGCAAGTACGCATCTGCTAGGTCCAACTTCGAAAAATATTTACCTGGGTACAGTTTGCCAAAAAGATCTTCCGGGCGGTGTAAAGGAAAAGTTGCAATCACAAGTTGTGGATTCACTGATGCCTTGAAGTCCACACAAAGTCTCAATTTTCCGGAAGGTTTTGGCAAAATTACTAAGAGTGATGCCCAGAGAGAAGACTGCACACGTTCAATTACACCTTGCGATTCCAAATAGTGTTACGTTTTTGCGACCTCATCACGCAATACGTGGGGAACATTGCGCGCTCTGAAAAATTTCGGTTGCGCGTTCACTTTCAGTTCCAAGTGTTCTTTATAGTTCTTAGCACAGCCGAGGTCCGGTGCAAAAATGTCTGCAAATTCTTCACATAGACGAGAAACACTGTCTTAAGGCCCAGTATGGTTCACTGATAGGACCTGATTTACTATAGACAAGTTAAACAACTGAAATAAATCGAAACCAAACAAGTTCACTGCAGAAGAAGGACGAAGGACGTAAAATGACACAAGTTTTGTCTGTCCTTTGTATGTTGCAAGAAGGCTGCACTGTCCTAACACAGGGATCTCTTGACCTGAATAGCTGCTTAGCTTAACATTTGCGGCAGGCAACGGAGATGTACCCAGCAGTTTGTAAGTGTCTTGATTGGTCAGTGAAACTGCAGCTCCGGTATCGAGCTGGAATGGTATCGCTCTGCCGTCAATGTCCAAGTCTACAAAAAGTTTATTGTCCTGCTGACGACAAGAGCGACTGTCTCGTGCAACGTGAACAGACACTGGTACAGAATCACTTGCGACTTGACGGGAGTTCCGGCGATGTCGACGCACACTATTTTTGAGACGAACACAGTCACTGTTAGAGAGAGTGGCACTGGGCAGAGTGGAATGAACTACATGAATTTCCATGAGCGAAGCATCGCGAGCCTGAGTATCCTAGGTTCGATTCTGATTCCGGCGCAAAGCAAAGGGCCTGTAACGGGTTTGAGCTTCCGATTGAAGCTTTTTCTGGCAAACATTCTGAACATGTCCTTTTTTATTACAATAAAAGCAAATAGCTTGGCGTGATGGGCAATTCTCACGCGAATGTTTAGTAGCACACCGCGGGCATGATTTGATCAGTGCATTAGCTTTCCGTCGCGGCACACGTGGCTGAGAGCCTGGTGGCAGCGGCGCGGCCGGGCGCGAGGGCTGTTTACTGCTCCGTGCAGCTCGCCCGGCAGGCCGGTGAACCTGACGCACTGCTGGCGAAGTTTCAAAGGATTCCTGAGCAAAGTCAAGTGTGTCCTGCCGATCCAATATGTCCATCACTTGTTGAAGGGAGGGATTTACTAGTTTCAAAATCTGTTCCCTTATACGAACATCAGAAACGTTCTGTGCCACTGCATCACGTACCATAGTATCTGAGTAAGGCAGTCCACATTGACACTCAAAAGCACAATCCCTAGTAAGGCCTTGCAAGGTTGCAACCCACTCCCGATTAGTCTGACCTGCCGTACGTTTGGTACGAAAGACATTGACTGATTCTTTGAAATATGCATCTAAGGCAGAAAAATTTATTCGTAGGGCAGAGTTGCTACGTCGCGTCGGGGAAATAATTTGACTATCACACGGTACGTTTGTACCCCTACTGAAGACAACAAAAAGGGCTGCCGCTCGTTACCTTGAATTCTGTAGGCGGCGAGATGGAATCCAAATTGGCGGGACCACTCCGTCCAGCTTTCCAGTGCAGCATCAAAAGTTCGAAAAGTGGGTGCAACAGCGTGTTGTGGCTGCGTTAGCGGTGAAGCGGCTGCTGCCGCATCGTTTTGCATCGCACGTTGACCCTGGGCGAGCTGTCCAAGGGCATCCAGTAAGGCCTGCGTCTGTTTATTCTGTAAGCGATAAAAATCGGACAGTACATCTGGAGATTGTGGCGAAGCCATTACACAAGTAAATCAGGGCAATTTAGATAAGAACTCGGTTTTGCCTCGCCGCCAATGTTGTGGTTGGCAAGAGAGCCAACCGTGTTTTTCTAAAGGAGGCCGAAATGCACTCGTCTCAGCTCACGCCGGCTGGCGTGAGGTCTGGAACATGCAAGGGAATTAGAATTGAGAAAAACGGACATAGCTGGTGGAATACTTAACTTTAATCCATTCATGGAGAACGTCGCTCTTTATGGTACTTGATTCACAATATAAATAGTATGGATACTGGCGCTTTGCTAGGTCGTAGCAAATAACGTAGCTGAAGGCTATGCTAACTATCGTCTCGGCAAATGAGAGCGTAGGAGTCAGTGAACCATCGCTAGCAAAGTCGGCTGTATAATTGGGGCGAGTGCTAGGAAGTCTCTCTAGACCTGCCGTGTGGCGGCGCTCGGTCTGCAATCACTGATAGTGGCGACACGCGGGTCCGACGTATACTACCGGACCGCGGCCGATTTAAAGGCTACCACCTAGCAAGTGTGGTGTCTGGCGGTGACACAACAGGTAGCGCAGCATCTGCTTCATACGTCTGCTTCATTAATAGCAGATTGGATGGGGTGAAATTATTCATTTCGTACTTTTAGTTAACTAGGAAGCGAAACCGCCACATACAGAATACACTTCATATAATTTGAGAGGCTAGTAGATAAAAATGATCAACTTTACACCCAACCATTGTACAAATTAGTAAATTAATTTTATTTGTTAAAGACGATTATTTTATACTAAAGCTTTAATTACAACTCTATAAAAATATGTACAGGCTAAACTCTTCGATTAATCTCGTCTGCTATTCGCCTGTATATAGAGGGTAAGGCTTTTCAATGAATGTATATTTAGGTTCGATTAACGTATACTACAATTACATCACACTCTCTCAATTCCATTCATGGATGATTATAGATCTAATATTAAATTAATTTAATCATTAACATATGTAATGACCATATTATGAAAGATAAACGAACAATGATCGTACAGTGCTGACTATTTATCACTGATGGCCCCACGTACATTAACTCATCAACTTCAATTAACATTAAAATAATCTCATCTTCTTCAATTAAAATTGAAATAAAATATACATTTATATTGAAAAGGAATATGTAGTCACCAGGATTTTCATTTTGATCCACCTCATAATCCGAAATGTTTATCTCCCCTGCAGATAAATAAAAATAATTAAATTAGTAAAATTTTATTCATATATTGTTAATGTTAGATTAATATATGAACCGCATATGATGTATAGTACTTACCGGCATTAAATTCGACTGTATCCGCGGTCGGGATTTTATATCCAGGAGACTTCATGTCTTCCTCCACTTTCACCATTATAGTAATATTTAGCGGGGGCAGGACCACCCCCGTGACTGTAATAAAATGTCACAATTAAAAAAATTTATTTATATAATTGCCAAATAATTTGTAAATTAATCTTATGAAAATTATTGTGAAATGGATACTCACAGGTAATCTCGATGTCCATGGTCCGAGCACTAGATCACTGACTGAGTCGTGAGGGACGTTGACAAGCCCTGAGACGAGCTGTGGGTACGGGTCTCGAGTCCATCATATTAGAGGAGCTGTCTTTGAGCAACCCCACTACAGCCATTAAGGGCGGAAATCGTAAATTATCACCCTCCTTTGTCTATAAGTACAACAAGTTCTGTGAAAGCGTGTGTTGAATGAATGAGTGAGTGGATGACGCGGCACATTTACGACTGTAGGTGGTAAATGTGGATATGACTTTGAATATTGGTGTGAGTGTGATATGTGCTTGATGTTCTGTATAAAAGTTTCAATCTTTAATTGGGTTTGGTATTTCGGGGTGTGTGTAAAAAATAATATTACTCTTGAAAGTGGGAGTAAGATGAGTTCATGGGTTTTTAGACAGAGGCGACGCTCGAAATTCGAAAAGAGGGGGGAAGAGAATGATAAATTGATTGATGGACATGGTTTTTGGGGTGAAATATGAGCGTCAAGATAGGGTTGAAGACGTTTGCGTTTGTTGGTGGCGGGAGGCGTAAATTGGATCTTATAGGACCGTGCAATGTCATGTCAAGAGCAATGCGCAGTGTGTCATAACAGGTAAAGACGTGCGCTGATGCTGTGATGTGTGTAGCGTATGGAAGCTGCGCTTTGGAATTATGATACTTTCACCCGCGTTCGGTGGTGGCGGCGCGGGATCGCGGTCCTGAACGGACGTATGTGTGTGCTTTGGCCGCTGTCGAGCGCGTTGACCGCGCCAACTCACGCTTGCGGAAGCCGAGCAGGGGCTGTGCGAGGTCTGAAATCAGACGGATGGGTGACTTCACGATCCTGTGGGCAGGGTACCTGCGCACGTCTGCTGAGTTATTTTGCGAGCGGATCTGCAGGCTCTGCTATGCGTTATTAGGATAGTTTACCAATCCTAAGCGTATCTACACACCTGTGTGAAGAATTATTTAGTAGCAGTATGCTATTGGGTGTACTGGAATTATGACTGGGTGCGACATGGCCTAGACTGATTGTGTGATAGATATACTGTATCGTTAAATAAGTTGTTTAAAAAAAAATAGAGTGTTCTCAATCATTACATCGCAGAGGGGTTATTTGTGTGTGTAGAAGAGCTATGAGCTATTCTGACAATGGACGTGAAGGCAGGTCGAGACATGAGACGTCTGCGGTGTACACGAGAAGAACAATTCAGCTTTCACATGTGTCGGCTGTCACGACGGCTCGGAAGCTAAACTTGGCTGAGGACTCTGGAACCCCCTTCCCCGCCGACCGAATGCGCTGTCAGGACCTGTCTGTCTGGGAGCGTAATCTAAGGCGCATACGTGATATCAATTTCTCGGGTGATAGGTGCGAGTGCGACTGTGTTGAGGTCATGTTTGGGGGAGGCCGAGTAGAGACTTTTTGGTCGGTTTGGCAGCTGGTGGCGTTTGGACGCGTCTGTTACACTATTTTCCAAGCATGTCTGTGCACTGTGAGGTGCTTTATTTGGAGAGTTTAAGAGTACAGAGCTCGTGTGCTGCTATTGTGTACTGCATTATTTAAGAGCTGATTGCTATTGTGTGGTGAAATTAGGAGTTGTTGACGTATTTGTGTCCTATGTCAGATTGTAAGGTGTCAGGCAAATCCAACACCTTCCATGAAAACCCTGACATGATAAGCAAATACAGTAGTATGTCACATAGCTCCGAATAAATCGTGACATTAAATTAACCAAAGTAATACAGTAACGAGTGAGCAAATGGAATACCACAGACTAACACAAGAATGCGAAAACGCATGTCATACCTTCCCACCGTGAGGCAGACGCAGTTCCGAGGGGAGAAACGAGAACAGAAGCCGAGAGCAGAACCGTGTTAAGTTAGAAGGCCCTACGATAAGGGACAGACACCCACGTCGCCAGCTAACCGTTAGGACCACCTCCCAGCCCATGTTAAAAGCTACAGCCCTCCAGGAAAACAGTATACATCTTACGATAACACAAAAAGGGCCACTACCACCCGCAAGTTTTAGCGTGAGACTTTTTCGCGTCTCTGTTACGTTAGGACCACCCCCCCAGCCCACGTTAAAAGATAGAGCCCTCCAAAAGAGCAGTATAGATCTTACGATAATGATAAAAGGACCACACCAGCTGTAAGTTTTATCGTGAGACTTTTTCGTGTCTCTGTTACGTTGCAAACTTTAAAAACATTGCCCCACCACGAAAAGTATAACGTTTGTCATTGGATAGACAGAATTTTTGTAGGTGAAGCTTAAGGTTAACATTGAGACCCTGATTGGTCAGATGAAAACACAGACAAATAGTTTTTTTAAACCAACTTCGGTATATTGTAGCAAGGAGAAGTTAGGTGAGAGTTGCTTCCGAGATGGCGAGATGAGCGGAGCTGTGCTGCCCGCCGCTGCCCTGACGCTGCCTAAACACCGACAAGGTAATGAAAGCACGCGACACTGCGTTTTGAGCGCATAAGGCTACACTCAGAACTGCAGAAGTCTCATCTGTTACACCCCCTTTTTGTGTAATACTAGAGTCGATCGTAAATTAAAGCTCATGGTGTTCACATTTGCCACTTGAAGTAAAAGTCTGAAACGCGATGATTTTTCTGGTATATAGTTATTGAGAAGCCACATCAGCCACTGTAATTTACGACAAGTTAGATAAGTTATTAAAGATAATTGAGGGTCACTGTAGACCATTTTGATACTTTGCTCTTTTGTGAAACTTCATTTAAACCTAGATTATAGATGTAACATGGCATAGGTCATCCTTCGATCCATTGTAGAAATTGGAAACACATTCAGGGAATATTCGTTCACATTTTTGTTGAACGCAGTTGGTTTTTACCATCCTGTATTAAAACATTTCCTTTTATCAATAGTGCAATTTATAAACAATGTTTTGTGAGCAGAATAAAATTTCCAATGGTAAACGTAACTGCTTTTTTGACGTTTTTTACCAGCTAACTAAAAATAGGAAAGCCTTGAACCCCTTCCACTAAATTTAGTTAGTATTAAAATTCTTTTACAGGGAGTGCAGTGGATCTGACGCTGAAATCATTAAGTATTTGGTTATATCATCGCTAGTCTTACTGTATTCTTCTCAGTTCTACATGTCATGTGTGGTCTGGCGTCTCCTTACCAGCAACAGGTCCCAGGTTCAAATTACTCAATTCCCTAAAAAAAACGCTCAGAGCGTCGTTGCGCGAAAGTGATAGGGAGACACATTATAGAACAAACAGACACCACGCAGAATGTTAGAAGATAACCACAGTCGGATCAGTCCGGGTATTTTGTGAAAAATATACTCCACGACTAAATAAAAGGGGCTCCAAATAAATAGAGTGCAAGTCCTTCATTACTTCCCCAAGCAGCACACTGCAGTCTGAGCGCTTTTTACACAAAAACTGCAATCCCATCAGACTGTGAGTGAGTCAACAAATAACTGAACAAATTTATCTGTAGAGGAGTTACACGTCTGGATTGGAATGAATATCTTGATGGGTATGGTTGTGTTGCCAAGTGTAGTGCACTACTGGAGTTCAGAAACTGCATTATATCAGTGATACATATCGAAACCTATGAGAAGTAAAAGTTTCAAAAAATATATATCCCAAATAAATAGTGTACACTCCGTCCATCTGCCTATGGACTGAAATTATTTAGGAAAATTAGGACCTGTTTGGCTATTTGGAGGTAAATGTTTTCCATTATTTACGAGCAGTTCGCATGTCAGTAGGAGTGTTTTGCAGGTCTGTATGATGTGGGACATGTCGGTGAGATACATATACTTCATTCCTAAATAAAGTAAATTAGTTCCTCCACCCATGGACCTAGTGCAGGGTGAGTCCATTTACCAGAAACGTGTAGGAGAAGGTTGAGTGGTGGTGGCTGAGTTTGAAACAATTTTCTTAGGTTGGTGGCGCGACGTGCGAACGCGCTGTTACACGGTCGTGGTGGATTCCACTGTCGGTCAAACTCTGGCGCCAAACATACCCTTTGTCCAGCATGCGGTCGACAGGTTCCATCCTGTCCAGCGTTAAGTGTTCGCAGGCACGGAAAGATGTTTACGCCCAGGGAGCTGCCGATGGAGCGCGCTCAGCCGAATGCACGTATGTCAGCTGCGCTCTGGAGTTCTGCTGTGTGAGCATGGAGAAGTCAGTTGGGGCACACCTGCATGACCGTAATGTCTGAAATAAAGAGTTCTTTTCCCCACCTTGTCACTTTGGGTAGTACAAGTTAAGAGCTTTTAATAATGTATGTGCGGCTGCTGATGTAGAAATACGTGGCCAGATTCGACTGGCCTACCGACGTGTGTGACGTCGGGACAGATTCCACTTTCGAGCAAACGAATTTGGTGGCAAACGTGTGGCGGGACGATGCCTGTCCCACAAAGCGGCAAAAATTCAAACTTGGTGGTCGTGACCCAATTGGCTTTCTTGCCGCCATCTTAAATGACGTCACGGCGACGTCCTCGGGTGGCTGAGATACAAACTAACACACAGTTGGACTCCAGACCTCGTAGCGACCACGGTGGGTGCTGCTCCGCTCTAGAAGATGTGATGTTGGAGAACTATTGATAAGCGTATTGTTTGAAATAAAGACCTCAGTCCATTTACAACTAATTCGCAGGAGTTAACTTAGATTAGTGGAAGATGAGTTTATTATTATTATTTGACGAGATTTTGATAGCTTGGGAGTGAAAGAATAAGTGGCCGCGAGAAAATTCAATCTTAGTACGATGAGGTGCCCTATTTAGTATGTATGACCGATTATCGTGTTGGAATTTGAATTTGTGAGCTTTTTTTGTTATGGTTGTAACTGAAATGGCTTTCTTACAACCAAAATCAGGAGTATTAAATAAATAACAATAAATAATTGAACTTGGCACGATTTTCTATCTTAGTGGAGGTTGTCCAATAATAAATTATAATAAATGAACATAAAGAATACTAAACGATAATGAATGATAATAAATAATATTGAATAATGATGAACAAAAGTAAGATTTTGCTGCCAGTATCGTGTTTGAATTTGAAGTTGGAGCAATTTTCTAGTGGAGATAGGCCTATAATAATAAGTGATAAAGAATGATTATAAATGACAATGAATGATAATGAATGTTAATAAATGATAATGAATAATAATACAAGCACATAACAAGGCAAGTATGGTCTTTGCATGCATTATCCTGTTAGAATTCAAACTTCCAGCCATTTTTCCTTCTGGAGGCTTAGGTTAGTGAACGGAGAAAAATTGGACTATTTTCCCGCCAAAATTCAAAATTCCCGCAATTTTTTCTTGAGGCTAGGTTAGTGGACGTAACACAATTGGACCTCCCTCCAAAATCCGCCATCTTGGATGACGTCATGTGGTGTTGCCAAGTTTAAATGCCGCCATCTTGGATGATGTCATCACTGCCATCTTTAATAAAGATGGCAACAATGCAGCATGGTCTGGCGTGAAGGTCGTCCCCCTACTGCCAGCACATACAGAAATATTGCGGCTGACAACATCCTAGAATCACGGTCATAAGTGTGACATTCACCAGCGTAGTAGTGGCTCTGATTGTGATTTGTGTAAAGTACTTGTGTTTTAAACGAAAGTTAGTGCACCGTTCTGTTTTACCTGTGCATGAGGTACGCACTGATTGGTTTGCAAACAAAGCTGATACACAGTAAGGGAATTACGTGTAAACTAATAGATGAAACCGTAAGTATAGGAATATTTGTGTTAGTATGTAAGAAATGACTTTTTGCAATATTATATTTTATCTCCTTGATATATTAGCTGTTGAAAATCATGTAAATTAGTTGTGTAGTAACGGAAGAATTTCTTAAGTTGTACAAGGTGTAAGTACTGGTGCATAATATGAAGCATGAGTTTATTACAGATAATCGAAATTGAAAAATTGATATTTTGACTCAGGATGGCATATCTGGCATACACTAAACATTCGTCTTACTTTGGCAGGTCGTGAGAGGCGAAAAGCCTGTGGCAATGATCAGTAGACTGCCAGCTAGGAAAAAGTACTGAGGGATTTGCGACAAGGACAAAAACTATCTGGAAGCTGTCACTGCACGGGGGAATGTCTGATCGCCCATGTCTGCAAGTCAAGCGTAATGCCATCATGGAAGCCCAGCGAGACAAAGCAGAGTGACAAAGCCGAGTGTCTCAGGGAAGTGTAGGTTCAACTCAACAATAAGCAATTAGGTGACGAGGCAGCAGAAAATAGCTTCTAACAGGCGGGAGTCCGAAGTCAGCTTCTGATAAGCGAAGTTGCGGGAGTCTGAAGTCGCTAGGAGAGCTGCAGCGAGGGAAAACCAGGGACATAATGTCACAGCCACATCCACCGCCTCACAGCACGCCATTACGCTGCAGGCCTGCCAGAGGCTTGACCTGAGTGACCTGACTCATTCTGTCGCGCGCCATCGAGATGGGGGACACTGCTGCTCATGCCTTTCCTGTGGCAGACACAGTGCTGCTGGATTCTGTTTCCTAAATGGTGGCTGTGAGTGGAACTCTGTATGGCAATGAGATCCCCAGGTGCACCGGGAGCCTGGCTCCTGAGTGCGAGTCTTCGACCTCAGTGTGTGCGCTTTTGATATCGATGCTTAGAGACGGCGGCCGCCGCAATCCGCGGGTTCGCTGCCGCTCCCCTTTGGCGTAACAGCCGCCACCCAGCGATTCGCTGCGCTGGCGGCACGGAACGTCGAGCACAGACAAGGCCTCGCTCTGCCAGCCCAGCTGAGGTCCAGTGTTCTGGAAGGCAATCCTCTATTACTGCCTAATAAATGTCCTATTGTCAATGGCTGGCGTTCTCGAGCGTAACTAGATCCACATCACAGCATCTCGCACAGCTCTCTTCCGATGAGTGGGAATGACTCCTATAGCACTTTTTGACAGAGAACATTTTTCCAAAATATGCCTCAGCAGAAAGTTTACTTTGCTCAGTGTTTTAACTGAAGGTCTTCCCTATGTAAATTTTGATGCATACTATGGGGTACTATGGGGTTCGAGCAGGAGCACGGAGTTGATACCATGTATTTTAATAGCATCTTGCCTTGGCATTATTTCTCTCAGTTGTAGCAAATCAGCGGCACTTTCTAATGTTTTAATTTGCTTCTTGGTTTAGTGATAGAAGGTTGAGCAAAATAAGTACATTTGGGTGGAATGCACTTCTCAGTGCACATTACTTCACTTTCCATATTGCTGAAAAATACTGTAAAATCTGCTTCTCCACCCACCGAATCCAACAATAGAACGAATTTGTTGTTAGCAACTTATGGTTTCAACGTCGCTCCTTAAAATTTTGCATTAAGTTCTTTCGTCAGTCCTCCCAACTTGGAGCAAGTAGCGACATTCTTATATTCTTCTTCTAATTTCTTCACGGTACCAGATTCTCGACGACTAAATTTATTACCAGGATACTGCGTACATACAAATGCAAGGCCTTACAGTTTTCCTAAAGCTGTTAAGCTGTAATGCGCTGTGTAAGAGTGGGTGGTTTTGGTGAGACTGAGTTTTCTCACCAAAATGGTTTTTGCACCTTTGTAATCCAGTGTCCTATTACACATTGATTCATACCGGCATCCAGTCTGGTCAGTGTTAATATAACCAAGGCTAAAGTTTGGAATTATATATATATTGTCTGTATACAAAAATATATGCTACTTCCACCATATCTTCCAAACTTGCAATATCATTTTTGCTGACGAATTTGGTGATTTGTTTCTATCTTATAGACTCTTTATGTTAGGTGTCACTTGTCATATATAAAAATTTTGTGATAAATATGGGAATGTGACTGCCATTAACCACTGTTGTAATGTTCTCTTTGACACTTTTTCAAGAAGTCTCCTGCAACCTGAATTATTTCCCATGTTTCCAAGTTGATGAACGATATTTTCTCATTTCTAGTGCTACCTTGCTGTATTTCTTTCCTCCAAAGGAAGGTAAACATTTTCTTTCTTTTTTTTTCCAAGATTGGTAATAGTGATTTTAATGATGATAACTTTCATCTTTGATAACCATCACCAAAATCGGTCACTTGCTTATTACCAGCTAGCTGCACCAAAGTGTGGGATGTAGAGGACAAAGGGTTATTTTTGGTAAATATGGTGCGAAATTGTGATTTAGTGTGTTTCAGTGCTCAATGCGCCAGCCTTACGGCAGACGGTGGACAAAGGATGGCTGGCCCGTTATGCAGGTGACACAGTTTTGCAACGAGCGTCGTTATGTGTACACTCCTGGAAATGGAAAAAAGAACACATTGACACCGGTGTCAGACCCACCATACTTGCTCCGGATAATACGAGAGGGCTGTACAAGCAATGATCACACTCACGGCACAGCGGACACACCAGGAACCGCGGTGTTGGCCGTCGAATGGCGCTAGCTGCGCAGCATTTGTGCACCGTCGCCTTCAGTGTCAGCCAGTTTGCCGTGGCATTCGGAGCTCCATCGCAGTCTTTAACACTGGTAGCATGCCGCGACAGCGTGGACGTGAACCGTATGTGCAGTTGACGGACTTTGAGCGAGGGCGTATAGTGGGCATGTGGGAGGCCTGGTGGACATACCGCCGAATTGCTCAACACGTGGGGCGTGAGGTCTCCACAGTACATCGATGTTGTCGCCAGTGGTCGGCGGAAGGTGCACGTGCCCGTCGATCTGGGACCGGACCGCAGCAACGCACGGATGCACGCCAAGACCGTAGGATCCTACGCAGTGCCGTAGGGGACCGCACCGCCACTTCCCAGCAAATTAGGGACACTGTTGCTCCTGGGGTATCAGCGAGGACCATTCGCAACCGTCTCCGCTCACGCCCCAAAATCGTGCAGCCCGCTTCCAGTGGTGTCGCGACAGGCGTGAATGGAGGGATGAATGGAGACCTGTCGTCTTCAGCGATGAGAGTCGCTTCTGCCTTGGTGCCAATGATGGTCGTATGCGTGTTTGGCGCCGTGCAGGTGAGCGCCACAATCAGGACTGCATACGACCGAGGCACACAGGGCCAACACCCGGCATCATGTTGTGGGGAGCAATCTCCTACACTGGCCGTACACCTCTGGTGATCGTCGAGGGGACACTGAATAGTGCACGGTACATCCAAACCGTCATCGAACCCATCGTTCTCCCATTCCTAGACCGGCAAGGGAACTTGCTGTTCCAACAGGACAATGCACGTCCGCATGTATCCCGTGCCACCCAACGTGCTCTAGAAGGTGTAAGTCAACTACCCTGGCCAGCAAGATCTCCGCATGTGTCCCCCATTGAGCATGTTTGGGACTGGATGAAGCGTCGTCTCACGCGGTCTGCACGTCCAGCACGAACGCTGGTCTAACTGAGGTGCCAGGTGGAAATGGCATGGCAAGCTGTTCCACAGGACTACATCCAGCATCTCTACGATCGTCTCCATGGGAGAATAGCAGCCTGCATTGCTGTGAAAGGTGGATATACACTGTACTAGTGCCTACATTGTGCATGCTCTGTTGCCTGTGTCTATGTGCCTGTGGTTCTGTCAGTGTGATCATGTGATGTATCTGACCCCAGGAATGTGTCAATAAAGTTTCCCCTTCCTGGGAAAATGAATTCACGGTGTTCTTATTTCAATTTCCATTAGTGTATATGTGCGTGGCAGACATCAACAGCCAGAACGCAGCATTAGCAGAATTACGCAGGCGTGGGCTGCTTTTGACGCGGTTGCGTTAGCCAACTCATCGAGAACATTTTAATAAACATGGCGCCACGTAACTGGCGGATACAGCAGCGGTCTGCACTATTTAAGGGCATCAGAAGTGGGTGTCTTCATAGGCTCGAGCGATCGGGCGTTCGGTCACTGTTACGTCGTCGTCATCAGTGACGCTGTCCCTGAGGACCTTCCGGCGTAGGTCGTTGCCCGCTGCTGCACCGGCGACTCCCGGCGTCATCACGAGCTGCAGCATCTGCAGGAGGTGAGCTAGGCCAGGCCTCGTGCTGCTAACCTCTTACCACCTGCACAGGCACTGGGTAGCATGGTGTCGCGTTCACTGGGCTGCGCACATCAGCAAGCCTCCACCACGACACGATCGGTGGGGCTGAGCTACCGAAAAATGTATTGGAAGAACCAACAATAAAGAGGAAGATTGCTAAAAACAGCCACCTTCTTCTAGGCAGCCACACATTACAACCCTGACCACATCGCCTGCTCCAGTCATCCTACAACAAGTGGTGTCAGTCGGGCAACCTGCACATCACACACTCCTGTTACAATTGGTGAAAGTAGTGTTCTTTCCCTGGATTTCGAGGAAATTGTGGCTGGTAATCAACGAGGATATGTGACACCTGCGAAGGGCAACAATGGATCAGCAACTCTTGCAACATGAGGAGCGTCGTGGTCCAGTGGTTAGCGTGAGCAGCTGCCGAACAAGAGGTCCTTGGTTCAAGTCTTCCGTCGAGTGAAAAGTTTAATTTTAGAAAGATAGGTCCCTTATTATTTAGCTACAAAATAGCAGGTCAGCAACTGGAAGCAGTTAATTCCATAAATTATCTGGGAGTACGCATTAGGAGTGATTTAAAATGGAATGATCATATAAAGTTGATCGTCGGTAAAGCAGATGCCAGACTGAGATTCATTGGAAGAATCCTAAGGAAATGCAATCCGACAACAAAGGAAGTAGGTTACAGTACGCTTGTTCGCCCAATGCTTGAATACTGCTCAGCAGTGTGGGATCCGCACCAGGTAGGGTTGATAGAAGAGATAGAGAAGATCCAACGGAGAGCAGCGCGCTTCGTTACAAGATCATTTAGTAATTGCGAAAGCGGTACGGAGATGATAGATAAACTCCAGTGGAAGACTCTGCAGGAGAGACGCTCAGTAGCTCGGTACGGGCTTTTGTTGAAGTTTCGAGAACATACCTTCACCGAAGAGTCAAGCAGTATATTGCTCCCTCCTACGTATATCTCGCGAAGAGACCATGAGGATAAAATCAGAGAGATTAGAGCCCACACAGAAGCATACCGACAATCCTTCTTTCCACGTACAATACGAGACTGGAATAGAAGGGAGAACCGATAGAGGTACTCAGGGTACCCTCCGCCACACACCGTCAGGTGGCTTGCGGAGTACGGATGTAGATGTAGATGTAGATGTAAGGGCCAATTTTTCGTTTCGTGGTTTGTCTGCACCTGTAGCGTAGTCCGTCTTCCTTTCCTGTTCTTCTTTCTTGATAGGTGATAGTGTTGGAGCAGTCTGTGTCAGACGAGGTGGCTATTAATCACCTATTTGAGTGAGTGTCGGAATTAAAGACAGAGCTTGCTCGGTCTAAAGAAGCGAGCAAGGAACGGTTTCCTGTTAATGCAGTAATACTTGACACTAACGCTGCATCTTTGGCCACCCCTTCCTTGGGAAAAGCTGGAGAGGATGTTATGATTTTTTTTTTTTTTTTTGAGAACCTTAGCACTGCCGCTAAATTCGGAAATTGGGGTGCAGAAACACTTTTGCATGTGGCTAAGTGGAAAGTAATTGGGGATACCAGAGGGTACGTTACATGCCATGAAGAATTAAGGGATGCTCGGACATCTGACATTCAAAAAAGGGTTGCTGGAAAGGTATCGGAGGAAAAATACGTCTAGATATTATTGGGAACAATTGAGTAGAATGCATGAAAGAAATGGGGAATCAATAAAAGCTTTTGTAGATCGAATTCGAAAAGTTAATGTTAATACCCATGAGCTAACAAATTCCAATAGAGTTAATGATGCCGTTCTGCAGGAAGCTGAGCAGAGGGCACTAGACGGATTTTTGAGGGGAATACAACCCGAAACATCCCGCTAGATTAGAATGGAATTCCCAAAGACTCTTAATGAGGCAGTCAGAATCACTGTGGCGTTAGTCGACATTGAAGCAGTAACAAAGACGTGGGACAGGAAAGCAGCATTCAATGCAGAAATAAAATGTTTCAGATGTGGTCGGATGGGACACATTGGACGTGATTGTAAGGAAGTGCAGTGCAGGATATGCAGATTTTAGAGTCATCAGGAGCGTAATTGCAATGGGTCCTGGCAAAAACATGATAGGAAACTGCAAGGTGGGTCTCACCACCCTCAGTTAAATGGGGCAGAGGATGGTGTGTCCATCTCCGGCAAGTATTACTGCTATTGCAGAATCAGTGGCAGACCTTTTTCTGACCGGCTTGGTGAGGGGCAGACCATGGGGAGTAGAAATGTACTCGGCAAAGAAGAATTAAAACTACCACACTGGGCGTTAAGTGGTGTAGGTAGGGGACCGATGACGTCACTCACATCAGAGGCATTAAACTTCCAAGTGGAAATGTGCAACTTGCAGGTGTAGGTAGAAGTTCTTCCAGCTGTTGCCAGCAGCTATGATGTCATACTTGGATTGGATTTCCTGGTTGCGCATCACGCAAAACTTAATATGGAACGGCATACAGTAGAACTGGATGGAATACAATTTCGCCTAGGTTCTGCAGCCAAAATGTCATTACTGTCGCAAGGAACCGCCCAGACGTCGAGTGGGCCACCTAAACTGCATACAAGTTCCCTTAGGGTTAATTCGCAGGGTAAAGGGTAAAGGGAAAACAATCAGGGCAGATATTGGATCTAACGTGCTGGTAAATGAGTAGTGTGTCGTTGAACCTTTGTCTAAGAATGAGCCGCTGGATAAAATGAAGTGTTTTATGCGCCATTGCGTGTCCTACATGCAGGACATAGAAGGAAAAAAGGTTGTGCCTGGCAGTGTTGATAATTTTGGCCTTGAAGAGGTGCAGTTAGCACGGGGTACCATAATAGTGAATCTGGAGATAATAGGGGAAGATGAACTGGATAAGGATCTCACAGCAGATTCCACAATGCTGGGAGAGTCTGTCACCTGGTCCGCACTGAGGGGTAAAGTAGCACATTTAGAAGGGCAAGACAGAGACGTCATGGAGAACCTTTTGACGGAATACAAAGAGTTATTTAATTATCATGGTCCACTGCCCGTCACACCATTAGTTCAGCATTACATCCCCACTGGGAATGAAGCACTGGTGTATAAACGTCCATATTGTGTTCCAAAATGTTTACAGTCTCTCATGGAAGAATTTATTAATGTACAGCTTAGGGATGGGATAATAGAAACCAGTAGTAGTCCGTGATCCGCTCCTGTCGTAATAATGGGTAAAAAATCACCTGATGGGGGCAAGGCATATCGGTTTTTGTTATGATTATCGTTTCCTGAATCAAAAAACTGTATCGGATGCTTAGCCAATGCGTAATATCACTGAAACTCTGGATAATTTGGTCAGTGTCAGTACTTCACGACCTTGGATCTTCAAAGTGGGTACGACCAGTTGGAGGTGGTCCTGCAAGACCGA
Source organism: Schistocerca gregaria (assembly GCF_023897955.1). NCBI lineage: Eukaryota > Metazoa > Arthropoda > Insecta > Orthoptera > Acrididae > Schistocerca > Schistocerca gregaria. The sequence goes on along the minus strand of NC_064924.1, from coordinate 31,340,296 downwards.
CCAAAGACAGCTTTTTCAGCACCTACAGATCATTTTCAGTATCAGTGAATGCCTTTCAGACTTAAAAAATGCTGCGGCACCCTTCCAACAGTTACTGGATAGCGCATTACGAGGGCTGAAACCTAATCAGTGTATGGTATATTTGGATGACATAATTGTTTTCTCAAAGAATGTGAAGGAACATGTGCCCCATGTTGGCGAAGTTTTCGATCGTCTGAAAGCATCACAGTTTACTTTTCATATGGAAAAATGTCACTTTTGTTGCAAGAAGCCCATTATTTAGGTCATATTATAGGATAGGAGGGCGTCCGCACGGACCCAAAACTTGTAGAGGAGATATGAGTTTTCTGACACCTACAAAAGTAAAAGAGTTGCAATCTTATTTAGGTCTCACCAATTTTTACAGAAGGTATATTCCAAAATTTGGGGAAATTGCAAGGCCCCTCACGCAGTTGTTGAAGAAGGGAGTAAAATTTCACTGGTCAGCAGCATGTGAAGAGGCTTTTCGAAAGTTAAAAAATTTATCAACATCTAGTCCAGTTTTGGCTTTTCCAGATTTTAGTAAACACTTTATATTATCTTGTGACTCTAGCAATTTTGCTTTGGGTATTGTATTGCCTCAGGTAACAGATGGGCTAGAACACCCAATAGCATATGGTTCCAGACAGCTAAACAATGCAGAAAAAATTTCTCAACAACCAAGAAGGAGTTATTGGCATTAATTTTTGGAATAACCTCTTTCTGGTGTTATTTGTATGGACGACGTTTGAAGATGATTACTGACCACACAGCACTTAAATGGTTGTTAGGGCTTATAGACCCAACGAGTAGATTAACTAAGTGGGCTTTGCATCTTAGTGAGTACGATTTTGAAGAGATTCGTCGACCAGGTAAATCGCACGGAAACACGGATGGTCTGAATCATAAAGTATGTGCCATGGAATGCACAGGAATAAATGAGAACGAATGGGAGGAGGCACAAACCGCCAATATAGATTGTCAACGATTTACCTCACAATGACAGTTTGTCGTGGAAGGCGGGATATTGTACTGCAAAACTAAGAATGGTCCACACATAGTCATACCAGAAAAATTGTGAAGCATAGGTTTAAGGCAAGCACATGATTCACTGTTTTCTGGTCATTCGGGTCGAAGAGCAATGGAAAGAAGGTCAACGCATTATTATTGGTGGTCAACGCATAGGAACGATGTTGATCAGTATTCAAAGAAGTGCGCCCGCATCTTGTGGTAGGGCGGTAGCGTTCTCGCTTCCCGCGCCCAGGTTCCCGGGTTCGATTTGTGGCAGGGTCAGAGATTTTCTCTGCCTTGTGATGGCTGGATGTTGTCTGTTGTCCTTAGGTTAGTTAGGTTTAAGTAGTTCTAAGTTCTAGAGGACTGATGACATTAGATGTTAAATCCCATAGTGCTCAGAGCCATTTGAACCATTTTTTTTTTTTTGCAAAGAATTGCATTCCTTGTGCTCAACGGGTGGAATTGAGTCATCAGAAAACTGTGTTGCAACGACTACAAGAAGAGGATAGACCTTTTCAATTAGTTGACTTAGACATCTTGGGACTAAACACCAGCGGGTAATCGCCATGTTTTAACAATAATAGATAATTTTTCGCACTAAGTGTCTATGACAGCTATCCTGGACCAGCAAGCTGAAACAGTGGCGCACATCATGGTACACCTATGGATATTGAAATTAAGAACATTTGAAACTATAATTACAGAGAAAGGGACAAACTTTATGTCCGATTTGATGAAACAGTTATGCGAGTTGTTCCATTTAAAGAAATTGAGAACGAACACGCTACACCCGCGGGCAAATGGTCAGACTTAGAGAGTTCATTGTACAATAGCTAAGACGTTAATTCATTATGAAAATTCGAAACACAACAATTGGGATACCCTATAGGCGTTTGTAACTGTGGCGGAGAACTCAAAAGTGCATGAAAGTACAGGATTGCCTCTGTATGAAGTACTGTTTGGTCGGAAGATGCCATCTCCCTTTGAAATGCTCAAGACCCCACCAGGAACCGATATTTCGGCTGTCAACGATTTATGCACAAAGTTGAAAACAATCTGGCGGCAGGTGAAAAAAATGAACACTATTGCATTAGAGGGACAGGACAAGGTTCACGATAGAAAGGTAGCTTTACCCAAATATCATTTAGCACAATGGGTGATGATGACTAATCCATATGTGCCAAAAGGCAAAACGAAAAAAATTGTATCCCGTTATCAAGGGTCTTTCCAGGTGATCGAGATGACATCGCCGGTGAATGTAAAATTGCAGCTTCCAACTCGCCCTTCTATTGTGCATGTGAGCCGAATTAGGCCTTTCAAGGGGAATTTTGCGCCCTATTATTGTGCATGTGAGTCGAATTAGGCCTTTGAAGGGGAATTTTGAGGAACTTCTTCATTGTCTGCAGTAACGTCTAGTGAGGAGAAAGATGAATCTAAGAAAAAGAATAAGAAAGGAGTAGATAGACAAGAAAACCAAATTAATTGTGGAAGCGATCAGACATGCTATTATGCTCTTAGGTCACTTGTAAAAAGGAGGAGCTAATGTGAGTTGGTTTTCTTCTGTTTCTCAGGAGGCGTGAAGTTCTAGCAAGAACAGCAGTTCCAGCGTCATGGGTTGCACTGAAGAGGGAAGAGGGAAGGTGTGCACTATCTCTCAGCACAGTTATTCTGTTTTGCTGTTGCAACTTAGCTGAAGCCTTGAAGGTGCATCCTATGTCATGTGGTGTTTTGTTCTCCCGATAAGCAGACGTAATTATGTCCAGACATCAATGGACCTTAAGGGTGGATTGTAATATTTGGGCGGCTGATGACGAAAACTATAAATTAGAGGATACATTTAATGAACTTAATTTCATGGTGGCTAATCAGTCAAGGTTTAATGACACATAGGGGGAATATCAGCTACTACAATCAGCTTTTGCACGCTTACAAGCTCAGTTGCGACAAACTGCAGGGTTAATACCGCACGTTCATAGGAAAAGAGGATGGTGAGACGCAGGTGGCCATATCCTAAAAACTGTTTTTGGCACAGCTGACACAGAAGATATTAAAAGAATTAATGAAACGCTACTGCAGGTACAGGATAATGTGAATAGCAACCAGGGAATGCTAGATCTTCACACAACCCAATTAGAGAGTTGGTTGGTTGTTTGGTTTGAGGATTAAAGGGGCCAACGTGCATAGGTCATCGGTCCCTTGTTTCATAAACACACAGAGCACAGTGAAACCATACATTAGTCATTCGAAGCACAAGATAAAAATTCTAGGGGAAGAAAATCCCCAAGGCCAATAAAAAAGCAACATAGAAAACGGAGTACAGCAACAAAAACAACATAGGGAAGAAACGCAGAAAGAACTAAAACTGTAAAGCAGAGGACTGTGGCTGGCTGATCACGAAAAGAGTAGGATGAGCCAGCCACTCTGCAAAACGTTAAAACCGCCAGCCTTAAAGGTTAGGATGGAGTCAAATTACAACACAAAACCAGTTGAAAGATACAGCTCAAAAGAGGGTGATTTAATAAAATTAAATGGACCTATAAAAGCCGCTTGCACGTATAAAACTTAAAACCCGATCTGCCACAGAGACATTGTCACCTAAAAGAGATGATAAATCATTCTGGAAATTAAAAGTGCGCCTGAGAGCGGTTAAAAGAGAGCGTTCCAACAACAGATGCGCCACTGTCATGGTTGCACCACGGCGACAATGAGGGGGTCCTCTCGACACAGCAGATGACCATTCTTCAGCCAAGAGTGACCAATGCAAAGCCTACAGAGAATAACAGAATACCTGCGAGAGGCCCGCGTGGAGGAACCCCACACAGTCGTCTCCTTTACTCGCTGCAGCTTGTTGGGTACAGACAGAGTGCGCCATTCGTCTGTCCACATGCCAAAGACCCAACGGCGCAACACCGATCGGAGATCAGTTGCAGGGAGGCCGATCTAAAACTTCAGTTTTCGGGTAGCTTCTTTGGCTAACTTGTCGGCGAGTTCGTTTCCCGCTATCCCAACGTGTCCCGGGGTCCGTATGAACACCACTGAACGTCCACGCTGGTCAAGAGCATGAACGGACTCCAGGATGGCAACAACAATGGGATGGCGTGGGTAGCACTGGTCAAGAGCCTGTAGACTACTGACACACTCACTGCAAATGACAAAAGACTCTCCAGTGCTGGTACTAATACGCTCAAGGTCACGAAAAATGGCTGTTAGCTCTGCGGTGTAAACACTGCAGCCTTCCGGTAAGGAGCGCTGGTCTACATAGTCCGCATAAGCGAACCTCACACGGCCATCAACCATCGACCCATCTGTATAGATAGCCTCTGAGTCACAGGATGCGTTGAGGAGAGCAAGAGGTTGGCGGTGCAAGACTGCAGGAGGAACTGAATCCTTTCGCCATCTTGAGAGGTCCAGCGGAAGCTGCGGCCGACGAATACACCAAGTTGGTGTATGTGGGTGGGCCTGAAAAGCTGATGGAAGAGGCAAAGACCTGAGTTGTCGAAGGAGTGACCTAACACGGATCGCAATTGTATGGCCTGATCGCGGCCGCCGGTGTGGCATATGGACTGCCGCATTATCAAAAAGGAGACAGTAGTTAGGGTGATGGGGCGAACAACGGACATGGCAGCATAGTTGGCTAACAGTTGTTGACGCCGAATACGAAGAGGAGGAACCCCAGCCTCAGCAAGGAGGCTATTAACAGGGCTGGTGCGGAATGCTCCTGTCGCCTGTCGAACCCCACAGTGGTGAACGGGGTCCAGCAGTTGCAACACTGAGGGCATCGCTGAGCCATACGCCACACTCCCATAATCGAGTTGGGACAGCACGAGGGCTTTGTGGAGCTGCAGCAGCGTATTACGATCTGCACCCCAAGTTGTATTGCTGAGGCAGTGGAGGGCATTCAGATGCTGCCAGCACTGTCGCTTGAACTGACGAATATGTGGAAGCCACGTAATCCGGGCATCGAACAGCAATCCGAGAAAACCGTAAGTGTCAACAACCATGAGCATGGCATGCAGAAGATAGAGCTCAGGGTGGGGATGGGCAGTTCGACGCCAACAAAAGTGCATAACACAAGTCTTCGCAGGAGAAAATTGAAACCCATGGGCTAGGGCCAACACCTGTGCCTTGCGTATGGCTTCCTGCAACCTATGTTCTGCAAAACCAATGGTGGAGGAGCTGAAAAGGATGCAGAAATCGTCAGCATATAACGTGGGTGAGACAGACGACCCTATTGCTGCTGCAAGGCCATTAATAGCCACAAGGAAAAGGAGCGCGCTCAATACAGAGCCCTGTGGAACGCTGTTCTCCTGGATATGAATTTAACTATAGGATGTGACAATTAAAACGTGGAATGTCCGAACAGATAAAAAATTATGAATAAAAAATGGGGAGAGAGGCCCAGAGACCCCAGCCATGCAACGTGGCGAGAATATGATGCCGCCACGTTGTGTCATATGCTCTGGAGAGGTCGAAAAAGATGGAGACGAGGTGTTGGCGCCTGGAAAAAGCAGTGAGGATTGAAGACTCAAGGAAGACCAAAGTATCGGCGGTGGAACGGCCCTGACGGAAGCCACTCTGGCACAGAGCCAGAAGACCCCGAGACTCGAGCAGCCAACACAGCCTTCGACTCACCATACGTTCCAGTAGCTTGAACAGAGTGTTTGTCAAGCTGATGGGCCGATAGCTATCCACATTAAGCGGTTCCTTACCAGGCTTCAGCACTGGAATGATGGTACTCTCTCTCCACTGCGGTGGGAAGACACCATCGCCCCATATGCGGTTGAAGATGGCAAGAACACACTGCTGACAGCCCGGGGACAGGTGTTTGAGCATCTGATTGTGGATGCCATCTGGCCCTCAGGCTGTATCGGGGCACTGTGCCAGGGCGCTCTGGAGTTCCCACAAACTAAACGGGGTGTTATACGCCTCAGAGTGGCGAGAAGCAAAAGAAAGCTGTTTGCATTCCTCCCGGCGTTTTAGCGCGTGAAACGCGGGCGGGTAATTCCCCGAAACAGAGGCCCGAACATAGCGCTGTGCGAAATGCTCGGCGATTGCATCGGCATCGATGGATAGAGCCCTGTTGATGGTAAGCCCTGGGACAACTGTAGAGTGCTGCAATCCAAAGATGCACCGAATCTCCATCCACATCTGGGAGGGTGAAGTACGGGAACCAATGGTGGAAACGTACCTCTCCCGGCACTCCTGTTTCCGCCTCTTGATGAGCTGCCGTGCCTGAGCACGGAGACGTTTGAAGAAAATGAGGTTCTCCAAATACGGGTGCCGCTTATGCCGCTGAAGAGCTCGCCGACGTTCTTTAATGGCTTCAGCAACCTCCGGAGACCACTAAAGCACTGACTTTCGCCTGGGGCACCCTAACGAAAGAGGAATGGTACGTTCCGCAGCGGAAACAATCACTGCAGTTAGTGTCTCAACCGCCACATCGATGGTACTGTGGGGGAGAGAGTCAACAGTGGCAGCAGAGGAGAGCGTTTTCCAGTTTGCCTTGCTAAATGCCCATCTAGGCAAGCGGCCACAGGAGCGACGCTCGGGTAGTGAAAGGTAGATGAGAAAGTGGTCACTACCACACAAGTCGTCATGGACTCTCCAGTGGACCGATGGTACAAGCCCTGGGCTGCACAACGACAGATCTATGGCCAAGAACGTGTGATGCGCCCCACTGAAATGTGTGGCGGCGCCAGTGTTTAACAGGCAGTGGTCGAGTTGGGAGAGGAGATTCTCGACATCTCTGCCTCGGCCAGTAATCTTCGTTCCACCCCACAGGGGATTGTGGGCGTTAAAATCCCCCAGGAGAAGAAAAGGCGTGGGAAGTTGGGTGACAAGTGCAGCCAATTCGGTCAGGGAGACTGTACCATCTGGAGGGAGATAGACACTGCAGACGGTTATGTCCTGGGTAGTCCTTACTCTGACAGCCACAGCTTCCAATGATGTTTGAAGGGGTACAGGAGCACTATATACAGAGGTAACAGAGGTAAGGACATTCACACTGGCTCGACCTGACACACATTGTAAGTCCTACGGTTGCCGTAATAACACCTGTATCCACGAAGGACAGGGGTCCGCATTGCCGGGAACCAGGTTTCCTGAAGGGCAATGCACAAAACAGGTGTCGTCCTTAGAAGCTGAAGTAACTCAAGTAGATGGCTAAAATAATCGCCACAATTCCACTGGAGGATTGTACAAAGCGTATCCTATAGGCGCATGGAGGCACGGAAAAGGCAAATTACTTCGCATGGTCACATGCTGCCATAGACTGAATGACGGACGTCGCTATATCCATCGTTTCCGAGGAGACGGCGAGATCGAGGTCATCAGGGGACGCAAAGAGCTCGACCTCATCCTCAGAGGCTGAGCTGACAGGAAGTAGTGATGCGGGACCCACTGGGTCCTTATCCTTCTTAGAGAGCTTCTTCTTCTCTCTCTTCTCTTTCGGAGGAGGGTTTGCATCCTGGGGGAGCTTTCCTGATGCATCATCAGGAATAGACGAAGAGCATGAACCCCTTCGACCAGCAGATGGTGGCTTCTTCAGACACTGGCTAGTGTCTTGTGAGACTTTGGGGAAGTCCTTGGAAGGGACTCCCACAAGGGATCGCTTCCGAAGAAGTGAGGCCAGAGAAGGCTGTTGCGTCCCCAGCTGAGCAGCCGGAGAGGGCTGTCGCTTAGCTGGCTGAGTAGCCAGAGAAGGCTATCGCCTCTCTGGCTGAGAGGTGGGGACTGACGTACCCGGTTGTTTGGGGCGCACTACTCCCAAACTGGGTGTTGTGGGAGCAGTGAAAGAGAGAGTGGCCCCCACCTGTGGTGGGGCAGGTGTAATGTGACTGTTTGGTTGGCTAACTGTGAAAGGAGTCTTTGCAGGAGCTGGTGGCGGCAGTGTTACAGCAGCATAACTCCTCAACATAGGTGTGGGGTTGAGCTGTTCTAATTTCTTCCTCGCCTCTTGGTAAGATAAATGGTCAAGGGTCTTAATTTCTTGTATCTTCCGCTCTCGTTGGTAGACTGCACAGTCTGGCGAGCAGGGAGAATGATGCTCCCCACAGTTAACGCAGGTGGGAGGCGGAGCACACAGAGCATTGGGGTGCGAAGGTCGTCGACAATCTCGACATGTGGGGCTGGTAGTGCATCTGGAAGACATGTGTCCGAACTTCCAGCACTGGTAGCATCGCATAGGGGGCGGGACATAATGCTTGGCATCGCACCGGTAGATCATGACATTGACCTTCTCGGGCAAGCAGTCGCCCAGGATGAAAGCACCTGTAGCGATCCTATTATCCTTGGGTCCCCTAAAGACACGACGAACGAAGTGTACACCTCGACTTACCAGTGAAACGTCCCCTTAGAAAAATTTATACACGACTGTGCTTAAACTGACACACAATATTTTTAGCGCAACGCAATCTGACTTCCAAAAATCCCTACGAAAGAATGGCCCTGACTAACATTAACCTATACGTTTCACAAATCACTTACCTCACAAAAATCTTCGTTACTCAAGCTACTGCAATACAGCGAGCGCCTCTACCGCCAGCTAAATAAAAGATTCAAACTACTGAAGGCACTAACTACTGATAGGTATAGTTAGCAAATGAAAGATTTTAATACAGAACAGACAATGTATTTACCTTAATAGTCATAATATATATGATAGTTCATGACATCCAGTCTTACAAATTACAAAACTCCGCCATCTCTCTCCCCACGTCCACCACTGCTGGCGGCTCACCTCCAACTGCGCAATGCTACGCGCTGTTAGCATCCAGCTGCCGCTGCCCAACACTACAATGGCAGACAACAATGCAAACCAGCCACAGACTGCGCACAGCACAGCCAGTGATTTGTCATACAGAGCGCTACGTGGCGTTACCAATAAGAAAACGTAAACAGCCTACTTACATAGCCCCCATGCTCCCCACAAAAAAATTTACAAATTGTTTTGGGCAGTGGCCAATACAGGTTTGAAAATTTTTTTCATAATTACAATAACAAAGAAATGAAATGCACACACTTATCGATACAATGTTGGTCAAAAGCTAAAATTTTCTCACAGTCCATAAAGACAGTCCTGATCATTCATCAAAATAAAATTGCAGTGTTTTTCTCAAAGTCTGAGCAGTAAAAGAAAATGCACACGGAAGTAGTGGATTTCCATGCAGTCTTGAAGAAGTAGTGTTGTCCTTCCAACAGAAAGGCAGTGCTGACTCTTGACATGCAGACAGGTAATGGGCTACAGCAGGGTCAGTCGACGTTGAAGACTATCGGTAGGTAGGTCATCACAGAGGAGACCCACTGTAGTCCTGGTAGAGATTACGGTATTGGTGGGCCACCAGAGGTGCAGACCCATTGCAGTCCTTGTAGAAATAATGGTATCGGTGGGTCGTCAAAGGTGTAGACCCACTGTAGTCCTTGTAGAGATGGCCAGCAGCCATCTGTTTGACTGTGCAGGTGCACAATCACCATTGAAGAGTCTTGCGGATAATATAGCAAGTCCATAACCACCACTTGTGCACTCACAAAAATTGTTTCTGAAACGTTCTTACAATCAGCAATGCTGTTATCCAGTCCCTTACTGAATTATTAACACACGTGCAAACACTATCAGTCCCTACTTCTCACATACTGTCCTTATACTATGACCAACAGAAACGTGTGCAGTGAAATGTAATTTACAAGTTACTTAATTTGATGAACTGGTGTCAATTACAATTTTATAACATAAGAATGCAATAACAAAGGTACAAAATACATCTTTAAAGAACATAACAATACAGATAACATTTGCAGTAGTATAGGCTTTACAAAAGAATCGAAATAGCAAATACATCAGTGTTACAAAAATTACGACATAAGTACGTACATAAAAGATCAGAATAAGTTTTGAAACATCAACTTCACACATGAGCATTAAAACAGAACAGAATAAATAATTTCTAAACATATTTACAAAGAAAACTACATATTATTAATGCAAATTTTATTTGAGGAAAACAGTATTCCTCATCATAGTGAATGTAGCTGAATATTAAAAAATTCTACAACATAAGTCTTATCAGATGAACATATAAAGACAGGAAGAACATAAATGCACAAGGGAACACAAACACATAGTGGGATAACACAAAAGGAAAGGACAGGGTTTCTTTTCAGTGTAACGTTTGGGACTGCAGTATAACCCAAAACTTCATTCTGTAGATCTTTCGTCATATCTCAACATTTGTTTCCACCAAAAATATCCTATCCAAGCATGCCTTCTGTATTTTGCTCACATCCTCTTTCAAAAATAGTTTTTTCTCCACTGCACACTACTTTGTTGGCCAGACCATTTCTTATAGCCAAACCATTTTCTGATAGCTTCTGAATGCATTTCTTCCAAATCATCGTAGTAAGTTTCTTATATAGTCTACCCCCTCTTAAGCTAACTAAAATCTACTGAGCTCAGATGCTAAACTAAGGGACGAGGCAAAGCAGTGGCACAAAACAATTAATACAAACAGCAATGACAAAAAAAATGCAAGTAAGCATAGCGAGCAGCAATAAATGTAATAATTTATATCTAAACATGACAAAGCTGAAACAGAAAAAATATTACAGTAAAAATGTGTAATACCTATGTCACATCTTAACACTAGAGTGTTGCATCACTAGAACATACGCTAGAAGATAAGTTACCAAATCATTAAAAAAAATTATTTTTGTAAGTCCTGTGAAGGGAAATGTCTATTTGTGCTCTCTTTTCTAAGGAAGTACATCATAAAATGATTCTTTACTGGGTCTGTAGACAGAAAGTAGTTATATTAGTACATGTATTACATTTTAATTTAAACAATGTTGTGTTGCAAGAAGAAACTAGATATTAAACAAAATGAGTAAATAAATATATAAAGCAATCCATATGGCATTTCTCTCAACTAGCAAGACAATAGCCGTGTAATATTTTTCATGGTTTCATTAGACATTTTAGTAAATATCTTAAATTAAGAGCTCCATAGTATAATCATATGTTTTCAAATTTGAGCGTGTCGTATTTGCGACGCTTTCTACAAAGAAATGTCAATAGCGAGGATAATGAGACCCTTTTTTACCTGTGCCTCTGAAAGGCACACACTAATGGCTTGTTTCCAGGTGGCTGCCACCCAGCTGGGTGCCCACGACGCATTACGTGCAGGTGGTCACTTAACTTTCTTACCGAAATATTTACGACACCAGTTTCCGCTACAGTGGCAGTCTCATATAAAAATATTTTCACAGGTTGAGAATTTGCGTTACAAATCTGTAGAATCAAAATCCTTTAAATATAATAGTGTCCAAAAAATTTTCATCGGCATTGTAATATATTCACGCATTTACATACATTTCATAACTCTTAAAGTACGATTCTTGGTTTCCAACAACCTTTTGCACAAACCAGAGTCCCTAACCACTACTCATTATTCATTGCTTTATTACACATATACATATTCCTAGACACTTCTTCAATATTTCATCATAATAAATACGTAGCATAATCAAATTCCTCATATAGCATCAGCTTATTGATCATAAACATACCACAACATAATAATACACATAGTTATCGTAATAATAACATCATAACACCTCAGTCAAATCTCAAAATCGTCGTAGCTTCCTCCAATAATTTCAAAACCTAAAAAAATTCTCTGCTCATGTCAAAAGTGTTATCTACCTCAAACGTACTTTAAAAATCGTGATCCCATACCAAATATGTCATTCAAAGCTCTCATAGTATCACAATGTTTCCGAAAAAATATGAACAGTTCACAAAATACAACTTCGTAGGTGTGAAGTTATGCAATGGTGTAATTACGTAAACATCTGTCACTGATGTAGTAAAGTAAATGTTTGTTTCTCTCAGTTAAATGATCAGATAGCTGTGTAATTTACGTGTGAGAGAAATATGGTACCGATGTGTAAAGTTGTATAAACAAATACCATATTAGCTAGGGCTCCTTGTGCTTGCCATACACATGGTACACAAAGTAAGCGTGTATCCCCTGAGGATTAATGTAATTATATCCTCAGGTGTTACAGATTACAGCAATGGAATGAAATGTATCACGGAAAACTTTATTTGTAATTCAAATATGTTGAAAAATAAATAGTTTAATGCGTGTCCTGTAGCGCTAAATGTGCGTCTTGCTGTAAGACAATCTCTGTGGAAGTGTCGTAGTTATTGTCCTCTGAAAGCTAAGTTCTGCAGAAGTCAATGTATTTACCTCATGATAAACGAAATTGAAATGCTTTGCGTATAGATATCTTAGTTATTACGCTTATTGCTGTGATGAAGTAAGTACTGTACTGTACGTATTGTTGTGCTACAGAAAAGGCTGTCTCATTGTAGCTATACCACAAACGTTACTACTAAAACATGTTTTACTTTCCAAAAAAAATTCATAAAAACTGTGCAGATATAAAACAGATAAACTGCAAAAGCAACATTGTAAATTGTCACTCATTAGTAGCGTCGTGATAAAATCGTGTAGTTGTCACATAAACTAACCACTGTATCATCTCGTATCTCACAGAAAGTACTTTAAATCCAGAATGTATTTTCAAGTAAACCAAAATGTTGCATCAACATCTCATTAGCAATACTGGTAAATGTTCTAAGTACGTGAACCTTATAGTCGTTACGTAATCGTGCAACTAACAAGCAAGAATGTACACACGAAATAACACAGTGATGTCTGTTCACTATAACAATGCACTCGTAAATACTGTCTAAATATGTTCCGTAGGTTCTAGACTGGATAGTGAACTTCAAAACATTGTTGCATGTTAACAGTTTCTAAGTGTGACAAAGCATACTAGAAATGTGAAGTGAAATGTTTTATGGCAAAGATAAAGTTAAAAAGCAGATTATCTTTCAATAAACAGTTTTATATGTGAATTGTGGTGTAAACCTTTACTCTTCCTAGTACGCAGAGTTTCAACTTCAACGCAATTATCATGTGGTTACGTCGGTAAGGAACACTGGAATTTTGCTCAAGGTTAGCTTATGTTATTTTTCTCTGAGCCAGCCGGCGCACGCGGCTGCCTGCGGTGCGAGTCATTGTCTGCTATCTCTTTGTTGGCGTGCGTCGTTATTGGGATTAGGAGACCTAACTTCTACAAATTCACTTTGGCGAGAGGGCCCAGCTCTGTTTGAATCCCGCCAGTTCTGATGAAATTCACGTCTGTCGTTTTGTCGGTAGTTTACATAGTTTCTTGTTTGTCGGTCATGTGGTGGAGAATTTTTCCCTGAATCGCAACTGCGCGCTGGACCGTTGCGTCTGACGTTATTCTGTCTCCCTTGATAATAATAGTTCTGGTTCCCATATTGTCTGTTTCTCTGATTGTCTCTGTGATAGTCATTGCTACGGAAATGCGATCTTTCTCTGTAACTATTACTCTGCCAGTGGTTGTCATATGGATGGTGTCTGTTTTGGTCACGATTTGTATTGTGAGAATAGCCTTGTCGTGTCCAGTTATTATTTCTTTCATCGCGGAATTGCGACGGATGTGACCTGTAATTGTTGTGCTCCTGTTTTCGCGTTCCGCGATTGTCAGTGTCAATTTCTAATTCTTGTAAGAATCCCTGAAAAGCTTCAATGTCGTCTTTGCAACGGCCTGCCAAAATAATATGCCGTAAATGTTCAGGCAATTTGATTAAGCAAATGCGGATGAGTTCTGACGGGCTGTATGGGTTTGACAGGTACTGATTCTTGTGCAACATGTCTTCAAAATATTTCACAAGACTGGAAAATTCAGATTGTTCGAAATGTTTCATCATCATGATGCCATGTTTTACTCGGTCTTGTGTGGCTTTGGACCAATATGCTGAGAGGAAGGCATGGTAAAATTCTCCTTCACTGTGGCAATCGTGAATGACCGATCGCATTCTTACAGCTGGTTCATTCTCTAAGTAGCCACACATAAATTATAATCTGTGCTCTAGTGACCAGTTGGGAGGAAAACAATGAGAGAATTGATGGAGCCACGCTTGTGGATGAATGTCGTTGCCAGAATTCTTAAATGTTTTGAATTTACGTGTAGTAATGAACAGCTTATAGTCAAAATCATCGTCTCGGCGGGTAGCATATCGGTCATTGTTACGTCGTGTCGGCGGTTCCATCCTTTCCAATTTCTTTCATAATTTCGGAAGTGCCCTGTGTTATTATTTTGTGGCTGTTCCGTATTTCTATGCCCCTCTTCCCGTATTGGAGCGCGAGTGTCCTCTGAAATACGTAATTGTTGTATTACCTGTGTCAGCTGATCTTGTACTTCCCGGATTTCTCTTTGTTGTTGCGTACTAATTTGATTCAGACTTTGTTTGAATTTCCTAATTTGTTCACACTCTTCTGTGTCATTAAAGACTATCGGTTTTATGTCATTCAAATTATCATCTACCTTCGTAGATAAATTATTTAGCTGATCCGAAAGTTCAACTACTTTATCTGATAATGAACTAATGTCCTCCATGTGTCTTTCTGAATCAATTTTCAGAGTATCTACTGTGTCCTTTAAGTTTTCTTGAGTTTTTGCAAGTTGCGTAACCGAATCGGTAGATGCAACTGAGTCAATTTTAGCTTGCAAGGTCTCATGATTTTCATGAACAATTGTTTGCAGTTCTTTTATGGCTGCTTCGTGATTCTGTAATGCATTTTCATGCCGCGAAAAAATAGGTTGGAAATACTCACAAATTTGTGTTTTTACGTCATTACAGACTTTTTGACATTTCGATTCGATTTTATGTAATTCAGTAGTTAAATCTTCACGTGTTTGTTCAAGCGTATGTTCCACTGAGTCTAACTTTTGAAGCTTTTGCTCCATTGCGTCTAACTTTTGCTGTGTTTGTCTCTGATTTTGTTCCATTGTGACTAACTTTTGAAGATTATGTTCCATTGTGTCTAACGTTTGAAGATTTTGTTCCATTGTGTCTAACTTTTGCTCTGTTTGTCTCTGATTTTGTTCAAGCGTTGTGTCTAACTTTTGTAGCCTTTGTCCCATTTGTTGCATTAACTGTAATAACAGTGCACTGGTGTCTGAAACATGTTCTTCAGTGCTTTTCGGCAGTGCATTTGAACCGGCAATATTCGCATTTTGAAAAGCAGAAAATGTATCTTGATTTATTTGAGAAAACGGTGAGGACGCAAAATCTGAATCTACAGTATTTGCAAGATTGTGTCCTGTCATTTCGGAATCCTGAGGCGAGCTGTTGCCGACCGATCGATCGATAACGCTTCCCTGTTCACTAATTGTTTCACTGCCTACACCATTATTTGCAACCCGCTCCATTTCCTTATGCGCTATTACCAAATTACTACTTTGAACGTTAGTGAATTCATTACATGGTGACGCTAACACACTGCTTTCGTCTTCACTGTCATTTCTCAGTTTACTTTGGAGCCTAGTGTTACGTTTTTCACACGCCATTATTGTCACAATTTTTCACACGACAACACAGAAAAACACAATTTGAAGAACAAAAATAAGAGAACACATTAACATAGCACTGAAAATAATATCTATTTAATTGCAAGCGCAGCTGCGAAATACTTGGTGCAAATCTACATGCATGTCACAACTGTTTTACTGTACAACAATGAAAGACTACAACTACAAAGGAGATTCTCTCTACAATTACGCGCTAGCAATAAACAAAATCTACACTAATTACACAAACTACAAGAAAAAATCAAAAGATTCCAGTGAGGTATCCTCGGCTAAGGGTCGACATATGAAACGTCCCCTTAGAAAAATTTATACACGACTGTGCTTAAACTGACACACAATATTTTTAGCGCAACGCAATCTGACTTCCAAAAATCCCTACGAAAGAATGGCCCTGACTAACATTAACCTATACGTTTCACAAATCACTTACCTCACAAAAATCTTCGTTACTCAAGCTACTGCAATACAGCGAGCGCCTCTACTGCCAGCTAAATAAAAGATTCAAACTACTGAAGGCACTAACTACTGATAGGTATAGTTAGCAAATGAAAGATTTTAATACAGAACAGACAATGTATTTACATTAATAGTCATAATATATATGATAGTTCATGACATCCAGTCTTACAAATTGCAAAACTCCGCCATCTCTCTCCCCACGTCCACCACTGCTGGCGGCTCACCTCCAACTGCGCAACGCTACGCGCTGTTAGCATCCAGCTGCCGCTGCCCAACACTACAATGGCAGACAAAAATGCAAACCAGCCACAGACTGAGCACAGCACAGCCAGTGATTTTTCATACAGAGCGCTACGTGGCGTTACCAATAAGAAAACGTAAACAGCCTACTTACACCAGGTTCTCTCGTAGCTCGTCATAAGACTGTAGCAGAAGATCTTTATGAAAGATAATCCCCTGGACCAAATTTAGTGACTTGTGGGAAGTGACGTTAGCGGGGATGTCACCAAGCTTCTCACAGGCGAGTAATGCCCTTGACTGTGCAGCTGAAGCTGCTTGTATCAAAATGGCCCCGCTCCACATTTTGGAAAGAGACGCCACTTCCCCAAACTTATCTTCAAGATGGGTCCCAAAGAACAGAGGCTTAGTCCCCAAAAATGAATACCCTCAGTTCTGCTGCACACAAGGTATCTCAGTGAATATGGCTCCTGTCTGTCCGCAGCCCTACGACCCTCCCAGGGCGTGGCGAGGGAAGGAAATGATTTGGGGGGATATGCCACAGCGTTAAAGTCTACTTTACCGCGCTGAGAGACGTTGGTGGTCGTCCGACCACCAGATTGAGACTTGACTCGCTTCATTGCGGGGTATCCGCCCCGATGCCACCCATTCCGACCATGGGCTCTCCCCACGGGCGCCACCCAGCCACAGCGAAGGCCACCTGGCAGGATAGCCGTTGCTGGGAGCCCTGATGCCCCAGAGAGACGAGCATCTACTCCTTGGCTTACGTGGGGAGGTGGCAGCTCAAGCATCGGCAGTTCGATCTCTGTGTTGTCAGTGGGCTACGACCTAGAGGGTACATGACGACCCCACCACAACGGGCTGTCTGCCGTGCTGGATTTCGGGTGCCATGGGAAGTCCATAGGTATCGTGGCTGCAGATAGTGACGCACTAATGATGTAACTTACACAATCCATCAGGGGTGTATACTCAAAATAAGGGATGGAAGGTGTAGTTACGACGTCAAGACGATAAAGAGTGCCAAGGTCTTAGGGCACAGAGGACTCATGGTGCACCACGTAAGGCGTCCTTCCCCAAGAGGCTCGTACTTCTGTTGAATTTGGAAAAATGGAGGTCAAACCCCAATGGGGACCATCACATTAAAGGCCGAAACAGTTGAGACTCCTTTTAGTCGCCTCTTAGGACAGGCAGGAATACCACGGGCCTATTCTTATCCCCAGACCCGCAGGGGGTAATTAGAGAGTCTGGAAAAAGATGTAGTTAATAATACGCACCAATTGCGAGATATGGCCGCGACCTTCATGTCCCACATTAAGGTCGCAGCAGACACAACCGATCACGACTTGGGTGTAATCAAGTACCGGTTGGATAACATCGATTCACAGCTGATCATCGCTAAGCTGCTCCATTTTCTTGCTGATAGTATTACAGAAGCACGCATAGAAGCCACTGAGCTACAGGAGGCTTTGTTGCACGCAATGCGCGGTCACCTAACCCTGGTAGTGTTACCTCAGAACAACTTGCCCTCATCCCTGGAGCTACTGACGGCATTAACAGACGAACACTTATCTCTGTACTACGAAGTGGCCACTGTTACCAGTACGCGGACGGGTACCCTGCTGAGATTTCATGTCATAATACCATTAACATGTAAGGATTGTAACTTTGAATGTTACGCCTTGTATACGTATTTTGTGAAGTGGAAATTTTGCAGAAATTCGTACAGTTAACCGTACGGGAAATACAGTTTGTGGCACGTAACAGACAAGCTGTCGCGTTCCTCACTGCACAAGACTTGTTGCGTTGCCGAACAGCTCCCGTTACCATCTGTCCCACGAAATTGTTACACACTGTTCCCAAATCTTGTGAGTATTCTCTATTCCGTTGTCAAGAACCAGTCGCGGAGTACGCTAGCAGGCACAGTGTAGTTCTTTCAGCAAGTGGGTCCACACTCTGTATTTTCAGTAATGGAAAACACAGCCGTTATTTGCGTTTGCTACGAGCAGGGTAAGCAAGGGCGTACGCAAAGAATAGAATTGCAGGGGCAGGGACTGTTAATTAACGGCACATAGTGTGGCATTTCTGGGTCAACTTTCCGTTTACTAGCAGTGATTACTGGAGCTACAATCATGAACATAACACGCACATTGATCCATGTACCCGACCAACCGGTGCAATTCGTCACGGAAGAAAATCTCACTCTTTTGAATAAAACATTAGACCCGAATTTGCTCGCCTCTTTGACTGGATGCTAGCAGCTGAGGATGGACGTATAACTATGGTACATTTCTTTTTCAACGAGTGCATGAGTACCGTATTGAGCATAAGCAATGCTTAGTAGTTATTGGATCATCAACCACCGCCACATGTATTTGTATCTTTGTCGTAGGATTAGTGTACTATTGGCTCAAGAGGAAGGTAGCCCAAATCCCGTCCATTTCAACCTTTAACCTAAGGTTCCAGAAAAAGTCGCTGAACAGTTGTGAGACACTGCAGCAGAACACTTTGTAATGTATATGAACAAAGATCAGACTGAGGACAGAAGTGAATTAACACAGTTTAAATAGTGAATCAATAGCATTTTGTGGTGTTGGAGAAGTGAACTGTAGTTGTTTTGACTTTTTGGTTGAATTCGGGTACGAATTCTTTTCATACGAGGGAGGAATTGTAGAGGAAAAGGGGGTATTTTTAGGAAATATGGTGCAAAATAGAGATTTAGTGTGTTTCAGTGCACGATGCGTCAGCCTCGCGGCAGACGGCGGATGAAGGCTGCCCAGCGCGTTATGCAGGTGACACAGTTTTGCAACGAGAGTCGGTATGCGTGTTCATGCGCGGCAGCCATCACAACGCAGCATTAGCAGAAGTACGCAGGCGCGGGCCGCATGTGGCGCGGTTGCTTTAGCCAACTCATCGAGAACATTTTAATAAACATGACGCCACGTAACCGGCGGATTCAGCAGTGGTCACCACCACTTAAGGTCATCAGAGGTGGGCCATGCCCTACAACCCCGACCTCATCACCCGCTCCGGCCATCCTATTACAGGGAAGAATATTCGTGCGAATCATAATTATCGTCTTTCGCATCTGTAGCTGATGAAGGAACCTGTTACAAATAAAGTAAGACTGCATACAACAAACATGTATTAGTCACAGAGAGAAAGAGTGAATGAGAAAATCCACATACCCCTTAATGAAAATATTGTTCATCAGGCTCGGTATGTAAAATCAGATCTTTATCATTTACGAAGGTATTATCAGTCATCATTTCCATAACCTGCTGTGCAGTTGCTTGCGCTACACCTGGTGCTGCAGGACCCACAGACACGGGAGGGATGTCGGTTAGCACGCATTTTTCTTTGTAAACTGAATAAGAACAATGAAGAACTGTGGTGAAACTTCGTTAAAAAGTCTTCACCAAAACTATTAGTTACAATGTTTTCTCCAGTCATTTCTCTGGTTTTCCATTTTCCAACAAAATAAGTTTGAATGAAAAATTGCCGCGGACACTTGACGAAATGTTGTTCACAATTGTAGAGATCATTACAGCATCTCGTGAAACAGTTGAAATCACAGACCATTACTGATGGATCATTTAAAAACAATCCCTACTGAAATGTATTCATTATTCAAACTAAAGTAATCTTAACTAACTGTTAATTGTATGTATTAATTTTACGTATAAAGAGTGCAGTGTTACAACATATTTAATTTTTTTTAATCGATACTTTAACATTACGGGAAATAAAATGAAATGAATGAAAAGGAAATGGGTGGCAGCAAGGATCTAATCCGATCCGGCGAATTACCACTTCGTACGCTTATGGACCGAGTCACACCACTAAGTGAGCAACTTCTGTTCAGACATCAAAAGGCTTCATAGAAAGTTTTCTCTTGTCTTATGGGCCACCTAGACGAAAAGCTTTTAGAAGTGAGATCCGTCCCTCGCCCTTACTTTGTGAGTCACAGGTTCATGTGTGGCGAGACAAATTAGATGAGAAATGAGCAAAGAAACAGGGAATTGCTCAGTAGAAACGTAGAAAGATATTTCAGTGCCAAAATTCTGCTTTGACCTAAAGCAAAATGCTATCTCGAAATGAAAAAAAGGATAAACAAAAAATTCAAAAGACTCCAAGAGTTAAGAGATTTAACATCTGAGGTCAACAGTCCCCTAGACCTAGAACTACTAAAACCAAACTAACCTAAGGACATCACACACATCCATGCCCGAAGCAGGATTAGAATCTGCGACCATTGTAGCAGCGCGGTTCCTGACTGAATCGACTATAATCGCTCGGTAACAGCGGCCGGCGAAAGAAAAACAACTTATTCAAATGAATTCTGAGTACTAAGTAAGTAAGAATTATTATTTACATGATTACCAACTAAGTGAATGGTGTAGATTATGAAAAGCACTATGAAATTCATGTAATAGTCCCAAAAAGCACAATTTGTTAACAAGAGAAGATAAAGTCATAGGGTCTCAAGTCAACGAAGACAAACCTAAGGAACAGCTCTGAAGAATATCTTAAACCCCGGGCCTAATAAGAGGTCATTTTCTTTGGTTTGAATACCAGTGATAAGAAAGCTTTGAGTTTATCAAAGTAACCATTGGGTCATCGATAGTTTTTCCTTTAAATTAATAGAGCCTCCTTCTAATATCGACGTCATGTTTTACAGTTTGAACAATCGAAAGCCGGTGTTTTGGGGACGACGAACGACAGCAAGGTCAGACAGAGAGTGAGGGCAGGGGTTGGGGGGCACCACCTCCACTGAGGACGCCGTCTTTCAGTCCTGTTCCCCCTTCGTTGTCGACGACATGGAAGCAAGTGGGTGACACAAGTTGATGTGCATGTCGCTCATCGCTCATCCGAAAAGAAACACAAAATTTCTTGATACTTACATGAAAAGTATCTCAAACAAGATCCAACTTTCCTGCGATTCCTTTTGAAATACGCGAAGCTCTCATGGCTTGTCCCTATCCTTTTTTTTTTGCCTTGATTCAAATTTTGTTAAATTCCAGAATGGTGACGGCCAATTAAGGTGACTGGTGTAACTGAATTTGGAACGAGAGCTTTGATTTTCTTTGGATAGTAACTGGTTGAGGGTCTGGCGCACTTCTTTAGGCTTGAACGATCTGTGGAATTCTTGGTCACTGTGAAATTAATCCACAAAGGGCTAATAAGATGGAAAACATACAATTTCACCATTAAGTACATAGGGGGCTGTCAAAATGTACTAGCTGAAGCACTATGCCCAAAGGGGATACAGTCAAAGAGGTTCTTCAGAGGAACCATTGTCACTTGCAGTTTCAAAGACATTACAAGGGAGCAGGACAACGATCCAGAGGTTTCAAGGGTCAAAGAGAAGTCAAACGTTTTGAACCATCTGGCCATTAGACAATTCTATGTGCTAAAGAAAGGTATACTCTCTTATAGAAGTAATGCGGGGGAATAGAAATGGTGCCTGTGTCTACGGATCATGTGATCAACAGAGTGGTATGTCACACATGGAGAATTCGGCGTGTGATGTCAGTGTGCAAGGATTGCCGGAAGCCAAAGCATACGACTGCAAATATGCAAGCCCCTCTGTTCCCATTTCTCTCAAAAGGTAAAACACTTAGCAGCCACAAATGTAATGGTAGAGTTACCGAAAACGCGAAGAGGTTGCGTGTTTGTTTTGTCAGACTGACATCAAAATTTGTGAGTTTCCTATCTCTGAAAAGGGATACAGGGTTGACGGTGTGTCTGTACAATATGCCAGAGGTGGACAATGTGGACATAGTTATTTCTGATAGTTGGCCGCAATACACGTCAGGGCGGTGGAGAGAGACAATAAGAAGAAACAAGACTGAACCAATCTTTATCTCCTCACAACCACCAGCGCTCGAATTCGGCATGAGCGTGTTATAAAAGAGTTTGGCAACCTGTGTCGGCTGTACAGTGACAAACTGCACACCTCCTGGGACGTTTAACTCAAGGATTTCCAAGATGACGTGAGTGAGGCATCTCATGGGATCACGACCTAGCTCCGATAACAGTCTTAAAGAATCAACAACCTCAGGACTTAATAAAGAAGGTGGTACACATCCCACCAAAAACTCGACTGTAGGATCAGAAAACTGTAGACGCTGCTCTGCGCAGAATTCAGTAAGCAGCTCGGAGCGGGAGGAAACATGTTGATAAAAAAACACTTGAAAGGGAGTTGAAAGTTTGCCAAAAGGTTCTTCTCAAATCTTCTCGTCTATCAAACAAGTTGAAGTAGAAAAGTCAAAAATTCTTATCAGTGTACAGTGGACCACACCACATCAGCAGCATCTGCCACTAGAACATCTCTTATCTGTATTCGATGAAACCAAGAAGTCTATTTCCCTGTATGAAACCATTTGTAGAGTAGGTTACGGTAGTGAACTCCTGGGCAGTAAGTTTAGACTAAAATGTGTAGGACAGAAATGTACATATAGTAAATGTTGGAATGTGTTTTGACGGTGTTATTTGTTGATGTGTAGACTGACAAAGTAAAACAGGCGGGCGATATTACCTTATACGTCCTCACAGAGTGTGCACGAAATGTAACAGTTTTTCTTTTCATTTAGAGCAAACAACACATTGCTGTTGCTGGGGGAGCAATACCATCCATCCTAGACTCTAGTTATGGGAGAAGTTTCTTGTGTGTGTGTGTGTCAAAACATGGCCGATTTTGTGACATGTAGGCGGTTTGAGACATACTCATCTCATTTTTCGTTGAAGTATGAGCACGCCACAAGTTGCATTCAACCATTTCCGTTGTAGTTTTTTGTTGATGTAAGGGCATGCCACTGAGTACATTGCATTTCTTTTCGCGGGAGTTTCGCTGCAGTATGATGCTAAGGTGCGCACCGAGCCTGCCCACACCACTGAAGCACTGGGTACGTCCTCGTGGAAGTAGCGAGTGTCTCGCATTAATGCCATCTCGGCGGACGTACGGACTCAACACAGTACCACTCGACAATATGTGTAAGGGAGTAAGCAGCGGCGGGGAAAGGGCCAGTGGAGGCCACACGGTGCCCAGCCGATGACACCAAGTGCAACGTCGCCTCTTCAGGACGTATCAGCCTGGGAGGAAAGGAATATGGTAGTGGTAAGTGTATAGGTCCGACTAGTATGTAGGTATTTTTCAAAATTCTTTTGTTATCAGTACTTCAAGGTTTTGCACTGCGATTTACTACGCTCTGCATTCAGATGTTGTCTTCAGACGTGACAGGAGTCTCGCCGATGACGGTGTCGCCATCAGTCGTGCTGTAGTTAGTACAACGGACAATCACTCTTATGGTGATGAGTAGATGAGAGTTGGGTTTCATTGTGTTATTAAAACAATGAGTACTGGCAACAGGGTCATTACGGCAGTAGTATATAATTTCTCTTAGTCTTGAGCTTGCATGTAAGTATTGTTTTGGTTGAAGGTTTTCAAGGCCATAAGAAAGCGAAATTTTCATGAATGGTAATGACAACATTACAGATTGAACTGAAGACTAGCGATTAATATAGTGAGGGAAAGGAGTGTGTTTTATGTTGTTTCTGTGTAGCGCATTTGTAAAATTTTATTGAGAAAGTGCTGGGAAAGAATGGCAGACAGGGAATCCATCAGTATTGTGCAGATGAAGTGTGAGAGGCTGCACGACGTAAGCTGAACCCAACTGCGAAGTACCGGCCGCTGTGGCCGAGTGATTCTAGGCGCTTCAGTCCGGAACCGCGCTGCTGCTGCGGTCGCAGGTTCGAATCCTGCCTCGGGCACTGATGTTTGTGATGTCCTTAGGTTAGTTAGGTTTAAGCAGTTCTCAGTCTAGGGGACTCATGGCTTCAGATGTTAAGTCCCATAGTGCTTGGAGCCATCTGAACCAACTGCGGAGCTTCCAGGCCCGAGGGAAAGTCAGGCTGGGGCTGTATCAACGTGCTGACAGGCGTCCTGCTGAGCGAGCGTCAGAGCGGTTTACTGGAGCGTCGCGGAAAGAAGCAAGTAGCCGGACCGGGTGGCGGTAGTATACCTGGACGCTTGCCTGCTGTCCGCGGCGGCGACCGCGCGGCGCCCCACCAGAAGAGGGGAGCCCCGGGACTTATCTTCGCAGGAGTGGAAAATGACTAGTAGCAGACGCACTCGTATGGCGACAATGGCACCGACCTGACACTACACTCTGTAATGCCTCAGTCCTCAAGCTATCGGCCGGACTGCAAGCACAAAGCAGTTCGTGCTAAGGAATGTGGACACCCGTATCCTAATTCAGTTTCTCCTATCCTAGATAGACTAAAACGTAAGGTTCTTGTCGCTGACTAACAGATCAGTGGTACCACCCCATCCAGGCCATTCTATCCCTTGCTAGCCCTGAGCTAACCATTTTCTTTCCTCTCGTCAGACAGCTGTTTGATAATTCTCCCATTAGCCCCCTAGAGGTGAGGTCGACACAGGGAATGAGGCACATGCCTGCGACACTTACAGGGAGTTCTTGTGATGGCCGGCGCAACCTCTTGTAGACGAGACAACCTGTGGTTGGATGCCCTGCCATGGCGTGAGCCACCTGGTCGCAGTGCCGCCATTTCTGTCGACGCGGTCGGATGCCTGCTGCTGTATCCCTGAGGCCTCCTACCCCTGGCTGGTGGCCCTTGCCACTGGCCGCACCTTCTCCTGAGAGCGCGACCAGCCGGCGCCAGACCGCATCCCTCGACCACTGCCACGGAGGGAATGGCCAGCGTGAGGTGTGTGGTAGGGTGCTGTGTGAGCTTGTGATATCTTCCTTATTTTGGTACTGCCAATGGCAGACCGTAGATCTGCGAAACATAGACCCCCTTCCGTCAAGACAACTTGACTCTTCCCCAATCTTGAGAGCTTAATAAACTGTGTCTTGTAATGTTTGACAATATTGTTATTGCCAAGCTTATCAGTGTCTTCTGTATTTTTCTTTTTTAGTTTCTATACAACGGAGGGCATTGGACGCATGATAACTTTCCGTGCCTCTTAAGCATCTAACCACAACTTTTTTTTAATTTTTCAATTTTATCTGTTTTCTTAAGTGATTCATCAAGATAATTCTGTTTTTTAAGTTTAGTTTCTGATAAATTGATTAAGAAGGATTCCTTCACAAGATTTCATACATCACTCGCTGTCGACTTTTTATTACTGAAAAATGAATATTTTTCTCCTTTATTCTGGGAGCGTAAATTTCTTACGTGTATTAGATACCTATGTCGCAACAGATTTAATTCTGTTGGTTATTTTGTCGTGATTTGCTGTTTTGATCTTTCAAATAGCCTCATATATCCTGATACATAATTATGATTGCTTATCACCACCTTCAAAACGTTACACTACATAGTTGCCACACAAACATTGATAATGCTTCATTGTGCCGTCTGGTGTATGAGTGATGAATATTTGTTGCAAATTGCCTGTACCAAGTGTTGAATGTCAACTGAAAAGACTATAAGTCACCTGCATTCAATGTACAACGCTCATATGTCAAGGGATACTGCACGTGTGTGACTCAATAGAACAGCTCTGAATATATGGTCCAAATGGCTCTGAGCACTATGGGACTTAACTTCTAAGGTTATCAGTCCCCTAGCACTTAGAACTACTTAAACCTAACTAACCTAAGGACATCACACACATCCATGCCCGAGGCGGAATTCGAACCTGCGACCGTAGCGGTCGCGTTGTTCCAGACTGAAGCCCCTACAACCGCACGGCCACACCGGTCGGCCTCTGCATATAAACTACTGTAATAGAGACATTGGCCTTCTTGGAGGATGACGAATGTATTTGTGTATCGTTAAGTCTTGCCTGTACCTTTATATGACTGCTGTCTTTCTCTGATTTGATGAATGTAACTTCCAACTCCTGAGATCTTTTTTATGTGAATGACAAACTATCGTAGTGCTAAGTGAGCCAGTCACTATAAAGCAAAATCTTTTGTAAATCAGGGTCTATGAAGGACTCCAAACTCTCGTGGGTTGTCCCCTCCCATTTATTTTGACTTGATTCAACATTTTCTTGTTAAGTTCCCGAGTGGTGACCGCTAGTTAAAGTTACTGGAGTAATGAAGTCTGAAACGAGAACTCTCGTTTTCTTTAGACAGAAACTGAGTGACGGGGATGGGATGACGTGTGGCGGCACGGCTACCTGAGCGGCAACAGCAGAGTGCGGACCGCTCGTCGCAGTGTAGGGGGTTCTGTTGTCGGGAGGCGAGCAGCGGACCAGGCTTTCTGGGACACGGACAGCACTGGGGCCGGAGCCTCGCAAGCCGTTTCAGTGCAGCGGGGTCCGCCGCTCTCCCACCACATGACACCAGGTGGCTGCACTGTCTGCATCAGTTCAGAGAATTTTAATGTATGCGCCCACTTAGTGTCGACAGTATGCAGCCTACGTATCTCATTGCCGTCCAATAGCCAGAGGCAGCTTCAGGCCTATGCTTTTTCGCGCATACACTGAAAGATGTGATCTGATTGGTGGATCGATATCACGCGTTCTGATGAAAAAGAAGACACTAGGAATTTAGCGGGACAATCAGCGACGGGAGGAAAATTGTTGTAATGATTTGGAGGTGAAAGGAGTGACAGAATGAATCAAAGAGTATCACTGGCAGCTGTTTCTGCGTCCTCCCTAGATCGCAGATTTTCCTGAACGGTGGGGAGAAGGTGCTAATCTTTCAGTGTGAAGGCAAAGTGAGGAGTTCCAGGGAATCGCTTATGGAAGGATGGAGAGATCGGTCATGTTTCGCTTCTGGGCCGCCAGAGCCAACGTTAAGAGTTCTTCACGTCTGGTCAGCCAGAGTGAAAGTGATCACAAGAGTCAGAAGTATTATTATTGTCACGGTAGTCCAGGCAAAGCATGTCTTTTAGAACTTGGTGACAACAGGCAGTATTGTTTGTCGTTTCGCGCTAGCATTGTTCTGGTTAGAACTGCCACTGGAAAGTAGCTGCAACATAATCCCTGTGTTCCGAGTTGTAGGTGCACGGAGAGTCTTGCGTGTGGTAATGCATTTGCGGCATCGGCGCAGTAATCTAATTGATTTGACCCCTCCCAGCTTATGCTGTCACCTTCTCGCCATAGACAGCCACAGCTGTGCGATCTGTATCAAACGCTCACATTTCCGAATGATATTTTCAGGGATAGCGTGTTGAGGCATTCTCTCACTCACAAAGTTTGTAGGGCTCTCTAACGTGACTGTCGACCCCTCTACCGTACGCTAATTCAACCAACATCTCATTACCCAAGTTCCATTTCTTCTGATTTATGTTCCTTTCAATATTTGTATCTTTCACTGCTTTAGGAATTCACGCAATAAATGACTTTTTGACACGAAAATCTTCGTACTATTTAATAGCTGAATGTCTCCTTTATTTTGAGGACCTCTTGCCAGTTAGGAGTAATCAGCTGTTAACTTACCATAATTAGAATTATGTCGAAAGTGTAACTCTTAAACTAGGTGTATTTACAAAACTAATACGGATTTCTTTTATGAATCTGGATGACATGTCCACCTCTCAACCCCCACACCCTGTATCTTGGTTCACATATGTAGCACTAAGACTACTTGAGAAGATGCTGTGACAACGATTGACAGATCTACTGACTACAGTTACAGAAAGAGTGGCTTGTGACAATCCTGAAATTCAGGCTGGTCATTTCGTTCCACAGAAAATTCGTATGAATATCTGAAAGTTACTTTCCTAAAAAAAAATTATCCAAAAGATCCATTAAAGAAACAAGTAAAGTGTGGAAAAGTAAGGGAGCTAAAATTTCATGTAAGAGGATTAAGCAAATTGATGTAAAGGTCAAAGTAAGTCAAAATACGTCATTGCTTCCATACTACAAAACATACTGTTGACTATAAGGAGAGTCATTAAAACGTGCAGAAGTATGCATGTACTGACAGAAAAACAGTGCAGGTAATGAGATAAAAAATGTATGGTACATTGTCAAACGGATGCCAGAGAAGCTACTCAGTGTACCAGATTCAGTAACAATTGAACTGAATGACCGTGTCATGACTGATAATTCTAAAGTTGCAAGTACTTTTAACAATCACTTTTTAAACGTAACAGGAAATACAAGATTAAATTTCTGAGTTGAAGACGCAAGAGAATATATTAAAAATGCTATTCCACAAAACATTGTGTGACTAGAACTAGCAGCAACACCCTTTACTGCAATCAATACAATTATAAAAATTCTAAGAAACAAGAGCTTTCGTGGGGGTAATGAAATTTCAGATGCAATTCTGCAAATGTGGATTCTGAATGTCCTTACTGATGTATGTAGTCCGTCGCTGCACAGGCTATTTTCCAGATAGGTTAAAGTATCCAGTTTATAAACCACTTCATAAGAAAGCTGACGAGACAAACAAACAATTATCGCCTGACATCTTTTTCCAAAATATTGGAAAAAATATTCAAATAGAGACTACTTCGCACATCACAGTTTAGATCGCAGAAAAGTTGCTTGAGTGAGAATACTATGTATACATTCAATCATCAAATAATTCTAGCCTCAAGTAATAATATGTTGCTAGTCGGTACTTTTGTGATCTCTCCAGGGCCTTCGGTTGTGTAGGTAATGAAACTCAGAAAAACTCAAGTTTAATGGAGCTGACAGCTGTACACTCAGCTGGTTTGACTCATATTTGACAAACAGAATGCGAAAGGTTGTGCTGAATAATTCAGGCACTATCGGAAAAGTAGAAAAATTTACTCACAAACGAAGTCTCACAAGGTTCAATTCTGTTCCACTCCTATTGCTTATATATGTGAATTATATTCCACTTGACATTCAACAGGCAAAATTGACACTTGGTACAGGCAATACAGTTGTTATAATAAATGCCGTTAGAGAGAAAGCAACAGACAAGCTAGTAAACGATATTTTCGAAAGAATTATTAAATGGTTATCTCTGAATGGATTGTCACTAAATTTTGGAAAAAGCACATGTATACTAGAAATCGAGTCATACCAACAGCTAATGTGGTACATGAGCAGGAGTTAGTAACTAGTATAGAATGCTCCTTTTTTGGGCGTACATATTGATGAAAACGTGAAATGGAGAGAGCGTAGTACTGAGCTTATCAAACAATTAAGTTCAGCTACTTTGGTCCTCATACAACTGATAATCTTGGAAACAAATGTAACAGCCTTCTGACATATTTTGCATATTTGAACTCAGTAACGTCTAACGAAATAATTTTCTAGGGGACGCTCATCACATATAAATAAAGTATTAATTGCACAATAGCGAGCGTCCGTGTTCACACAGGTACGTCGGTTTTGTACCTCTTCAAAGAGCTATGGATTATAACTGTGCCGTCACAGTGCATATTTTCGCTAATGAAATCCGTTATAAATAATACATCACGATTTAAGAAGAACAGTGATATAGACATCTATAGCACTAGAGGCAAAAATTACCTTTGTTACTCAATGTTAAAGCTGTCAGTAGCTCATAGCGGAGCTTAATATGCACCAGTAAAAATTTTTCATCATTTGCCCAATAACACAACATGTCTGAGAGATAGTGAAGCAAGTTTTAAATATAATTTAAAACCATTTCTACTGGACAATTCCTTCTATTCCACTGCACTGCCCGCTTATGTAGGTGAGGCGAGACCTTGATTACGGACTTGGACTGTGCAGGCACCAGCAGGCGGGAGTTACCCCGTACGCGTGCTGTAGTCGCCTGGTGCGCCGGCCTGGCGCTGAGCCAAGCCGGGCGGGTTGCATCACCGATCAGCAGGGCGCTCAGCGGCCGGTGCGGCACTATGTTTTGGAATTTTTTCAAACTGTTGCATCCTCGAGCCCCCAGTTCGCGATGTACTCTCCCCGGTTACAGGGGTCACGGATCACACTTTATTAATAATTGTAGTACAAAGTAATGTCTCCAGCTACAGTTACATTTACTGCTAGTACACCGAGTCCTTTCATCCATTCATTAATTTTTTCATCATTACTAACTTTTCTACAAGAGCGTGTATGCAATATAAATGGCATATTACTATAAACATAACTACGTCTACTTTGAACCTTTGGGTCAATTCCACAATGCCATGTCTTGTAGGCGATGACATCTCTGTCGGCGAAAGATTCAATCCAGGAACCGAACCGTTCTCACATCGTACGATGGGTAGGGTAAACCAAACACTACCAGAATTTCCGGTAACGACGACCAGAGTAAAACTAACCCAGCATCCTCCAAAGAATATAGGTCCATTCAGTGTGACTGCTTGTCCTGTTCCGCTGTGAACTCTATCTGCAACAGCACTGAAGCACTCTATGCCTCGTGGCAGGCTGGTGTGGCCGAGCGGTTCTAGGCGCTTCAGTCTGGAACTGCGTGACCCCTAAAGTCGCAGGTTCGAATAGTGCTTCGGGCACGGATGTTTGTGATGTCCTTAGGTTAGTTAGGTTTAAGTAGTTATAAGTTGCAGGGGACTGATGACCTCAGACGTTGAGTCCCATGGTGCTCAGAGCCATTTGAACCATTTGAACTATGCCCCGTCGACGTGTGTACCGTCAACGTCGCCACCGCATGCCGGTCTACAAACACATTATCAGCCTTGAGAATAAACTTGGAGGAAATGGAACGGCACAAGCAGTCATATTGAAGGACCTATATTCTTTCGGGGATGCAGGGATATTGCAATGTACTACAATTATTAATAAATTGTGATCCGTGACCCATGTAACCGGGGAGCGTACATCGCGAACTGGGGACTCGTGGATACAACAGTTTGAAAAAATTCCAAAACATAGTGCCGCACCGGCCGCTGAGCGCCTTGCGAGTCGGTGATGCAACCCGCCCGACTTAGTTCAGCGCCAGGCCTGTGCACCAAGGAACGCGCGCTGCTAAAGCGACTAGAGCACGCGCTCCGGGTAACTCCCGCCTGCTGGTGCCTGCACAGTCCAAGTCCGTTAGACTCTAAGTGGTGAAAAACAAGAAACTTGTTTTTTAGTTACTTAGGTAGGAATAAAATACTAATCTGTTCGTTAATGTTAACAGTAATCATATACAAGTTGTTACAAAAAGGTACGGCCAAACTTTCAGGAAACATTCCTCAAACACAAATAAAGAAAATATATTATGTGGACATGTGTCCGGAACGCTTAATGTCCATGTTAGAGCTCATTTTAGTTTCGTCAGTATGTACTGTACTTCCTCGATTCACCGCCAGTTGGCCCAATTGAATAAAGGTAATGTTGACTTCGGTGCTTGTGTTGACATGCGACTCATTTCTCTACAGTACTAGCATCAATCACATCAGTACCTAGCATCAACAGGTTAAGGTTCATCACGAACGTGGTTTTGCAGTCACTGGAATGTTTACTAATATGTAGTTGGCAGACGCACATTTGATGTATGGATTAGCACGGGGCAGTAGCCGTGACGCGGTACGTTTTTACCGAGACAGATTTCCAGAACAAAGGTGTCCCGACAGGAAGACCTTCGAAGCAATTGATCGGCTTCTTAGGGAGCACGGAACATTCCAGCCTATGACTCGCGACTGGGGAAGACCTTGAACGACGAGGACACCTGCAGTTGACGATAACCCTAATGTCAGCATAAGAGACGTTGCTGCTGCACAAGGTAACGTTGACCACGTCACTGTATGGAGAGTACTACGGGAGAACCAGTTGTCTCCGTACCATTTACGGCGTGTACAGGCACTAGCAGCAGCTGATTGGCCTGCACGGGTACACTTCTGCGAATGGTTCATCCAACAATGTGTCAATCCTCATTTCAGTGCAAATGTTCTCTTTACGTATGAGGCTTCATTCAAACGTGATAAAATTGTAAATTTTCACAATCAACATGTGTGGTCTGACGAGAATCCGCACGCAGTTGTGCAATCACGTCATCAACACAGATTTTCTGTGAATGTTTGGGCAGGCATTGTTGGTGACGTCTTGAGTGGGACCCATGTTCTTCCACCTACGCTCAATGGAGCACGTTATCATGATTTCATACGGGATACTCTACCTGTGCTGCTAGAAAATGTGCCTTTACAAGTACGACATAACATGCGGTTCATGCATGATGGAGCTCCTGCACATTTCACTGGAAATGTTCGTACGCTTCTCAACAACAGATTCGGTGACCTATGGATTGGTAGAGGCGGACCAACTCCGTGGCCTCTACGCTCTCCTGACCTGAACCTTCTTGACTTTCATTTATGGGGGCATTTGAACTCTCTTGTCTACGCAACCACGGTACCAAATGTAGAGATTCTTCGTGCTCGTATTGTGGATGGCTGTGATACAATACGCCATTCTCCAGGGCTGCATCAGCCCATCAGGGATTCCGTACGACGGAGGGTGGATGCATGTATCTTCGCTAACGGAGGACATTTTGAACATTTCCTGTAACAATGCTGGTACGTTATGTTGCTGTGTGTTTCCATTCCGTGATTAATGTGGTTTGAAGAGAAGTAATAAAGTGAGCACTAACATGGAAAGAAAGCGTTTCCGGACACATGTCCACATAACATACACTCCTGGAAATGGAAAAAAGAACACATTGACACCGGTGTGTCAGACCCACCATACTTGCTCCGGACACTGCGAGAGGGCTGTACAAGCAATGATCACACGCACGGCACAGCGAACACACCAGGAACCGCGGTGTTGGCTGTCGAATGGCGCTAGCTGCGCAGCATTTGTGCACCGCCGCCTTCAGTGTCAGCCAGTTTGCCGTGGCATACGGAGCTCCATCGCTGTCTTTAACACTGGTAGCATGCCGCGACAGCGTGGACGTGAACCGTATGTGCAGTTGACGGACTTTGAGCGAGGGCGTATAGTGGGTATGCGGGAGGCCGGGTGGACGTACCGCCGAATTGCTCAACACGTGGGGCGTGAGGTCTCCACAGTACATCGAAGTTGTCGCCAGTGGTCGGCGGAAGGTGCACGTGCCCGTCGACCTGGGACCGGACCGCAGCGACGCACGGATGCACGCCAAGACCGTAGGATCCTACGCAGTGCCGTAGGGGAACGCACCGCCACTTCCCAGCAAATTAGGGACACTGTTGCTCCTGGGGTATCGGCGAGGACCATTCGCAACCGTCTCCATGAAGCTGGGCTACGGTCCCGCACACCGTTAGGCCGTCTTCCGCTCACGCCCCAACATCGTGCAGCCCGCCTCCAGTGGTGTCGCGACAGGTGTGAATGGAGGGACGAATGGAGACGTGTCGTCTTCAGCGATGAGAGTCGCTTCTGCCTTGGTGCCAATGATGGTCGTATGCGTGTTTGGCGCCGTGCAGGTGAGCGCCACAATCAGGACTGCATACGACCGAGGCACACAGGGCCAACACCCGGCATCATGGTGTGGGGAGCGATCTCGTACACTGGCCGTACACCTCTGGTGATCGTCGAGGGGACACTGAATAATGCACGGTACATCCAATCCGTCATCGAGCCCATCGTTCTACCATTCCTACACCGGCAAGGGAACTTGCTGTTCCAACAGGACAATGCATTTCCGCATGTATCCCGATCCACCCAACGTACTCTAGAAGGTGTAACTCAACTACCCTGGCCAGCAAGATCTCCGCATCTGTTCCCCATTGAGCATGTTTGGGACTGGATGAAGCGTCATCTCACGCGGTTTGCACGTCCAGCACGAGCGCTGGTCCAACTGAGGCGCCAGGTGGAAATGGCATGGCAAGCCGTTCCACAGGACTACATCCAGCATCTCTACGATCGTCTCCATGGGAGAATAGCAGCCTGCATTGCTGCGAAATGTGGATATACACTGTACTAGTGCCGACATTGTGCATGCTCTGTTGCCTGTGTCGATGCGCCTGTGTTCTGTCAGTGTGATCATGTGATGTATCTGACCCCAGGAATGTGTCAATAAAGTTTCCCCTTCCTGGGACAATGAATTCACGGTGTTCTTATTTCAATTACCAGGAGTGTATTTTTTATCTTTGTGTGTGAATAATGTTTCCTGAAAGTTTGGCCGTACCTTTTTGTAACACCCTGTATACATGTCACGAGAAACTGACCGGTTCCAATCATTTTGAGGAAATGATCTATGGAACGTCTAACTAACTCACTCAGTTTCGCACTTCATCTTTCTGTCTGCATATTACAACAATTTAAAAAAATGATATTCTGGTGATGTTTAGAAAAGTAGGAGACAATTATTCACCATCTGGCACAAAATAGGCACTCAAATAGATTTAAAATAATTTATTATTTCCTCATGGATGGATGCAGGTGTTTCGCACTGACCATCTACTTGTGGTGGCTTTCCAACGCATGTGTGTCTCCGGGTTGTTTGGAACCTATACGGAGATGGCACGATGTGTAGCAGCGTCGCCACATGGAGCTGTGGTGTTGGGTGAGACGACTTTTAAGACCATCGGTGCAGTGGGGAACCAAACAGCCGCGGCTGCTGGTCGCGGATCGACAGCGAGCGGAGCAGCACGCTCACAAGGTCGTGACGTGGTATAAGTCGCGAGCCTGCTGTACGGCTGTAGGGTAGTCAGACTTCCGAACACAGTTACAGCTAGAGTGGGATATCGGATATCTGAGAGCGTTGTCTCGCGTTTCGAGGAACATGAGAATGCTCTGAGTTCCTTGAACGTTCAAATGAAATAATATTCATTACTCGTAATCGAATAATCATTCAGTTGTCATTTCATCACCTGCTCTTTAAAATTGTAGATGTATGTGAGTTTGTGATCACGTTGGCGATTTCATTAGAACAGCAATAATCGGAGTTGTACTTTATATTTCGGAACGCTGCTGCATCACATAAAGTGAGTAGTACACTAACACGCCAGAATGTTAGAGGAAGAGACAACACAAGCAACTGAAAGACATCCGTGTTCATCATGACAAACAGCAATGGCACACGTGTATGGATGTATATAAACTGAAGCGTCTGAGAAACTGATACAGGCATGTATATTCAAATACAGGGATATAAAACAGGCAGAATACAGGGCTGCGGTCGGTAACGCCTCTAAAAGATCGTGACAGAAGGTGCAACCCTTCCGCAATTTGCTACAAATTTCAATGCTGAGTCAACAATAAGTGTCAGTTTGAGGACCACTCAACGAAACATAATCGATATGGGCTTTCAGTGCCGAAGGCCTATTCGTGTTCCCTTGATGACTGCACGTTACCAAGCTATATGCGTCACCTGGGCCCGTCAACACCGACGTTGGACTGTTGATGATTGGTAACATGTTGCCTGGTCTGAGGAGCCTCGTTTCAAATTGTATCGAGCGGATGGACATGTATGTGTGTGAAGACAACATAATGAATCCATGGACCCTGCATGTCAGCAAAGGACTGTTCAAACTGATGGAGGCTTTGTATTGTTGTAGGGCATGTGCAGTTGGAGTGATATGGGTGCATTCATATGTCTAGATTCGACTGTAACAGGTGACACGAAATCATCCTGTCTGATCCCTTGCATCCATGCATTTCCGTTGTGCATTCCGACGGACTTGGGCAATTCCAACATGACAATGCTATACCCCACACATCCACAATTGCTACAGTTTGGTTCCAGGAACACTTTTCTGAGTTTAAACACTTTCGATGACCACCAAACTACTCCGACATCAACATTATCGGGAATATGTGTAATGCCTTGGAACGTGTTGTTCAGAAGAGATCTCCACTCTCTCGTAGTCTTACGGATTTATGGACAGCTTTGCAGGATTCGTGGTGTCAGTTCCGTCCAGCACTATTTCATGCATTAGTCGAATCCATGCCACGTCGTGTTGCGGCAGTTCTGCGTGCTCGCGGGGCCCTACAGGATATTAGGCAGTTGTTGTTGTACGGGTTTCTTAGGCTCTTCACTGTAACATGATTCCCAAGTTGTGTTGGTCTGTGGTCCAGAATCTGTTGCACCATGATGTGCATTTGACGCACTTATTTCAGACTTCGAAGAGATCGATTTTTTATGGCACTCTTGAGGTGAAAATTCCTCTGGAGAATTATATTTATGACTCTTTCAAGCAGGGTTAAAAAGATAGGAAAATTCGGCCCAGTACTTTTGCTATAGATGTTGTTGACTGGTTATTTGAAGTAGCATAAAAGTCACTGTCGTGATACGTGTGTATTTGATAGTACTCATTAGCTAATTAAGACATTGCGACCACATTAACATTATTTATGGCGTAGCCTTCGAACTCTTGAGTACAATATCTATTTTTGCTTGCGTTTGCAGATGGGATTACCCAGCTATATTGAGATATATGAGATTGTTTATAAATCAGTGTTAGACCCGTGTAGGTATGTCATACCATGGTTATTGGTGCCAGGACCAGTTCTCACACCTCGGAATTCCATAACAACCGCTATGTTGTGAAGTGTCAAAATCTTTCATTGTCACATACATAATTCTGTGAACAGTCGAGGCCACTCCCAGCCACACATTACATTCTCTTAAATAGTTGCCGCGACTCGGATCTGCACGGTGACTTAGAAATATATGCGGAATAGAAGAGCTACAAACACATGTAGATACACAACGACGTATCGGATAACTATTGCAAAAATGGTCTCAAATACAGAAAAATACTAGTAAGTGATCACTGAATACAAAAGAGG
Organism: Schistocerca gregaria; assembly: GCF_023897955.1. Taxonomy (NCBI): domain Eukaryota; kingdom Metazoa; phylum Arthropoda; class Insecta; order Orthoptera; family Acrididae; genus Schistocerca; species Schistocerca gregaria. The sequence continues at coordinate 31,303,521 of NC_064924.1, read as the reverse complement.
CCTAAAATCATGTTTACGTAAGTAGACGGAGCCTATTTACATTTGCATATTGTTTTTATAACACTGAAAATGACACACTTTTTATCAGAATATGTATGTTACGGAACACTTCACACAGGCAGTGAACCAATCTCAGAGCATCACACGAAGAGGAAAGAAACGTGGGAAACAGAAGTGGACATCACAGAAAGAGTAATTCATATCATGGAAGGAAATTTGGAAACCGAAAGCAAGCCCAGTATGAGTACCTGTGAGCTCTACATCTGCTCGTATACACGCGGCACGCCACCTTGCGGTGAGTGAGGTTCTTTGCGTGCCACAGCCACTTCTCCCGCTTTTTGTTCCAGTCGCTGGCGGTAAGCGCCCGTGTGGGCTCCAATCCCTCTGATTTTACCTTCATGGTCAAGGTGTATGCAGGAGGAAGCAATACACTTGTCGACTCTTGTAGGGATGGACGCTATCGGCACATTAGCAGTGAACGACGCCGTGACGCAGAACTTCTCTGTTCCACCGTCTGCCACCGGCGTAAGTTGACTACCTCTGTGATGCATGCATGCTTACTAAATGAAGCTATCACGAAATGCGCTGCTCTTCTCAGGACCGTCTCTATTTCCTATATGAAAGCGATTTTGTATGGATCCAATACTGACGATTGACGTTCAAGCACATGTCGAACTAGGGTTTTGTAAGGTATCTTTATTGTTACGTTTTCTGAGGATACTCCCAACGAATCTCAGTCTGACGCACGCCTTTCCTGCGATTAGTTTTATTTTGTTGTTCCACTCTGACCGCATACTTCTAGGTATGTTATGGAAGTATTTGCTTCCAGTAATTTTTCTGAAATCGTGTAATCACATAATAATGGGTCTTTATGTTTATATACACGCAATACGTCATTGCGAGTTCTCAGTACTGAGCAGCATCATTCGCGATGTCGTTTTCTTTATAACTATATATAATATGAAGGGTAATGAACCTATAACACGCCCTAGGGTATGCACAAGAAACTAACGTGAAATATTCCCAAAGTTTCCCCTCACTACTGCAGCTGAGGCACGTCTACAAAACCATCCAATAACTGTGTTTGATACAGTTTCAACACTTGTCCTCAGCCAACTTATTTCGTATTTCTGATCTGTAATAATCTCATTCGATGTTATCGTACGTTTTATGTCTGTGTATACGCCTCCACAAACAATGTTGAACCTACCTTTACGATATACGTTCCATTCACAATTTAGAATTTATTTGTAACTAACGTATGGTTTCAACCAGCTTCCTGTACCTCGTTCTATGTGGGCATCTTCGCCGTCTACAAGTGAGACTACCTCCAGGCTCTCCTGCAGTTAATTAACACTGTGTTAATGTTTTCTTTCTCTCAGATGCTATGACTAAAGCTACAGTGTCTGGAAACAGAACCGGTCGAGATTATGGAGAGATTTCTCTATCCTATAAAACCCATATACGCACACCACGCTGATTCTGCAGTCGTCTCAGCTCCTTCTTGCATGTAGTTCAGCCTGATGTAGTAAGGGGAAGCTTACAATTTTCCGCTATATAGCGTAGGTTGAGAAATTTACATCTAATGCTGCCGCAGAATCGTCTGAGGCTCCCTCACACACTATAATAAAGATGATAGGACAAGCAAACTCCCACAGAGGTACCTCTCCGAATACAGCTGCTTACCAAGTGCTCTCTAAACCATTGTAGGTGAGACCAGAGCCTGGCAAGTAAGGCAAAACACCCCAAGAGCTGTCTCTCACACTAGAGTGCAACCTTCATATTTTCATCAGTCGCAAAGGAGAAAGGACACAGAAGTAGCTTTAATAGCGGGTGTGTGATTACTCCAAAGCAGAGAGAATGAAATGGAGCGAGAGGAGCAAGTAGTTTCCCACCCTGGAATTGACCTTCCGCCAGACTGAAGACAGCACCTAAGGACTGAGCGGCAGGCTCCTTGTGAAGAGAGGTAGATGACGAGAGAAACGCTAACTCCGTACTATACACTGTACACTTGTAAGGTGCCTCTTACGTCGGGATGACATTTTTACAAGTTTTAATAAATTATTGTCTCTTATTGATGTATTCACGATAGTTAGGAAGTGCTGGAGTCCGTAGCCTGCCGTGAGTCGGAGAGCATTTCCCACGCTTGCTGGCTAGGTGACGAAGCGACCATATGTCGCGCGTAGTGGGGTGGGGCTCGGCGCTGGACCGTAGCAACAAGCGTCAACCTGGGAAATGTACATGACGGGAAGTGCGGCCATCTTGGCGCCAAAGTCACCCATTTTGTTCATTTATGTATAATAATTAAAGTCATTTATGACAACATGAATGCTAGGAGGAGCCTCTGGATGTTTAAAACTGTTTATGATAATTTTGCCTCTTTGAAATTCACACCCGTTCATTAACAGATGCATAACTTGGTAAGTACGAACTTGATCGGAACTCCACGAACTGTGACGAAACTAGTAAGAGATACGGACTGCGCGCCAAAGGTGGGAGTCGGCGTTAAGAGCTCCTCTTGTCTTCTTCGATGGTAGCGAGTAGTTTGTGACATGAGTGTTTTATTATTGATCTAATAGGAATAAAAGTGATATTACGGCATTCTGAATATAAATTTCGAGTAAATAGATACCCCAAACTTGATCGTCAGCAATTTCAGATAATTAGCTTCCACCGACAGATGTATCCAGTGTGCCAATGAAGAATTTGCACGGGACGGCATTCACGAGAGCTGCACCGCGCACAGGTAGGAGGAAATCCGACGACACGACCCACCAAGACGGATCAAGGAAGGTCAGACTTACACTCGCAAATTCCGGGTGGAAATGCTGACCAGTTATACTGTACGTCACATATACCACCCTCTACGGACTCGCGCCTAAGCTGAGTAATAACAGTGTCAGTTTAGAAGCGAGGGGATCTGGCACACTACTGAGAATTTATCCAAAATGCAACACTCTTTAGACTCTGTCTCCTTTGTAGAGGTAAGGCGATTATGTTCATGGCTCGTGCAGTGTGTGATTTATACCCCTGTCCGTCAGTCTCACATACCCTGTGCCATCTGTTTTCCTGCGACGCAGTGCTCCAGCTATTGTAAGAGTGTATAGCAGGGCCTGCCACGGCGTGCCAAACTGCACGCATGCGCGACGACAAGGCCGGGCCGCATGCGTCAGCTTCGCTCGGTACGCCTCGGGAATACTCCGGTAAGGCGCGAAATTGCCATGGAGTTGTGTCAAGGGGCACTCTTTTTGACGCCATGTGGTACGGTACCTTTCGTAGCACCAGTGCTCTGTGTCCTTCGCTGGTGCTTGTGGTTCATGGGAAGTGTATGGTAAAGAAGCAGTAGTAGTTGCAATGTCAACTGCTCTCAAAAAGAGGCAGACTAGCAACGTATTGGCACGAGCATTTAAATATGAGTGACAATTATAGTACTTTTTCGAAGGGAAGTATAAAAATTCTGTGACCTGTTATGCAATCCCGTAGTCGCTGGGCACCCCAAATATGGAGTAGAGCAGCAGTAGACCTCAGTGCACAAACTGTGTAAGGATTTAGTTGGGATGAAACAGAAAAAAATTACCAGATGTAAAAAAAAAAAAAACATAATAATGCCGCACAGCGATCCGGTCTGAGTTTGAGTAACCTGTGAAAATTAATGTGTTTGTGCTGTTTGTATGTGCACGTATATGCTTGTAGAAATCCGATATGTTTCCAGTCTGTTTGTTTCATTCTTATTTTTAAGGGGCACCCAGCTGCAGAGTCCCGTCACTAAAAGCAAGCTACAAAATAGCGCTCATAATTGCCAGATGTAGTAAATATTTCAGCGATGGCGATTTCATTCAAGAGTCCATTGATGAGGCAGCGGAAGTCGTGACTCCGCGTAAAGTACAGAAATTTCGCGAGAAACAATAACTCGGGGCTAAGCTGCCAGGGCATCGAATGTCTAAAGGCAGTTAACTGACAGTGCCAGCGAGTTCATTGCATTCTCGATTACTGTGGGCGAGTCAGTCGATATTCCACCGGCACAAATAGTGATTTGTGTTACTCATGGAGTCGACATCAATCTTCATGTGACCCCAGTGATACACATCGAGAAGGATCGACTTGCTGGAAACATAAACAGGCAGCTATAGCCGTCGACCCGCATTGGACAATGTTGGTGTCAGTTACAACCTGTGGAGCGCCAGCAATGCGAGGGCCACAAAATGTGCTCGTAGCATTGTTGCGTAAAAAATTGCAACAATAAACAGATGACGTGTATGGAATTCCTTGCTCCGTACACGAAGAAGCATTATGTGCTAAATTTGCAGGAAAAGAGCACTTCGTGAAGCTGGTGGTACGAATAGTAAATTATCTAAAGTCACGTGAGGTACGACATTGAAAGTTTCAACAATTTGTGATGGAACTGCAGGAAGAGTATGGAGACGTGATTTACTACTGCGAAGTGCGTTGCTCGTTCGTTAAGTCTAGAGGCATGTCTGGAACGAGTTTAAGAATTAATATCTGCTATTGTTCAGTTTATGAAGGAAAAAGGGAAGAAAGAACAAACGTAAGAAGATCCGTAATGAACTGCATACCTCGCATTTATAGTGGACGTGACTGCCCACTGGAAGACATTGGATAAGACGATGCAACGGGAGAAGCAGTTAAAATCTGATCTGGGAAAGGTGAATTCAGTCAAAGTAAAAATCACGTTGAGGAAGGGATTACTTCTGAAAAAGGATACGTCCCGTTTCCCTGAGCTCTCTACTGTTATACAAAATGCGGCTTTCGAACAATTCATGTCGGTGGCGGAAGAAATGTAGGAGTAGTTTTCAAATAGCTTTCAGAAACTTGCTAACCACGCATTTGTTTTTGAGACGTTTTCAGGACCATTTGTCGTATAAGTTAAAAGCGCCCCCGTTCAGCTGCGTATGGAAGTAATCGATCTGCAATGTAATTCCAGATCAAAAGACGAATTCTGTTACGTTAAAATTGTCCAGCGGGTCTACGAATGTCTTCCTCCGAAAGAGTTTCTGTGTCGCAAAATGAAGGCTGCAAAACTAATATCCGTGTCTCGGTCAGCTTAGTGCGTGAAATAGTTAATTCGGTAATGAAAATAAATAAATGACGCTTATGTGGCAGTTTGAGTGACGACAGTTCGATAAAGTGCCTACGCCTGGCAGTGTGCCGACAGTTTGTACACGACATCAGCTTTATTATGACTTCAGCCGAACAAAAAATGTTAAAAAACGATAAAAGTTTTGTTTAGTTCGTGATATATTTTGTTGGGAATTAAAACCATGTCACTGTCGGTACAGAAGCGCAAGGTAATAAATTCTTTTACCTTCCACAAACACTGTAACTATGATAACTTATTCCTTGCTAATGCATTCTATACAGTGTATTTATTTTTGACTGTCTTTCTATATATCAACTGACATGTTTAAAGAATTTTACGTGCAACAACGTGGCTCGCCGAATATTACTGGGTGTGATGCAGTTGCAAACTCTATTTTACTTTCTTATTGTCTAGGTCTATGTTCTTCTACCAGCAGTCGATTCATACGTCTGTTTCGAATTTTCTAATATATAAACAAATCGTATCCAATCTGGCATGTGTCCCGTGCACGGTAGTTCTGCTATGTAAGTGGCGCGTTTGTAGTTGCCGCTGACAAGGGGAAGGCCTCAGACACGGCCAACAGACTCGGTTCAAATTTGGCAGGTCGCTTGTGTACAACCTGAAACCATGGAACGTAAGATACTTTTGGTCAACACTCCCCAATTTTGGGAAAATCACCCCTAAAGGTTATGAAGAGCAATCGTCTTAAAATTGGAGGGATCGATAGATAATTAAAAATAGAGCATTTTTCATCATCAGGTATGGGGTCCGCAATCGCGAAATTATCCAGAAATCGAGGAAAGAAACTTTTACAACTACTGCATCTGTACCCACTTGGTAAACGCTTTTCGCCGGCAGCGCAACGGCCAAGGTAACTGGCGCGGAATCGGAAAATCCGGGTTCGAATCTCGAAGAAACGTAGTGGATGTTATTCTTTTCTTTTTTATTTTTCCATATCTGATTTAATACGGATAGGAGGGTTAATAAGGTAAGTAAATAAATAAGGAATGATAATAATAAGGTAGTTAAACGAATTTCCCAAACGCCGTGAGTTAGTAAAGTATTAAACTTTTAAACCTTGTCACATGCAAACAACCCCGAGTAAGAGTGCTGCGAATTCCTCACGTGGGATCACAGACAGCCAACCGCGCGACGCTTGTTTACAGCGAGGCAGGGGACAGAATGCACGCGGGGAGAGTTGTGTTGTCCCGGTTGCCTCTTGTAATATCATAGTTTTGAACCTGGAAGAGTGAAGGTGTCCAGCATGAGCCTTATAGAAGTCAATCGGAAAGAGTTTTTTCCGTCATTAGGCTGCCGCGAACCTCGCGAATACATCCAGTGATTTTTCAATCTTTAATGCGCCGAATGAAATACGTTTTGATAAATTAATACAGTCTTCTTCCGTAAGTAATATACAACGAGTACTGTATGTAGTTTGCAGCAGCTAGCTCGTCTGTTTATACCGTAGTAACTAGTTACTGTTTGTTGTGCCATATCTTTCAGTTGCATAATCTGATTAATGGAGGATTTACACCCTTTGAATACCGCTGTAATATACAGTTGGGAGTCTGTCACAAACGATGGCAAGCGGTTTTGGTTTGTAAAAGTGTTGCAAGACAGATACATTATCAATGCACTACCGGAAGCAGACAGTTCTGTTTCTCGGCGTTCCAGATTGATAGGAGCAGCTATCGTCTAGCGGTTTTTGGAGCTGACGAACGAAATGACTTTTGTTGATACTGAAGTACTATACCATGAAGACGAAGCAGAAGGTGATTCGGTGGAAGATATCACGACTAGCGATTCGCAAAATGGTCATAACACTTTGGAAATCTCCACATCACTCGGAATATGTGCTTCATCTGTTCCCGACGAATATTACGAACCGGTTATTAAACGATTGAACTACGGCGCTATACCCCTTGGTGTAAAAATAAAGGTGGTAGCGCTATTCCGGAATCATCCAAATTGGAACATACAAACACTGCAAAAGAATGAAGCAACAACAGCCCTGAAAAAGAAGAAGGATATGAAATTATGGGAAAGTGATGTTAAAGGAGCCACAATATACGACAAATACCAGGCGATAAATAAGTGGACTTACGACCAATTTGTCAAATCTCGTTGTCGTAACGAGAATGTAACAACTAGAATACTTCAGGAGTGGGCTGGAGGTGCAGCGCTTCGCTATATGGCCAACAAGGATTTTACGGTTTCTGCATCATTATCTTGGGCAAGAAATTTCAAAAGCGGAGTGTAAAATTCGTCAACGGCAAGTCACTAAATACGTCTCTCATAAGGAGGTACAAAATATGGAAGATATACAGAAAGCGGCGGTTCTTTTCAGCACGCAAACAGCGTCACTTATGACCGGTTTTAATCGTGATTACATGATCAACACCGATCAAACAGGATGCGAGTATCGGGTGAACATTTGACGCTCGTTATCGCATAAGAGAGGAAAACGAACCCTTGTCGCTGTTGGCAGTAAAAACAAACTAAGACATTCGTACATGGCGCAATACGCCATCTCAGCCTCTTGAAAAGTGTTGCCTAAGGTTCTTCTGTGTTTACAAGAAACGAATGCTACATTTGGCCATCGGGTTATAGAAGATGTCAATCATTTAACCGACTCGTTGAAAAATGTTTACATTACCTGCTCCAAATCCGAGAAACTGACGAATGAGATTTAAAGTACATTTCTTGAGAATGTTTTAAAACAATACGTTTCTGATAACAAGTTTTGTCTAATATTGGATTCCTGGAGTGGACAAATTAATATTGCAATTTATAACACAATGTTTATAGATGGCGAAAGTCAGCCGACGTGCACAGTAAAAGTAATACCGCCAAACTGCACATCATGTGGTAGCCGTCTGATGTTCATTTCTATCGTCAGGTTAGAAGCATTATTTCCAGGCTTCAGAATTGCAGTGTGCTTCTGGAAACCCAGCGGGAATTGCACAACCGCACGGATGCAATAACTATTCACAGCATGATTCATAACCAACTTTCAGCACCGATTATTCAGGCAATGATATCGTGTGCGTGGTACGTATCAAAATTAATTCCCGAAAAAGACGTATTTTTAAATGTAACCCAAGTTTGTTTTCCGCCGACTCTTAGGAAGCAAGTGTAGCTGTCGAAAGACTGCATTCATTATGTTGTGGTTGGCAGGAGACCCAACCCGTACCTAAAGGAGGCCGAAATGCACGCGTTTTAGCTCACGCAGGCTGGCTTGAGGTCTGGAACATGACAAGGGAATTAAAATTGCGAAAAACGGACGTAGCTGGTGAAATACTTAACTTTAATCTATTAATGGAGAACGTCGCTCTTTGTTGTTGTGATCTTCAGTCCTGAGACTGGTTTGATGCAGCTCTCCATGTTACTCTATCCTGTGCAAGCTTCTTCATCTCCCAGTACCTACTGCAACCTACATCCTTCTGAATCTGCCTAGTGTATTCATCTCTTGGTCTCCCTCTACGATATTTACCCTCCACGCTGCCCTCCAGTACTAAATTGGTTATCCCTTGATGCCTCAGAACATGTCCTACCAACCGATCCCTTCTTCTGGTCAAGTTGTGCCACAAAGTTCTCTTCTCCCCAATCCTATTCAATACTTCCTCATTAGTTACGTGATCTACCCATCTAATCTTCAGCATTCTTCTGTAGCACTACATTTCGAAAGCTTCTATTCTCTTCTTGTCCAAACTATTTATCGTCCATGTTTCACTTCCATACATGGCAACACTCCATACAAATACTTTCAGAAATGACATCCTCACACTTAAATCAATACTCGATGTTAACAAACTTCTCTTCTTCAGAAACGCTTTCCTTGCCATTGCCAGTCTACATTTTATATCCTCTCTACTTCGACCATCATCAGTTATTTTGCTCCCCAAATAGCAAAACTCCTTTACTACTTTAAGTGTCTCATTTCCTAATCTAATTCCCTCAGCATCACCCGACTTAATTCGACTACATTCCATTATCCTCGTTTTGCTTTGGTTGATGTTCATCTTGTATCCTCCTTTCAAGACACTGTCCATTCCATTCAACTGCTCTTCCAAGTCCTTTACTGTCTCTGACAGAATTACAATGTCATCGACGAACCTCAAAATTTTATTTCTTCTCCATGGACTTTAATAACTACACTGAATTTTTCTTTTGTTTCCCTTACTGCTTGCTCAATATACAGATTGAATAACATCGGGGATAGGCTACAACCCTGTCTCACTCCCTTACCAACCACTGCCTCCCTTTCAAGCCCCTCAACTCTTATAACTGCCGTCTGGTTTCTGTACAAATTGTAAATAGCCTCTTGCTCCCTGTATTTTACCCCTGCCACCTTTAGAATTTGAAAGAGAGTATTCCAGTCAACATTGTCAAAAGCTTTCTCTAAGTCTACAAATGCTAGAAACGTAGGTTTGCCTTTCCTTAATCTTTCTTCTAAGATAAGTCGTAAGGTCAGTATTGCCTCACGCGTTCCAGTATTTCTACGGAATCCAAACTGATCTTCCCCGAGGTCTTCTTCTACTAGTTTTTCCATTCGTCTGTAAACAATCGTGTTAGTATTTTGCAGCTGTGGTTTATTAAACTGATTGTTCGGTAATTTTCACATCTGTCAACACCTGTTTTTTTGGGATTGGAACTATTATATTCTTCTTGAAGTCTGAGGGTATTTCGCCTGTTTCATACATCTTGCTCACCAGATGGTAGAGTTTTGTCAGGACTGGCTCTCCCAAGGCCGTCAGTAGTTCCAATGCAATGTTGTCTACTCCGGGGACCTTGTTTCGACTCAGGTCTTTCAGTGCTCTGTCAAATTATTCACGCAGTATCGTATCTCCCATTTCACCTTCATCTACATCCTCTTCCATTTCCATAATATTGTCCTCAAGTACATCGCCCTTGTATAGACCCTCTATATACTCGCTCCCCTTTCTGCTTTCACTTCTTTGCTTAGAACTGGGTTTCCATCTGAGCTCTTGATGTTCATACAAGTGGTTCTCTTTTCTCCAAAGGTCTCTTTAATCTTCCTGTAGGAAGTATCTATCTTACCCCTAGTGAGGTAAGCCTCTACATCCTTACATTTGTCCTCTAGCCATCCTTGCTTAGCCATTTTGCATTTCCTGTCGATCTCATTTTTGAGACGTTTGTATTCCTTTCTGCCTGCTTCATTTCCTGAATTTTTATATTTTCTCCTTTCATCAATTAAATTCAATATTTCTTCTGTTACCCAAGGATTTCTACTATCCCTCGTCTTTTTACCTACTTGATCCTCTGCTGCTTTCACTACTTCATCCCTCAAAGCTATCTATTCTTCTTCTACTGTATTTCTCTCCCCCATTCCTGTCAATTGTTCCCTTATGCTCTCCCTGAAACTCTGTACAACCTCTGGTTCTTTCAGTTTATCCAGGTCCCATCTCCTTAAATTTCCACCTTTTTGCAGATTCTTCAGTTTTAATCTACAGGTCATAACCAATAGGTTGTGGCCAGAGTCCACATCTGCCCCTGGAAATGTCTTACAATTTAAAACCTGGTTCCTAAATCTCTGTCTTACAGTTATATAATCTATCTGATACCTTTTAGTATCTCCAGGGCTTTTCCATGTATACAACCTTCTTTCATGGTTCTCAAACCAAGTGTTAGCTATGATTAAGTTGTGCTCTGTGCAAAATTCTACCAGGCGGCTTCCTCTTTCATTTCTTATCCCCAATCCACATTCACCTACTATGTTTCCTTCTCTCCCTTTTCCTACACTTGAATTCCAGTCACCCGTGACTATTAAATTTTCGTCTCCCTTCACTATCTGAATAATTTCTTTTATTTCATCATACATTTCTTCAATTTCTTCGTCATCTTCAGAGCTAGTTGGCATATAAACTTGTACTACTGTAGTAGGTGTGGGCTTCGTATCTATCTTGGTCACAATAATGCGTTCACTATGCTGTTTGTAGTAGCTTACCCGCATTCCTATTTTCCTATTCATTATTAAACCTACTCCCGCATTACCCCCTATTTGATTTTGTATTTATAACCCTGTATTCGCCTGACCAATAGTCTTGTTCATCCTGCCACCGAACTTCACTAATTCCCACTATATCTAACTTTAACCTATCCATTTCCCTTTTTAAATTTTCTAATCTACCTGCCCGATTAAGGGATCTGACATTCCACGCTCCGATCCGTAGAATGCCAGTTTTCTTTCTCCTGATAACGACATCCTCTTGAGTAGTCCCCGCCCGGAGATCCGAATGGGGGACTATTTTACCTCCGGAATATTTTACCCAAGAGGACGCCATCATCATTTAATCATACAGTAAAGCTGCATGCCCTCGGGAAAAATTACGGCCGTAGTTTCCCCTTGGTTTCAGCCGTTCGCCGTACCAGCACAGCAAGGCCGTTTTGGTTATTGCTACAAGGCCAGATCAGTCAATCATCCAGACTGTTGCCCTTGCAACTACTGAAAAGGCTGCTGCCCCCCTTCAGGAACCACACGTTTGTCTGGTCTCTCAACAGATACCCCTCCGTTGTGGTTGCACCTACGGTACGGCTATCTGTATCGCTGAGGCACGCGAGACTCCCCACCAACGGCATGGTACATGGTATATGATTCACAATATGAATAGTACGGATACTGGCGTCTTGCTAGGTCGTAGCAAATAACGTAGCTGAAGGCTATGCTAACTATCGTCTCGGCAAATGAGATCGTAGAAGTCAGTGAACCATCGCTAACAAAGTCGGCAGAAGTAAAGCTGTGAGTACCGGGCGTGAGTCGTGCGTCGGTAGCTCAGATGGTAGAGCACTTGCCCGCGAAAGGCAAAGGTCCCGAGTTCGAGTCTCGGTCGGGCGCACAGTTTTAATCTGCCAGGAAATTTCATTCTGGGTAGTATTTTCCGTAGAACAGGCAATAAAATTCCTGATTCATCTTCTTCGTAAGAGCAGTAGCGCGCAAATTGGACTAAACTACGAGACCACATTAAATTTTGATATGTAAAGCTCCGCAAATGATACAGGAGCGTGTATGCCGAAGACAAGTCATAATTTCAAAAGAAAAATAGTCTTTGTCTAGAGATACAAAGAGAATCAAACGTCAAACTATTTCGATTAAAAGAATAGATAAGACTGATTAACGCTCTTTGATTCCATTCAAAAACACAAGAAACTGAAATAAGTGCAGTTACAGAATCTTTCAGAGAGGTTCTGTGCTCCATAGCGAAGAATAACCCTCATCCGTTTACAATTAAGCTGAAAGTTTTGTTTCGACTGGAGGGTTTAAAATCTCGTTTAGGGCAGTACTGAAGACGGTCAAGAACAGTAATGCTAACCGCTGACTAGGATAAACCGTGGCAAACGACTGGTTAGACAGCATGCTGACGGAATAGAAAATCTCTGGCCACAACAGATTCATATGACCTCCTGTAAGGACTGTTATCGACAAGTGTTAGCGACCACATCTAGGGACGTGCAGCTGTCGCTTAGACACCGGACTCACATTCGGTATGAATCTTCGAATCACTTGGATGTAGATGACCTATGGTCTCACTAAATCGATCAACCGACATGCTAACGTGTTTCTCTGCAAAGGACGCAGTCAATTTTCTTATCCCTCTGGTACGGTAATGTGAAAATTACCTGCGATTAATTTCTGCTGCGAAATAACCCCCTACACAGAACCGACCTTAAGATAAACTACTAAAATCTGTGCACAGTGGACTATGTGTACGGGTATTAATATTGTGATAAAGCAATACATGACATTAAATATCCAGCAGACAGACCCAGAGTTACTGAATGAGTAAGGAATTTTCTCTATTGAAATAGTTGTTTTTTTTGCAATGCAAACATAGATACAATGAAATACCTATAAATCACACTATTTCAACGGTAATAGTTGGTTGATATGATGTCTATCAAAGACTCAAAACAAACGTATTGGAGAATTTGGACTTTTCTTCGTCAAGGTGTACGGAATGACAGTTTTGTATGACTGGCAGTATGCATGACAATATCCATTAGAAACAGAAAGAAACTGAAAGTGTCTGACCTCAAGAGTAGACCTGTCAGATAGTATGAATACTGAATGGTAACAATAACAAGAGATGGAAAACGAGACGAAAGCTTAGAATCAGTAGCATGGGAGGTAAACGAAAAATGAAATGAACTGAAGTGAATTTAATCCACGGTAGGAATACGCTCTTACGAGTCGCTTGCACACACAAGTTTACTGTACCGCTGCAGCGTTTGGAGGGTTCATGCAGTTTGAACGTGACTATATATCTAACTAATTCAGAGTTGCGCCGTAGGGTTGTGACAGGTCCGTACGCATGCTGAGGCATTTATTTTTCCTCTTTTTCTCCTCGAGTGACGGAAAGGAACAGCAGCTGCTGCCTTCCAAAGGTATTCCCTTTGTGCGAGTACAGTAAGACGTGAGGCAAGGCGCTGCTGAGTGCCCGAGGGATATCGACGTCAGGGGGAAGGGCGGCGGAGCGGCGACGACACACGGCGGCGGCGGCGGCGGCGGCGGCGACAGCCCTGTTGCCTCGCCTGGAGGTGTGTGGTCGAACACGGCAGGGGCTCCGCGTGCGGCTTCCTCACAGACTGGCGCTCTGCGCTGGAACAATAGGGCGGCACCGGCCAAACTCATACTCCTAAGTATGTGAAAACCGTGCCGGACAGAAGATAGTGAGGCCGGTCCAAATTCACGGAAGAAATCCTTAGATCAGCCAATAGCTCCAAACTTTTTAACTACTCGAATGCCATACGTTGTCGTGGACGGCCAATATTCATCACGATATGCAAGGTGTTACAAAAAGGTACGGCCAAACTTTCAGGAAACATTCCTCACACACAAATAAAGAAAATATATTATGTGGACTTGTGTCCAGAAACGCTTAATTTCCATGTTAGAGCTCATTTTAATTTCCTCAGTATGTACTGTACTTCCTCGATTCACCGCCAGTTGGCCCAATTGAAGGAAGGTAATGTTGACTTCGGTGCTTGTGTTGACATGCGATTCATTTCTCTACAGTACTAGCGTCAATCACATCAGTACCTAGCATCAACAGGTTAATGTTGATCACGAACGTGGTTTTGCAGTCACTGGAATGGTTACAAATACGGAGTTGGCAGACGCCCATTTGATGTATGGAGTAGCACGGGGCAGTAGCCGTGACGCGGTACGTTTTTACAGAGACAGATTTCCAGAACAAAGGTGTCCCGACAGGAAGACGTTCGAAGAAATTGATCGGCTTCTTAAGGAGCACGGAACATTCCAGCCTATGACTCGCGACTGGGGAAAACCTTGAACGACGAGGACACCTGCAGTTGACGATAACACTAATGTCAGCATCAGAGAAGTTGCTGTTGTACAAGGTAACGTTGACCACGTCACTGTATGGAGAGTACTAGGGGAGAACCAGTTGTTTCCGTACCATATACAGCGTGTGCAGGCACTATCAGCACCTGATTGGCCTCCACGGGTACACTTCTGCGAATGGTTCATCCAACAATGTGTCAATCCTCATTTCAGTGCAAATGTTCTCTTTACGTATGAGGCTTCATTCAAACGTGATAAAATTGTAAATTTTCACAATCAACATGTGTGGGCTGACGAGAATCCGCAAGCAATTGTGCAATCACGTCATCAACACAGATTTACTGTGAACGTTTGGGCAGGCATTGTTAGTGATGTCTTGATTGGGACCCATGTTCTTCCACGTACGCTCAGTGGAGCACGTTATCATCATTTCATACGCGTGCTCTACCTGTGCTGCTAGAACCTGTGCCTTCACAAGTACGACACAACATGTGGTTCATGCACGATGGAGCTCCTGCACATTTCATTCGAAATGTTCGTACGCTTCTCAACAACAGATTCGGTGACCGATGGATTGGTAGAGCGGACTAATTCCATGGCCTTCACGCTCTCCCGACCTCAACCCTCTTGACTTTCATATATGGCGGCATTTGAAAGCTCTTGTCTACGCAACTCCGGTACCTAGTGTAGAGAGTCTTTGTGCTTGTATTGTGGACGGCTTTGATACAATACGCCATTATGCAGGGCTGCATCAGCGCGTCAGGGATTCCATGCGACGGAGGGTGGATGCATGTATCCTCGCTAACGGAGGACATTTAGAACATTTCCTGTAACAAAGTGTTTGAAGTCACGCTGGTACTTTCTGTTGCTGTGTGTTTCCATTCCATGATTAATGTGATCTGAACAGAAGTAATAAAATGAGCTCTAACATGTAATGTAAGCCTTTCCGGACACATGTCCACATAACATATTTTCTTTCTTTGTGTGTGAGGAATGTTTCCTGAAAGTTTGGCCGTACTTTTTCGTAACGCCCTGTAGTACGGTTTTTTCCTGTATACACAAAAACGCGGTGATGCCGGCAACTGTTTGACGACGGCCTTGCAGTATATGGGAAAGTATCATCGCTAAGACAAAAAAATTACATTTGACTCTGTAAATCACAATATCCTTTTAAGTAAATTAGAGCATTATGGTGTAACAGGAAATGCTGCAAAATGGTTCAAATCTTTTACCTCTGGCAGGAAACAAAGGTCGTTATTACGAGGCATGTATTAAGCTATCAGACATCATCCAGCTGGGAACTATTTACATGTGGGGTCCCACAAGATTCCATCTTGTGGCCCTTACTTTTTCTTGTATATATCAATATTTCATCAGTAACATTACCATACGCCAAGATTTTTACGTTTGCCGATGATACAAATATTGCAAGAAATAGCAAATCAAGTGCAGTCTTTGAAATATCTTCAAATAAAATATTTGAGGGCGTTAATCACTGGTTCCTAGCCAGTTCTTTGTCACTAAACTTGGCAGAAAACACATTACATGCAGTTTAGAACTTGTAAGGGGTGTCCCACGAGTATATGCATAAAATATGACGACAAGGGATGGAAGAAGTTGACTGTGTTAAATTAACAGCTTGAAAATAAATTCAGCGGGGAGGAGCACATCACAGAGCTGCTGAAGCGGCCAAACAGATCTCTATTTGCAATGCGAATTCTGTCGGATATAGGGGATACAAAAATGAAAAAGCTGGCACATCGACAAGAGCAAATGTCAGGCGCTGTCTCCCACCACGGACATCGTAGTGGTCGAGGGCGGCAGCTTGACTGCAGAGAGTAGCGGCGCAAGCAAGACTGCGTCAAATAATAGTAGAAAACTATCTGGGACGTATCCGCTTGGACACTGCTGAGATATTCGGTGGTAATCGGCTACGGCAGCAGACGACCTACGGGAGTGTCTTCGCTAAACACCACGACATGGTCTGCAGCGCATCTTCTAGGCTCGTGACCGTATCGGTTACAACTGTGAAACCGTGGCCTGGTCGGATGAGTCCCATTCCAGGTGTTGGAACAGCGCAGACCCCAGAAGCCATGGACCCAAGTTGTTAACAATGCACTCCGCCAGCTGGTGGTGGCGCCGCAATGGTGTGGGCTGGGTTTACACGGAATGGAATGCTTAATCGTGTGATACAGCTGAAGCGATCACTGACTGGAAGTGGTCATGTTTGGCTACATGGAGACCATTTCCAGCGAATCATATACTTCATGCTATCATGACAATGCCATATCTCACTGGGCCACAACTGCTCATGATTGGTTTGACGAAAATTCTGGACAGTTCGAGCGAATGATTTGGCCACTCAGATTGCCCAGCATGTAACATAATGTAGAGGTCAGTTCGCGCACATAATTCTGCATCGGAAACACTTTCGTAATTACGAACGGCTATAGAGGCAGCATGGCTCAATATTCCTGCACTGGACTTGTGGACTCCGAGCCACGTCGAATTGCTGCACTACGCCAGAAAAGGAGTTTTTTTTTTTATGGGACTTAACTGCTAAGGTCATCAGTTCCTATGCCTACACACTACTTCTACATCTACATGACTACTCTGCAATTCACATTTAAGTGCTTGGCAGAGGGTTCATCGAACCACAATCATACTATCTCTCTACTATTCCACTCCCGAACAGCGAGCGGGAAAAACGAACACCTAAACCTTTCTGTTCGAGCTCTGATTTCTCTTATTTTATTTTGATGATCATTCCTACCTTTGTAGGTTGGGCTCAACAAAATATTTTCGCATTCGGAAGAGAAAGTTGGTGACTGAAATTTCGTAAAAAGGTCTCGCCGCGACGAAAAACGTCTATGCTGTAATGACTTCCATCCCAACTCGTGTATCATATCTGCCACACTCTCTCCCCTATAACGCGATAATACAAAACGAGCTGCCCTTTTTTGCACCCTTTCGATGTCCTCCGTCAATCCCACCTGGTAAGGATCCCACACCGCGCAGCAATATTCTAACAGAGGACGAACGAGTGTAGTGTAAGCTGTCTCTTTAATGGACTTGTTGCATCTAAGTGTCCTGCCAATGAAACGCAACCTTTGGCTCGCCTTCCCGACAATATTATCTATGTGGTCCTTCCAACTGAAGTTGTTCGTAATTTTAACACCCAGGTACTTAGTTGAATTGACAGCCTTGAGAATTGTACTATTTATCGAGTAATCAAATTCCAACGGATTTCTTTTGGAACTCATGTGGATCATCTCACACTTTTCGTTATTTAGCGTCAACTGCCACCTGCCACACCATACAGCAATCTTTTCTAAATCGCTTTGCAGCTGATACTGGTCTTCGGATGACCTTACTAGACGGTAAATTACAGCATCATCTGCGAACAGTCTAAGAGAACTGCTCAGATTGTCACCCAGGTCATTTATATAGATCAGGAACAGTAGAGGTCCCAGGACGCTTCCCTGGGGAACACCTGATATCACTTCAGTTTTACTCAATGATTTGCCATCTATTACTACGAACTGGGACCTTCCTGACAGGAAATCACGAATCCAGTCACACAACTGAGACGATACCCCATAGCTCCGCAACTTGATTAGAAGTCGCTTGTGAGGAACGGTGTCAAAAGCTTTCCGGAAATCTAGAAATACGGAATCAACTTGAGATCCCCTGTCGATAGCGGCCATTACTTCGTGCGAATAAAGAGCTAGCTGCGTTGCACAAGAACGATGTTTTCTGAAGCCATGCTGATTACGTGTCAATAGATCGTTCCCTTCGAGGTGATTCATAATGTTTGAATACAGTATATGCTCCAAAACCCTACTGCAAACCGACGTCTATGATATAGGTCTGTAGTTAAATGGATTACTCCTACTACCCTTCTTGAACACTGGTGCGACCTGCGCAATTTTCCAATCTGTAGGTACAGATCTATCGGTGAGCGAGCGGTTGTATATGAGTGCTAAGTAGGGAGCTATAGTATCAGCGTAATCTGAAAGGAACCTAATCGGTATACAATCTGGACCTGAAGACTTGCCCGTATCAAGCGATTTGAGTTGCTTCGCAACCCCTAAGGTATCTACTTCTAAGAAATTCATGCTAGCAGATGTTCGTGTTTCAAATTCTGGAATATTCCATTCGTCTTCCCTGGTGAAGGAATTTCGGAAAACTGCGTTCAATAACTCCGCTTTAGCGGCACAGTCGTCGATAACAGTACCATCGGCACTGCGCAGCGAAGGTATTGACTGCGTCTTGCCGCTTGTGTACTTTACATACGACCAGAATTTCTTCGGATTTTCTACCAAATTTCGAGACAATGTTTCGTTGTGGAACCTATTAAAGGCATCTCGCATCGAAGTACGTGCCAAATTTCGCGCGTCTGTAAATTTTAGCCCATCTTCGGGATTTCGCGTTCTTCTGAACTTCGCATGCTTTTTTCGTTGCCTCTGCAAAGGCGTTCGGACCTTTTTTGTGTACCACGGAGGATCCGTTCCATTTCTTACCAATTTATGAGGTACGAATATCTCAATTGCTGTTGCTACTATATCTTTGAATTTGAGCCACATCTCGTCTACATTCGCATAGTCAGTTCGGAAGGAATGGAAATTTTCTTTTAGGAAGGCTTCTAGTGGCACTTTATCCGCTTTTTTAAATAAAATTATTTTGCGTTTCTTTCTGATGGATTTGGAAGAAATGGTATTGAGCCTAGCTACAATGACCTTGTGATCACTAATCCTTGTATCAGTCATGATGCTCTCTATCAGCTCTGGATTGTTTGTGGCTAAGAGGTAAGTATGTTTACGCAACCATTTACAATTCGCGTGGGTTCGTGGGCTAACTGCTCTAAATAATTTTCGGAGAATGCATTTAGGACAATCTCGGAAGACGTTTTCTGCATACCACCGGTTTTGAACAAGTATTTTTGCCAACATACCGAGGGTAGGTTGAAGTCCCCACCAACTATAACCGTATGAGTGGGGTATTTATTTGTTACGAGACTCAAACTTTCTCTGAACTGTTCCGCAACTGTATCATCGGAGTCTGGGGGTCGTTAGAAGGAGCCAATTATTAACTTAATTCGGCTGTTACGTATAACCTCCACCCATACCAATTCGCACGGAGTATCTACTTCGACTTCACTACAAGATAAACCACTACTGAGAGACACAAACACTCCACCACCAATTCTGCCTAATCTATCTTTCCTGAAGACCGTCTGAGACTTCGTAAAAATTTCTGCAGAACTTATTTCAGGCTTTAGCCAGCTTTCTGTACCTATAACGATATCAGCTTCTGTGCTTTCTATTAGCGCTTGAAGCTCAGGGACTTTTCCAGCGCAACTGCAACAATTTACAACTATAATTCCGACTGTTCCTTGATCCAAGCACGTCCTGTAATTACCAAGCACCCTTCGACATTGCAGCCCATCCCGCACTTTCCCGAGGCCATCTAACCTAAAAAACCACCCAGTCCACGCCACACAGCCTCCGCTACCCGTGTAGCCGCCAGCTGAGTGTAGTGAACTCCTGACCTAAATTATCCTAAGGACAAACACACACACCCATGCCCGAGGGAGGACTCGAACCTCCGCCGGGACCAGTCGCACAGTCCATGACTGCAGCTCCTTTAGACCGCTCGGCTAATCTTGCGCGGTGGAAAAGGAGTTCCGACACGATATTAGGAAGTAAATCATGACTTCTGTAACGTTAGTGTATTGTGAAGCAGCTTTGCTGCCAAGTCGGCGGTACTGCACATACTCGAACTGATAGTGACATTGGTGTTTTAGGATATGTAAGTGGCAGCTGCTTATATGCACAGCAATCACATTTCAGCCGTCTGAAAGTACTGAGTAATTTTTAACAAATTTATTCTGTCTCACAGCCCTGCCATGACGATGGGACTGTGCTGGACGAGTTCACCCCGTGGACTTCGCAGTGGAAGTCACAGGTTCGAAGCCGCGGCACAGCATCATATCTATGCACTAAGTCCACCCCCCCCCCCTCCCCCCCCCCCCACCTGTCACCAAGCCTCAGTGCCACGCTGCTGCTGGCCACCCGAGGTCAGTTCCAGCAGCAGGCTACCCCCGTGCACGGCAGCCTTCGTTCGCCATCGCAGAACAGGGGCGTGACAGTGTGGGCTTGTACACCGCGTCGCAGGTGGGTGCCACTAGCGGCTGCACCAGATGACCGCTGTCGACTGCAAATCGCCGGCCCGGGAACTCCACAGCCGATTCACTTAACCAGTCCTCCTGCACTTCGTGGTTGGACAGAGGGTACGTGTGGGTGCAAGTTGTGCTTGTGTGAATGGATGTGTGTTTTCTATTTTAGAATAATCCCTTTCTAGCCGAAACCTCAAATGTATGGCGGTCTTTTTGTCGTGCATCTCTGTAACTCAGCATCTCATCTGTATTACTATTATTATTAACATTTTTCCCATAGCTAAGTCGTTCGGTATTCAAGACTGGACTGATGGCTTCAGTGATAAAAGGTTAAGATTACACAGGCATTATAGTACAAATACCAATATGGATAAGTATGAATAAGAACACAGAAGAAATTTATATAAGTGTAGCATAACACTTCTTGACGCATAGAGCGAGCAATCGTAACAAGTACCTATTTCATTGTTTTCATATAGCAGTACACTTTTTAGGAAGTTCGATTTGCTGTTTCACTGTCAAAGAACTACACTATTGGCCATTAAAATTGCTACACCACTAAGATGACCTGCTACAGACGCAAAATTTAACCGACAGGAAGAAGAGGCTGTGATATGCAAATGATTAGCTTTTCAGAGCATTCACACAAGGTAGGCGCATGTGGCGACACCTACAACGTGCTGACATGAGGAAAGTTTCCAACCGCTTTCTCATACACAAACAGCAGTTGACCGGCGTCGCCTGGTGAAACGTTGCTGTGATGCCTCGTGTAAGAAGGAGAAATGCGTACCATCACGTTTCCGACTTTGATAAAGGTCGGATTGTAGACTATCACGATTGCGATTTATCGTATCGCGGCATTTCTGCTCGCGTTGGTTGAGATCCAATGACTGTTAATAGAATATGGAATCGGTGGATTCAGGACGGTATGAACGCTGCGCTGGATCCCAACGGCCTCGAATAGCTAGCAGTCGAGATGACAGGCATCTTATGCGCATGGCTGTAGCGGATCGTGCAGCCACGTTTCGATCCCTGAGTCAACAGATCAGGACGTTTGCAAGACAACAACCATCTGCACAAATAGTTCGACAACGTTTGCAGCAGCGTGGAATATCAGCTCGGAGACCATGGCTGCGGTTATCCTTGACGCTCCATCACAGACAGGAGCGCCTGTGATGGTGTACTCGACGACGAACCTGGATACACGAATGGCAAAACGTCATTTTTTCGGATGAATCCAGGTTCTGTTTACAGCAACATCGTGGTCGCATTCGTGTTTGGTGACATCGCGGTGAACAAACATTGGGGGCGTATATTCGTCATCGCCATACTGGCGTATCATCCGGCTTGATGGTATGGGGTGCCATTGGTTACATGTCTCGGTTACCTCTTGTTCGCAAGGGCAGCACTTTGAACAGTCGACGTTACATTTCAGATGTGTTACAACCCGTGGCTCTATCCTTCATTCGACCCCTGTGAAACCCTACATTTCAGCAGGATACTGCACGACCGCATGTTGCAGGTGCTGTATGGGCCTTTCTGGTTACAGAAAATGTTCGACTGCTGCCCTGGCCAGCACATTCTCCAGATCTCTCACCAATTGAAAACGTCTGGTCAATGGTGGCCGAGCAACTGGCTCGTCACAATACGCCAGTCACTATTCTTGATGAATTGTGGTACCGTGTTGAAGCTGCATGGGCACCTGTACCTGTACACGCCATCGAACCTCTGTTTGACTCAATGCCCAGGCGTATGAAGGCCGTTATTACGCCAGAGGCGGTTGTTCTGGGTACTCATTTCAACGAATCTATGGACCCAAATTGCGTGAAAATGTAATCACATGTCAGTTCTAGTATAATATATTTGTCCAATGAATACCCGTTTATCATCTGCGTTTCTTATTGGTGTAGCAATTTTAATGGCCAGTAGTTTATGTTTGCATCTTTCCGAGAAACTTCACAAAGTCCAAGGACTGCATTTTAGTGTTTAGATGGTTGAACATGTTAATAGCTACTGTTGGAAAACTGTCCCGTGTCGTAGAGAGTCGTCAGCCTGTGATGTCTATGTCTTCCTTACTTCGCGTGTTGTAATTCTGGATGTCACTCCTGTTTGTGAATGGTTGATGATTTTCATTCATATACATGATATAGGTGAATACATAGAGAGTGAAAGTAGTCTTCACCTCCAGATATGTGAAGATAGGTTTCCAGTGGCCCAGTTTCCTGCTTGATGTTACGATCCTTATTGCTGCTTTTGTAGTTGAGGAATTTTCTCGCTGCCACTAGAGTGACCCCATAGTAACAGGCTATAGCTGAAATAGCTGTGGAACAGTGAATATTATACCATCAGCAAATAATTCTCAGTGCTCACATGTTTCAGGATCCACAGGAGGTGGAAGACCGGTGACATTTCGTCGGATGCACGTGCAGTGTATTCCTGCCAAGAGAGTTTAGTGTCACCCATGAACCGCAGAACCTCCTCAGTTCCTGCACTTTTGATGTATATTTTGTCACTGAGGCTACAAACAAATTCTCCGTTTTTTTCATTATTTATTTTCATTTTGTTTATAACAAACAATTCCTTTCTAGCATCAAACAAAACATCTGTGCATGTTGAACCTCGATGGCATCAATGCCTTTTGCGTACAGAGTTGCCCGTACCGTCCATGAGATCTTAAATCGTTTACAAAAAGTGAGAACAGGAGGAAGGCCATTATCGATCCCCGTGGCACACCGTATTCCACCTTCCGTTCACATGTTATTGTTCCTTGGACTGATACAATCTGATTTACTGAGCTTCTTTAGGAGTACCTTATGAGGAATGCAATGCCTTACTAAGATCTTTAAAGTGTCAGGGAAACAGATTCTTTATTCTTAAAACAATGCTCTATCCTAGTAAGCAGATCTAGTGCTGCGGTTCCTGTAGATTAGCCTTTCCGGAAACCACGCTGTGCATTTGCGAAGAATTTTTTAAATTCAAAGTAATCTGATATTTGGTTTTTTATTGCAGTCTCAATGACTTCAACGAAAATTGTAATGATTGAGATAGGTCTGAAGCTTGCTACCATGACTGTGTCACCCTTTTCTTAAGCTGGTACTGTTCATGCGAGTTTCAGAAAGACTGGAAATACACCAGCAGTAAAACACTTATTAATTACCATATTTAATGGATCAGCAATTTCATAGTTAATTTTCTTGAGGACATTAGTAGACACCCCTTACATATCCGCACTATAGGAAGGCTTATAAGACTAAAATCTTTATTAGATCTTTTTTTTAACTCCTTCCACTTTGTTATGGTACATCTTTTGTCATTTATTACTGCAACTGTAAGGTCTACATTGAGGTCTGGGGTCGTACTTAAAAAGATTTCCACAATGTCAATAAAACAGCTGCTAAAGCAATGTGGACTACAGAAGCTTTGGGGAGAGGTGGGTTCCCTCCTATGTTCACTGATCAGGTCCAGGGCTGCCTTGAATGGATCGTGAGGTCCTTCAATGAACCTATCATTGCTTTTCGTTTTCTCTTCTTCTACATCCTTTTATAATATCTTTTTTCATGTAAATGTCTGCTGTAGAATACTTCAAATACTTCAACTGGCTCTGAGCAGTATGGGACTTAACATCTGAGGTCATCAGTCCCCTAGACCTTAGCACTATTCAAACCTAACTAACCTAAGGACATCACACACATCTATGCCCGAGGCAGGATTCGAATCTGCTACCGTAACGGTCGTTCGGTTCCAGACTGAAGTGCCTAGAACCGCTCCGCCACAACGGCCGTCTAGAATACTTCATTTACACTGTGATCTGTTGCTGTTTTATAGTGATCATTTAATAGCAGTACGACGCATTTTAATTTTTTCATTCCATCACCATAACACGTATTTTCTTTCGCACTTTGGCTGTATCGTGAAATACTTGCAGGACAAATTTGGTACTCTGTGAGTAGGTAGTCAAATCTGTGTTTGATGACTTGGAAAAACTCTTTAAATGCATCTGTCGTTTGCTGCAGTTCAGGTTGCCGCTTTACTTCAGATACTGCTGCCTGAAGAGCGTTTAACGTTTCCTTATTTTGCGAATCCATGAAGAAGTTGGCTTAGTTTTATCCCTTTAGTTTCGCAACTAATGTACTGTGGTCACAGATCATTGGATGAAGTACAGTTATCTCACAGGCCCAAGTATTCAGATTTGTGGTCGCAGCGTCAAGGTAGGCTTCACCTCTGATTCGTAGCTGGTTTGCTACAAAGAGCCCATAATCGGCTACTAGGCGCATAAATTTTCTCTGCTTAGCACTCTCTTCACCAAAGCGTACATTAAAATCATCACAAAATGCGATTTTAGATTTCAAGCGCACTAAGTAGCACAAGCCAGATTCCATTTGTTTGAGAAAAATTTACAAAGGTTCAAATGTACCGTTTCGAGAATGATATAGTGAGACAAAAATTACATTAAGATCTGATAACTCCAAAGCAGTCAACTCCAAATGTAGCTTCCACAGAGTTGCTTTTTAAATAAATTCCTTGAACACTGAATTTCATGTTGGATTATATAGATACTCCACCGAAGGAAGCAATCCCTTAGTTTCAACCTTTCAGCCCTAAAGCTTTTATGTTAGGAAACTTCTTGCAGTAAAATATTCACGTCTTCTAGACTTGTCCCACTTGTTTCACCAAATAATATGCCTAGTTATTCTCTTGTACCAACTAATGCTTTAGCCATCCCTTTAGTTTTGGCATTTCTAAATGCTGGAAGCGTGCATTCTGTTTGGTATCTTGTAGTGCATTTTTGTACAGATGATTATGCTCTTCAACTACAGTTTCAACAATGATAAATAATGACAATACCGCTATTTACAGGCTTCAATAGTAATCCATAAAGATGGAGGCTTAGTCGTACAAAACTAGCTCGCATATTGCGTACTGAATGCTAACGGAGAAAAGGAAACTGCAAAACTAGAACAAAGATACAAACGAGGCATAAGAAAAACATTATACCTATCAGCATTCTCTGCAATATATACGCGATGTAACTGAAATTAGTACCTAATTCAGACAGAAAAAATAGTTCCGATGTCTTCCATGAAAAATAAAATACCATTTCGGAAGTGGATACAGCAAAGCGGGCGATTTAAAAACTGCTGACGAAGTTGCAACAATGATGCAGTGAAATCATTCAGAAGAATATGTACATGAGCGCTGTTGTCTTGTATTAGAACTGAATTACAGAACTGAGGCATTGTATTCTGAATCATGAAATCCATTCCCAGCACCCTTACAGGGAGTTATAACATCCCTGCCGTAGGAAAAGGCAAAATAAACGCGTATCGCCTTTTTGCCGCGTGCTGCAACATGGCCCCTTTTGCTGCTTTTGCTGGCGATACAGCGCACCTGGCATCTATTGCAGGGGACTGTCAACAACAACTGGAAGACCGTCATACAGCAGATTCTGATCTACGACCGGGACACAATATTAATGAGATTAAATAGCGTGTAATAACTCAAAAGAAAGTAACTCAAACTAGAAACTCAGTAACATTATAATTGACAGGCTCTTATTTTAGAGCAGTCAGCCAAAACGACACTGTGATCACGAAATTGAATAAACGGAAGAACAGAATATCCAAGAATGGATTGGAAGCAACTAGTTTTCACAAGCAATATTTCATTGAATCTGTTTTTATCACTATCGACTAATGACAATGAGACATCACATCCAATGCAACAACAAGTCATAGCAGAGTTTTGCTCAGCAAACAACGGTGAGATGCTAGCTGGGAGTTCTCAGCAGAAGCACGAAAACAATGTAATGAATCACCAAAAACAATGAAGAGAGAGGTTGTGTGAGAATGAAGTTGAGATGAATGAGGCATTTCTCGACGAAGTAAGGAATTTCTATGATTTATAGAGATAAGAAAACATTTTTATGCTCACCTACTAAAGTATGGGCAGGCTTAGACAAGCAAACAAATGAAAGCAACAGCTGAACATTCAAATGCATGGAGTCTTTAAAGGTATTTATTAGGTATGTGAATATTACTGCACAATGCTGAATCAACTTCACGGCAAACCTCAAAATTGATTCTTAGCTAATAGCACTAATACGCCCACTTAAACTCTCGCTTTCAACACTGATTCAGTGATTCTTTTAAGAGCTCGTTGTCCATCAAGGGATGTTCCAAAACACTGATAAAGAGACATAGGAACATCAGATTTTGAAAATTAACATGCCATATGGCGTGTTGGAAGTTACAAAGTTACACCGATGTGACAAAAGTTATGGGGCACCTCCTAATATCGTGTCGGCTCTCCTCCTGCCGGCGTAGTGTAGCAACTCGACTTGGCGTGGACTCAAAAAGTTGTTCGATATCCGAGCAGAATATTCAGCCGAACTGGCTCTGTAGCTGTCTATCACTGCGATAATGTTGTCGGTGCATGATTTTGTGCATGAATTGTCTGCTAGAGTATGCCCCATAAGTCTTCGGTGAAATTCATGTAGGGCGATCTGGTTGGTGAGATCAGTCGCTCGAACTGTCCGGAATGTTCTTCGAATCAATCGCGAACAGCTGTGGCCCGTTGACATGGTGAATTATCATCGACAAAAATTCCATCTTTGTTTGGCAACATGCAACTCATGAAAGGCTACAAATGGTCTCTAAGTAGTCGAACATAACTATTTTCAGTCAATGGCCAGTTCACTTGAATCAGAGAACCCAGTTCACTCCATGTAAACGCACCCCACAGAACTAGCTTCCACAGTGCCTTACTTAGTGAAATGGGAACCCATCTGACCAGGCCACGTTTGCCTGTGGTCCAGGGTCCACCCGATATCGCCACGAGCCCAGGAGAAGCGCAGCAAGTGATGTGCTGTTAGCAAAGTCACTCGCACTGGTCGTATGCTACCGAAGCCAAATTTTGCCGCATTGTCCTTTCGGATGCGTCACACATTCATTTGTGCAGTTACTTGACGCAGTGTTGCTTGTCTGTTACCACTGAAAATTCTACACAAGCGCCACTGCTCTCGGTAGTTAAGCAGAGGCCATCGGCAGTTACGTTGTCCGCGGTGAGAGGTAGTATCTGAAATTTGGTATTCTCGGCGCACTCTTGACACTGTGGATTTCGGAACATTGAATTCCCTAACGATGTCCCTTGCGTATACCTCCACCTACCATTCAGCGTTCCATGTCTGTGAATTCCAGTCGTGCGGCCGTAATCACGTCGGAAAACTTTTCACACATATCACATTAGCACAAATGAGAGTCCTCCCCAAGGCACTGCCATTGTATACCTTGTGTACGTGATATTAAGGCATCTGTTGCGCATGTTGCTATCCTGTGACTTCCACTTCTGTCACCTTATTGTATATACTTCAGCAAATTTCATCTGAGCGGTCGAATCATGTTGCCAGATCACTCAATTCACAATCACAAAATTCAGTACAATGACTTTCTTCTCGAAATATCTCAGATCCAGAGTATTCTTAAATGTCTGGATATTTTAGTTTTGGATCCAAACGTACGTAAACAGACAACGGGAAATGGTTCTGCAGAGGCTTGCCACATCTATGCATACTTTCGTGTGTATTTGCTGTTGTGATAGGCAGTGGCACATTTGTGTGCACATTCTAATTGATTCAGTGCGTGGGTGTTATGTCTGAGATTTCCTTCGTGATGGGATGCAGGGAAACAGTTACATGGCTGGAGAAAGAATCTTCAACTTCTTTTGATTGTGGCATAACTGAATTCGAGACTGTCA
Source organism: Schistocerca gregaria (assembly GCF_023897955.1). Classification (NCBI taxonomy): domain Eukaryota; kingdom Metazoa; phylum Arthropoda; class Insecta; order Orthoptera; family Acrididae; genus Schistocerca; species Schistocerca gregaria. The sequence goes on along the minus strand of NC_064924.1, from coordinate 31,275,171 downwards.
GCCCCACCCTCAAAAGCATCTGGTACACATATAGGTGTGAATAAAAGATGGAAACTCCGCGGTACATGTATGCCAGAAAATAAGTGCAGATCCTAGCAAAGCCTGCAGGTTGCGCGTTGTACTTCATCATGAACGGCACCTTTGCAGTGTCCTGCATATTTTGTAAATGTCCGTCGTGGTCAGAAGAGTCTTCTGCGTGCCAGTAGTGAGCGCACTCTGTTGGAGGTAAGCAGGCTCCAGAGTGGGCAAGTTGTTGCCGCTCTTGCCGTGGGTGCTTCTGTGACGGAGGTAGTGGAAGAGTTTGACGTTTCAAGAGGCGCCGTATGGGAGGTTCATACCCCTCTCAGGAAATTGTGTGTTGAGTGATCGTGAAAGACGGCCATTGAAGAGGATTGTGATGAAAAATAAGAGGACTACAGCTTATCTGAACGTAGCATTCGTGACTTCTGTCAGCATTAAACAACACGAAGGGAGCTCCATAAGCACGGAACTGCACGGCAAACTGGAAATCCGAAACCATTCATCAGTGGTGCAAATACCCTCAACAGGAAAACGTGGCGCTGAAGCCATAAAACCAGACGTATGGCACAATGGAAGAGCGTTAGTTGGTCAGATTTGTCTTGTTTGACATTGTTTCAAGCTTAGGGCCGAACCTTCGTTCCAAGATTCAACCATGGCGACGGTTCGGTAACGACTTGGACTGCCATATCGTGGTATTCCAAGGGGTCCATGATTACCTGCAGCGTTGCATTACTGCCAAGGATTGTGTGACCATTTTGGCTGATCAGGTCTATCTCATGCTACAGTGTTTGTTCCCCGATGGTGATGCTGTGTTCCAAGACGAAAGGCTCATTATTCGGACAGCTCGCATCGCCCACACTTGATTTGAGAGCACGAGGGTGAGTCGTCCCATCTCCCCTTGCCACGACAGTCAGCAGATCACCACATTATTGAGTCTTTGTTGTCTACTTTGACGAGACGGACGTGTGATCACTATCCACTCCCATTTTCGTTACTTGAACGTGGCATTATTTTTTCGGGAAGGACAGAATAATTTCACTTAAAACCGCACAGGACCTTTATTTATCAGTTACCAGGCGACAGACATCTGTTTTGAATGCCAACGGCTTTCCTACAACTTACTAGGCATGGTAACCCGTGGTTCAGCCATGGTTCACGGGTATCATCTTTGACTAGTAATCAAAACCTTCTGCATCCCGACTCTGAACCCAGGCACTGCTTAAATTTTGTATAAATATTATTGGTAACAGCCGATGACGACTTTCGGGCGTAAGAAGTCACCTTCATTTTGCCAACGGTCTTGTTAAAAAAAAAGCAGAAGACCGGGCCGAGGTTCAGGGCACTATCTCTTGCCCTTGGTGTGGAAAACTGCCCCTAAAAGGTGGAAAAATCAGCAATGGCCAACGGCATAAAAAAATGCAGAAATGAATGAAACTAACCGCATTAGAAACACTTAATGTGTATAGATGAGACATGTGGCCTGTATTTGAAACTGTGGTCATCCCTGTATTGGCAAAAGATCTTCGAGTGTGGACTGTGAAGTGGAATGTGAGTCGGAGCTTGGAATGTCTGAGTTTGGATGTAGGAGGAAAGCCAGAATATCTGAAAAGTGATGTGCTAAGGCTCAGTCTAGATATAGTGGGAGTCAGTGTAGTGAAATGGAAAGAAGATAGCGATTTGTGGTCAGACGAATATAGGGCAATATCAGCTGCAGCAGAAAATGCTACAACGGGAGTAGGATTCATTACGAATAGGAAAGTAGAGCTGAGAGTGAGCCACTGTGAAAAGTTCAGCCATAAGATTGTTCTCATTCGACAGCAACCCATTGGTGATAACATTAGTTCAGGCATATATGTCAAAAGGCGGGATATATAGAAATAGAGAAAGCACAGGAGAGAATGGAACGAGTAGGGAGATGAAGATACTTCATAATCATGAAGGATTGGAAAGCTGTTGTAGTGGGACGGAAATAAGAAATGGTGTCGGGTGAACATGTGCTTGGCAGCGGGAATGAGAGAGGAGAGCAGTTAATTGAATTCTGCAAAAAAAATTTCAGCCTGTAGTACCGGATATTCTGTTCGAGAACCAAAGAGGAGGCGGTATAGTTGTGAAACACCCGGTGGCATGGGAAGGTCCCAGCTAGATTAAATCATTGTAAGACGGAGCTTTGGAAATCAGATATTAGATTGCAAGTGGTGTCCAGGAGAAAAATAGACTCAGATTACAATTTACATATGATGAAGACTAAACTGAGGTCTAAGAGAAACGTCCGGAAGAATCACTGTGGAAGGAAGTGAGATACTGAAGTACTGAGAAATGATGAGAAGCGTTTGACGTTTATAAGAGTGTGGATACTGCGATAAGCAGTACTAGAGTAGGCAATTCAGTTGAATGAGTACCGGACATCTCTAAAAGGAGAGTCATATATGTTGGACAGAAACATAGGTAGAAGGAAGGTAACTGAAAATGAACCTTGGGTAACAGAGGAAATGCTTCAATTGGTCCACGAAAGAAGGAAGTATAAAGATTCACAGTGAAATACAGGAATACAGTAATATAAATTCCTTAGGAATCAAATAAAGAAGTGCAAGGCAACGAAGCCGAAATGACTGCACGAAAGGTGTAAAGAAAACGAAAAAGAAACGATTGTCAGAAAGACTGAGTCAGCTTATATAGGAATCAAAACATCCCTCTGTGATATTAAAACCAAGAGCGGTAACATTAAGAGTGCAGTGAGGATTCCTCTGCTGAACACAAAGGAGAGGGCGGATTAGTGGGGAGGGGACTTGTATGATGGTGTGATAGAAGGAGGAACAGGAGCCGTATGAAGGACATAGGGGATCCAGTCGGAATTTGAAAGATCTCTGGAAGACTTGAGGTCAAATAAGAATAGATAACATACCATCGGAATTTCTAATATCACTGGTGGAAGTGGCTACCTAACGAATATTAAAGATGGTGTGTAGTACGTATAAGACTAAACACGTACCGTTAGACTTTCGAAAATATGTTATCCACACAATGCCGAAGATAACTACGGCAGGTAGGTGCGAGAATTAACACACAATCAGCGTAACAGCTCATGCATGCTAGCTGCCGGCAAGAACGATATACAAAATAATGGAAAAGGAAAGTGAGGTTCTATTAGACGGCAATCGGTTCTACTTCTGGAAATGTAAAGACACCACAGACTCACTTTTGATGTTGCACTTGATAATGGGGGAAACAGTGAAGAAAGATCAAGATACACTCGTAGGCAAAAAGTGTGCGACATTATAAAATGGCGAAAGGTATCCCAAATAATAAGAAAAGTGAGAATAAGCACTGGGGACATAGGGGTAATATACAGTACGTACAACGACCAAATAGGAACAACAGAATTGGAAGACGAAGAACGAAGTCCTCGGATGAAAAAGGGTGAAAGACAAGGATGCTGTCATAAGTCCGTTCGGATGACGTTGCTATCTTCAGTGAAAGCGAGGGACAACTGAAGGATCCGTTGAACGGAACAAATACCTCTAATGGATACAGGATGTGGGTTGAGAGTGAGCTGGGAGAAGACAAAACGAGAGATATATGAGAGAAATGAATATAGCGACACATTTAACATCGAGACTGCTGATAATGAAGTACATGAAGTTAAGGAATTTTGCTACCTTAGAAGCAAAATAACCCATGAAAGGCGAAGCAAGGGCGGCATAAAGGCAAATAAGCACCGGCGGAAAGGGCATTGGTGCCTAATTGTGGTATCAGACGTTGGCCTCAATTTGAGGGAGAATTTTCTGAGAGTGGAAATAGTGAATCATGCGTAATGATGAAACCGTAAAAGATGAGAATCGAAGCTTTTAAGATGTGGTGCTGTTACAGGATGTTGAAATTTTGGCAGTCTGATAAGATAAAGAATGAGGAGGTTCTCCGCAGCATCAGGGCGGAAAGATACGTATGGGAAACACGTAAAAGGAGAAGGGGGAGGATCAGGGAACATATCGCCCACTGTACTAGAAGGAACAGTAGAGGGCAAAATCGTAGGGGAAAACATCCGACAGATAATTGAGGACAAGATGAAGAGGTTAGCAAAGTAGATGAATTCGTGTCAAGTCCCATCAGATCAGTCAGAAGAATGATGACACCAGAAAAAGTGTTGTTGTTTTGGTGTTCCCATATTTTGGCGCAACCCCAGTGTATACTGTCGCTCCTACCATTCCACAGGCTCTGTGGTATTTCGACAAATATATGCAACTTCTTTCTTGCACTGCGTAACTAAATTCAGCTGAAATAAATACTGGTCATCACGCCCTTTGCGCAACGTCCAGTGTCAGCAAAAAACTTCTATTTGTAACCCGTTAGGGACAAAATGGTACTTACAGCCAAATTTTACCTGTCCATGAAATAAACGCTCCAAAATTAGTCCAGTACGATATTCGTTTTGACATATGTATTAACAGGGTCAGTAAAACACAGTAAAACCCAAGTATGCCACACCTTCGCTGTCCGACTTCTTTTGTTTGGTTCGCGGCCCCGAGCCGCGCTATATGATACCGCCATAGAGCAGCGCTACTCAGTTATTCGTCGTTTTCTGGTGTCCCTGTTAATGAATACCTCTAAAACGAATAACATATTGGAGTACTTCAGGACTGGTATATAGAATGGGCATGTAAATTACACTCTAAAAAATAATTTTGTTTGTAAATGGAAACAAAGAAAAGCATTCTGGTGGTAATCTGCGTCGCATGAAACATGTGATGAGCAGTGACTGTTTTAACTGACTCCATCTACCATCTACTAATTGCAAAAATAAATAAATAAATAAATCACTGGGTGCATCTGCCAAAACCCACAGAAAATGCGCCTACCACCTCTTATAGGAGACAGACGTTGTATATTCGATACCAGAAACTAAATTGCACCTCGTGTGCATATACATAATAGACGGGAGACCCCATAGACTTAAAGGTATATATAAAACAGATCTGCAATATCTGGCAGCCACAATTGATGTAATGTGGTTCGAAACTGAGTCAGAATGGAGTCTGGATGGCAGATACGGGACACATTCGTTGCTGCTTCTGCAGGAGGTATACTGGTCTCTCGCCAGTCTGTGACCAGATGTTTTCAGTAGATCAGCATCTGAAGAATATGCTGATCACGGGAAGATGCAATCCTGCGTAATCTTGTTGAGAAATGTCACAGAGGCCTCGAAAGTAGGACACAGTGACCGGCCTTAAGACTTCAGAAATATGACACCTGGTGTCCAAATTACTGACAATGCGAGCCGCAGATGATGGTGTATACCCAACGGCACGCCAAACGTTCGTGGCAGGTGCAGGGCGTGTGTTACAGTGGCAGGTTCCCATCAGGCAACGTTCGTTCTCCTCTCGGCCTGCGCAGACCTACACTGAATAGCCAAAAACATTATGATCGCCGACCTACTATCGATATAAACCCGTCCATTCGATAGTAGCATCACCTGGCGAGGAGTGAAGACACACGCACGGTGCCTGTAGTATCAGTGAGTTTACTGCCTTGTGTAGAATGGGGAAGGTGCGTATTCTTTCTGAGTTTGACCGAGGGCAGAGCGTGATGGCCTGCAGGCTCGGCACGGCCATTGGCGGAACTGCATGATTTGTCGGGCATTCGAGTATTGCTGTGGTTACTATCTTCAACAGGTGGCGCAACCTAGGTTAAACCACGTCTGCATGCCGTGGGGGTGGGCGCCACCCCTTATTAGAGAAGTCGGACGTCGTAGGCTGAGCAGGCTGGTAAAACAGGACAGGTCACGGACTGTGGCGGAACTAACGTCAGACTTTAATGGCGGGCAGAGTGCAATTGTGTCTGAACACACAGTGCACCGAAAACCCCTAACGCGTCAGTGTTAACACCACGACATCGGGAAACAAGACTGAAATGGGCACGTGACCATAGGCCCCGAACTTTGGCGCAGTGGCAGAGTATTGCATGGTCTAATGAATCCCGGTACTTCCTGCATCATTCTGACGGGAGGGCGCGAATCCGTCGTCTGCTAGGGGAACAGGTACTTGTCACCTGTACTGCGGCACGAAGACTAGCTGGCGGCTCCTTTATACTCTGGGAAATATTCATGTGGGCATCAAAAGGTCCAGTGCAGCCCGTGCAAGGTACACAGGCGGCCAAGGAGTACCGTACACTGGTTGCACATCACGTAAACCCCTACTTGACGAACGTGATTCCTAAGGGCAGTGTCATCTTCCAAACCATAGTGAGCCATGTCACAAGGCGAAGAGTTTCATGGCGCCGCTCGATGAACAAAGTGGCGAGTTCCTATTGACGTGTTGGCCGGCAAACCAATGGAATATATCTGGGATGTGACTGAACGTAGCGTCAGATCTCATCGCCCTCATCCCCGCTATATATGGGAATTACGGCGACCTACCAAGGCCCCATTGTCTCCATACCACGGGGCGTCGTCGCTGTTAACCGTACCAAAGGTGGACATATCTGCTATTAGGTATGCGTTGATAATGTTTTGGCTGATCAGCGTATATGTCGATTTTGATGTTCTAGCTGATCAGTGTATATCTCGATCGTAAAGCTGTAGGCAGAACCATGATCGTCTGAAGACATCATTTGGTTCCGTTCCTGTGTCTTCCAGTGTTTCGCTGTGCCCATTAGTGCCGTCACGACTTCCTCTGCTGCTGCGCCAGCGGAAGGTGCCACAGTGGCAGCCATGGTGAAAGACGTCGCCCCACTGACGGTGTGCCGGGCCTCGGAAGGGGGACCACAAAACCGAGGCAGTTAGTGAGAGAGTTACTTTTCCTCCCGCTCACGCTGCCGCCACAAAATCGAGGACTGAAACAAGACATCAAGGTTACACGCTATTCATAAAATCTAAAGGCAAGAAAGACGCAACGGCAATACAGTTGCAATTCACGAGGTAATTGTTCCGAAGAAAGGAACTACGAGAGCTACAAAAAAAAAAAAAAAAAAAAAAAAAGATTATGGACACACCGAACAATATACTCGTATGAAACTTCCTGCCAGATTAAAACTGTGTGCCGGACCGAGACTCGAACTCGCGACCTTTGCCTTTCACGGGCAAGGTTTGCAGGAGAGCACCTGTAAAGCTTGGAAGTTAGGAGACGAGGTACTGCCAAAAGTAAAGCTGTGAGGACGAGACGTGAGTCGTGCTTGGGTAGCTCAGTTGGTAGAGCACTTGCCCGCGAAAGGCAAATGTCCCGAGTTCTAGTCTCGGTCCGGCACACAGTTTTAACCTGCCAGGAAGTTTCATATCAGCGCACACTCCGCTGCAGAGTGAAAATCTCATTGTGGAATACACTCGTAGCTGAAACACAAGATAAACTCAACAAGCTTACACAAGATTCGGAACTGTTTAAAGCCACTGTGCGTCAACCGCTTAGGGAACACTGGCCGCTAGTGGCAATGCATGACGTCCGTTTGATTACGGCGGAAGGTAAGTTAGCAAAGTCAAAATACGAATAGAAACTGGGGGGAACTACAGGCAAAAACAAATTCTTAGAAGAAACAAAAGCCAAATTTAAAACAGCTCGCCAAGGGAAGCTGACGCTACACCACGGGGTGATTCAACAAAAAGTTACAAACTGACATTGCATAGAACAAGGGTCAGTAATCAGATTAGAATGGGGTCCGAAAACGCCACGAGAGTGCGCTACGGTCACGAGAGGGCGTCCCTACACAAACACGCGTGAAACGCACGGGAACCATCGCCGTTCACTCCGTGGAGGCGTTGGGAACAACATGGTGCGCCCAGCTGCGATGGACGAGAAGCCATGCCACTGTATACATACAAAAATGACGTGCCTCGCATTATTCGCCACCCTGCGTCACCGATTATGCGAAACCGGCGTGTTTCATGCACGCGAGCCGGGCGCTGGTCGCCAGAACCACGGCCAGTTGCGGCGGAAGAAAGCGTTTTCGAAGGGGCGCAGCGTACGCCGTCTGTATCCGGCGCCGCTGACACCCGCCAACCCTCCGTCTGGAGCACTGTGTATGACGGGGAACTGCATCCGTTTCATTTTCAACGTGTCCAGGCACTGCAGCCGGGAACTACAACAAGGGCATGGGATATGCGTGGTGGTTTCTGCAGGAATCCACTGCACTCGAAGCTTCACAGCTAGTGTCATCTTCACCGATGACGCTGCGTTCTCACTTGAAGATGTGATGAACGCTGACAACCTGTACACGTAGTCGGATGTGAACCCACGTGCTACATGAACGTATGCTTCACAACGCAAATTTACCCTTAACATGTGGGCTGGCATCGTCGGAGACTGTTTAATTGGACCGTACATTCTTTAGGGTCGCACGTATCTCGTATTCCTGCAAGAGCTTCTCCCGGAATTACTTATTCGTCGCGGTATTCGATTTCAGCCGACAGAACCCTCGAGAATTTAAGCAGTCCAGTGAGGGCACATCTCCAGGCAGTGTTTCTCGGCCGCTGGACTGGTCGAGGTGGGGCAGTCGCACGGTCACCAGCATCGATGTTGTATGAAAATGGTTTCTGTTATTTCGGACATGTCCGAAAGAGCAGATACCATCTTCATAAAGTTTAGGCTAACCGGCCATTGACCTTCTTCTGTGTGGATGCACGCGCATTGTCCGAACTCTTACGGGACTCGGTAAGATTGTCTGTGCGAGTAATGAGTGTAATGGGCTGGGGCAGTACGAATGTAGTGTGTGGACAGTAAGTTGGGAATGTGGGTCTCACGGGGAGCGTGCAAGGGATAAGTCCCTGCAGTTGCACTGTCTTCTGTGCCTTCGGTGGCTCAGATGGATAAAGCATCTGCCATGTAAGCAGGAGATGCCAGTTTCCAGTCCCGGTCGGGACGCACATTTTCAAGTTCCTTTTGATGTCTATCAATGCCTGTAGGCAGCTTAGTGTCATGATTAAATTATCATTCCAATCGATGTTCTCCTGTCGTGGTATCTGAAGGGCCTTGTATACGAAACATCTGTCAGATCGTCGGAGGACCAAGTGGGCAGGATTGTTGTGGCAGCATAATGTCTTCAGACATATCTGGCATCGTTGAGAGAGTGTGCCGTCCAATGCACCATCTGTGTTAGACGTGTCTCAGATTGCATGTGGACGAAACTTGGAGCATCTCTTTAAATAGGCGTCCATTTCCAGAATGTGGCTAAATAACTGCAGAGGTTTTAGTAGCCTTGGGTGAGGTTCGCGATCCCCAGTTCCTATGTGATTACTGTGCCATGTCAGTTTGCAATTTTTTTAAATCATCCTGCATGTGACTGTGGAAAATTCAAAAGTCAGAGCATTGTGTAGTTACACAGGAAAGAATATTCATCGGGTTTCGATCAGCCACTGCGAAGGACTACCTCACAGTCGCCAGTTAATGCGACTGCGACGACTGCGGTCGTATTGAAAAGTGGTGTAACAAAAAGAACCCGGTATGCTCCCACTGTGCAGCATCTGACAATATACAAAACGGACTACGAAAATGACAATCGAGCTCTAGTGCGCATTCCATGTTCGAAAAGAAAGAAACCACTCAGCCAACAGGTTGAAGACTGAGCAAAGTACCAAGCATTCTCGGAGCTGGAAATTACATGAAGGGAAAACGGATTCCGAACCACCGCGTAATCCGCAACGAGCACCACTGGGAATCGTGAAGTACCTATAAACGTAATAAGTGTCTTGTCAACATCTGAAGTGGGCTGAAACGTTGCCTAGGAGGAATACTATTAAACGTGTGAGTCCTTTGATCAAAACGTTTATAAAAATAAATGTATTGTTTATAGGAAAGGAAAACCTCCGTGCAAGAAAAAACGGAACGCACGAAGAGCGAAATGATTTGACTCCAATGTGAAAGGTAAAACGTCAAGAGACAGACACTGAAACCGCAAAAGACAAGGATGATAACGAGATCAAAAATAAAATGGACAATAATAAGGATTTCAGAGGGAAGGAGTGGCTAAGAAGAAAGGAAATCAAGGAATGAAGAACATATCTACCTCTAGACAAGGAAGAATTAAATAATCACATACCCACAAATTTCTTCGTTCCGTGTATAATTTTAATTTTCTGCTGAATCCATTTTGTATATGGCTAGCAACATCGTAGCAGGACATAGCCTCACTTGCTTGAGTCTGAAGGAAGGTAAACACAACTAAGCAGATTTTGAAATTCTCAATGTTAATATATTGATTTTTCTCTTCACGCGCTTAATAATATTTGTGTTGCGTTGTGTTCATTTGCTATGTTAGATTTCCACGGATTACGCTGGCCTTTGAAAGACAAAAAACCGATGAATGTAATTAAATTAATTTTGATTGTATCGAACAACTGTTGTCGTACTGCTATAGCTACAATTGAAACAAAGACGGACATTCCTGTCTGGCAATAAAATACACAAGTAAATATATTTACCGCCCGGCCGTTAAAATCCTTCAGCTCATTGGTAATAAAATATTCCCTTGTGCGGAATTTGACGACTCAGATACCTAAGCAGTGTTAGGAGGGAAACTGTTGATGGAACAAAGATTAACGTCGCAAGCAGACATTTATATGAAACGGGAAATGTGTAGAAAAGAGTGCAGTTACTCAAAAGTCTGCGTCCCACGAGAGATGTAGCTATATTTGATAAGAAAATGTTTTCAGACGTCGAAAACACAGTTTTTGGTTCTTTTTCCGAAGATTTCAATGTGTACTACATATCTGGTCCGCAGTTTATACCTTCCAATCAAGCAATTCTTAGTTATGTTCTCATTATAAACAACAGCTCTTCAAGTACGCTGAGGAAAATGCAGTCAGTGAAGTGAACATTAATAGTAATTGACTTCGACTGTCATAGCGTCATCTAATGAGCCAAGAAGCAAGAACTTGCCTCGGTGATAAAGATTTATCTCTTTTCCTGCGTGCAGCAGGTGAAAACTAATACATCGTCAATATAGTACACACACATTAAACAGCACAATAAGGGAGCTGCTATTCGACTTCACTAATTAGAAAAAAATAAATTGTGTGCTACCACTCTTTACGAGAGTGCAGCGAATAAATTTTACTGACATTACATATTGTGAAATAAAGCAAGTTAAATACACTTACCGAGAAATTAAGGTGATTATTTTGTGTCGTGAGCCACTGTAAACATCCCTCAAGAATAAATTTAAATTAATATAATACCATGTATAGACAAAGTTATCTCTGAAGTATGGAAACAGCGAAATAAATAGCAGCTGACCATTTGCACATCTAGGCCTAGGGACTTATCCACTTGTGCTGCCGCCCTACAATATAAATTTTTCAACTTACCTAGCCGGTGTTAGCCAGATCGACCCATGTTGTGCTTCGTGGCGTCGGGTAGGCGCGCCGGCCTCGAATCGAATCCGCCCGCCGGGTTAACGACGAGGGCCGGTGTGACAGCCAGCCTGGATGTGGTTTTTAGGCGTTTTTCCACATCCCACTAGGTAAATCCCGGGATGGTCCCCACGTCCCGCCTCAGTTACACGACTCGCAGGCATTTTAAACAAGTTCGCACTCTTTCATGCCTTACACTAGATGCAGACATCTGGGGTACACTGATTCCATCCCAGGAGGAGGGGGGGGGGGGGGGGGGGCTATCGTGTGGCTGTGGGAAGGGCATCCCGCCACCCCTTCAAACTAACCATGTCAAATCCGATTGTAACCGTGCTGACTCTGCGCAAATTGTGGGACAAAGGCACTAGCAGAAGATGAAGAAGTTCATGTAATATATGTTTCTCTTTATTTATTTATTTCACTTTCCATTACGTCAGAACTACTGCACAAAGGTGATAAAAGTCATAGGATATCTTCTAATATTGTTTCGGACTTCCTTTTGCATGGCATAGTTGTTATTCACAAATATTACATCATTGTTTGAGAACATGGTACATGAATGGCTGATAATGATGACAAGTAGCGACACATAACCATTACCAGTGAATTATCGGTTCCTTTGGACCAGAGGACCCAGTCCAGGCCATCATTATGGAGTCGCCACCAGCTTGCACAGTGCCTTCGTGTCGTCTGGACCACACTCGAACCCTAACATCAGCTGTTACCAACTGAAATCTGGATTTATGTGACCAGGTGATGGTTTTCGAGTCGATATGGTCACGAGCCCAGGAAAGGAGCTACAGGCAATGTCGTGCTGTTACCACAGAAACGCACGCTGTTATTTCACTCCATGTTGCTGGTCTGTTAGCACTGACAATACGCAAACGCCGCTGTTGTCGGTCTGTAAGTGAACGCCGTAAGTCAGTGTATTGCACATGGCGAGTGGTAATACCTTCTTCGTATTCTCGGCACACTCTTGACACTGTGGATATTGGAATGCTGAATTCATGAAAGTTTACCGAAATGAGATGTCCAACGTTTGTCAATTCCCGTCGTGGGGCGACAATCACGTCGGAAGCCTTCCCACCTGAATCACCCGACACCACGGCCGATGCACTGCCCCCTTATGTCTTGTGTACGCTGTGCTCCCGCCATCTGTTTATGTGCATATCGCTGCCCCATGGCTTGTGCCACCTCAGTGTCATTCTTACTCGTAATTAAGGACTCGCTGTTTTGCACTGTAGCCTCTTGTCATGGTTTCTCTGTTCATTCAAAATCTTACTCTACTACAAGATGGGGGATGCCCATTCTGGTGAAGCTCCTCCAAGATAAGAAAACACTTTATGAGAGCTGGGAGGAGGCCACCTAGGTGTGCAGCTTACTCCAGCCCGAAACATAACTCCCTCTCCTTCCCTCCCTCTCTCGTCCCCACGCCATGGACATCGGTCAGCTCTGACAGCTGTATAAAAAGAAATTGAGACTGTCGTCGTCTCGCACACATTTGCTGTCTTGTTGCCATACAGAGTGCAGCTAAGGAGAACTTCACCGAAAGCAAACCGTGAGTCACAGGAAACGTGAGTCACAGGAAACGTATTTGGTTATGATCGTAAACATATGCATGGAGGGTGGAGAGTTTAGAAGTCACCGAGACTGTACAACTTTACTTTCTATACGCGGTTCGAGTACATTCTAGAAGTATCCACAAATGTCAATAATCATTGTACTGGAGTATTCTGTAGCTGTATATATACTGTACGTACTCTGGCCGGAGGCAGTTCGCTCCGCGCTCTTGTATGTGCAGGTGAAGAATAAACCTTCGTGAAGTATAGTTTTCCTCATTCACCTACTTACGCGTTCTTCTACGTGACAATATATATGTGTGTGTATGCGCGTTCCACATCTTCGCCTAAATCACTGGACCTAGTTCAACCAAACAACGTACAAATACCACTCACTGTTTGTATTAACGCGTTGCGGACGCACTGCATTTTTACTCTCACCCCCACCCCTTGGACAGGTACGTGGTTCTTGCCCCCACAGTACTGATTTTCATAGTAATTTGGAATGACAACACTTCAAGACTGCCAACAAATTTTTGCACATAATTTCAAACCTTTATCAAACTCGTTGCTGATCCTCACAAAATGATGAAATCAAGGAAGTTTATGCCTCATTAAATTTTCGCTGTTCATGGAATAAAATTGTCGCATCATGCATGACGTTTTAATTTATTACTTATTTACTACAAAATCCATTCACAACAACTTTTGCAGGCAGTTTTCACATACAGCACTGGATGTATATGGAAAATTATATTACTCTGCAGTACATAGTTCAGGAAATGAAACATGATAAACATTGAGCTGCGCTAAAGCAGAGCTCCAGAGAGAAATTCGTTACAGATACATGTGAAATATGTGTACAGATCTGTTTAAAATGTGTTAAATATATGTGAAATTCATTTGACACGTGTGTGCGTGGAGGGGAGCGAGAAATGGACAAAGAGAGAGAGAGAGGACAGGAGGAGATGGACTGGTAAAGGAGATAGGAGGAGGTTGTCAGAGAGATGGGGAGCAAGAGACAGACATAGAGAGGGGGAGCAAGAGACAGGCAGAGAGGGAAGAGGAGCACAGAGCACAGATAGATGGGAGGAAGAAATGGATGGAGAAAGTGAAGAGTAACAGAGAGAGGGAAGAGTAGGTAATGGACAAAGAAAAGAAAGCAGAAATGAACAGGGAGAATTGGGAGGAGGAAATGGACAGCGATTGTGCGAAGAGGGGATGGACAGAGGATGCAAAAGCAGATTGACGGAAAGAGCAGGGGGGAGGGATGGAGAGAGAAAGGGGCAGCAGGAGATGGAAAGACAGTGGGTACTGGCAGAGGTGGACGGGGAGAGAGGGGGCGAAGGAGATCGGCAGAAAGTGGGTGATGACGGAAATGTACAAAGACGGAAAATATGAAGAAGGGCTAGTAGGAGATTAGGATAAATGCGAACCTGTGCAATGCTGGAGAGGTACTCAGGTGGTTTTAAAGAAAAATACGTGGCAATCCAGATAAATGCAGTAATATCCCAGTGACTACGAAACGTTAAAATTGTTCACTGTTTGCACAAAATAAAAGAGAATGCAAATGTTACTGCGTAAAGGAAAGCCCCGGCACGCCGGACGGGAACGTTAGAGCAGAGAGGGCTGAGACAACAGCACGCCGACCGACCCCTCTGCAGGACGACAACGCGACACCAGCGGACTCTACACGAAGTGCCGCGCTGGCTGGCCGCGGCCCAGCCCTAGGAGTTCTACAGGAGCGTCAAGACGTGCCACCTGGATAGAAGCGTTCACTGCGATACTTCACTTGTATTGGAATCTTTATACTGAAAGACACATTTATTTTGAATGTCGTGCTTTGCTTGCATCACATCTTCATTTATCAAAGTTAGATATTGTCATTTATTTCAGTAATAAAACTATTTAATACGATTTGCTTGAATTGTTGCCTAGCGATCTGAGAAAGCAGGTTTGGTAGGCACCCCATACTTGACGACTAGACAGGACACAACAGCTAGAAAAGCAGATAGTTGTCAGTCCCCTGTCGACATTCCCACTGCGTAACTCATTACTTATCCCAGCAATTATTTTCGTTATTTAGACAAACAAGCGCATTTACTATCACGTAAACTCACTGGATACAAAAAAAGAATACTTCCTTGTTCGATACAAAATAATGTTACGGTGATTTAAAGAAACACACTTTCTGCCAAAGTGTGAAGAGAAGCTATTATTGAAAGTTGTCGTGCAATTACTGCGAATCGAACAACACAGACACGATAATGCCAAACTAGTCATGAGACCTTATCCGTACAGGTCTGCACTGCCTGCTCTGATCTAATCAAATTAAAATATCTTTCCTGAATAATGCGTGAAATGAAACTGCGATGAAACTGGTATTCCTCCGCTGAAGCACTGCGTGTTACGTCACAGCGAGATAAATTTAGCCACATCACTTACTCAGTAAAAAAGTTAAAAAATATTAAAATTGTGACAGCTAACTGCGAGAAAAGTAATCGATCAAATATATTTCAGTGGTGCTGATTACTTTCCAACATGGAGGTCTTAAGCAAATACTTTATTTTCGAGCCAGTTAAGTGATAAATTAGTTTTTATTAACGATCACAAAGCAAATTTAGTGACTCCCAACCACGTCCACCAGGATATCTCGCCCTGAAAGACTGCCCGTGATTCCTTCATCAGCTCCCTTGCGCTTCATTCATGTGTGTAAGAGTAACTGAGCTTTAAGCGAAGTTCGTTAGAAATAGCCACGGGTTGACTGCGGTGGCGGCTGATGAACAGCAGATTTTGAAAGCTGGTGCTGCAGAATAATGTCGAAGATTACGTGGATAAATCGCTATATTGCTAACGGAGCAGCACTGAATCAAAGCAAGGAGAGAAGGGAGCTGTTCACCTTGACAACCTCCCGTGTCCCCGTTCGTCAGGAGGTTTCGGTGGTACACACATCGCTGTTTCACCCCTTCCGAGCATGGCCTGTCAGCAGCGCACGACGGCAGTTTGAAAACAGACTCGACATCATCTTGCACGATGAGGGTCGACTCTTCGCATTTTTCGGTGGCGATGGCCGCACATTTTTCCAGTCGCTACTACCCTATGTCCTTTTGTCTCGGGTCGTAATGATATATCCAGCACTGGTCCACGGGTAACAGGCGTCTAAAGCAGTAATCTGGAATAACGTGAAAGTGTTGCAACATCTCCGCTGTTGCTCTCTTTCGGTGGGATCTTTTAGTGGGTGTGATCAGCCGCGGAATACAGAGACTGGCGAGGACTGTCGCGTTCGAAACGTCGTGCACGATGTTGAAAACTGATGCATATCTGATGTTTCACGTTCTCCACTGTCGATTCGCTTGTGATACATGTGATACACCAAAATTCCTGCAACAGGACCTCCGTTTCTGTTGAGGTTACCGTTCCATAGTCAACCAGACTTATTTCGCCAGGCTGTGTCCTATTGCGCTGCATTGGTTTTAGGCACAGACTTCCGACAACTCACCGTGCACTGTTGCAGCGTCTTTACCTTCAAAAGTCGTGAAATGAATTACCTCACCGCACTCCACCTTGTCGCTGTACTTCAGTATTTTCTTTTCAATCTTCTTTTGGCGTGCTACTGTACCTGCGCCCCACTTTGTCGCTATGCTGCTTCAGAACTATCCCTTGTACATGAACGTAGATGTAGCTGAAATTATCTCATTCTCTCAAGTAATATTGGACGTCCCCTTAGAAAAATTTATGAATTACTGTGCTGGTAAACCTCTTACATTATTTGATTTTCAAACAGCTGACCAGAACTGAACTTACTCAGACATTTCTCTGCTTACTAAACTGACACACAATATTTTTTAGCTCAACGCAATCTGACTTTCAAGAATCCCTACAAAAGAATGACCCCGACTAACAATAACCTATACCTTTCATGAATCAGTTACCTCACAAAAACCTTCGTTACTCGATCTACTGCAACACAGCTAGCGCCAATACTGCCAGCTAAATAAAAGATTCTAACTACTGAAGGCACTAACTACTGATAGGCATAGTTAGCAAATGAAAGATTTTGATAGAGCACAAACAATGTATTTACCTTGATAATGTTGAAAAGGCATCATATATATATATATATATATATATATATATATATATATATATATATATATATATATATATATATATATATACTCCTGGAAATTGAAATAAGAACACCGTGAATTCATTGTCCCAGAAAGAGGAAACTTTAATGACACATTCCTGGGGTCAGATACATCACATGATCACACTGACAGAACCACAGACACATAGACACAGGCAACAGAGCATGCACAATGTCGGCACTAGTACAGTGTATATCCACCATTCGCAGCAATGCAGGCTGCTATTCTCCCATGGAGACGATCGTAGAGATGCTGGATGTAGTCCTGTGGAACGGCTTGCCATGCCATTTCCACCTGGCGCCTCAGTTGGACCAGCATTCGTGCTGGACGTGCAGACCGCGTGAGACGACGCTTCATCCAGTCCCAAACATGCTCAATGGGGGACAGATCCGGAGATCTTGCTGGCCAGGGTAGTTGACTTACACCTTCTAGAGCACGTTGGGTGGCACGGGATACATGTGGACGTGCATTGTCCTATTGGAACAGCAAGTTCCCTTGCCGGTGTAGGAATAGTAGAACGATGGGTTCGATGACGGTTTGGATGTACCGTGCACTATTCAGTGTCCCCTCGATGATCACCAGAGGTGTACGGCCAGTGTTGGAGATTGCTCCCCACACCACGATGCCGGGTGTTGGCCCTATGTGCCTCGGTCGTATGCAGTCCTGATTGTGGCGCTCACCTGCACTGCGCCAAACACGCATACGACCATCATTGGCACCAAGGCAGAAGCGACTCTCTCATATGTTCATGATATTCAGTCTTCATAAATTTCCTTTTTCTGGCGGGCACATGTCCAGATCATCCGCTCTCAAAACTCCGCCATCTCACTCCCCACATCCACCAGTACTGGCGGCTCACCTCCTACTGCACAACGCTACACTCAGCAATGCCAACCAGCCACAGACTGCACACTGCACACAGTGGTTTTCATACAGAGCGCTATGTGGCGTTACCAACATAAAAACATAAACAGCATACTTACAATATAACAGACGACCTAAAAACAAACCAACACCCTACCGTGAGTGTTATTGCAGAAATTTTGTCCGATAATAAAACAATACATTATTTCCCGAACGTCTAGAACACTTGGATTCGAGCGTAACTCACTTGCTTATACCTATTACAATATTCGTTCACCTGTTTGTACATTGAAGGAAGGAAATCGGTGATTCCCTTTCAAACAAGATATCTACGTGTCCGATTTAGGCGATTTAGGTTAGTAACGTGAAATCTACGTCCTAGTGGCTGGCAGTCTCTAATGATCTCAACGTCGACGGGACATTAAACTCTAATCTTCTTTCCTTGATGGCTGGACCTGGATCTGAACTGCCGTTCTCACCAGTAATGGGCCAGTGCTTGTATTAATTACTGCCTCAGCCGCCTTGCTCTCTGTCGGTGGAACAGTGTGGCTAGCAACTTTCTAACATACCGTCCATCCACGTTTATAAAGGATTCCTCGCAGAGGCGCTTCGCTCACAAGGAGAGGTCAACAGTGGTGCACTTGACGCTTTGAAACTGAATACACCGTGATGTACGTTAAGATTCAGGGCATCACACTCGGTAGCTATTCATTCAGGTGGGCCCTCATCTGCGATTAACTGAAAAAAATAATAATTCGGAATTTCGCGTGATCCGCAGAAATATTAAGAAAGCTTATGTCTGCCATCTGTTTGCGTGGTGTAATGGATGGGAAAATAGCTACATATGCAAAATGTTGTGGGTTTGAATCGGGTTGTTGTTGTTGTGGTCTTCAGTCTTGAGACTGGTTTGATGCAGCTCTCCATGCTACTCTATCCTGTGCAAGCTTCTTCATCTCCCAGTACCTACTGCAACATACATCCTTCTGAATCTGCTTAGTGTATTCATCTCGTGGTCTCCCTCTACGATTTTTACCTTCCACGCTGCCCTCCAATACTAAATTGGTAATGCCTTGATGCCTCAGAATATGTCCTACCAACCGATCCCTTCTTCTAGTTGTGCCACAAACTCCTCTTCTCCCCAATCCTATTCAGTACCTCCTCATTCGTTATGTGATCTACCTATCTAATCTTCAGCATTCTTCTGTAGCACCACATTTCGAAAGCTTCTATTCTCTTCTTGTACAAACTATTTATCGTCAATGTTTCACTTCCATACATGGCTACACTCCATACATATACTTTCAGAAACGATTTCCTGACCTTAAATCTATACTCGATGTTAACAGATTTCTCTTCTTCAGCAACGCTTTCCTTGCCATTGCCAGTCTACATTTTATATCCTCTCTACTTCGACCATCATCACTTATTTTCCTCCCCAAATAGCAAAATTCCTTTACTCCTTTAAGTGTCTCATTTCCTAATCTAATTCCCTCAGCATCACCCGACTTCATTCAATACAATCCATTACACTCGTTTTGCTTTTGTTGATGTTCATCTTGTATCCTCCTTTCAAGACACTGTCCATTCCATTCAACTGCTCTTCCAAGTCCTTTGCTGTCTCTGAGAGAATTACAATGTCATCGGCGAACCTCAAAGTTTTTATTTCTTCTCCATGGATTTTAATACCTACTCCGGACTTTTCTTTTGTTTCCTTTACTGCTTGCTCAATATACAGATTGAATAACATCGGGGAGAGGCTACAACCCTGTCTCACTCCCTTCCCAACCACTGCTTCTCTTTCATGTCCCTCGACTCTTATAACTGCCATCTGGTTTCTGTACAGTTTGTAAATAGCCTTTCGCTCCCTGTATTTTACTCCTGCCTCCTCCAGAATTTGAAAGAGAGTATTCCAGTCAATATTGTCAAAAGCTTTCTCTAAGTCTACAAGTGCTAGAAACGCACGTTTGCCTTTTCTTCATCTAGCTTCTAAAATCAGTCGTAGGGTCAGTATTGCCTCACGTGTCCTCATATTTCTACGGAATCCAAACTGACCTTCCCCAAGGTCTCCTTTTACCAGTTTTTCCATTCGTCTGTAAAGAATTCTCGTTATTATTTTGCAGCCGTTACCTATTAAACTGATAGTTCGGTAATTTTCACATCTGTCAACGGCTGCTTTTTTTTGGATTGGAATTATATTCTTCTTGAAGTCTGAGGGTATTTCGCCTGTTTCATCATCTTGCTCACCAGATGGTAGAGTTTTGTCAGGACTGGCTCTCCCAAGGCTGTCAGTAGTTCTAATGGAATGTTGTTTACTCCCGGGGCCTTGTTTCGACTCAGGACTTTCAGTGCTCCGTCAAACTCTTCACGCAGTATCATATCTCCCATTTCATCTTCATCTACATCCTCTTCCATTTCCATAATATTGTCCTCAAGTACATCGCCCTTGTATAGACCCTCTATATACTCTTTCCACCTTTCTGCTTTCCCTTCTTTGCTTAGAACTGGGTTTCCATCTGAGCTCTTGATGTTCATACAAGTGGTTCTCTTATCTCCAAAGGTCTCTTTAATTTTCCTGTAGGCAGTATCTATCTTACCTCTAGTGAAATAAGCCTCTATATCCTTACATTTGTCCTCTAGCCATGCCTGCTTAGCCATTTTGCACTTCCTGTCGATCTCATTCTTGAGACGTTTGTATTCCTTTTTGCCTGCTTCATTTACTGATTTTATATATTTTCTCCTTTCGTCAATTACATTCAATATGTCTTCTGTCACCCAAGGATTTCTATTAGCCCTCGTCTTTTTACCTACTTGATCCTCTGCTGCCTTCACTACTTCGTCCCTCAAAGCTACCCATTCTTCTTCTACTGTATTTCTTTCCCCAATTCTTGTCAATTGTTCCCTTATGCTCTCCCTGAAACTCTCTAGAACCTCTGGTTCTTTCAGTTTATTCAGACCCCATGTCCTTAAATTCCCATCTTTTTGCAGTACATCTACATCTACATCTACATCCGTACTCCGCAAGCCACCTGACGGTGTGTGGCGGAGGGTACCCTGAGTACCTCTATCGGTTCTCCCTTCTATTCCAGTCTCGTATTGTACGTGGAAAGAAGGATTGTCGGTACGCTTCTGTGTGGGCTCTAATCTCTCTGATTTTATCCTCATGGTCTCTTCGCGAGATATACGTAGGAGGGAGCAATATACTGCTTGACTCTTCGGTGAAGGTATGTTCTCGAAACTTCAACAAAAGCCCGTACCGAGCTACTGAGCGTCTCTCCTGCAGAGTCTTCCACTGGAGTTTATCTATCATCTCCGTAACGCTTTCGCAATTACTAAATGATCCTGTTACGAAGCGCGCTGCTCTCCGTTGGATCTTCTCTATCTCTTCTATCAACCCTACCTGGTGCGGATCCCACACTGCTGAGCAGTATTCAAGCATTGGGCGAACAAGCGTACTGTAACCTACTTCCTTTGTTGTCGGATTGCATTTCCTTAGGATTCTTCCAATGAATCTCAGTCTGGCATCTGCTTTACCGACGATCAACTTTATATGATCATTCCATTTTAAATCACTCCTAATGCGTACTCCCAGATAATTTATGGAATTAACTGCTTCCAGTTGCTGACCTGCTATTTTGTAGCTTCAGCTTTAATCTACAGGTCGTAACCAATAGATTGTGGTCAGAGTCCACATCTGCCCCTGAAAATGTCTTACAATTAAAACCTGGTTCTTAAATCTCTGTCTTACCATTATATAATGTGTCTGAAACCTGTCAGTATCTCCAGGATTCTTCCATGTATACAAACTTCTTTTATGATTCTTGAACCAAGTGTTAGCTATGATTAAGTTATGCTCTGTGAAAGTTCTACAAGTCTGCTTCCTCTTTCATTTCTTACTCCCAATCAATATTCACCTACTACATTTCCTTCTCTCCCTTTTCCTACTACCGGATTCCAATCACCCATGACTATTAAATTTTCTTCTCACTTCACTATCTGAATAATTTCTTTTATTTCATCATACATTTCTTCAATTTCTTCGTCATCTGCAGAGCTACTTGGCACATAAACTTGTACTACTGTAGTAGTCGTGGGCTTCGTGTCTATCTTGGCCACAGCTATGTGTTCGCTGTGCTGTTTGTAGTAGCTTACCCGCATTCCTATTGTCTTATTCATTATTAAACCTACTCCTGCATTACCCCTATTTGATTTTGTGTTTATAACCCTGTAGTCACCTGACCAGAAGTCTTGTTCCTCCTGCCACCAAACTTCACTCATTCCCACTATATCCAACTTTAACCTATCCATTTCCCTTTTTAAATTTTCTAACCTACCTGCCCGATTAAGGGATCTGACATTCCACGCTCCGATCCGTAGAACGCCAGTTTTCTTTCTCCTGATAACGACGTCCTCCTGAGTAGTCCCCTCCCGGAGATCCGAATGGGGGACTATTTTACCTCCGGAATATTTTACCCAAGAGGACGACATCATCATTTATTCATACAGTAAAGCTGCACGCCCTAGGGAAAAATCGGGTTCAGATACAGTGAATCTACTTTATTTTTAAATCTTCATCGAAATGACTTTGATTATTATTTTTATTCAATTAATTGGTTTAAACGTATTTTTTATTTCCATTTCTTTGTGACATTATTTAATCACCGTATAAATTACTTTCCTTTGTTTCATTTTTTCCCTAAGTCTATGATTCCTTTCACCATCAGAATGTTTGTGAATATGAATTTAATTATATTTATCTATAATAACATTCAAATTATTGAAAACTCTGCTCTATCAATGAAAAAACGAAAGACCAAATAGTCTCTTTAGATTGACCGTGCAGTCGTGTGAAAAATGGATTTTTCGTTACCGGATGTGCAAGTTTCTTGCACGGCAATCGTCGTACAAACACTTGAAACAGAACCTAAATACTTGTTGCGCTGTGGGAAAAGCAACTCCGACGAACATTTAAGTGAATAGGGGTTTATAAGTACAACCTAATTCTAACAAAACGAGAGGAAGATATAATGAAAGCAATAATGTAGACGGGAGAAAGGGTGATAACACGTAATAAATTAAATAGAGATTGATGTACAGAATTAATTTCCAACATAATAACAAAGATTTCAAAAAATGGTTCAAATGGCTCTGAGCACTATGAAACTTAGCTTCTATGACTATCAGTCCCCTAGAACTTAGAACTACTTAAACCTAACCAACCTAAGGACATCACACAACACCGAGCCATCACGAGGCAGAGAAAATCCCTGACCCCGCCGGGAATCGAACCCGGGAAGCCGGGCGTGGGAAGCGAGAACGCTACCGCAAGACCACGAGATGCGGGCAACAAACATTTCAAGAGGAAAAAGGATGATAGTAAGAAAAAGTGAGAGGAAATGTAGAAGCGGATATTATTATTAAAATGATTTGACAAAGGAATAGAAATAAAAAAATACATTTAAATCAAGTAATTGAATAAAAATAATGATTACTGTCATTTCGATAAAGATTTAAAAGTAAAAAGAAATTGTGGCAACTAAAGAGACTCGAATCCATAACCTGCTGAACACGAGGCTGCTTCTCCAATTGATCACGCAATCAAACTACTTGGTGTGACTTATTTAATTACACAAAACCCCTAATTTTTTTTCGTCAATTAAATGCCCGTCAGGGTGAATGGCTGAAGTGTGTGACACCTTGAGTCTTTACCCACATCACCGTAAAGATGGTTTAAAAAGTTAGTCTCACCGCTGGGGATTTCTTCTTGTAAGCCCAGTCACAGTGTATGTTGCAGAGTTCTGCTTCATTCCTGTTCTATGACTTTTGTCGGCTCAGTATGGTTGCAATTACCAGTGAAATCCGCAGTAGATGGGCCTTTTTTTTATCAGTGACCATTCTGTTCTGCTGATTTTGCGGCAGGAAAAAGTAATAAAGGAATATCAGTGAAGGACATTTGATCGTCACCTGAAAATTTTCTTGAATATGATTTCAGTAAAACATTAATGTTGTTGATAGGCAAGAAAACATGTAACTATTAATAATCTCGTTCCTTGCTCTTTCCTCGATCATCCGACAGTAACATAGTTGTTATCAAACAACATTGCATAGAAATGTAACAAACTTCGAAAACCTTGCGAGCTTTGAAATGAGAAACTGAAGATTGTAAATGCTCCGTTTCACTACACCCGAAAAATATAGCGTCCAGGATCCGGTACTGTACTACGAGAATCCGTTGCTCAGGATGCAGTCGTACGAGAGATAAACTGTTTGCTATTGATGATAAATCACATATGACCGTGAGGGCCGCGCACCCTGCGGTATTCATCTGTGTACGATTGTGTGCAACGTAGAGGCAGCCGTTATGTACTGTATCTGAATTATGGGGACGACACACGTCCTTGTTCGTACTCGTGCACAGCAGCCCCAAGACGCATCGAGGCTATCCTGAAGCTTCGCCCACTCAATCGCCACCTTCCCTTCTGCAGCAAGATGCCCTCACACGGCTGGCAGGAAGTGTGTGATCTCGGGAATGTCTTCCATACAGTCCGAATAATGACTCGAGAACGGCGGTTTATGCACGGTACTGGACTGTTACCTAATGACAACATCACCATACATTGAAAAATATGTGCTGCTATACGACTGAAGCGAGATTCGGTTTAACAGTATGTTATCACGCTTCGAGCAGCGGTGCTAATTTACAGGCTGAGTCACCAACTATTGCCACCTAGAATAACTCCGAAATTATGATAGTAGCTTCAAAGTTTGTTCGACAGATCTTGCATGGGACAACGGGAGCCATAATATCACGTTGCCTTTTTGTTGCTAGGTGGGGTCGCGTCAGAGGTATGGTCTACTTTCTTTTTTAAATGGGATTCTATAGTTTGGTACTTTTTCCTGATAGGGGGTATCGCGACGAATCCAATGATGAGTAACAGTAAGGTCTTTGAAGGCCAACGAAGGCCAAAAAAGTGACATGAAGGTCCATTTACAGAAGGTATTCCAAGTGATGACCATTGGTATCAATGCAGTGCTGCAACCTGCTTATCATCGATTGAATGGTATTCTTTATCACTTTGGCACTTATCGAAGCACATGCTCTGACAATTCTCTTCCATATATATATTGCAAATAGCAAGTATTCGTTGAATACGGCTTATCCATCTAATGTGCCATTGATGTGTAAAAACCATTCGATGGTTTCTCAGTACAACACTAATAGGTTCAAATGGCTCTGACCACTATGGGGCTTAACATCATAGGTCATTAGTCCCCTAGAACTTAGAACTACTTACACCTAACTAACCTAAGGACATCACATACATCCGTGCCCGAGGCAGGATTCGAACCTGCGACCGTAGCGGTCGAACGGTTCCAGACTGAAGCACCTAGAACCCCTAGGCCAAAAAGCCGGCACACCAATAGGAACGGTAAGACAAGTATCGACGAATCAGGCGAATGTGAACAATGTGTAACTTTGAAGAACAAGTCGGTATGTTTCTCATTTACCTCCCCGATGTTATTCAATCTGTATATTGAGCAAGCAGTGAAGAAAACAAAAGAAAAATTCAGAGTAGGTATTAAAATCCATGGAGAAGAAATAAAAACTTTGAGGTTCGCCGATGACATTGTAATTCTGTCAGTGACAACAAAGCACTTGGAAGAGCACTTGAACGGAATGGACATTGTCTTGAAAGGAGGATATAAGATGAACACCAACAAAACCAAATCGAGAGTAATGGATTGTATTGAATGAAGTCGGGTGATGCTGAGGGAATTAGATTACGAAATGAGACACTTAAAGGAGTAAATGTGTTTTGCTATTTGGGGAGGAAAATAACTTATGATGGTCGAAATAGAGTGGATATAAAACGTAACCTGGCAATGGCAAGGAAAGCGTTGCTGAAGAAGAGAAATTTGTTAACATCGAGTATAGATTTAAGTGTCAGGAAATCGTTTCTGAAAGTATATGTATGGAGTGTAGCCATGTATGGAAGTGAAACATTGACGATAAATAGTTTGTACAAGAAGAGAATAGAAGCTTTCGAAATGTGGTGCTACAGAAGAATGCTGAAGATTAGATAGGTAGATCACATAACGAATGAGGAGGTAATGAATAGGATTGGGGAGAAGAGGAGTTTGTGGCACAACTAGAAGAAGGGATCGGTTGGTGGGACATATTCTGAGGCATCAAGGCATTACCAATTTAGTACTGGAGGGCAGCGTGCAAGGTAAAAATCGTAGAGGCAGACCAAGAAATGAATACACTAAGCCGATTCAGAAGGATGTAGGTTGTAGTTGGTACTGGGAGATGAAGAAGCTTGCACAGGATAGAGTAGCATGGAGAGCTGCATCAAACCAGTCTCAAGACTGAAGACCACAACAACAACAACCCGATTCAAACCCACAACATTTTGCATATGTAGCTATTTTCCCATCCATTACACCACCCAAACAGATGGCAGACATAAGCTTTCTTAATATTTCTGCGGATCACGCGAAATTCCGAATTATTATTTTTTTTCAGTTAATCGCAGATGAGGGCCCACCTGAATGAATAGCTACCAAGTGTGATGCCCTGAAACTTAACGTACATCACGGTGTATTCGCTTTCAAAGCGTCAACTGCACCACTGGGGACCTCTCCTTGTGAGTGAAGCGTCTCTTCGGGGAATCCTTTAGAATCGTGGATGGAAGGTATGTTAGAAAGTTGTTAACCACACTGTTCCACCGACAGAGAGCAAGGCGGCTGAGGCAGTAGTTAAGACAGGCACTGGCCCATTACTGGTGAGAACGGCAGTTCAGATCCAGGTCCAGCCAACGAAATTCAGTTAGAGCTAGAGACTTGTACGCTGAAAGATATCCTCAACGTACTCGCCCTACACGTCGTACATTTAAATATGTGTACGATAAATTGAGAACATCTGTATCTTGAGCGCGTTGGAAACATATCCGGCAAAGGAAAGTTACTAACGAGAAAACGGAAATCGGTACTCTTGCCACTGTGGTTCGAGATCCCTGCACTAGTTCGCGACAAATGGCAAGGGAATCTGGCATCAGCCAGGATAGTGTTGTTCGTGTTCTGCATCACCATAAATATCATCGTTACCATATCAGACTCCATCAAGAATTAACTGGTACGGATCGTATACGTCGCAGTAAGTTCTGCTGATTTGCTCAACTTCAGATTCAGATGGATAACACATTTATTAATTTGATTTTATTTACTGACAAGGCTACATTCACGAACCATAACATGCATTATTGGGCAACTGAAAATCGATCCTGGCTGCAAAAAGTTGCACACGAAAAACCGTGGTCGGTGAATGTATGGTGTGGGATTTTGAATGACAGAATTATACGCCCCTGTTTCATCGAAGGAAATCTTAATAGTAGGAAGTACACCACATTCCTGCTAGAAACATTAGTATGTTATTGGAAGAAATACCTTTAGGAACAAGGAACAGACTGTGGTATGAACACGATGGGTGTCAGGCAAATTTTTCGCTATTGGCTAGAAATGATTTGGAGAGACAATTCCAAAATCTTTGGATTGGACGTGGAAAAGATATGTGGTGATCGGATCTTCCGCCAGACTTGACGCATCTGGGACTTTTCTTGTAGCGATTCTTAAAAGACATTGTTTATAAACACGTTCCAACTACGATATGCGAGAGAGAATTGTCAGAACATGTGCTTCGATAAATGTCGATGTGATAAGGAATACCAATCAGTCCATGATTGCAGCCATTTGAACCATCACTTCGAACACCTTCTGTAAATGGACTTTCATGCCACCTTTATGAACTTCGTTGACCTTCAAAGACCTTACTGTTACACATCAGTGGATTCGTCTCGATAGTCGCTATCAGAAAATCAGTACCAAACTTTAGCATCCCATTTAAAAAATTTAAAAATAACATAAAAATTTGCCCTTCATATCTCTGAGGCGACACCACCTAGCAACAAAAGATCCAACGTCATATTGCGAGCCCCGTTGTCCCATGCAACTTCTTCCCCACAAACGTTTCAGCTAATATGACACTTTCGTCGTTATTTTTGGTGGCAATAGTTATTGGCTCACCATGCAGTTTTGTCGTGAGTGGCTTTATTTAAATATATTCGTTCACCGTAAAATACTCAGTGTCACTCCTGAATTATCAAGCCATAAAAATTGGGAAAGAGAGGAGCAGTGAATAAGACTCTAAGAGTGAAGATCTTTATTGTTTGTTTTAGTATTACACTATTTCTGTGTATTATACATGTTAATTACGTACTTCTTCACTTTGTTATATTGTAAGATTCCCACAATGTGTTTCTGTATGAGATTTAGCCCAAATTTGCCTCCCAGTCTACAAAATGTCGACGTATCACCCAAACTGTGTAGCCACACACATTTATCCAAATTAAACTGTTATGCTAGCCGTTGACCAAACAAAATCGGAGTTGAGCTGAACAGTAATTGATTTGAATACAGCTTTACTTTGTATTAAATGCACAACTGAGGTAAAACAGTTTTTTTATTATTATTTCGTTTGGCATCAAGGATACATTACTTGAATTGAACAGCAATGATGTTACTGGTAGCACAATATGCACATACTACAAATAAAATAGATTACATTCATTTATGGTAATGGATGTCTTAGATTAGATCGATAAATCAATAATATTCATATGGATAAAAACACTAGGATGAGTTACATGTAAAAGAGAAAAAGTGGTTTTTATAAACAGTAATATTGACAAACAGAGCTTCAAGTTGTAATAAAAACTATAGGTTGATATCTAAAGTATCCACCCAGGAGATTGCTTCCTCAGAGACCTCATGTATGCTGGTCAGAGTTCCAGCATATTTCCGTAGGGGACACTCGGTGAGTATGTGGTGTATTGTTTGTCGTTGGTGTCCGCAGTCACACTTGGCGCTTTCAGCGATTCCCCACTTATGCTTCAAGTCCTGGCATCTTCCGCGCTTGGTGCGTATGCGATTTAGGGTGGTCCACGACCTCCTAGGTAAGTGAAATCCAGGAGGCACTCATGTAGGATCAGCAATGAGACCTGCAGAATCGGGATTGGCTGCGAACCATTCTTCCCGCCAATCTGTTTCTGGTTGAAATCCTGCAGAAGTAAGCCTTCTTCCAAGTCTCCAGGAGGGGTTCCTGGACTTAAGACGTTGCCTTTGAGTGGTATCACAGTCCTGGTGTAGCGGTAACTAGGGATTCTTGGAGCATTTCTCCCATTCCCTTTTCAACGCTGCTTGACATCGTAACTTCGGTGGTGCAATATTAGACAGAACAGGTAGCCATTCGGTGGGTGTGGATTTTATTGTCCCGGATACGCTTCTCATGGCTACATTCAGCTGCGTGTCTACCATGGCTGTGTGAGCGCTGTTCAGCCATACTGAGCTGCAATATTCCCCGACAGAGTATACAAGTGAGAGGGCAGTTGTTTTGAATACTGATGTCTTAGCTCCCCAGCTTGTTCCGGAGAGTTTGTGTAATATATTGTTTCTGGTTCTCATTTTTAAAGCTGTTTCAGTTAGGTGTTTTCTATATGTTAGCGAACGATCCAAGGTCACGCCGAAATATTTTGGGAATGGGTTATATAACAGCAACTGATTTCTAAAGGAAATTTGCGGTTTATAGTGAGCATGCCTATTACTCAGATGGAAGGTGGAGGATTCAGTTTTAATTCTGTTTACTTCGAGTCGCCATCCATTAAGAAATTCATTTAGAATTCGCAGATCCTCAGTGAGAGTCATTTCTGAAGTTGTAAAATCGTTAGCCTGCGTCACCAAGGCTATGTCATCAGCATAGATAAATGTTCTTGCTTTCGTTTCTGGCAAGTCAGCGACATATAAATTGAAAAGTAGGGGGACCAATACTGATCCTTGTGGTAGTCCGTCATTTACATTGTATACCTTGCTTACTTGACCTTTTAGCTGAACTTGGAATTTTCTGTTGGACAGCATGTTATTGAATAGTTGTGCAATTCTTTTACATGGAATTATTCTTAAGAACTTAAGAAGCATGCCTTTCCGCCACACTGTATCATATGCTGATGTTAGGTCAATAAACACGGTCATTGTTTTTTTCAGGTCTTCGAAGCCCTTCTCTATGTATGTTGCCAAACCTAGCACTTGATCGCTACAACTGCGGTCTCGTCTGAAGCCAGCGTGTTCTACAGGAATGTGTTTCTGGATAGTTGGTGCCATTCTGTTATAGAGTACTCTCTCCAGCAGTTTATAGCAAACACTTAAAAGTGCAATGGGTCTATAGTCTTCAGGATTGTTACCAGATTTTGATGGTTTCAGGATGGCAATTATTTTAGTTGTCTTAAAAAGATTTGGCAGTCTTCCTGTTGCGAGAATTTCATTAAACAGTGCAGTTATCCATTGCACTGCACCTTGGCCAGCATGTTTAAGGAATTCACCATCACAACCAGCCGCTTTACCAGATTTCAGAGTATCTAGGGCTGAAACAACTTCGGCTGCAGAGATTTTCTGTGCAAATTCGGAAGGCTGTGCTTGAGACATTTTAGAATTTAGCTCATGTTTTATTTCTTTGGCTTTCTGTTTGTTGTTGTTGCTTGGTGTTCTTGTTTTATTAACAATCCTGGCTGCTATTTAGTTAGGATTTATTTTGTCTGATAAGATATCAACTTTTGTGGCACTGCCAAGCTTTCTTAATAAATTCCAAGCTTTCTTACTCGAGTGTTGGAAAGACATGTTTTCAGTTAGTTCCATCCATTTCTTTTGCCTAGCTGAATCTAGGGCCGAAATCAATTCATCTGCTACCTTGGTGTCTCGAGTAGTTTTAAATTCGTCATACAATTCTTGACATCTAGGTCTCCATCCAGGAATGTAGTTCTCTCTGTAGCCTCTTGGAATATGTTTTCTGGCAATGGAATGAATTAGTCTAACAAAGCGATCATACTGCCTAACTTTAGGTGGAATAAACTGAATAATATGATCAACCTCTTCAGAGAATTTTTCCCACTTGGGTTTTTGGAAGTTCCATCGTGGCTTTGGTATAGACTTCACAACTGGGATTTCGAGTCCAATTTTCACCAGTACAGGTCTGTGTTGGCTTCTAGGGAAATCACTGAGCACCTTCCTGCTGCTCTGCAAGGGTAATCCTTTGTGGTTAGTGGTAACGAAACAGAGATCGGGAGTCTAGTCTTGAGCCCATCTAGCTGACCGGAATGTCCCTTTGTTCATCCCGTCAAATAGTAAGAAAAGGCGTTCCATTTCAGCCCATTCTGATACTTTATCACCATCTTCATTCGTAGTTCTGTAGCCCCATTGTGTGTTATGGCTGTTGAAGTCTCCAATTACTATTCCTGGATGTGAAATATTTTGAGCAGCTTCATTTTCCCATCGCTGCGCTGGGGGCTTATAGATGTCCACACTCTCTGTGTTGGCGACTTTCAGCCTGATGGTATGGACGTTATTTCCCGTTTTTGTTTGGACATCTGTTACCTTTTCGACATCATTCTTGATATATGTTGCAGATCCGTAACTTCCATGGTATGTCGCAGCAGCTAACGTGTAGCCAGGGAGCTTACACCTGGAATGAAGTTGGGTTTGGTCTGAGCAGTGGGTTTCCTGTAGTAGAACAACGTCCACCTTGTTTTCAATCAATATTTGAGTGAGATACCCAGTTTTTGTTCTGCTTGTTCCCTCTATGTTTAGCAGTAAGAGCCGGAGGGTATTCCCTAAGTCCTTTGTCAGGTAGTTCTTGGCAGAACTGTTTTGCTTCATTGCTATGTATCCTCTAGCAGCTGGGATATCCTAAGGTAATTTGCAACCACCAGAGGTCCAGCAACCTATATCTGTAGACTATTTAGCCGTATAAGAACGTAGGCTTCCGCGGCCGGTGTCATAGTGATTAAAATTCTTCTGGGTAATATGCCGCGTCATTTCTAAAAAACTAACAACAATAATAAATTAAAACCGACGTTGCAATTCGGCCGAAACGTCGGTTTTAATTTATTATTGTTGTTAGTTTTTTAGAAATGACGCGGCATATTACCCAGAAGAATTTTAATCACTATTTAGCCGTAACTTAGTTACATTGCCCGGGGTACACCACTTGGAGGCTAGTCTACTTTGTACAGTTACCTCTCCTCAATCAAAAATTCCACTTTCCTCCACAGCAAACACCAAGCATGCAGCGTCTAAGCTAGATTTCTATTTGTAAATATAATTACCAAACAATATTCAAACTGTTGCATACAAATGGTGCCATATGGTAATTTGTAATGATAAGGCTCCTTTATGTAGTAAGATGTGGAATGGTATTCTGAAACAACTATTTTAGTATGAAGAATGTACCAAAAAAGGCAGAGTAAAACTTCGCGTGCTCTTCTCACATAACATTGGTCTTAACAATACTATGCCTAACAAAGTGAAGAATTAATTACAAAAGGTACAATGTTAACAGAGAATTTCTACAAAAACCAAATAGCTTAATTAGTAGATATGTTAACGCATGACTCAGAGAAGTGAAAAGATCTTCCTCGGAGCTCTGAGCAAGTGAACAGAGTTTATTAGCTGACAACAATCAGCTACGCAATGTTCCAGTCTCACCCAAAAACATTTTCTCTTAAAAAAGTTATTATTTAAAATTTATATTCTTTTTGCCTCTCAACATATACATCACATTCATCCATTCTTCAACTAAGAATGTATCAGACTGCGCAGAGGCGAAGACTGTGCCACGTCAAAACCAAAGATTGTTTAACAGTAGCATGACTTGCTCTCTCTCTCTGACGTGCATCCGTAACTTGCATAAAATCAAAATTCAGTGCCTGCCATACAATATGTCAGAACTAATAACTGAACAACGCATCCTAGGGACGTCCCTCGTGCTATATATACCAACTGATCAAATAGATTGGTGCTCATGAGCGTAATCGTCTTGTTGCGATGTCTTGAGCCTTCGTGATGTGCGACGAGTGCATAGTGGAGCAACTAAACTAACTTACTGTCCTACGAAATAAGTACGCTACCACGATTCCGCAAATATTTAAATAATACGGCATTATTATGTACAGTTGTTATTTCTGCCGAAATTAGCCTTGAGAATTTTTATTTTTACAAAGCAATCTTTAAGGAATTTCAGCTCTCTGAGCTGTTTCGCGATTCATCTGATGATTGAACGACGCGCCGATCCTGGTTCTTTTGGTAACGTTGTCCTTCGAGTTTAATAGTGATTTGTCTTATTACTTAGACATATTCTTTTATCATATTTCACGCATGCAAGATTAGGTCTGAGATGGAGGAGTGTTTCATTAATACTGGAGAGCTGTACATGACTGCAAATAATTATTTTCTGGAGCACGATCGCAAATTTAAACGGAGCACATCTTGAAATTAGTAATATTGAAGACGGTCTGTATTAATAAAGTGAAATTACTTGACTGACTATATCCCATATTAATTTATACCATTTCGTCCTAATCGAATCAGTTAAACGTAATTGTATCAGTTTCAGTTAACTATATTTTTAAAAAGATATTTACGACACGACTCTTCAAGCTTTTGTTTTTCCATGAATGAAAGCTTACTTTGCTGGTATTTGCTGATGGGGTAACAGTATTTACATTTTTACTGTATGCCTGCTCACCGAATTTTCACAGGTTTACAGCTGACCGCTTTTCCCCCCGAAGATTATGGTTTAGTCCTGCTTCTGACATGAGCGATAAAGAAGTGACTGCCGAAAGCTATTATGGCCTGAAATGGGAAGTGTGTCTGCAGTGAAGCTTCCATTAACTTACAGTTAATGGACTTCTGCAGATTAAAGTGCTGTGACCAGTTTTCACACAAGAGCAGCGTCTCGTACGTGATCAGAATGGGTAAATATGTAAATCGTGGACAGTGGCAGTAGCAGTAATTTTCTGTACACGACTGTATGCAACGCACATAATTTAATTTCATGCTAGGATGGAGGTAGTGTCAGACATTAATTGCGCTTAATCAGTCTGTATAAAATGAAATGTACTGACTGACTGACTCATCATTGCCAAGCCTAAATTGTTAAGGATAAAAAGTTGAAATTGGGCGAGCGTATTTATCTGATACTATGGATAAGTTTTGTTTTTTGGGTCCCACAGTGCAAAATATGTCCTCTAATGACATGGTTATGATGGCCGTAAGCCAGCTACACTGCTTTTCAAATTGTTTCTGTTTTATGAATCACTCACTATGAGCCAATTTCAGCATAATGCCAATATAAGGCGTTCTGTTAATACACAAGTGAGTGATGGTCCTAATATAATGGCTTGTAACTATGACCAGAAAAATTATGATACATTCGTTAGCTTTTTTCACCATACACGTTATATTGTTACTGCCACGTCTTGTCTTTTTTAGAATTATTAGTTCCTCCTGGAAACATATATCTCACTTGAGCCAGTTTAATGAGTAGTGGGATAAACTGTGTACGGAGAGAATTTGTTAGTGTGGGTTGGCCACACCAGGAGCATTCCCACATTCAGGAACAAACCTGTTGTTGTCCTCTACGTCAGCCCTTAACCTAATGTTCTCATTTGATTGACACATCCTTAGCCTGACGTTCTGCTAAGTGGATTATGAAACCCTGGGGGCCGGCCGAAGCGACCGTGCGGTTCTAGGCACTACAGTCTGGAACTGCGAGACCGCTACGGTCGCAGGTTCGAATCCTGTCATGGGCATGGATGTGTGTGATGTCTTTAGGTTAGATAGGTTTAAGTAGTTCTAAGTTCAAGGTGACTGATGACCACAGAAGTTAAGTCCCATAGTGCTCAGAGACATTTGAACAATTTCGAAACCCTGGGATTGATTTATCACCCTTTCGGAATAAGCTGTCCTGAGGAACCCTGCAGCCTCTCCCCCTTCCCTCCTACTCATCAGCACTCCTCAGGAAACCTCCAAACCTCCCACCTCCCCCTCGCCGATTCAAGTAAACTTTCAGGCCTAAGTTATTCGAAGAGCCACGTCGCACTCTAGCAATTTGATTGACTAATTAATTAAATCGATCAATTAATTACACCATCCAGCTCTTCCAGATCCCCTCGCAACACACTTCTAACTCCCCCCACCCTGGAAACTGGCAGTTTCGTGCTGGAGAGGAGAGATTTCCTGAGAGGAAATTCAATTACGCAGTACAGTATGTACCTTTTATTTACGAAAAATTCAATTTTCAGGATTTCGATCTCTCCTGCTCATCATTCTTTGCTGTTTGGGAAGGTGCAAGTCTTGTACAATACATCGAAAAAAGTATTTAAATCGATCGCTGTTTCTTTTATTCCGACCACACAAGGAATACCGTGAACGTAACTCACCGCACATAATTACTCTACTAAGAATCTCTGAATTGCGAAGCGCGTGCCATATGCTGTGCTGCGCCACGTGACGGCGGCCTCGTGTATTCCTTCGACAGCTGTCGACTGCCGCACAACCAGCCGTCCCGTTTCCACACATACTCAAATTATGTGAAGTGTTTGATGCGTCAGTACACTTGCAAATGTAGCATTAAACAATTTGTTTCAAATGCATTTGCACATAAGACACATTGGGACGGAAGCTGCAGCCCACCCAGCCACGACCGGGCGTTTTACAATGCGTGGCGGCCCTCTCAAGTGTTTTGTTCTGGTAGCAACTTCCTGTCGCTGATCGTCACCATAGCAGTCTTGCCAGCTGCACGGGGAATCTAGCTACATCGCGTAAAGGCAAGTGAAAGCAAATGCACTCGAAAATACATTGTGCAGCAATATTGTTTATAAATTGAAGGTAAAATAAGTCAGCGCAGATACATCGTGTCTAAACTCAAAAGACGATCCTACACCACTTTAAAACATTGTTAAATACAGTAGTACAGTAGTTGGCTACACGAGGCCCTGTCTTAATGTGGGACCCGCGGAGCGAGGCGTCCGTCAGCGGCCGCAGCTCACTCCAGAGCGAATCGGAAACTGGAAGAGGACTCTCCGGCCGGGTCGACGAGCGCGTCCAGCATAAGGAGCAGATCAGTGGGACAGGAGGGTATATCCAGAGTGCACCAAAACCTATATACAAATGCGTGCGAAATCTGTGGCTGTCAGACAAACACCAACTTGTCCTTCACACTCAGACCAATATTAATTAGCGGGTTGGGAGGAACTGTGCAATCCAATTGGTTTCCTGGGTGAAATGGCAGGTGGAGGGAGTATAGGTATACAAACCCTTGTCACGGTGCAGCCACTCCCATTCTGCCATCTTCAGTTCGCCTGTGTGCTTGTTTGTGTGTTCCTGCATCAGTCCTTCATCCCGTTTTTATTTTATTATTATTTATTATTATTATCGTTTTTGGGTCATCAGTCTACTGACTGGTTTGATGCGGCCCGCCATGAATTCCTTTCCTGTGGTAACCTCTTCATCTCAGAGTAGCACTTGCAACCTACGTCCTCAATTAATTGCTTGACGTATTCCAATCTCTGCCTTTCTCTACTGTTTTTGCCCTCTACAGCTCCCTCTGGTACCATGGAAGTCATTCCCTCATGTCTTAGCAGATGTCCTATCATCCTGTCCCTTCTCCTTACCAGTGATTTCCACATATTCCTTTCCTCTCCGATTCTTCGTAGAACCTCCTCATTTCTTATCTTATCAGTCAACCTAATTTTCAACATTCGTCTATAGCAGCACATCTCAAATGCTTTGATTCTCTTCTGTTCCGGTTTTCCCACAGTCCATGTTTCACTACCATACAATGCTGTACTCCAGACGTACATCCTCAGAAATTTCTTCCTCAAATTAAGGCCGGTATTTGATATTAATAGACTTCTCTTGGCCAGAAATGCCTTTTTTGCCATAGCGAGTCTGCTTTTGATGTCCTCCTTGCTCCGTCCGTCATTGGTTATTTTACTGCCTAGGTAGTAGAATTCCTTAACTTCATTGACTTCGTGACCATCAATCCTGATGTTAACTTTCTCGTTGTTCTCATTTCTACTACTTCTCATTACCTTCGTCTTTCTCCGACTTACTCTCAAAGCATACTGTGTATTCATTAGACTGTTCATTCCGTTCAGCAGATCATTTAATTCTTCTTCACTTTCACTCAGGATAGCAATGTCATCAGCGAATCGTATCATTGGTATTCTTTCGCCTTGTATTTTAATTCCACTCCTGAACCTTTCTTTTATTTCCGTCATTGCTTCCTCGATGTACAGATTGAAGAGTAGGGGCGAAAGGCTACAGCCTTGTCTTACTCCCTTCTTAATACGAGCACTTTGTTCCTGATCGTCCACTCTTATTATTCCCTCTTGGTTGTTGTACATATTGCATATGACCCGTCTCTCCCTATAGCTTACCCCTACTTTTTTCAGAATCTTGAACAACTTGCACCATTTTATATTGTCGAACGCTTTTTCCAGGTCGAAAAATCCTATGAACGTGTCTTGATTTTTCTTTAGCCTTGCTTCCATTATTAGTCGTAACGTCAGAATTGCCTCTCTCGTGCCTTTACTTTTCCTAAAGCCAAACTGGTCGTCACCTGTCGCATTCTCAATTTTCTTTTCCATTCTTCTGTATATTATTCTTGTAAGCAGCTTCGATGCATGAGATGTTAAGCTGATTTGCGATAATTCTCGCACTTGTCAGCTCTTGCCGTCTTCGGAATTGTGTGGATGATGATTTCCCGAAAATCAGATGGTATGTCGCCAGACTCATATATTCTACACACCAACGTGAATAGTCGTTTTGTTACCACTTCCCCCAATGATTTTAGAAATTCTGATGGAATGTTATCTATCCCTTCTGCCTTATTTGACCGTAAGTCCTCCAAAGCTCTTTTAAATTCGGATTCTAATACTGGATCCCCTATCTCTTCTAAATCGACTCCTGTTTCTTCTTCTATCACATTAGACAAATCTTCACCCTCATAGAGGCTTTCAATGTATTCTTTCCACCTATCTGCTCTCTCCTCTGCATTTAACAGTGGAATACCCGTTACACGCTTAATGTTACCGTCGTTGCTTTTAATGTCACCAAAGGCTGTTTTGAATTTCCTGTATGCTGAGTCTGTCCTTCCGTCAATCATATCTTTTTCGATGTCTTCACATTTTTCCTGGAGCTATTTAGTCTTAGCTTCCCTGCACTTCCTATTTATTTCATTCCTCAGCGACTTGTATTTCTGTATTCCTGAATTTTCCGTAACATGTTGGTACTTCCTCCTTTCATCAATCAACTGAAGTATTTCTTCTGCTACCCATGGTTTCTTCGCAGCTACATTCTTTGTACCTATGTTTTCCGTCCCAACTTCTGTGATGGTCCTTTTTAGAGACGTCCATTCCTCTTCAACTATGTTGCCTACTGCGCTATTCCTTATTGCTGTATCTATAGCGTTAGAGAACTTCAAACGTATCTCGTCTTTCCTTAGAACTTCCGTATCCCACTTCTTAGCGTATTGATTCTTCCTGACTAATGTCTTGAACTTCAGCCTACTCTTCATCACTACTATATTGTGATCTGAGTCTATATCTGCTCCTGGGTACGCCTTACAATCCAGTATCTGATTTCGGAATCTCTGTCTGACCATGATGTAATCTAATTGAAATCTTCCTGTATCTCCCGGCCTTTTCCAAGTATACCTCCTCCTCTTGTGATTCTTGAACAGGGTATTCGCTATTACTAGCTGAAACTTGTTACAGAACTCAACTAGTCTTTCTCCTCTTTCATTCCTTGTCCCAAGCCCATATTCTCCTGTAACCTTTTCTTCTACTCCTCCCCCACAAGTGCATTCCAGTCGCCCATGAGTATTACATTTTCGTCCCCCTTTACATACTGTATTACCCTTTCAATATCCTCATACACTT
Organism: Schistocerca gregaria; assembly: GCF_023897955.1. Taxonomy (NCBI): domain Eukaryota; kingdom Metazoa; phylum Arthropoda; class Insecta; order Orthoptera; family Acrididae; genus Schistocerca; species Schistocerca gregaria. The sequence goes on along the minus strand of NC_064924.1, from coordinate 31,236,422 downwards.
TCTCTATTTGTTCATCTCCAGCTTGCGACGTCGGCATGGATACCTGAACTATCGTTGTCGGTGTTGGTCTGCTGTCGATTCTGATTAGAACAACCCGGTCACTGAACTGTTCACAGTAACAAACCCTCTGCCCTACCTTCCTATTCATAACGTATCCTACACCTGT